>NC_088980.1:149215368-149855539 GCF_963932015.1 Anas acuta
AGAGAGACATCAGAAGATAGGTACAACAGCATGCATTCATACCTCTGTTCCTAATGAAATGAGAAAGTAGAGGGAACTCAACAAAATACAGAGAATACTAAAAGGCAGTGTACATACAGATACATGGATGTACAGGAATATAAATAAAGCAGGTGTTTTATATCACAGAGAACTTCAATACACTTTGAAGAGATGAAGACAGCACTATGGACTGATTGATTGTGAAGGCTTATCACTTCAGACCAGATTTGCAAGAAGCAGAAGACAGTTGACAGAAAGGCCTGCACACAATGCTTGAAGTTCAACAGACAGTAAAGACAAGTAGGACTAAGGATGTGCAGCAGAAGAAAGGATATATCATGTCATTACCGATCACTCAGGAAAAATGTAATATAAATGTAGTCAACCTTGTTTCATAAAGACCCATTAATCTTTCAAATGTAGTGAAAACAGGTGTCTGAGGGTATTTTAACCTTTCCAGCTTCAATTCCTCTAAGTAAGCAGACCTCACAAGCAATTTTTATGACTGTATAAGAATTGCTGGTTCCTAAGGTGCTAGCAGTTAGTGTTGTAATGCTTTTGGAAAAGGTCTGATTGGGAACAGTTTTCATTTTTTCATATTTCTATCAAACTAATCATGACTTTAGGCTCTAACTCACTTGTGATTGAACCTTATTTATGTTTTAGAATCAGCCTTTCATTTTTATTTTTTTTTATTTTTTTAGGGAAGGGAAGGGAAGGGAAGGGAAGGGAAGGGAAGGGAAGGGAAGGGAAGGGAAGGGAAGGGAAGGGAAGGGAAGGGAAGGGAAGGGAAGGGAAGGGAAGGGAAGGGAAGGGAAGGGAAGGGAAGGGAAGGGAAGGGAAGGGAAGGAAAGGAAAGGGAAGGAAAGGGAAGGAAAGGGAAGGAAAGGGAAGGAAAGGAAAGGAAAGGAAAGGAAAGGAAAGGAAAGGAAAGGAAAGGAAAGGAAAGGAAAGGAAAGGAAAGGAAAGGAAAGGAAAGGAAAGGAAAGGAAAGGAAAGGACAAAATGTTTTAGCAAAGAGCTTTTATTTATTTATTTATTTATTTTAGGTAGATCTGTTTTCTTTCCTTTACTTATCAATAACTTACACTATGTTGTTTCCTCTGTCAGAATGTCCACTCACATATTCTTTCACTTTGATGGCAGTACAGTTGTGATGTGCAGTGATATTCATACTCTGACTAAAATGTCCCAGCTAGTTTGGTTACATTAGATTAACTTTTAATTTACTTCTCTAAGGACTGATTCAATTAAAACTAAGTTGTAGTTTTATACAGTATTACTATAGTATTACATTTCAGTTGGAGAAAAATTAAAAAAAAAGAAGAAAGAAAATACCTGTGCTCCTGGAATTTCCCCAGTTTACGCATATGATTTATTTCTGCCCTGAAACAATTTGTTTAATCATCTGCTCTTACAGTATATGTTAGAGAAAAGGTTAAAGATGAACTTGTTTTCTCTGAGGCTTCCATTATTTAAACGCACTTAAGCATGCATTCATACTCGATGATATTAAAGGAAGTTTGACTTACATTCTGTTTTCCTACTATGTTATCAAATGGAAGTTCAGGGCTCCATGATCCTTCGGTAAATGTTGCCCCACTGTTTCTCCTGTCGGAGGAGCTGACAGCCTCTTTCACAATATCTTCAGGCAAAGTCAACAGACTCTCCTCAGGCTGTTTAATTAAATACGTCTCAATGTTATGTTTCCTCAAGAATTCATTGCGTTCTTTGCCATGCCCTTCTTCAACTTTATAATCCCCATTGAGGCAGTCCAGAGTGGCCTTGGAGATGTGGATTCTCCTGTATAAGTGAAATAAGTAGTAGCAAATACCAATTGTGCTCTAGTATACATAGGTAACAAGGAGTTTTATGGGCTCTGCACAATTTTTATATGATAGATAAATAAAAGTGTTACAGTTGTATATGGTGATTTCTATAAAGAAAATAAAACAATGTATTCAACAAACATGATGATTTGGGGATAAATACTGTCAAAGCACATTCTCATCAATATGATCTCATGAATATACAAAATCTTGTCACAGGAAAAACAATTTGATATTAATATGTGATGCCTTTGTTCACAGTAATAGTTTAAAGAGAGATCTTCCTGAGTGAAATATTATTCAAAATTAATCAAAATTACCACTTCGTGTAGATATGGTCAGAGGAAAATAAATGATATGTATTAGAGCAGCTTGTGTGAAACTGCTTTAATTTTCTTCAGTTAGTTAAGGTAGCTTAGACTATTTAAATTAGCAGTCTGATTGTATCTGAAGTGAATTAGGGAATAATTATGCAAACTGATCATGTACTAGACAGGTGGGGTGATAATTTCTGGTAAGACTAAGTGGTGAGTTAAAAGCTTTTCAAAAGTGAATCTAATGAATCCAAGAGATGACATATGAACAGCTTAACTTTTGCAAAAACATAATAGGTCTTTGGATGTCTTAAAACGAAACTAGGGGGTGTTTGATGTTGATTTTCTTCATCATAGTTATGATTACTTGAGAAGGACAGAAATAAGTTAAATTAAAAAAAAAAGGCTCTTATTTCTAGTTTTAAGAAATCTTCAACCACCTATATGTTGGATAATTTGAAGACACCTCTGAAACACATGGTTTGCATGGTTATTATATTATATTGCATGGTTAGCCATGCAATACTTTACAAAACAACATCATAAATGCAACATAATGAATGCCATATTCATTAGATATTTAGCTAACTGAAAAATAAATGTACTGTCTCTTTACTTTAAAACTGTCTAATTTTTTAAACTTTGGATTCATAGCACTTTTTGAAAGTCAGGCTTGCAGACAGATTTCTAAAATTCAGAGTCAGCTAAAATTCATCATTTCTTGATGGCATGTGCTGAGGCATTTTTCTCAGGCACTGCAAATTGGTTGGCTTGACTGAAGAAAATGGTCCTAGCACATCCCCTAGGAACTTTTTTTCTGGAACTACAAAGAATGCCTCTATACAACTATAAGAACAAAATATTACTGGATTGAAAAGTTTGTAAACACCTGAATAAGGTGCCGGTATTTCTAGAAGAATCAATTGTCGATTGTCTTTAATCATAGTGAAAAACCCAGGAGTAACATAACCTGGCACAAACTGGGTCTATATGGAATATTAAACATCAGTCTATAATTAAAAGATCAAAAAATTGTAGCTCAGCCATTTTTTAACTTGTCTCAGCTTCTCACTGAAGTCAATATAAGTCCTGTACAACTTTCAGTATCTGAAGTCATGCTGTTATGATGTTCACAGACATTAGTACACTTGTAATCAAATCTCAGTAAAACTGTCAGAAAAAAAAAAAAAAAAAAAAAAAAAAGACTCAAATATCTCAAATATAAGCAAATTTTGTCCTGGACTTTAAAACCAGATCATATATCTTTGAAAGATAATGCATTTCCTAGCTCTTACAATAGGCTAAATCGATTGAAGTAAACTACTAATTAAAAAAAAAAAGGGAGGGAGGAGAGGGGTGAACAAGAAAATGATACATTAGTTGCCAGGGTGACTATCTTTGTGCTGAGTTTCAACCTAATATAATTTCATAAGATTGTATTATGAAGTCCTGAAATATGGATTTTATAATGGAAATGATAACAGCTTTAACTAGAGTATGGAACTGGCTATTGATGTAATACCCTTAAATGGACCAAATACTAATAAAGAGTTGGTAGATTAAAAATACTTTGGGTTTCACCTTTTCCACAGCTTACTTAAAACCAAACCAAACCAAACCAAAACAAAACCAATAAAATAAAATAAAATAAATGTATAATGGAGAGTCCCCTAATTTCATACAAATACAGTAAATTGTGAAACTGAGCACCGAAGCCAAAAAGTATCATCTGTCCTACTGTTGAAAACGTATCAGACCTAAAGCTTTAAAAAATACCTGTCAGTGATGCATCCTGGAAAATTAATTATTAGCTAAGTTTTATGCCAATTCAATACAAAAGATTAATACCTAGATGTACCAGGAGAAGAAAATTAGAAGATGGGAACTGGAAAAAGAATTTTCTTAAATAACAATGTACAATCTTATACAGGGAGAAGTAAGGAGAGGCTGAAGTGACCTTAACTGCTCTACTCTGTGCACCAGGAAATCAGACATCAGTCAGTAAATCACTGCTTTGAGAGACTTAGCAAACTGCTGTCACGTATAGGTTTTGTTCTGTTAGCAAACAGATATGCAAGAGTGGAAATTACTTTGCTCCAATAGACTGCAACTTAGTTGGGCATTTTATTGACACCAGCAAGGTGGTGCATTCTCTGGGTTATTCATTAATAGCTGTATTACTTGTATGAATTAACAGCAATAGACTACACTTTTTGCTGGCACGGATGATGAAAGGTAGATAATTGTTTTGCTCATGTTAACAAAGCAACATATGACCTTTCTTAGTCATCTGGAGCTCTCATGGGATAAGCATCAGGGATTTTATTTTATCTTTTTTTTTTTTTTTTTTTTTTTTTTCTTTTAGCCTGTAGTTTTTTACACTAATGACATATGCAGAGCATAAACTTGTTTTCAGAACATTAATCATTTCATTTTCTGTTGAATTTAATAATATACCTTAGCCTAGAGGTCTACTATGGGAAACAGTGGATGAAGACCACATTTGCAAATAGTGTAAACCAAATAACTTTGTAATTTCCTTGGAACTTGACAGCTCTTACAGATACTGATGTATATGTAGGGAGCATAGCACATGACTCAGATTTGATGACTTAAAACCTCTCTCACTCAAGATGACAGAATCACTTAGAGTTTTTCTACATAAAAATCTCCATGGCTATTACTTCTATTTTCCATTGCCACGTCATTGTTTGGGATCTTTATATGTTTCATCAATGAAAGAGGGAATTGAAAGTGTATAGAGGATTCCTGCAACCACTACAATTGCTTCAAATTTAGGATCTGCAATTTCCAAACTGCAGTGAGATATAGTTCACGTCAGGCGAAAACAATATTTTATCCTCCAGGTAAATTAGCCACCACAGATGAAAAACTAAGCTGGTGGATGGAAAGTCTTGTATTTTCACATACATAAATGGCTGTGCATAAAGGGGCATCTTTGTGGGTCCCTTCCAACTTGGTATATTGTATGATTCTATTAGCCTGTCATCCATAACTTCTTGCCATATCAACATATGAAGACATAACTCTTCCCATACTTTGTGCATTATAAAATAAAAAATTACATTACTGTGCCTCACAGCAGCAGAATGAAGACTAGAGAAACTCAGGGATGGTTGACACCTAATTGGTAAATTTGGCCTATCTCCATGTACCAGATCTGAATACAACCATTGACCATCTGCATGAAATCTTAGCTGAAAAAGGAAAAGAAATATTTTTGTCTTTTTCCAAACCCCTGCAAGCGGACCATTTCTGTTTTTTTTTTTTTTTTTTTTTTTTTTTTTTTTTTTTTTTTCTTCTGCTTTACAAATACTTTCCAATACTTTTTCCAAAAAGAAAAAGAAAAAAAAATAAACAAAGAAACCCAAGAAGTCATAGTTGATGGAATAATGGAAAGACAATCTGTTGGAAAGGTGCATAGCGTATGGTGTTGACAATGTTTTCTGACTGTGGGAAATATGCGTTGCCTTACCCAGGAATTCCACCAGACTCAAGTTTGTTTGCAATATCCACATCCCATGACCAGACATCAAACTGCCACTTTCGCAGGCCCAGCACTCCACACAGAACTGATCCTGAATGTATCCCTATTCTCATGTCAATGTCATGCTTTGTTCTTGACCTAACGTATCTGTTAAACAAAACAAAAACAACAAAAAACAGACTCGTGAAAGTATAAGCCATATTTTTCATATCTTTTAGAAAAGAATACAATGTAAAATGCAATATCAATTTATTATAAACAACCACTTAATCTGCAAAATGAAGAGCTATTTTTTCTAGGTAGCAAAGTAAGGGTAGTGATAAAATGACTGTAAAAGCCAGATTATCATTAAGTGCTTAATTGCATGCATGGTTCAGTGGCACACATATTACTCTTATCAGACAGAAGGGGAAAGATAGGGAGAGAAAAACATGCCTGAATGAAAGGATTTGTTGAACTCATTGAGTCCATTAGTTTAGAATTATAAAAGAACAATCAACAACATGAAAAACTACTATAATCAAATCTGTATATAGTTCTGTATTCTATAATATTTTTGAATAATTTTCAAAATTTTATTTATTTTTTTTTACTAAAACTTTCTAGAGTTACTCTTTGCCCAAAGGTGAATTATTTGCAGTAGACTTGGCCAGAATATTATTTGCTTTGTTATGATAATGATGTGACTCAAAAATAAGTTGTTTCAGTTCAATGTGATGGTAAAGACCGTTTCACTGCTCAAAAATAGACACAGAGAAACATATTTGTCAACAGCCTCAGAAGAGGGATTTTGTCCCAACATTGTTTTCAATTAATATATCTATGGGCTATAAGGGGAATTTCATTGTGTTAAAACAATATCTTCCTTTTCTGATACGAGAAAACACATATCATTCACAGCTACAGCCACTTCAGAAGTACCTTAAACCTAGGACTGCTTCTTCCAAGTTTGTATTGGGATAGTCCAGCACATCACCATAAGAAACTCACAACTAAGATGATTGAACCATTGGGGTGACAAAGAGAAAAATTTTCCAGTCCTACCTGAGTGACAAGAACTATTTGCACAGAAAATACTGTTAGAAGTAGTGCTCATTAATATTTGAATAGCTTGTTCAGGATCAGAAAAGCATGTTACTGTTGGTCTACAAACAAGACAGCTATTTCTCTATAAAGAGTCCCAGTTCTACAGTCACTGAAGTCAATATCAGGGCAGCCAGATGACACAACAGAGAAGGTAAGAATAAACAGTTCTGTTTCATAACTCTGGAGCTAACTACCATTGCTTCAGATGCCTCAGTCATGACCTTGACAGACCTTCTCTAGAGAAGAAAATTGCATACTGAATTCAATACTTGGACTTTCGTTACTTATTTCGTGAAGCAAATAATGAAATAACAGTTTCAAAATGGAGAGAAATCAGTCACACAAAAATGTGAGGAATTGAAAATAAGCAATTAATCTTTATTTCCCTTTCCTGCAAAATCCAAAACCCTGGAGAAAAACATGCCTATGATGTCCCAGTGCAGCTATTTGTCTACTACAGAATACCTTTTCATCATATCAGGAAGCTAACATATTTCAGTTATTTAAAGAAACAGATTTACACAAAGTTAATCAGCTAATAGTTAATAAGCTAATAAAAAGAACAAGCTTTGGGAGGGAATTTATCCATGTTTAGATAGTCTGTGTGTATAGTTTTCATCTACAAATTTCTTTGTTTTGCAGTCAAGAAGGCTTGAAATATGAAAATTTAACACATAATGACCTGACTCTGTAAGACAGGACTTGAAAACAAATCTTCCACATTGAAGAAGTGTCTTAAGTATTGTGAGAACAATTAAGAGAATTAAGAACACTGTAATTTGTAATGTGTTGTGAAGAATTTTTATAGATATAATACAAAAATATGTAAACTAACACTCATAACTGTCAGAGGTATTATCACACAATATATTATCCCCACGCAAATAATCCCCAAAAATATATAAGCCCCCCAAAAAATCCCCCCAAAATAATCCCCACAGAATAGTTTCCCCAGTCTGCTTTATTATTATTATTATTTTTATTTATTTTTATTTATTTTTATTTAATTTTTTTTTAGGCTAATAAATAGGCTAGTAGTGTGTGTATACATGTATACTCTCTCTCTCCATATATATATACTCTCTATTAGACTGTTAAATTTTAAATACAACAATTCTTAATTACTAGTAAATGATGTCATTTAACTTTAAATAATGTAAATTATAGCCCTATATCTGTACATTGTATGGGAATTAACGCACACATCTCATTGGGGAGGCCTGGTATAAACAATGGTGCAACTGAGTAATACCTCTGTTTCCTGAATGTTCATTGACAGTTGCTGAATTTTAATTTTTCCTTTGTTATAAATATGCAATGACGTCTTGAGAAAACTTCATTAAGGCACACAGGACTTTTGCATTTGTTCAAAGCTTCATGTAGCTCTGCTGTCAATGCTACCTTTTGCATGACACTGCAGAGTCTATGTAAAGCCCTATCCCCTCTTGTCTTTCACAGCTTACCAGCAACTTTTCCATGTGCACTGCCGAGGTGATATTTGATCTCAGCACTTCACCTGTTGTCAGTGGGGATTTGGCCACCTGCCTGCATCCTTTGACTGAGGGCTGTTTTGTGTTTCTGTCAGCTCTGGCGTTGGTGCACCTGCAGGGCCCTATTGTCACATCCTTCTCTTACTTGCCCTTCACAGCAATATGTTCTTACATTGATAGGTAGGAAACTAATTGCATAAAGGGACCTGACTGAATTGAGCCACAGGCAGTCAGATATATTTAAACAGACTGTCCAGAACATGAATCAAACCATGATGGAGATTTGATCCTGATTCTATTGCTTTGCTATTTGCAACACAAGACCAAGAACAGAGTTGTTGAGAACATTTGTGGAGATGTTATATTTCCTCAAACTTTTGATGTAAGTTTTTAACCTAAATAAAGAAGAAATAGTCATGGTTGAAAGGTGAGGTGATTGATTAGTATGTAAAAAGACACTTTTTTTTTTTTTTTAAATTCGAAATGATTTGGGTTGAAGTATTTCTGAATTACATAGAGAAGGGGACTTCGCCTGAGTTGTCTCCATAGCCAAATCCAACAACCTAATAGCCAGACTGCCACTTTGCAGAGTCTTGTTTATACACTGCTATAGGACAAAAGCAGTTAAATACTTTGAGACTACAAAACTTGGGTCATGATGCTCAGTAGAGTTAGTTCTCATCTATTTAGAAAAAAAAAAAAACAAACACCTTATCATAAATAATACCACATACCAGATATTGAAATAAAGGGTGTTCTCTTTGCATATGTTCATGTTCCACATCTTCTAGTTCTTCTGACTATTAAATTTATTCAAATATGAATTAAATTTTTTTTTTAAGTTTTTGCTTCAACTGTTTAAAAGGTTTTCTGCAAATATTTTCAAAAGGCCCACACATTAAGCTGAATTATTGATGCTCTACAAAACAGCCCAGCTTACCTCACAAGCTATGAGATATCTTATTCAGGACAATGAAATTGTGACTGATGCTATTCATGCCATATCTCATTTCAGTCAAGTTGGTGATGAAAAATTCATTGATTTTAACTAGATCTTGGCATATCTGTCTGGTCAACATTGTTTGATGGATATTAGATTTTTTATTTTATTTTATATATTTTTTAGTGCTACTAATCTGAGGCTTTCCTATCTGTATATAGAAGGTAAGTCAAAAGTCGCAGATCTACTTTTCAAGCTTTTCTGAGGCTGCTAGAAAACAGAATGCTCTGGAACTCATGCCTTTCAGGTTCAAACAGTGACACACCATCTACATCTGTGCTAAT
Organism: Anas acuta; assembly: GCF_963932015.1. Lineage (NCBI taxonomy): Eukaryota > Metazoa > Chordata > Aves > Anseriformes > Anatidae > Anas > Anas acuta. The sequence goes on from NC_088980.1 coordinate 149,224,901, forward strand.
CAGTGTAACTGTGCAAGGCTCTGTCTACCAACTGAGATATTTAAAACAGCCCTGGCATGTTTTCTTCCTGGCTGGCTAGCTCTCCTGCAGGTTCAGGAGTTTGTGTGTGATATCTGTCAAGACATAGTCATTGCTGTCTTAATGCACTTTTAACAGGAATAGGAAGACTGTACTTTCTAAACTAAACAAGTGTCATAAGTGACCCTGCTTTAAGCAGAAAGTAGGATCAATCTGTCTCCTGTAGCCCTCTCTAAACTGAACTGTCCTCTGATGCTAAGGTTCAATTACATAGAAAAAATTTTGGTTGGACCTAACAGATTTGTGGCATTTTCCTAAAAGAACTCAAATGGTTTCTGGTTCTGAGACAGTAGTATGTGAACAGAGGTGTGATTCTTGGAGCTGTGTCATCCTTGCAAAACAGACATCCATTACATTAAAAAAGCTAGGTAACAGAGTGCACGTTTAGGTTCAAAGAATACAGCTAAGGTATTATGGCTCACAGGATATAACACTTTGGAGATGGACTTTCCACAGCATTGAATTTACAATTTAAGGCAGATATTATCCCATGAAGACAGTTTAAAAGTGTGGGTCTATCTTGGAACTAGTGATGAATTCCAGTGTTAATAACAACTGCTATCTGAAGAAGTTTCATATCATCAGACTTATCATGAATGTAAATGACTTGCTTTGAGCTCAGACTGATACTATAGCAACATGGACAGAGTTAAACTACTGCCATATTCCTCTTTTTTATGTCTGCCTTCTCTGAGAAAGAAACAAGAGGGACTATAAATATTATTAGAAATTTTCTTTGTCATTTGAAAAGTATGTGATAACAGCTGTATAAATATATACACTCCTATGATAACTAGCCAATATTGTTTTGATTGTATTTGGTAGTACATTCGAAGAAAAGGGGACTCAGAAGTATACAAGCCTATTGGTCATGACACAGTTTGATTAATATGGGCATCCAATAGCAAAAGCAGGGAAAGATATACTGTCCTGATGTTCTGTTCATTAATTGTCAGTGACTGAAATGGACACGTGAAAGGGATGATGTGATTTGCATCTGAAATGCACTGAACTTGTGAACTGAGAACTTGTGAATATCTTGCAAAGCCTCTTTCCACCACCATACAGAAATGAAGGCGTACAATAGTTTTTGGTTTTGTAAAACATTGTTCTGTTTTCTGTGAATCAGAGCTAGCTCCAACACAGACTGAGCTTTGTATATTATACAAGAAAAATCAGTGGAAAGAATACATTAATGGATTAATTAAATAATAATTCATGGATTATGAAAGCAGTTCCTGGCTTCTTCATTGCATAAGTAACTTATTTAGCCCCCATTAATCACTTTATGATTTTATTTTAATACCCAAAAGATGAAGTTAAAAGCAATTTTTTTATTTTTTTTTTTTTTTAATGTAAAGAGCTGAAAACCTAGCAGGTCAATCACTGAGATAAACTAAGATAGTCTCACTTTTATTTATTTATTTTCTTTATTTATTTATTCTCATGAATTTATATTAATGTTAACAACTTATCATTTTATTATAGACGGTTTCTGGAGCTTAGTCTACATTGTATCCAGGGTCTATTTTTTCTGTCATAATAATTGCTCTTTCAGCTGGTAATTTAGTGAAAAATAATCCAAGAGAAGAAACCACTCACAACTCCTTGATTTACCAAATAAATATATCAGCAAAAAGATTTGCTTGATTTTTTCACCATTATGTCGATATTAGAGTTGGATCTACATCATTATATTATGTGAATGAGTCCCTGAGGACTCCTTACACAGTCTTGGGATTTTAGTGATAAAGATATTTGAGAAGATGGTGGTGAAGAAAACAGTTTTTAACCTGGAAGCAGTTCTTGTCACCTACACTGCTACTGAGTTCCAAACTGAAGAATCAAAGGTACAGTTGTCCATCTTAATATACTGTGTGACACAGAACAGTACATTTTACCCACTTGTATTTGTCCTTCTATGTTCCAGTAGCTTGTGTCTAATGGAAGTATTTCTTCCAGAAAAAATAAAGTATTGATCTGAAAACACTGAGAGACAGAAAAGCCACCACTTCTTTCAGTAATATTGTTGCCAATCTTTAAATCCAGTGTTTTCTGCACATATTAATGAGCCTCTAGCAAATAACTTATTCCTATTATTATTATTTAATATTATCAATAATATAATCAAAACAGATGTATAACAGTCTATGTAATTCTGTTATTTTAAAGGTACTTCTGCTTCACAAATTATTTGCATGACTTTTTTCCTGCAACCTTATAAATATGCTTAACAAGCTCTTTAAAATGAAGACATAACACCAAGATTCAATATTATCATCTCAGTCTTGACATTAACATACTATCATCTATAATTTCCACTTTGGAAGTGTGCTCTCCTCTTCTTTATAGTTATTTCCTTCAGTTGTCTCAACAATCTTTTTTCTACTCCTTTCCTGTTTCCCCACCTTCTCCTTTACCTCACTTTTCTGTTGAACTTCCCTTGGCCTCTCATTGTGTTTTACATAATAATTCCTCTTTTAACAGCTCAACTGAAAGAATAGAAAATTGTAACGAACAAGCATAATAATCTCTGACTGGAGCATAATGTGATTTAGAAATTATCTCATTTTAGAATTACTTTTATGTTCTCTTTCTCTTATCTATTTTACATCCATTTTAATATATTTGAGTAAGAGATTGTTTCAACAAATCTAACCTCATTTTACTGTTAGGTCTTAATGTTGTGCTCCATAATTGACTGTCAGCAAGTAGATATTCCTATCTTGAATTTTATCACATATCCCATCCATAATCCCATCCATCTGGCATTCCAACACAGCTTTTAAACATCACTAACAGGCAATGAAAATGCTGATGACTACTTTCTTCTTACAGATCTTCCCCTCCTCATATATCAATAGAGATAAAGATAAAATGACTGACTATTTTTAATAGATAAGAGCAATTACAGATTTAGTTCCCCTCAGTGTTATCTCTGACATCCATTTAGCTTGGGTGATAGCTGTGAAAATGAAACATTATCATCTGATGACTAAACATTCCTCTACTATCTTATTTTTACAAAGTGTCAGAATAGACAGGCATTAATATAATATATTTACATGCAGGAAGATTTGCATAGCATGTAAAAAGATGTGAGAACCATCTGAATAAATGGACATAAATGAATCTTCATGAAGATGAAGAGCTTGTTCTATTTATTTTCATTTGCCCTTTCAATTGAATTCTAGGACATTTTGCAGAAGGTCGGGGCTTGCAAGACAGCCAGAGTTAGGATTCTTGGTCATGAACAAATGTGATGGGGCAAAGCTTCCTTGCTTTAGATTAAAAATCAAATTTTGTGGAACATTCCCATGGATTAAAGTAATATTTCAATTGAGCTCAATGGTTAAGAGAGCAAAATATATGACATTTGAAATATCAAGAAAAGCTTTTCTTGTATAAGCTTTGTAATGAGAAACAGTGATGCATAAAACATTACAGAGAAAACAGTGTTTTAGATTGTTTGGCTGAACCCTGAGCATTTGCAAAGAGAGCAGTGGAGTAGCAAGACTCAAATTTAAAGCCCCTAAGGCTCAAATTTAACATCCTTAAGATCAAGTTGAAAAGCCTCAATTAACAATGAATAAGCAGTTTAGGATATGAGTCATATTAAAACACCTAGAAGTCCCTTGTGAGTCAACCTGTCCAAGCAGATTTGTTTTACAGTTTGTGTAACTAATTATTTTACATTCTTGTTTAATTTCTGCTAACTGTGTAATCATCAAGAAGACTAAAAGGAAAATTCTGTAGTGGTATCATAAGATGGTGGACTTCTGGGCACCGTCTCAGCTGAAGTGAGGTACTGATCCTTGCAACATCATCAACTAGGCATTGGGAACAGGTGTCCTAGGGAGTTGGTGGAGTCACTCTCCCTGGGGGTGTTCAAGGATGTGGTAATTAGGGACATGGTTTAGTGGGTGATACTGGTGGTAGGGGGAAGATTGGACTAGATGATCTTGGAGGTATTTTCCAACTTTAATGATTCTATGATTCTATGAACTACATAGTATCAATGGAGAGAATAGGATCTTGGAGGATCTACAGAAGAAAATATGGTCTGCTTAACTTAGAGATACCTTCTATATTAAATGTAAAAAGGACTTACTGCTAGAAGAACCAAAAGATCTAGAACCACATGGATTTATCTCAATTTAAGTGCCTAAATCCCAGTTTAGCTGGGATCTCATAGCATAAATGCTATTTTTATTTATTTATATTTTTTTTGGGGGGGGGGGAGTAGTGGTGGGTGGCTTTGTTGCTGTTGTTTTAATATCAAGCTCTTAAGCTACATTAAGTGCTTGAGCTAAAACATAGCTGAGATTTAAGAACTAACACAGAGCTCTGCAAGATAAAAAAGAAACAATGGTTCATGTCATCTTTATCAGTACTCTTTCAATGTTTAGATGTTTCATGTTAACTTTCACTGCTTTGCAAGAAGGCTGCGAATTCATCTATATAATATGAACATAATTGTGAAATTCTGAAAGCTTCTTATATCTTGGGCCATTTCCCAACTATTTTTAACACACCAAATATTTGTTTCATAAAAAACTTCAGATGAAGATTAAATACATTATAATCATAAAAAAGTCATTTTTAACAGGTCATAGATCAAATATGCACAGATCAATATAGCAGAAACTCAGTTATTCAAATTTTTTTTTCATTTTAACTGAGCAAATTCTATCAATTTCAGTACTAATTACCATCAAGACTGATGGTAATTTTAAGTTCTCTCAGACATAGACTGAAGTATTTGTACTATCCCATAGAAGGATTGGTCCTCCCTGATTACTATACGGCTGCACATTAAGATAAGTAATATCTTCTGTAATCTGAAAAGAAAACCCATGGGAAAACCTTATCGGATAGCCAGAAATTCAGATACTATGATTATTAAACAAAGTGAAGACAATTTGAACTGAATTAGTCTGGGATGACCAAAGTCCTAATAGGCTTTGGTTTCACAGCTCCTGTAGGATGCACGCATTATTTAAGATATGAAAACTATAGTACTATTTCTGTTGGAGTACAGTCTTTGAGACCTGCTTCATAACAGAACAACAGCATTTCAGAGACTTTGACATATATAAGGAAATTCAGAGAAACACAGAAAAGAAAAATGACTTACAATGGGTTCATTGTGGATGGTATTAACAAATGCAACTGATTTAATATGCATCTCCAAATATTTTTAACAATGCTTTTTTTCCATCAACGTTTTTTCTCTAATTCATGTTTCACTTTCACTGTGGGGATTCCAGAAGCAAAATATTGATTACTTTGTGCAACATTTAGTCTGTGAGAATTGAATCCAGCCTTACAGATCATTGTTGCATAATCATTACTCAGTTACATTTTCCATTTATTAATTTTTGCCAAATTCTTTCTCTATAAAGATCTCAATAAAGTAGCTGCAGTGCACCCTAACTCTCTAATGTACATAATGAAACACACTCAGATTAAGGGAGGAAAGCAGTCTGGAAAAGAAGCAGACAAAGATAATACATGGCAAAACATCCACAAGAAGAGGAGAATGTTCAGGATAGGAAACACTGTTTTAGGGAATACAGCAACAGAAGAATTTGGAAAAGGGAATGTCAGAAGAATTGATATAGTGGGAAAAAAAAGACAGAAAACCTCTTTTGGAGATGTCTTGGTAAATGATTGGACTAGCTGCTGCAGATCATGTAACATGGTAGCTGTGTGTGTTTTGAGAGCAGTAAGTTTCACAGATCTTAACAGTTCTCACTTTATACTGTTGTCATTTTTATGAGGAGGTTGAGGATGAGCAGATTAAATTGTTTGCTGTAATCCTTTTAATACAATAAAAAATAAAACACTAAATAGACAATGGTGTCAACACTTTACCTTAGAAACTAGCTTATAGGCAAGGTAGCATTTAGCATCTGTTTCCACACATACGGTGCCTTGTATGGATTGAAAAAGTCCTGCTCTTTTCACAGTGATAATCCTGAGATCTCTGATCCACCAAAAGAACTAATTGTCTAGTAATAACAGTTTTAGATAGGAAGTACAAGACATTGTCAGAACCAATGAAAAAAGAAGAAAAAAATCATATTACCTGATAGTTTTGATCATGCTGAGCCCCATTTCAACGCAGCAGTGTGCATGGTCCTGTCGAGGTTCTGGGAGCCCAGACACACAGTAGTAGCAGTCCCCCAGGATTTTTATTCTAAGACAATGATGTTCCTAGATGTAAATACATTAAAAGAGAAAAAAAAGGTTTGCAGTTGTGTTCTTATAATTTTAAGATGAATTTAAAACTGGTTGAAAATAGTACTGAAAAGTAATGTAATGGATGTTTCCTGTTTGCGATTAGTATTATCTTGATTTATTTCTGTCTTGAAATAAATCACCTTTACTTTTTCATTAAAAAAAAAAAAAGAAAAAAAAGATAACCATTTATGTGTTATGTCAGGCAGGCAGAGGTGGACTTGCTGATGGTGAGAAAGGTCTCAGTACAGTTACACTGGAAGATATGCCAAAGATTCAGAAACACCAGCTGAGATAATGAATAACACATTTTAGACTATATTCCTCCAGGGCATTCTTTTTGCCCCTTTTTTGCAATGGAAATAAATGAGAGAAACCTCTTTTGTCCTACTGATAATCCTTTTCCACCTGTTTTCCACTGTTGCATTCCCAGCAGCTATAGGAGCTGATCAAGTATCTGCATCACCAAAATATCACAAGTATCTTGTGTTAGGCTTGTACTGTGGAAAAATGATATTTACTTGTCATCCAGCTGGAAACATCCTTTACCCTAAAAGCAAATATTGAATTTTATTCCTTAAATACTTATTAACTGTATCCTTTTTACCCTAGAAGCAAATATTGAATTTTATTCCTTAAATACTTATTAAACGTATCCTTATAGACTGAAAGAACATATTGTGGTGTGATTAGATCATTATTTTAGAAGATCCTTTTCTAGTAAGTTGCCAAAACTTTTGCAGTTCCCAGACAAGCAGAACAACTAAGCCCAGAATAAGCTGTAATCATGCCCAAAGTATTCTGCTGGTCTGGTATCCACAGGTGATAATCAATGCCAAAGAATAGGGACCATAACGACTGGAGGACAGAACTGCAAGTGCATAGGGGCAGGACATACTGCAAGTTGAGTCAGGGACGCATTTTCATGATGGGGAAATCGTTGAAATGCAAGATTAACTTTCAGTCAGTAAAGGTTCCAATGAGAGGACGTTTAAATGAAGACTGGTCATTACTGGGAAGCAAGATAATTTCTAAATCTGGTTCATTAGATAATAGCAAACTTTTGCATGTGGTGTTATTTCAGCATTTTTATTTTTCTCTCTACCAGCCTGTGGTGAAGGCTGCACTAATCAAAGGGGAGCAGTCCCCTTTACTAGTTCCACTGGGAAAAAGACAACTTTAAGTAGGATACAGGAGCAAACATGAATGCTGACAATGCCTCAGGAACTGAGTAGTGGCCAAATGAATGGGAATCCAAGTTATTATTCAAGATTTTTCCTAGGAAGAATAAAACTTTGTACTGAATCTCAGCCAAGTCTTTCAAAATCCAAAGTGGCAAAAAAGAACTTGAACACTTACAATCATAGAATCACAGAATATCCCAAGTTGAAAGGGATCCATAATGATCATCGAGTCTTTTATTGTCTTCCTTTGCACACTTTTTAATAGTTTTTTATTCTTCTTACATTATAGCACTCAAAACTGTACACAGGTGGGGACACACTTACATAAAGCATGATTTCATACCCCATTTTTTTGCACCTAAAAGCTTTCACCCAAAATCTTTGTACCCTTTTGCTGAAGTCAGCTGAAGCATAACACATACCCGTGAAGGTAATATTTGCTGTGGTCACAGGGACAAAATAAACTGATTCACCCTGAAATCTCCTTAAACCATCAGTAGGAGCTGACTGTGTCTGAAGCCTTGGCTTCATCTTCAGCTACTACTATCACTGGCTCTAAGAGTGCAATATCTAGATGACAAAGTTTCATTAAGAAATTTAAAACTATAGTCAGGCTTCTAAAATGACAAATTTTACATGTAACTCTTCTTTCCTTGTTTCTTTCTCTTCAGTTCCTCTGCAGACCCACACAAATGAGCAATGAGTACGTTTCATAGGCTTGCAACTGAAATTTCACATCCTAAAATCCACTGAAACATTCAGTTTCATATATTTTCTGCTCAATGGAAAGAACAAGAGATTTGACTTTACAACAATTTCCATCCAAATTTTTGTTTATACAATAAAACTATGAAACACTACAGCTAATCAATTAGAAATGAGCACTCAATGACACAAATCAGTGCAAGTTAAACTGTCAGAGTCCCTCTTCAAACATTCCAGTGCTCCCCACTTAGAAAAATGGCAGATATAAAGATATAATAAAACACAGATTCTGTGGCTGTCTTTGCTAATAGTGTGATTCAATAAATTCCATACTCTAATTGTCATTTGATTTTACATCAACAAAGTAGAAAAAGCATTTATAATGTTATATTAATTTGACTGAAGTGAAGTAAAGCAAAAGGCAGCACTTTAACAACATTCAGACCCACTAGACATAGATTACAACTGATAGTACAGTATAGTATACTATATAGTATAGTATACTATAGTATAATTAGAAATAAATAGGAAATTAGAAATAAATATTCAAATATTCAAATATTCAATTTCCAGGAAAGAAAGAAAGATACAACTTGATTGGAACATTATGGTATTTTGGTATTATAATTATATTTTTATATAAAAAAAATATAGTGCAGTCTTGATTCTGTGGTACCTTCCTATCTGAAGACATGGGACTCCCCTACTAAGTGAGCATCTAATTCCACACAGTTAGAAAACTCAGTCTGCAGTAGGAAAAATGCCCATATGTTTGGATAATAATGTCTCATTTAAACTGGCTGAAGCGCTGATTCTATGCGCTTCAATTTGAGCACAATTTCTATGCGCTCAAATGAGACCTCTGTCATGGCTATATATCTCCTCATTTACTGAAAACCAGAACAAGACAGACCACTACAAAAAGGTATGATTTTGAAAAAATAAGAAAGAAGAATCTTAATGAACAAGACCTGCTAATGAGGGTTTGATGTATTCAAATTTAAGTACATGTGACACAGGAAATCATTTCAGCTGCACGTGAATGTGTACTTTTTTTTTTTTTTTGTCTTGATACGTCATCTTTACAGTCATTTGCCAAAGCTCAGGAAGAAGTAATTTACAGGAGTGAGATATCCAAATCTATATGACTATATATAGGTGTCCATATGTCAGCCAGCAGCCAAGCCTGCCATTACAGTCAAAAGACAGACAGGCAAATGCATTCATTTAAACCTATAGTGATTTAGCTCACAGCCAAAGCAGTCAGCTGGGCTTTAATTCAGTTGTCTGCACATAAGCTTATGGCACATTTGAAAGAGACCCCTGGGTATGTGAGGCACCCACACAGCACTAACAGACATGACACAAGACACATGTCTTTCTGCATTGGTGAAACAACCATGCAGGGTGTCTCTATTGGCAATAGGAACAAGGAACATTTAAATGACTGCGTGTCTTCCTAATTTGTCTTGTTAGTTGAATCGTTCTGACTGATAAATGTATTACAGTATGGTTATATTGTCTTACCCTTTTTATATTTCCCTTTATATCTTATATTTCCAATACCTGTTTTGCAAGTGAACTGTGGATTTTTTTATCACTGGAAATGTTTTAGTTAGTGAAAGATAGTTCAACAACTGTAAGGAAGGACAGAGGACTGATAGCATCTGCTTTGGGAGTGGAGGACTGTGTGGTCTCTTGAAATCTCCTCTGATAACTCTGTAGTTGAATCATACCTCCAGTTTAAGTTAGATGCTTTGCCAGTCTGTTGAATTAGTATATTAAGGCTAGATTTATGGGTAATATGTGTCTTTCGAATAGCCATGCTGCAGTGATAAATAGAAGGCAGTTTTGTTTGTGCCTACCTGCTTTTCAGTGGTATAAAATCATAGCAGCAGCATTAAGGATCACCTTTCCTCACATTTTAAAGCTTGCTCAAACCCAATTCCTAACAACATCTCACTGTGACATTACCAAATAGTTGTCTGTTACCATTAAATAAAAATGGATGAAAAATCTAAAAAAGTATGAAGTAACTGTAAAATGAGAAAATTACTTAAATAAGAGAAAATGAATGTACAAGAATTTTGATGCAGCAGTTGTTACATGATAGTGTTAAATTCTTATACCACTTTTTGTCTGTCATGATCTTTATTTTATTCTACTCCCTTTCACCTTTTCACAAGTAATTTCAGAAGTTCTCCTTGGGCATGTACATGACAGATGATATTGTACAGACATTCACATCAGTATCCATCATCTTGTACCCTTCCCCAAACTCAGTCAGTAGTGTTATTTGCTGATGGTATCAATTCATTTCAAAGCACGTCACAAATAGAGGCTTTTTTCTGACTTATTTTTTGCCTCACATTTGATAGAAGTGAAAAATTAAGGGGACTGATTCTGCCAAGATCATTTGAAATCAGTAGAACTTTTGCCTGTGGATGTTGAACAGGCTTAAACACTCAGATATAAATAATAGTAATTCTAGACAGATTCAGAGGTAATTGATAAGATTTTTTTTTCTTTCCAAATCAACTTAATTCTCTGCAAAAGAAAATATGCAGCTCTTTCATAGATAACTACTTCATGCATTTGAATGATTTATGTTTAAGCTTATTAAATACACCCTTAGTGACTGGAAAGGGAACAAAGTAAACTGTCATAAAGTAGAACTGAAGAAATGAGTTGCTCAAATATCAAGTTACTAAAAGAAGCTGACAGAAACTTCATTAATATTTCTTGTTTCCTTCGGCTAAATTTCTGAGGAGAGGGGGAGAAAAGTGTTTTGTATGTTACACCATGTTTTTAAATGTGCCTGTGGTGAATTAATCACTTCACCTACTTTTCAAGGGAATAGGCTACTTAACAGACCAAAAGAAAATCCACATTACCAATTTTTCTAATTTCAAGATAAAATTTGAACACTGTGGTTGAGAAATTATTGAGGCTGAACTGTAGAACAAAGAGGTTATACATGTAAATCTTTTAAAAGTGACAGAGAAGGAGGAAGCAGAGACTTGGCCTTTGTATGCAAGAGCTCAACTCCTAAAATGTTTGCCAAAGGTACAGGATACCTAGATAAAAGGCCTTTCTCAGCATGAATGGGGCCTAGGCCAAAGCTCTTAATCAGCAGGCTGGTCTGAGTGTGCTCAAAAAAGAAGTCCATCCAGATTTTTCTTATTGCAGCTCTGCCACTTTTGAAAACAAAGCTAGGACCTTGACAAAGCCAGATGGAAGGAAATTCTCTAGTCTGGTGTTTTGGCAGAAAGGAGGATCAGGTTTTGGGTCATGGCTGCCAGGACTGTTTCTATTTTTTATGTAAATGAAGGAAAATACATGACAATGCACCATCTTGTATCCTCTAACTACACCACAGAATACTTAAATATTTTTACACTGCACACCAGTTTAACAGATCATGTAAGGAATGACTTCTTTTGGAGACTAACCTATGGCTGGGTGGTTAGGACTTCTGTAGGCTGACAGAAAATATGATTTGGGGGTCTCTTGTTCTGTGGAAGGAACTAAAGCACATTCCTACATGAGTTTTCTGAAATATCTACTCATCTGTCCCTTTCCACACTGTGGAAGAAATGGCTGTGACTTCTGTATTTGGTGAGCAACCACTCTTCCTAACCAGTGTTGATTAGTAGGTGGTGCCATGACGGTTTTTCAGTACAGACACTCCTGTTACAATGATTCAAGGCGTGTTTCTTTCCTGCAAAGGAAGAGCCCACTGAATCTCATGAGGCTAGGGGCATAAGCTGGGACACAGGAGGTTCCATTTGAACATCAGGAAACACTTCTCTTATGTGAATGACTGAGCGCTTGAAGGGGCTGCCCAGAGAGGTTGTGGTGTGTTTGTCCTTGGAGATCTTCAAAAGCTGCCTGGACATGGTTCTGGGTGTCCTTCCTTAAGCAGGTGGATTGAACCAGATGAGGTCCAGAGGTTTCTTCCAAAGTCAACCATTCTGAGATTCTGTGCAGTTCCACATGGAACTGTGCATAACCTGTGCCTCTTAGGAATTTCTAAGACTGCAGATGTATAAAGCACAAGGTGGACATTTCTTAATAGTACACTTGTAAATCCAGAATTTTATCCAAATCTCAATTCAGACAACAAGGACTATGGTTTTTTTTTTTTTTTTTTTTTTTTTGACTTAAGTGATTCTATTCCTAAACTTTCAACTACTTCCACGGTGATTTATTTCTTTAATCAGTCATTTTCATTTGACTTTTTCATAAAATACCTGTAGATTAATTATGGTGACAAGCATTTCTAAAACTATCTTACGGACTACTGCTTTATTTGGCTGCCTAGATCCTTTGATGATTCACCGGACTCTTTAGCATCTGAAACACTATAACTTTAGTAAGAAGATTGTTTAGTACTGTTGTCTATTCACTGGTATTAGACAATTAATTATTGACATTGGTGAGGAGGGAAAAAACCTTAAGCACTGCAAAAAGAATATTCACTTCTCACTGTTACTATAAATTTGTATAATGTCCTTATAACAAATTAAATATCAAATATGTATGCTCACAATCCAGTTAACTGTGCTTCTCAATACAGTACCCAAAACATATAAGAATGGATATTCACACCTTTATTTACTGATCCATACCTTTAAACAGACAGTTTTGTTTAGGAACTCTAGGGAGTTCTGAGAGTTACATGCTTGAAGATCATTTCACAAAAGAACAAAGCACTGCCACCTCAGCAGTAAAATGTGTCAAGGAAACGTAAAACACTGCAACAAGAGTGTCTTTATTGAGGAGACAAAAGAGCCTTTAATGCCCTCCACTCTTCCCTCTTTGTTGTGAGGTCATGTACAGGGATTATGCGATGCATTCTTGGCTGAAGATCTCACTAGTTAGATGGGTTTCCAGCCCTGGAAATTCTAATCACAAGCAAGACCAATAATTCCCTTGTGGTGAACTTTTTAGCAGGTTGTCTGAAATCTCCCAAGACAGAATTCAACCAATGTTACAAAAAAAGACCACCCCTCTTCAAAAAAATTAATCAGTTCTTAAACATGTGTAAGTAACTTGTGATTCACATTACATAAATCTCCCACTAACACTAGGCTACTGACTTAAAGTGAAAAAAAGCTCATTAAAATGTGAATCTTCCACTTAGCATCTACAGTTCTTCTAAGTAAGAGGCATGGATATTCTGGTTTATCAAATGAAAGCTGATGAGATTGCGAAGAAATTATGTGTTTTACAGATTAACCAGTAAATTCTTATATGAAATATTAAATTTTAGACTTTTGTGTAAGGATTTCTGTTTCAGCATCAATGCTTCATTTTAAGGATGGCTCCAATTTCAAATATGACTGTGTGATTTTTTAGCAGCATATGCATGTGTCTAAATTAAAACATTTTGTGTGGTTTTACGTTTATATCTCAATGACTTTGGACTACATCTCAGCTGCTATTGTGACAAAACTTACAAATGTGTCCTTCTCTCTTTAGGGTTTTACTCTATCCTCTGCCATATCTGAAACTGAATCTACTCATAGATTAATGTCACATTAATAAATATGACAAACTATTTAAATCATAGTATTTGCTGACATCTAGCACTGAGAAGACAGAGGAAAAACAAATGTCAGAAATAAGTATTATTTCATAAAAGCTGGATCTTTTTCAGGCTTAAAGTATCTTGCTGAATGTCAACTTATTTCCATTCTCTCATCAGAATTTTTGCCTCAGGAAAACATTAATATTAATTAAGTTTCTGTTTAGACCTCACAGTAGATGGATATATAGAGAAACCTTTTCTTCCTCTCTGTTTTATGCCAACATGTTTTTCTTATTTTCCAACTGCCACTTTCATCTTTAATAACTATAAATCTTTCACAAATATCATAGAGCAATTAGAAGGGGGAAGTAGCTATATATAACACAACATTACATTTCTTCTAAGAAATATTGAACTGAGTTCTAATTTTGATTGAAAGTGTTCTGTGATAATGATACAGATATTATGGAATTTTTTGTTATTAATTATATTCATAAGTATATGTCATACTACTTGATGCAACCAGCTGAAGATTTAAAAAAAAATACAATAAAAAATCAGAGCTCATTGCTTCTGCATTGCAGAAGAAAAACAAAGGCTGAATAAGAGAAACATGAAACTAAACTAAACTACATTGTTCAGTAAGCTGTGAAATAGTGTATTTTTTAATAATATATGATTTATATAAGAATATATAGCAGGTCAAACAATCCTTTATATGAGATTATAGAATATGATTTTTATTTGGAAGTAATAAAGATTTATAAGGATTTTCCTCAAAATCCAAAGAAACTGCCTCAAGCTTTCTGCAATTGACCACTTTGCTTTGATGGTAATTCTAAGCAAAGCAAGAGTTTCAGTAACAGTGGCTATTAAGAGTTATGATGTCCCTAATTAAGCTGATTAAGAACTATTTAAGTGAAAGATCTGAAATCTAAGTGCTAATGTATAATCCTCATTAGGGGAAGATCCTTCAAGTGAGTTTTTGAAAGGATCTCTTTCCAAAAGGGCTGACAAAGATTTATAGAGAAGTATGAAACCATTGCTAATAATATTTGCAGGAGAAATAAGACTGGTGAAACAATCAAGCACCATGCAGGCATATGTGTTATAACAAGATGGCAAGACCTTAAAAAATGTGATCTTTGGACAGTGATCAAGGAAAGAGAGAATAGGAGGAAAGGTGATGATCTGTGTGGAAGTTAGTCCAGGAAAATGGCTTTCAGTGCTGGTACCTATGTCTTAAAAGAGTTTCTGAAGAAAAAAAAAATAATAATGGCAACCCAGAAAAATAGCTACAAGAATCATTTGAAGGAATAAATTTTACAGAGGAAAAAAGACTCACAATGAGCTTGGTCTGTTTCTTTTATCAAAAAGAAACCTGAAATGTGACTTGATCAAAGGACACAGATGTATTCCTGGAGAAAATCAGAGGCTACAAGATGGCTCTTTTGTCTAGGAAAAGTAGGCCATATCAATGGATGTAATTCAGATCTGGAAAAATCAAATGAGAAGCAAGGCATACTGAATTAGTAGTGAGAGTGTTAAGGCAATGGAATAGATTTCCAAGACACATGAGAATTTGTCTATCTTCTGGGACAATCAGATGAAAAAATGGGATTTTTTTTTTTTTTTTTTTTTTTTTTTTTCTGAGAGGAGCACCTCTGACAGGTTTGAAAGATTCATGTAACACCAACAGAGCAAAAGTTAGGTTCATGTATATCACACGTACTTAAAATTCATGTTACAGGTCAGTCCATGTCCACTTCCAAAAATTTCCAAGGTCATTTAGGCACTGATTTAGGCACCTATATTTTAGGCAGGTAGCCCATTCATGAGTGTCCAGAACCCTGAGTAAGGCATCTTGATTTTCTATACAGTGCAGTGCTCCACATTTAGGACATAAAGACCAAAAGCCATGCAGAGCTGTGTCAGATTTTCTGTTCCTCTGTGGAGTTGTTAGCAATCTCTATTTTCAGGACACCAGACAGGTACTATGACATCTAGCTCTTAGAGAACACAGCCAAGGAACATAACCAAAAGCCTTTTTTTTTTTTTTTTTTTAGTTTTTATTTATTATTATTATTATTTTTAGTAAATCTAATTAGTAATGGTAGATCACTTTAACCCCTGTTGTCAAATCCATTCAGTGGATTACAGTGATTCTTCCCTGTGTCTTGTGCCTCTTAGAGAATTGCTCTAAACAACTAAATTAGTCTACTCAGAGACATGTAAGAGAGAAAATCAAATTCACAGATCAGGAGAGAAAGTGCAACGACTAGACCTTCACTGGCTACTGTAGCAGATTAGTTAGCCAACTCACATGTTGACACTTAAAGATAGTGGCAACAAAACCAGTCTTTGACCAAATAAACTTTAACAGAAAGAAAAGAAAATACAAGCCTAGCAAAGTTGAGCATGTGTTATAATGTGCTTGTACTTCTGTGCTTTGCACTTAGCTTTTTTTCTATTATGTAGTACAAATTAAGTACCAACTGATTTGTCTAACATAATAAACTCCATTACTTTGTTTAATTAATCTCATTGTGGAGTAAGATAGAATTCAACCAAAAGACTGTAATATCTGCTAGCAACTAACCTTTTCAATGACTGTGATGGCTGAATATGCATCATTAAATGAATTGGTCTTCTAGCCTTCTTTTGTTTTTAGAAGGAAAGTCAAAATAAAGGCAAGGTCTTAAAAATAATAATAATAATAATAAAATAATTTAGAAAGGACCAGAACTACAAAAGTTCTGTAGAAACTGTGTTAGACAACCTCCAGAATTACAAAAGCCCAAAGCTCTGATAACTATCTGAGCTTTCACTTGCTGTCATTTTTAAAATTTGTCAGTGTCTTCCAAACTCAGTAGCTGTATAAACTCCCAGTGGGAAAAATATGAGTGGTGGTTATAGTATTTTCCCCAAAGCTCCCAAACACAGAGTTGACTCCATGCCCCTTTGGAAATAAGCTGTTCTTAACTCACAAACTCACATGTGCTAGTCGATCAAATCTGGCAAAGAGTTCATTCAGCATTCGAACCAATTCCTGGGCTGACAAGGTTGTGGAGAGGTTGGTGAATCCTTTAACATCTGCAAAAAGGATGCTAAAAAAGGAGAAGAGATATTAATAATGCAGTTTATTTACTTTGGTAACTCCATGTGATAAATTACAATCTGGTGTGTTGTATGTGTTCTGTGTGCTCTGTGTTTATTCAACATCTATTAGAGGTGTGTTCTGAGAAGATAGTTAGTGAGAAGTGAATTACAACTAAAGAAATATTTTAAAGTCATTCTACTTTTGCGCTACACTTTTGGAGATTTGGGAGTATCAAATAAAAATTTTAAAAGGAGTAAGGAAATACCACCAAGAATGAAAAAGGTTTATGAAAATTTTGGAGTTTCAGATCATTCAGAAAGGCAGAGTTAAGACTTAATAAGCACTGTTGTCCCCATTTAACAGTGAGAAGACTGTGGCATAGTGAACCCATAGTATAGAAGGCTATATAAACACAGAGACTTTTCACCCAGCTGTCTGTTAATAGTTTCTTTGTGAGTGGGTTTATACATGTATATGTTTATATATGTGGGTTTTTACAGTGTCTTTGATTTCAAAGATTTTATTTTTTCATAGTGATCTTCAGGCTTTGCACAGCTATGTACCATACAAGACTCAATCAGATGAGGATAAAGTAAAAGGTTCGCAGTCTGGGTGGGATTTTTACTTGTGAAAAAAAAAAAAAAAGGAAAGGAAAGGAAAGGAAAGGAAAGGAAAGGAAAGGAAAGGAAAGGAAAGGAAAGGAAAGGAAAGGAAAGGAAAGGAAAGGAAAGGAAAGGAAAGGAAAGGAAAGGAAAGGAAAGGAAAGGAAAGGAAAGGAAAGGAAAGGAAAGGAAAGGAAAGGAAAGGAAAGGAAAGGAAAGGAAAGGAAAGGAAAGGAAAGGAAAATTACCAAACTACACAAAGAGGAATGAGTATTAATAATAGCCTAGATAGTTATGAAAATACAACTTTCAAATGACCAATTTCTCCATTTTTCATTATCAAAACAGCAAAAGTAACCTAATGGGACACTAAGAGTTCATTACCCATTGGTTCATGTGGTATTTTGTGCTCAACATTTAGGGAAAAATACTGAGAAACAATTTTGAAAAGATCTTTTCTGTGGCAGCATGCATAGGAACACACCAGCATTTGTGCTCTAAATTATGTTTAGACTTTTTATCCTTAACTAAAACTCTTTTCCATTCAAATAGAAGGTCCATCTTCTCTCTGTTTTGATTGCTCTACAGCAACACTTACTGAGAATGAAAAAAGGTAATGAAATTTATGTTAATCTAGTGCAAAGCAAACCTTTTGTAAGGGTCCTTGAGACCTTCCACTAGATTTAATGAAAGAGTATGTATGAGGTACTGCAAAACCACAGAAGAAGCAGATAATCTATTTACTCTTCTGTAGAAGTTCAACACTGCATTTATTGAACTGTTCCAGACAAAGTTATATTTGTATTTCATCAAAAGGCAAAGTATATGTTTTTTCTAGCCAATCACATCCCATATCAAAAGATGCATATTTTCCATTTCCTTCAGTGATGGCAGTTCAATCACTTGCCCATGTGTTTTGGGACAAATTTATGGCAAATATTATGGACTTATCTAAATATACTGTTTGTGAGAGATCACATTTAATTCAAAGATTCTGTAAAATTATAGAATGGAAGTGGATCATCTTAATATGTACAGTAAGTACTTATTGAGTAGCAGCTCTGTGATCACTATTACCCCTAAACCTAAGTTTGGGATAGGCGAAATTTAACAGGGGGGATAATGCAATTAGGAAAGTGATAATAAGAAGGACTGAATTAAAATATTTACTTATCAAGGTAGACACATGACATGTCTGCATATTTGAGAGGGTCTTACAGTTTTCTAATTTCTCATTCCATAGGGTCAATAGGAAGATTGTGACAGAGTCTGTGCCTACATGCAGGCACAGCTTCAAATTCATTGTAACCCTGAGCACACAACTAAGGTGAAAAAGTAAAATAAAATACACAAATGGTTCAGCTCTAAAGGTTCAGTTCAAAGAGGTCTCACTATGGCAAAAACATCCAGCTATCCTGATGAGTAAGAGAAGGCACCTAAGTGCATATCTGTTCAGTTATTATGTAGAAGTCCATTAATTTTCTAATTTATTAATGGATAAAACAATGTAAGAAGAACTCTCGAACGAGATATTTAGCAGCAGCTAAGACAAATATTAGAGAGGCTCTACCACTCACCTGACATTCTCATAGCGATGAATGTAGATCTTATGAAACTGGTGTTGCAAATGTTCATCTTCTACATTGGTCATATCATTTATCATTTCCAGAACTACAAATCGTGGTAAGACAGAAAGCACCAGCCGTTCCTAAAACAAAGAGGAAACCCAGATGTTAGGCCCATTAATATCAAACTGAATTAGTACTTCACATGAATTGTTTGAGCTCTGTGTTACTAGAACAGCTGGGTAACTTGTAATTTCTGATGTGATTCTCCCTTCTAAAAATTTGTGATAATTCACATTAATAACCTGAGTCTAGACCAAGAACCTTTCCTACAAATTCTTCCCTTGAATGTTTCAAGGTTACCTGTTGACTATTTAAGTATCCATTCTAGTTATTATGTCCATTACAAGCTTCTCAGATAGTTACAGACATATCAAGCACTCTATTTTAGCAGTGGTAGCTTGAGTAACAGATCCAATTAACAGAGCCAAAGGAATTTGAATGTCCTCCAAAGCAAGTAGGATCAGATTCTCATTGTTGCTTATTTATCAGAAATTCCAGACTGTGTGTTTTGCATTCATAAACTGTATAATTATTAATAAAGATAGACATGAAGCTAAAACAAGATGTATCTAGAGGAATCTTACTACCATTCACGTAATGAAAAGGACAGCATTTAAACAAAGCTTAATTCTTTTGTCAGAGCTTAAAAACAGGGATAATATAAACTAATGCACGCATAAGAAATGTTTTATGGACAGATTTAGCAATAAACTTGTTTTTATGTTAATCAGGTTACAATCCTTAAAGAGTGCTACACAGCCACAACAATTGCCTTCAACTATGTAGCATTCAGTGCATTTAGTGACTGGAGTACCTACAGAAGCATCCATTGTCACTGGCAGAATTTGTTTTATCCATCCATGCCCACACATTTCACCAGAGCAATCTTTATTCAATTTAAAGAGAAATGGAAGAAAGCGTTTGCAAGTTATGGAGCATATATACTCTTGCTAACTAAAATACATGATACAGTACACTGAAAGGTGAAGACATGAGTGAACTGCTGTGTGATATCATGATCTGTATGAAAAATATATAAGACCACAAGGAAAAGGCAAAAGAACATGGAGGGCCCAGTGCAAGCATGAGTTTATACTGGAGAGTAGAGCTCTTTCACGTTTCCTTTTTCAAATCGTACCACACAGCTAAAACTCTGTTCCAAGAGTTGGAAATCTTTACTGGAGAATCTCAAATGTCACAAATAAAAACCCAAAGTTTTCAAAAAACACCCGAGTGGTTTAAACATCTAGATCTCATTTCAAAGGTGGAATGTGGGTAAAAGACAAAAACATTCATGATAATTCTCTTTGTGATGTCAACAGGATTAGATGCCATAAATAAGATGTAGCAGTAGATGAAACATTTGAAATAAAATAAAATAAAATAAAATAAAATAAAATAAAATAAAATAAAATAAAATAAAATAAAATAAAATAAATAAATGAAGGAACCCCTCCCCAGCATTTTTAGGAGGCAAGACAGATATACTGACTTTTATATTTTGCAGTGAAAAGCATGAATAATTCCCACTCTGAGTAGTTTTAGTAGTTAGTAAATAATCCTCAGCTACAATGATAACACATTGTGGATAAACACATTCATTTGTCTAGATGGTAACACCAGCTGAGGTGAACTGTACATTTACTCAAGAAGGCAAAGCACACACTGCTAATAGCTTCACTTGGAGCAGAGGTGCATAATGTTCCCCTTAGAGACAGCAGATTTCTCCTGAGCTCCTGTCTGCATAGCATGCTAGTGCACAAAATGAAAGAACAGGGACTCTGCTATTCTTTAATCCACCTGTTCTGCAAAACTTTGCTAAACCAGGGTTACCTCTAGGAAGGGGGAAAAAAAATGATGAGAGGCAGGGATAACTAATACAGAGCAGGCAGTGAGCAACCATGCATTGAGCTCACCTTTTATTCTGGCAAACACCTTTTATTCTGGTAAAAAGCCCAGGTTGGACAATTACCCCATGCCCCATATAGGTAGTACTAATTTTAGCACAGCTACATTGTTTTGATTTTTTTCTGCCTTTCACACCTGTGTATTTCGCTATCTTCCCCTCCACTTCTGATGTGTAAAAACAGCATGAGTTTCTTGTGACAACAAGAAGTATACCAGTCCCTCAGGAGGTCCTTTCCACTCCTGCAAGCCTAGGTTTCCACAGAAATATTTAGCCCTGAGGTAGTTCCACTCTCAAGCAAATATCTCATCGTCTCTTAAGATGGTGTGTTTGGGAAAAACAGCTGATTACCTTTCAAGAACCAGAAATATTTTTGATATTTCATGTCCTTCAGCCTCCTATAACTGAAGGTATTTAGGCCATATATTCTTTTATTCCTTCACTATTATAGTACTTTGCTCAATATGGCCATATAATAAATCCACCCTTTGAATATATCATATCAGTCTTTCAGAGAGCCATATGATTAAAGTGTTCAATGAGTTCTTCTGAAGATACTTTCATAATAATATAAAATCTTTTCACTGTAAATAAATAAATAAATAAATAAATCTACCTTATCTTTGTAAGAAGTAGATAGAAATCCTATTTAGTATTGAAATGCTTATGAAATGTATGCTAACATTTTAAAAAGGCCACTTTTTAACAGTTGTGGGACTAAAAATGAGGAGCATGCTTCTTTTCACATCAGGAAAACTTATACTGCTTGTTTGTATACACTTAAGAGGGTATCAGGCAATGGCTTGACAACATTTATTTAAAATAAAGGAGAGTTCACTTGACATGTGTTCACTAAGCCAAGATAAATGTGACCAGCACATTTTATACCCTAAACATCGTGCAACTCATTATGGTAAGTTAAATGTTTTTGGCTGCACATAAGATCTGGCAATGACCCATAAAAACGGAGGTTAATTAGTATGCCTCCTCTTCAGTCCTCCTTTATTAATACTGTATCATGTGAAGAGCTCTTGTCAGGATGCTTATTTGAAGCATACATACACCCCATTGTCACTATTCTGTATTACCTCTGTCATGCTGTGGAAAAATACTAAAAGAAAATAACACATAAGGATTTCTGCATTCGTGTGTGTGACAGTTATGAGACAGTCCAGCCACAAGTCAAGCAAGTATCCAGTATTGAAATATTCTAGCCTAAATCCCACAAGGCAAAAGCAGGGACTGGAAGAATGAAGAACTGCCCACTGTAGGAGAAGATCAGGTTTGAGACCAGATAAGGAACCTTAAGGTGCACAAGCCCATGGGACCTGATGAGATACATCTGTAGGTACTGAGGGAACTGGTGGATGAAGTTGCAAAGTCACTGTCTATCATATTTGAGAAGTCGTGGCAGTCTGGTGAAGTTTGCACTGACTGGGAGAAGGGAAACATAACTACTATTTAAAAAAAAAAAAAAAAAAGAAAGACCCAGACAATTACAGGCAAGTCAGTCTCACCTCTGTGCCTGATACAATCATGGAACAGATCCTCCTGGAAACTGTTCTAAGGCACACGGAAAATACAGAGGTGATTCGTGTGAGCCAACATGGCTTCAGTATGGGCAAATCATGACTGATAAACTCAGTGGCCTTCTACGATGGGGTTACAACATTAGTGGACAAAGGAAGAGCAACTGACATCATCTACTGGGATTTGTGCAAAATATTTGACACTTTCCCACACGATCTCCTTACCTCTAAATTGGAGAGACATGGATCTGATGTATGGACCACTCTGTGAGTGAGGAATTGTCTCAATGGTCATGCTTAAAGTGTTACAGTCAATGGCTCAATGTCCAGGTGGAGATCAGTAACAAGTAGTGTTCCTCAGGAGCCAATATTGGGACTAGTGCTGTTTAACATTTTTGTTGGTGATTTGGACAGTGGGATTGAGTGCACCCTCAGCAAGTTTTCTGATGACACCAAGCAGTGTGGGGCAGTTGATGCAATGGAAGGAAGGGATTCCATCCAGATGGACCTTGACAAGCTTGAGAGATGGGCCTGTGTGAACCTCATAAGGTTCAACAAGGGCTAGTGCAAGGTCCTGCATCTGGGTTGGGGCAATCCAAACACAAATACAGTCTGGGCAGAGAATAGATTGAGAGCAGCTCTGAGGAGAAGGACTTAGGGGTGTTGGTTGATTAGAAGCTCAACATGAGCTGGCAATGTGCCCTTGTATCCTGGGCTCTATAGGTGTCTCTGGGCTCCATTGTCTGTGTTGACTAGATCTCAGGTGACTGTAGTGGGAGCTCAGGGATGTAAAGCTCATGTAGTCAGTTAGTTTAGGAGGTGCCCAAATCTGGAGCTGACTCTTACTCTATCCACTCCTTCAGGAAAATTTAGGAATAGCAAAATAAAAACCTTATTGATAAAGGAAGATAACTTCATGAGTCACACATGTCAATTTAAAGTCCCAAGATTGTAACAGTCACATATCCTCTAATGCCTTCTTCTTGGTTCATGCAACTATAATAGTCATTTTTTATTGAATGGCTTCCCTGTGGTCTGTGCACAGTGATACCTGTGTCCCTCATCAGGGGGTATCAACCGTACTTTCAACCACAGAAGTGTAGCTGGGCACATTCACAGCAAAGTGGGACAAGTCCCTGATGAGTAAATAACCACTGTTAGAACCATTTTTGAGGGCAGTCAATTAACCAGCACAAGAGGTCTTGTGAATAAAAACAGAACTGGAGACCTTTCTACTGGAACTGATCAAAGGGAACAAAATACCAACAGGCACAAAACATCAACAAACAATCTGGTGCCTGCAGGGGGTTGCCAATAGGAAGACCAAACTCCCCAAGGTTTTCCTGCAGAATATGGAACACCAC
Source organism: Anas acuta (assembly GCF_963932015.1). Taxonomy (NCBI): domain Eukaryota; kingdom Metazoa; phylum Chordata; class Aves; order Anseriformes; family Anatidae; genus Anas; species Anas acuta. Next base: position 149,248,773 of record NC_088980.1, read on the forward strand.
CACCCCAGCAGGGTCTGCTGTCTGCACAAGCTCCCAGTACCAGCTCCCCTTAGGTGGTAAAGGGCAAAGGCTGAAATTTTGTGTATACTATCCTGGAATTTCCATTGTTTTTCAAAATCTTTATCAGTGTTGGCTTCACTCAGGGATGAGAAGCACTACTAGAAGGATTGTTCAAGTTTCGTTCTTCCTCCTCTACATGTACTTTCAGATGAGTGAACCCATAGATATTTGTGGGTGGAAGTATTTTGATTTGGGAATGACTTGCTTTTGGCTATTCCCAATGACGTTCTGTAAAAATGGAATAGACATACCTAAAAAATGTTAAAAATGACAGAGATTCTGAAGAAACCATTCCACATTTTTCATCTTAATTTTTGGGAACCATTTTGCCAGAACCGTCAAGGTTGGCCTTAACAATATTTGCAATTAATACCATGGACGCACTATAGTCTTAATTGCTGAACAAAACAGAATAAGAAAAGTCCTGTTCAGAGCAATTTTAGCCATTCTGGAACACATAAGCTTTTAAGCTTTTAAGGAAAGAAGATAAAATGGTATTGTTTTCTACTGAAAAAGTGACACTGTTCAGAATAAACGTAATTACTGGAGATGCCACTCTAGAAAATGTGAATTAACACCTTTCATTATGATGAATAGCTCTAAAGAGAAATTCCTTCCTTCTTAGCATACAATGGACTGTCTATTTGCAACCTTTCTTTCTTGTGTGTTATCAAGACAATAGCAAGTAATTAAAAAATATGTAAGGAACTGCAATAACTAATATGTTCAGACTCATGGGGTTATGAGGTTGCCTTTTAGCTTTTGCTACTTACTGCTGTAATATGTGATACGAGCTATCTCAACTTTATTTTATTGGAATTCAGGCAGTTACCGTTCCCACTTATCCCATCCTTGGCTGCATATTCCATTCAGTCATCTGCTGTTCTCAGAGAGAAACAAGGCCAGATCACAGAGGAGGTTTTGGAGACTTGTTTTTTGTTGTTGTTTTCAGTTATTGTTTTATGTAACAATGCAATATAGGATATCATCCAAACTGATAACCCAGTGTTCATGAGTCATGACTTTTTATAATGGTGCCTAATTAGTTGTCAACTGAGAAGTATTATAAAGTTTGTGGTGACATGAGAAGGAAGAAACTTCTTCCACAACCTTCTTGTAAGAACAATATTTTATCCATTTGTTTCCTCTATAACCTTACCCAGAACACAGCATGAGACAGTATAACGTAGCACATGCTAGAGGGAAGGATTGCAAGATACTGCTGTTTTTTTTTTTTTTTTTTTTTTTTTTTTGGGTGAGGAATGGTTGGAAGATAAAAGTACCTGAAGCCATGTTACAAAATCTTGGCAGAGCTTGGTGATTAAAAGTCTATTGTCAGGTGTCAAAGTAGGCTCCTTTCTCACCAACCAGTTAAATCATGTAAGAATATGGCAAACTTAATGCCTGCTTGCCCTATGCAATCTGAGCCATATAATTCTGGTTCTGGGGCTTCCAGTTTGTATTTTCATGTCTTTCCAATATCATTTTGGACTCTTAAAAACTTAGCTTATCTTGTATCATGCTGGGAGGTGGTGGAAAAACTTCCTGCTGAGAGATTTTTTGAGAACGGTACCTGTTCAGCTGCCATCTGAAAAACAGTATTCCTCCATAAAATACTCAGGAAAAAAATGTTAAAATATTTTTAAAAGTAACATGATTAATATTTAACCTAAGTGCAGCCAATGTTTACTCTGTGTGGCACTGGCACAATGGTCAGCTCACCATAAGGTCAAACACACAACACTAAGTTGCATGGGAGTGGAGGAGAGCACATCTGGAGCCAAGAGCTGAAGGGAGCAAGATTTCATTCCTTGACATTAGCAGCCACCTGTTAGATCTGCTTGGCTATATCACAAAATGATCTCCTGACACTGCCTTGTCATCTGAGCTGTCTTTTAATTTAAGCAATAGAAAACACAGGTGACAAATTCAGTATGTATATACTGCAGTGTTTAATAAGCTCATATCATCTAGATCCTAACATGATTTCCTTAGATGAAGAACATTATCTTCTTATATTACAAGAGGAAAGCCAATCATGCAACAGGCTTATATTACAAGAGGAAAGCCAATCATGTAACAAAGACATTCAGTGAAAAGCAGACTTTACAAACAAACATGTATTACTATGCTGTCTTGTTGACGTGAAACTATGCTTATAAGTGATGCTGTCCAGTGCTGCAGTAATCCAAACACATATTCAGTACATTTTTTTTACCCTTCTTCTCTGTTAGGTGATTCTATAGAGGTAAAATCTCCAGAAGAAAAACATTTATATGGAAATATGACAAATAACTCAACAAAAAGTATTGTACTGTATTCTAACATTTTGTTTTCCATAAATTCCAGTTAGTCTGGACAGGAAGGGCAAAGCAGTACCTTAAGAACAGAAGAAAGACTGAAGCGTATTATGTATATGGATTCCATAATGGAATCATTTTAAGCTATTCTATGTTTTACATGAATAAAAGGGGAGAGTAAAATAGCTGCTACAAGTCAATTTTGTTCTAAAAGATCAGGTTGGCCCCATCTGACTTTAATGTCTGTAGTTCTATGCCCTGGTACACTTTCACTCTTCTAAGACTGCTATGACTTTGCTGCTGTTGAATCATCATGTAATTCTTCTGCACTACTTGTACTTTCCATTTATTTAGATTTTTTTTTTTTTTTCATTTTGTTACTTTATTTGCCATTTCAGAAATTACTAGACCACTTCAACAAAATATAATTTTCTCAACAGTATAAGTTATTGTAGATAATGATATGGGAGATGTCAGAAAGTAAGATCACATGCCATTTATTCTCAGCTTTATATGACTCAATCACTGCAGAACATAGACATGAAAATGAGCTAGGATGTCATTCTGGTCAAAACAAGGCATCCAGGCAATCTGTCTTGTGAGAGACTTGCAAGACCCCAATCTTAAACAGCACAAGCCTTGGAAGTTTCAGGAGGTGGAACAGTGGTCACTTGGTGAAAATCAAATCTCTTTTAATAGAGTTGTAGGTGGGTACTTAAATACTGATGATGTGAAAGACATTCAACCTATTCATAAACTTTAATCCAAAAATTTTATCTTACCTTAAATGATCTTAACAATTGCATCAGTGACTTGCCTCTGGCTAGCTTGGAATTAATATTTCTCATTTACAGAGAATTTAAAACTATTATTTGGACATCAGAATCCCTATTAATTATGATGATTACAAGGACTTTTGAAAGACTCCTGCAGTCATTCCAGGGTATTAAGGAAAGTTAGTGTAAAGTTCTGATCTTGAACAAGAAATAAAAATGACCTTAAAACAGGTAAGTCTATTTACAGCTTAGAACAGGCGCTAGACTGATGAGTTTGGAACCTGGAGTTCTTTATTTAAGCAGAGATGACTGCAATGCAGACCAGATGGCAGAAGTGTCTCATCGCTGTAGGGGGCTTAAACTATTTCATTCCCCTTACTCATTTCACCTTTGTCCACTTCCTTGAGGCAATCAGCATGGGTCATGAGCCAGTGGTAACTGTGATAATAGCTTTTTTTTTTTCTTTTTTTCCTTTCTTTCTTTCTTAGACACCTCTGTCCTTAGCAAGGAGCTGAGAACACAGAAGTCAGAGGCCACCAAATACTGATCAATGAGCTATGAGTCCCATTTACTATTGATGAACACAGTACTTGAACAGCTTTAGAGATTAAAAAAAAAAAAAAAAGAAAAAGCTTTGGAAAGTAGCTTTATCACTAGCGAATCCAAAAGGGACGGGAAGCAGTTTTATTCCTCACCAATATCTTCTAGGGAAAACTCCCATGTCTGAAGTCCTACAACTCTTCAGGGTTATTTTTTCCCTCTATAAATTGTACTTCAGTGTCTGATTCTGAACTCTGTAGCGTTGGTTGTAAATCCTCTATTTGCGTCCATGTGACTAGTCCAGATTTACAAGTAATGGAAGAGAAGGCGGAGAATTATTTTTATTTCATTTTTACCTTACAATTTTACTTGAAAGCAAAATCTGGGTCTTGCACTCTGAGGATAAGAAACAAACATCACCAGCAAATTTCTCAAGTGTGGACAAGCAGAATGTGAAGGAACAGCACCTAATGTTTGACATGCAAAATGTGTTTTCTACTGAAAGTGGAAGTGAGCAGATGAGGTATATTGAGACAAGAAGATGTAGAGAATGAATGTGCTGGTCCTGTAATGTGTTCCCTGGAACCAACAGAAACATAATCTCAGAATCACAGTATTGTAGGGGTTAGAAGGGACCTTAAGAGATCATCGGGTCCAACCCCCCTGCCAAAGCAGGCTCCTTAGAGCAGGTTGCCCAGGTAGGCATCCAGACAGGTCTTGAATATCTCTGGAGAAGGAGACTCCACAACCTCCCTGGGCAGCCTGTTCCAGTGCTCCGTCACCCTCACCGTGAAGAAGTTCTCTCTCATGTTGATGTGGAACTTCTCGTGATCCATTTTGTGGTCATTGCCCCTTGTTCTGTCCCCACAAACTACTGAAAAGAGGTTGGCTGTATTCCTCCATCTCCCACGCTTAAGGTATTTGTAAATATAAGATTCCCTCTCAGTCTTATCTTCTCAAGAGTGAATGTGTGTATGATTCGATTCGATTCGATTCGATTCTATTCTATTCTATTCTATTCTATTCTATTCTATTCTATTCTATTCTATTCTATTCTATTCTATTCTATTCTTTATTTTATTTTATTTTATTTTATTTTATTTTATTTTATTTTATTTTATTTTATTTATTTTATTTTATTTTATTTTATTTTATTTTTTTACAAGGAATAAAAATCTGTTAAGGGACCTAGGTCAGTTTCTGAGTCATAATACGAATTAAGAAGAACAATATAAAGTCTATATATCCCTTCAGCTGTTGGATTACCCCCTAAGTTTTTATACCAAGTATGAACCTCAAAATACCAAAGGAGCAATTCCAAGAACAAATTTTTATTGAGACACCAGTATTTAAAGTTTGAAGAACTGGGAAACCTTTCTGAGCATCTCAGATTCAACACTCTGAGTTTCTTATACAGAAGAAAACTGGATTAAATGTAATCTCTAACCAGAGGTTTCCACAGAATTTTTAATTGGAAGGTTATTGTCTACTCTCTGAAAATAAAAGCTCAATTACTGTGACCACAATTTTTATTTATGAAGCATTTAAAACTAGTTTAAAACTTATGTGACCTCTAAACTTCAGATTATTGTTTTTTTAAACCAAATCTGAACTTTATCCTCATAGCAGTTTAGACAGATTTTCATATTCTTAGCACCGATATCAGAGAAGATGACTTTATAGTGTTTAACCCTCTTAAAGTGTCCTTTCCAATCTCAGCCCAATCTGTTCTGACTTTAAAGGTTGCAAAGTACTGATGGTTGATTAAAATCTAGATCTGTAAGAGCTTGATAAAACATGTAAGCTTCTTTAAAAAAACGCAGAATTCATCAGTCTGCCGAGGGCCTGTTAAAGCTATAGGAAATAGAGACTGTTGCAGGGGCAAGTGCGAAATAGTCCTTAGGAAGCAGAGGTAGAAGGGAAACAAATGGTCAGACAGAACAATTTTCTAATGGAGAAGAGGTTTAGACAAGATTAATGTTGTTCCACAGAGAACAGGAAAAACTAAATAGGGCGGCAGCAGACTTCTGGAGACTAAGGGATGTGCTCTCCTTCTTCTGTCCTAAAAGCTGCATGTGAACGATAGGAAGTGAGTTCCCACCCAGAAACCAACCCTCTTATTGCCTAGTCAAATGGTCCATTAGAATGTTTGAATTCAAATCCATCATAGAAATCATATGAAATAATAACCAAACTGTTTTAACTTTCAAAATGAGCTTTAATTGAATTTGCGGAATACTCTATGAGAAAGAGATCAGCTGTAATGTAGTTTGCTAGGAAAGCAGTGGTAGGGAAGAGAAGTCTGCTTGGGTATTTTTATATGGGACTCTTCTTTTTAGATCATTTAATGAATACAAATTTCTTCTTATTATTCCCCATAAATCTGACAAAATTGAGAAATATGCCTGCAGAAGCCTATCTTAACCCCAGCTTGACTGGAAGCATCCCCAGAAGTGTGGTGATTCAAGTATGATGCCAGCTTGGACTTTTTCTCCTGAGTAATCCTTGCAAGAGAAGAGGCAGACAGCAATTGTTCCCTCAGTCACCCCCTGTCTTAATTGCTCCTTTTTCCAGCTTTCAGGCCAGTCTCCTCTGACAACATACCAGAAACCCAAGAAGCCATAAATATTGCTTAGGAAGACATTGAGAAGGGGTTTTATTTTCGTATAAAATGACTTTGTTTTGGTGAAATTTCAGAAGATACCTGCAGAGAAAGGGTATCTGCTTTCTGAAGAACATATTGGAGAGGGATGCAAAAAATCAGATAAAGAGGCTATTGCATTGTGGTTCTAGAACCTTTTAGCACAGCGTAACTTCACTGTAGGCAACAACGTAGTGTTAGAGTAGAATAAATTTGTTTATTTGGCTTCTCGGAGGTTAAAAATATGGATGATTTCTTTCTGATTTTTGTCTTAGTCTCCATTTACAGCTTAGCACAGCTGTATCAGTGCAGCTTTTCTGGTGAGCTCTCTGCACACGAGGTAGAGAGTTTTCTTTTCATGAATGATGCAGAATCTGCTGCCATGAGAACAAGAAGAAACACCTCACAGGAGGATGAAAGTAAGCATCACACATATCTGAACTGATTTCACCTGTCATCTTGAACAACTGCAGAGAAATCCTTTCATAAAACAGTATCAAGTGCTCTAACTCTAACATAAATTATGCAAATAAAATGTTTCAGAAAGGTAATGTTTTCACAGAATCACAGAATCACAGAATGGCTGAGGTTGGAAGGGACCTCTGAAGATCATCTAGTCCAATCCCCCTACCAAGCAGGGTCACCTAGGACACATTGCGCAGGATGGCATCCTTCTGGGTTTTGAATATGTCCAGAGAAGGAGACTCCACGACCTCTCTGGGCAACCTGTTCCAGTGCTCTGTCACCCTCACAATAAAGAAATGTTTCCTCATATTCAGCTGGAACTTCCTGTGCTTCAGTTTGTGACCATTGCCTCCTGTCCCTTCACTGGGTGCCAGAGAAAAGAGTCTGTCCCCATCTTCTTGACACCCTCCATTCAGGTATTTCTACACACTGATAAGATCCCCTCTCAGTCTTTCTTCTCCAGGCTAAACAGGCCCAGCTCTCTTATCCTTTCCTTGTATGAGATAGGTTCCAGTCCCCTAATCATCTTTGTAGCACTCCTCTGGACTTGCTCCAGTAATTCCATGTCCCTCTTGTCTTGGGGAGCCCAGAACTGAACACAGCTCTCCAGATGAGGCTTCACCAGGGATGAATGAAGGGGCAGGATCACCTCCCTTGATCTGCTGACAACACTCTTCCTAATGCCTAATGCACTACCGGATACCATTGGCTTTCTTGGCCACAGGGGCACATTGCTGACTCATGGTCAGCCTGCTGTCCACCAGGATTCCCAGGTCCTTCTCCACAGGGCTGCTTTCTAACTGGTCATCTCCCAACCTGTACTGGTGCATGAGGTTATTCCTCCCTAGGTGCAGGATCCTGCATTTGCCTTTGTTGAACTTCATGAGATTCCTCACCTCAAAATGCTCCAGCCTGTCCAGGTTCCTCTGAATGGCAGCACAGCCCTCTGGCGTCACTCCTCCGAGCTCTGTGCTGTCAGCAAACTTGCTGAAGGTGCACTCTGTCCTGCCTGACCAACCTCTTCTCCTCCTATGACCGGGTGACCTGCCTGGTGGATGAGGGAAAAGCTGTTGATGTAGTCTACTTATACTTCAGTAAGGGCTTTGACACGGTCTCCCACAATATTCTCCTGGAGAGGCTGACAGCTCATGGATCGGACAGGTACAATCTTTGCTGGGTTAAAAACTGGCTGGGCAGCTGGGCCCAGAGAGTGGTGGTGAATGGGGTGAAATACAGCTGGCAACCAGTCATCAGTGGTGTTCCCCAGGGGTTAGGGCCCATCCTCTTTAATACCTTTATTGATGATTTGGATGAGGGAATTGAGTGCACCCTCAGTAAGTCTGCAGACCATGTTGGAGGGAAGTGTCAATCTACCAGAGCGTAGGAAGGCCCTGCAGAGGGACCTGGACAGGATGGGACAATGGGCAGAGGACAATGGGATGAGGTTTAACATGGCTAAGTGCTGGGTCCTGCACTTTGGCCACAACAACCCCATGCAATGCTACAGGCTTAGGGCAAAGTGGCTTGAAAGCTATGCAGAGGAAAAAAATCTGTGGGTACTGATTGAAGTTTACCTGAACATGAGCTGGCAATGTGCCCAGGTGGCCAAAAAGGCTAATGGCATCCTAGCTTGTATAAAAAATAGTGCAGTCAGCAGGACCAGAGAGGTGACCGTTCCCCTGTACCCTGCTCTGGTGAGGCTGCACCTCAAATATTGTGTTCAGTTTTGGGCCCCTCAGTACCAGAAGGACATCAAGGCCCTGGAGCATGTCCAGAAAAGGGCTACAAAACTGGTAAAGGGCCTGGAACACATGTCCTATGAGGAGTGGCTGAGGGAACTGGGGGTGTTTAGTCTGGAGAAGAGGAGGCTCAAGGGAAACCTTATTGCTCTCTGCACCTACATGAAATTAAATTGTGGGGAGCTGGGGGCTGGCCTCTTCTCACAGGTAACTAGTGATTGAAATATTCTGTGATTGAGATCTTATTACAAAATCTCTAATGTTAGAGGTATATTTAAAGCTATTTAGCAAGTTAACTGCTGTGATGTTCTTGTATCAGTTAAGACTCCACCTATATCTTTAGACATAGGAAATTTTGTAAGTCAAAATATTCACCTCCTTGCATAATAGTTGTTTTCAGATAGATATAGCTTCCTCTGTGTGTGTGGTGGAGGAAGAGGTAGACTGTTATCTGAGAAATTATGTGTAATTAAATGGCAATATATGACAGTTTAAAATGTTAGACAAATTTCAAACAAATACGAATTGCTGTATAAAGAGCAAGTAAGGACATAATAGAGGCCTTACAAGTTCAAACTGTTCTAAAGACATCATTTCAATGTATGTGTGGATTTAATACATCATTCATGTGAAGTTAGGGATTTTGTTTTGAAGAGAAATAGAAATGAAATATCATGTAGGTTTCTGTTCTTCACTGAAGGCAATTTCATAACATTTTTAAAATGAGGAAAATGATATATTTCTTGTTTTTGAAAGTTTTACAGTAGCTAATTAAGAAAATAAGTTATACTTTTCCATTTTCATTGCCTAGGTATAATGAAATCAGAAATCAGAATCACCTACTGTGCCTTTACAATAAAATCAAGATGAAAAGGAAGAAAATGTTTTTGAACTGGTTGTTAACAAAACACTGCACTGAGTGTAAACCTTTTTGAAATGCAGAGATACTAAATAAAAATATTGAACCAATTTTTTAAACAGGTAATGGTAAGTGATGATGTCATTGAAAAAAAATTGATTTAACAAAACTGAGAACTTCACATTCTTCATTTATACATAATTACCATGTGGTGAAAACAAAATTGGAGGATATTTTATGGATGCTGTTTTGGGCTGTTTGATGTATCTTAAACACAATGTATCTTAAACACTATGTATCTTAAACACAAGCAGGTAACTACATTTCATTAGAAAATATTTAAATTAATGGTTTAGTCCATAGCTGGTAAACTGAGACTGTTTTTACAACATAATATCTTGTTATCTTTCTGCCTTCTTTATCTTGTTTCTCTAATCCTTCTGTCTTTCTATGGTACAGTTTTTCTGGTAGTCATTGGCAGTGGAGTCTCATTCAACTAAGCCAAGCTGTAAGATATTTTAAATCTTCACCAAAATTATAATTTTGAAATGAAAATAGAGAAAGCAGGGGACAGATATGTTCCCTCAGTTTCACAGAGTGCTGAGATTTCCAAGTGTTATCACTTAGATATTACTGTATCTAAGTGCATAAACATTGTTAGCAATGAATGCTGGAGTAATTCTCTTTTGTATCCACGGTACAATTCACTTTATTATAATAATGATTAGATTTAGGAAACACATTACTGTTGAAACTGCTAATATGTTTTTATTAACAACCTCAATTGCTTAAAAATTCAAAACCAAACCAAAACAAAAACCAGATCCTCAGTGAAGTAATTAATCTTGAAAACATGACTGAAACTCTGAACTTTCTGAAATGCTTCTGAAAATTTTACTGAAAAGTCTTGTTGAGAATAGCAGCAATTGATGGAATGATGGGAAAGGAAGGATGGAACAGAAAAGATTATAACGCTTAATTGTATAGAGTTTTGGAAACATGCAAGCTAGAATTTAAGTCACTTAAGAGCTTTGAAAAAACTCTTTATGAATCTTTCCTTTCATACAGGACTACACTTCACCCTCTTCTTCCTGTGCAGTAAATGAATCAACCTGAAAGCTAAACTTGCACCTGAAGATATTTTCTATGAACAATGGGTGAATCAATGGAGTGAATCTAGAATTACAGCTATATGGTTGAGGGCATAATGTGGCACATAGACTTTTCTCCAGAGCAAAATTACTTGGACCATCAAACTGGAAAAAAACCACATAGCCATATTGAAACAGAGCCAGGAGTCTGTAAGTCCTGAAACCCTAAAAAAGAAAGAGATTGCAGGCTGATGGAAATGACAGTGGGAAAACAAAACAAAAGAAACAAACAAAAATCACATCTGTCAAAATTTCAGCTCAGAGTTCACAAACAAGAAAACAAACAAAAAACATTATTTCCCCATAGTTGGACAAACTATGATTATGGTGGCTTTAACCTCTATTTTCAATGCAGTCCACAAAAAAAGAAAATGACAAATGAAAGAATGAGACTATTATTTCCACTGAAAAATAATTCAGCTTCTCAAGATGAAAATCATTGGGAGATACAGAACATCATCTCTTGCTTTCCACCGCATGACAGAAGGTAATATGTTACAAACTTTATATCTGTATTCCAGGAAATCTGCACATACATTAGGGAATTCTTAAAAATCCCTGAATCCCAAGCAGGTCCCTACTGAGCAGTTCTAATTTCTTGTACACCTTCATGTGTATATTGGCTCTAAAACTCTCTTGCCTCTAAAATATAAATTATAAAACATTTGCCACAAAACTGATGACTTTCCATAACCGAATCTTTTAGGCATTATGTAATGCTGAATAATGATAACAATAACATTTAAAGTTATTAGAATGATGGATAATAAGAGATGATAAATATACGGTATATTGAGGGGTCATTTCGAGAGCACAGAAATGATTTTTTATTTTTCTCAATGTACAGTAATGCCTGAAGTATTTATATGAGCTTTACAATTGAAAAAAAAAAAAAAAGTTTTCCTATGCAAATACTTATGAAAGGATATAACATTCCTTTTTTTGTTGTTTTGGTTTGGTTTTTTGACTCATGTTTTTTTTTTTCTTCTTAGCTGGTCTTATGTTTTAAACCAAGTTAGTACAAAACCAGACATATGGGACCTATCTTGCAACTTGTCATACTTCATATGACATGTTATGTATGACATATTGGGTGGAAACAAAACTTGAGAGATTGTAATTATGCCACCTATTACCAAAAAAGGAAACAGTACTACCACTGAAAGCAACAAGAAGCTTGACCTTCCTGTAAGAAACCTTAAGTTTAGACAGCTTATGAGAAGCAGAGGAGAAATATATCAAAGTGGAATGGATTTCAGGTTTTCAGTCATATTAAGGATGGGGTTTCTTGCAGTTATGGGAAAACCAGTGTGTAACTTTGAGAATATCTACTTTTGAGGACCTATTGATAACAATAATGAAGATAGTTTATAACACTTATGTCAAAAGAAAATAGTCTCTTCAAAATGAAAAGAGAATGTTTTCTTATTGTTTCACCTCTTTAACACATTCCTTATTGAATATTAGCTAAAATTTTAGCCATCTGGTTTTTAAATATATATATATATATATATATTAAAAGCCCATGCAGTTATTGAATAAGGAGGAAATATTTCATTCATACCTTCTGCTTTTTATTTATTTTTTTCTTACTTTAAAGTTATATTGTGACTCCTGGAATTGTTATCTGGAAGAACTGCACAAATAACTATACTTCTATTTACTTACCACATTTTTTGCTCCTTATTTGTAGAAAATTTCATAAGCCACATCGCAGCTATTGGCCTGTGCACTCTCCCCACCCCCACTCCTATATCACACATATATGTTCACTGGAAAGTCATATAATGAATTTATTAAACTTTATCAGGATTTAATCCTTTCTAAAATGTACATGAACAAACAATATAATTTTTATAGTCATGCATGAGAAGAACTACAGATCCCCTGTATCATGAAATAAATGTCTTGAAGATAAAGAAAAAATGCTAGCAGTCCTTGGATCACTGCCCATGGATACTGATCAAGTGAGCATGATCAATCTGCTCAAAAAAGCAGCCACCCAATGTGTGACATTGACAGTCATCTTAAAGAAGATATGTTTAAAAATTGCTTAAATGAGCCACTATTTCAGAAGCAAAGGGAAAAAAGAAATTGGAGTGAAAAAGAGTCTCCATTCCTCAAGAAATTTGAATATTTCATTTTATTGTTGTCCCAAATACAAATGGGGATATTTTGTATATAAAATATATATATGTGTGTGTATAATATCTGTAACATATATACTTGTATATATATTGCATATTATACAATATTTTCAGGATGAAAATTAGGAGAAATTTCTTCTCAGAAAGAGTGGTTAGGCATTGGAATGGATTATCCAGGGAGATGGTGGTGTCACCATCCCTGGGGATGTTTAAGGTTGTATGTGTTACTTAGGAACATGGTTTAGTGGGTAATATTGATAGTAGGGGGGTAGTTGGACCTGGTGATTTTGGAAGTATTTTCTAACTGTAACCATTCTATGATTTTATGATTCTATATACATTTAAAATGTATCAATATAATATATGTACTTTTCAGATTTTCATTTGCATTACTATATAAAGTATAATATAGAATATGGAATATATAGTATAAATACATTATATTATGTAATACACAAAATATATTTATATATAGATGTTCATAATAAAATGTTCCAACAGAGTTATTGGAAATATATCAAAATATTTTGTTCCTAATTTTGGGGTTAGTTTATCATTAATTTGAATTTTAGATCTCTTTGATTTAGTGACCAGATGTCTGTGTTTTCTATTTTGGGCCAGGCTATATTTGCATTTCCAGTCATATGATGTCTATAGCACACTACTTTGGTTATAGGTGAGTCTCAGCCACAGAAAAGTGACTCTGCAGGAAGTTCTGCCCTCAGGGAACAACTCAGCTCCAAAACCTTGCAAAACACTGGGCCAAGACAAAATGCACAGATTAGAAGCAAATATTTAGATTCAACCCCTACTTTCAGCCACACTGAAAGAAACCTCTGTGTATGTGTGTGTGTTTGTTTTTAAAACCCTTTGAAATGGAAGTATCTTGTCTTCATTTTCCTAATAGGAAATAACATTTCAGCAAAATTGAATTTCTCAGGAAAAAATATTTTCTTCATAGAAATTTCATTTTCCCTGAGAAAACAAAATAATTCTAATGGAAAATCCTCAGAATCATCTGGAGCAGGGGAATTTTCTGATGGTGTTTTCTAAATAATTTTACAATGAACTCTAGGAAATAATGATGAAAGTAAACCTTACAAAATGTTAGTTTACTAAAGATTAGACAAGAAGAGAGTTAAAAAAAAAAAAGCCCGCAAAATCCATAAACCACAAAAACGTAGTCCTAGTCTTACAGTTAAAATGAGAACAGAGTATCCTAGAGAGTCCAGCTTTCCCTCAAAGCCTTCCTAGTCAGCTACAGCTGGAGAGACTTTCTGAGATAGATAACTGGCATCATTCTGCACAAGCATTCCTTCAGTTCTCATGTAAAGTCTAAAACATGACGTCTTCCTGGATATCTTTATGATATCTTTATTATACACATATCCATATCCTGTAATATAAACATAACAACATAAATTCTTTTGAGAAAGAAAGAGTAGTATAACACTATATATTTTGTATATATTTTGGCTGTATTTTGATCTCAATGCAACTTCTAAAATAACATGTGAACCTTCTGATATTTCAGTAGGAATGCGAAATATGCATAACACTAAATATAATTTCTGCTGCCTTGTTACAAATCAATAAGCAGCAAACTTCCTTTTAATGGATGCCTCAGTTCTATTTTGGAAATGATGTACCTAAGAACAATTGCACCAGCTTTGACCAAATGTTCACCTAGTCAAGTATGCTATTGCACACAGTGACCAAAAGGAGATCTCAGAAGAGTTTAAGAACAGAGTGATACTTCCCTGTAGGGGCATCACAGCTCCAAAAACTGATCTGTGAGCCAAAGGTGATGTTCTAGGATTTTCTCTGCCCAGGCAGGGTTTTCTTCCATGAACTTAGTTCAGCTGATATGAACTTTTTATATCCAAAACATGCTGAAAAATCTAGTTTTGCAGTTTAATCTCACTTGTGTAAAGAAATGTTTTTTAACACCTGTGAGCTATTGTTTCACATGATGGCCCCTTCTTCTTGTGAGGGGAAATGACAATGACCAGTCAGCTATTCACTATTCACCTGGTTTCTCAAAGAAAATCTTTATAATGTCATATCAGATCAATACACAGCAGCAAAATAAGAACAATCATCTCACTTAACCTGCACAAATCAGGTCGTATCACACTAGAATAAGTAAGGTTACAAATGAGAGAGCAGCTTGGTCTTGTTCAATTATCAGTTCCAGTTAATACAAAAATAAGAATGTTTCTCCAATACCTGACGCTGGTTTTCTGTCTCAAGCCTCAGTCTGGCTTCTACACATCTTCTGGTCTCCAGGAAGGCTTGACGTTGTGCTCTGTCTGATAGGTAGCTAATGAAGATTCCTGCGGTGTTCATACACATAAATAACACTGCTTGAGCCACTATCTGCAATGAACAACAAACAGGATTTTATCAGGCAACAGAAATAAAAATATCTGTTTAAAAAAATAGGAGAGAGAATGACTGCTCTGCAGTCATGTTGGCTGTAAAACTAAATGGTTAGGAAAGCTTGCATAGAAGAATCCCCTGGATCTTAATTAAAGGCATCAAACATATAAAATTCTCTCTGCCTCGAGGAAGAAAGATACAGTATTTGGGGGCATTAAACTCTAGTTGAACCACAAATGATGTTTCCAAGAACTGACTCACAGGGCTATAGTCAAGAATGATTACAAACATAATTAACAATTTGTTTTTGCACTGTCTTTTCTGTAGAAGCAACTTTGTGATTTGTTTCATGGTTTAGTTTGAGAGCAAAGCCATATTAAGGAAAACAAAGAGTGTCATTTAGCTAAGAATTACTATCAGTAATAATAGTTATTCTGTTATTATTAACCAAATTAAATAAATTCATTTTCAGCTGAAGTCAAAGCACAAGCTTGCACAATCTGAATCCTTAACCATCCAACAAGGTAAGCTGAAAGCATAACCAAATGCTTTCATAGCCTGTGCCTGTGTACATAAACCTTTTCTTCACTGATGCCTATATAAAATCTACAGTCATTCCTTGTAGAAGGTGCAGGTGTAGTAGAGGTTATTTTTGTGTTTTTGTTGTTGTTGTTGTTTTTGTTGTTGTTGTGTGTGGGTTTTTTTTTTTGTTTGTTTTGTTTTGGTTTGTTTTGTAAAATCCATGTAGTTGTTGAATAAGAAGAAAATATTTTCTTCTTATGGTCTATGGGTCATGGTCTAGAAGTTGTATTTTTGTAGTGTTATCTTATAATCAGTTGCCCTGAAATCCATCTTGCTTCTTCCAATAGCAAACATTTAGCAAAACTCCCTAATCTCATTGTGATGCTGTGCCTAAGAACTGCAAGTCTCGTTCCTCACATTCATGCGGGCTACAGAACTGAGATTTGATATCAGACTAAATGCATTTGGCAGAAACTTCAGCTTTATGCATTCCTATATTTCTGAATCTGGAGCATTGTTCTAGGATAGTACAGGGAATTCATTTACAATTTATATGCCTTGATTAAATGAGAATGCATATCCTGGCTCCAGCTGAAGTTCTGTTTAACCTTTGCCAATAATAGACATCTAGGCAAAGCTTTTGAGAAATAAGGCTTGATTAGCATGATCTTTGCATCTTTCTAGCTTCCAGGATCCTGTGGTTTACAGCACCTTTGAGCTGGAGGTGGCATACTCCATCCATCTGCTCAACAGCCCCCGGTAGATCTACCATGTGCATTTTTCTCTGATTTCTTTCTGAAGCTAATTATACCTTTGGCCCTTATGGCATCTGATGACAAAGATTTCTACAATTTAATTAGGCACTTTGTGATAAATATGCTTCCTTTATTTTTCTTTAATTTGCGTCCCTATCATTTATTTGAGTGTCGCATCATGTTTATAATATGAGAAACAGTGACTAATCATTTCCAATTCATCTTCCTTTCAACTTACCTGATTTTACTGACTTATATCATACCTCATCTCAGCCTTTTCTTTAAAAAAGAGAGGAATTCAAGACTATTTAGCTTCACTGTGTTTGTCACAATTCCACCTCTCTACTTTTTTTTTCTTTTCTTCCACATTACCCTGTTTGTCTAGAGATAATGTGCCTGAGACCAGCCAGTTTCCACTCAACACTTTCTACCTTTGATCCACTATAAAACATAAAATACAGTAATTCAACCCATAAGATAACTCCTTTTTTCCACAGGCTGCTAGTAAGTGTATGATGGGTTGACATGAGATAAGACCAGTTTGTATTGCATTGTTCAGCACAACTGAAGTTAACTGTGGGTGGCTGGAGAAGTCAACACTTCATATCATTTTGACCAACCTGGAGATAATCTGTGCACACACACTAGGAAAGCTAGGGTTTAAGGTGACAAAAACAATCAATCAGAAGTCTAGTGTCAGGGTATTCTTGTTTATTTGCAAATTCAATTGTAACATCCACATGAGCCTAGTTCAGTCACCTGTCTCTGCTAATACTCAAGACTAGTTCCACTCGCTTCAGCAGATCTCCTTAGAGCAAATGCAGTAGAATTTGGCCTTCAATTAGATTTCATGAGTACGTAATTTGATTTGGACAAAGGGAATTAAGGAAAACATGCTACAGGTAAAACTGCAGAGGCAGAATTTGCTTTTCTTACACATAGTCATCTGACTGAAACAAATCTAAAGAGGAAACTGCTCTGCCTTGCAAAGATGTCAGTCTGTGTCTCTTTTTAATAAAAATGATAATAATTTTTAAAATATAAAAATAAAATCTATAAAAGACTTGAGTCTTTTGTTGTCACTTCTTTCTCTTGCTGTTTACAGTGGTCAATTCCAGAAGTCTTGTAGGATTTTCTTTTGCATATCAGAGCCACAGTCCAGGGTACACTATGATTTTATAAGATGCATGCTGTTTCAGATCTTTTTGACTAACCTGAAGATAATCAACGCTCACACAGTAGGAAAGCTGAGGTATAGGGTGAAAAAAGGGAAAATGTTTTCACATTTAAAAGTCCTTTAGTCCATTTTTACCTTGCACAGAACTCAAATAAGTAGCTATAGCAGAAATATCAGGTAATCTTAAAAGCCATGAGTGATACATTTTGATGTTAAATAGAGCTCTGGGAGGTCTGCTTCTCATATATATTATAAATTGCAGACAAAAAGAGTATCCATCACCATGCTGCTTGGGAATATTTGTGTAACAGGACCTGCACTGTCCATGCTGAACCTGCAGTTGCACATGACTGAAAGCACGATGAATACAGCTAAAGAAAGTTACTTGAGAAGATCATGCAGGTGGTTAGAAATAGCCATAAAAATATTACTCTAAAACTTTGCTTTCCACATTTCTCAGAGGAGGTAATTAAAAGTTTAGTTCACAGAGAAATCACTTGTCAAATCAAATTTACATTTATAAAGTATCCTTCATAGAGGCACCTTAGGGCACTTTGCAAAGGTGATGTGAAAAAAAAAAAAAAAAAAAAAGAAGCAAAAAACAACAAAGGCAACGAAAGGAGAAAATACAGGTCAGACAAGTTTAAACTTAAATTTGACAGTACACATGGTTCTGACCAATTCATCTATATTTGTGATTGTATGAAAAGGGTTTTGCTGGAGTAGCTGAAAACAAGATAATATTTAGAGTGAATTTGGGAACAACCAGATCTCAGGCAAAGAAACCATTAAAAGGCACTGGACACAGCTGGTCAGGTGGAAGTATTAAAGTAGGTACAGTATAGTAAAGTAAGGGAACAGGGAATGGAGAAATCATTAAAAAGACAGTGAAGGAGCTCAAAAGACTGTTGTGAAGTGGTAGGTGAATCCCAGACACAGAAAGATTATCACAACAGAACTGAATGTAGTTCAGGGAACTGGAAATCAGAAGCGTACTGGTGAGGGAGTTTGTCTGAGCTGTTGAGAGCAGAGCTGGGTTATGCATAAAAACAGCATTTAGTAAGCATTTCTGTTAAGAGAAACTAGTTGAGTTTGTCTTGATTTGGAGTTTATGACTGTTTCCAGGAGTGTATACTCAGAGAGTGAGTTAGGGAGGAGTTTGCAAATGTCAAAAAGTTTTAGATCTTCAAAAGTCATAACTGATGTGTGTTTGAATTCTGCCATGTGTTTCCTCTTTGAAAAAGTGCATTTGTCCATCAGGGAATTTAAATCAATAAGGTCTGCTGTAGGGTCTCCTAATTCAGTGCTTTCTGAGACCTGCCAGTAATAGACATTTCTGCAGTGCATAGTGCCTGACTAAGTTCAACACTTCCAAAGAGCTCTTAACCTAAGGTGCAGTAAATAATCAATATTCAACAAATCCAAAAGACTGGAAATATGTTGACAGTTAGCTAACCCTAAAAGAGAGTCACTACCACAGAGAATCTTTATCATGAATAGTTCAGTCAAAGGTAGCATACATTTATATGGAAAGCACAGTGGAGATGGAGGAGAGAAAGCTGGAAAAGCCTAGGAAAAAATCTGAAATGTGCAGGAACACTGAACTTCTGTGTTATCACCCCAAGTGCAGACAGAAGAAAGCAAACAAACAAATAAAACTAGTATGCTCTGCAGAAATAAACCTAATATTAAGCTTCTTAGCAGGTGATTTTTTTTTTCTTCTGTATAGAAACAAAACAGCATTGGGGCTAATCTCACCAAAACACATATGAAAATTAAAGAAATTATTTTCTATATAATCTCTAGCTGGACATTCTCAAGAAAGATTAACACTAAAGAACAGAAATTTCATTAATTCATGAAATGAGCCTGTGGGAAATTATTTAATTCTTTTCCTATTTGTTTTTCTAATTTAGGATTGGCTTCAATAGCAGATTAGAGTGGTTCTTGGCTGTTTTGGGAAAACTAGGAAAGTAAAGCTGTTGTGCTACTTTAAGAGTGTTTTCAGAATGTGCCACATAAAGAACTGGTTGCTATGGTAATTATTATTGGTTAATTAGGTTTGGAGAAGCATTTTGATTCATAATTACTTGTTTAACTAAAAATAGCAGCTTGCCACAAGGTTGGATTTTGTACCTAACGTCTCAGAAACCTCCCCATTTTCCCTTCTCCATCTACCCCCTTTCCTAGGTTACATAGAGGGGAAATAATTTATGTTTTTTTTGTTTTTTAAGAACTGATCACCAGAAATGAGCTGAGGGTTGCATGAGAAGTGTGGGATTTGAGACCAAAATGCTCTACTTTGTATAGAACAAGAACATCTGGCAGCACAGACTCCAGCACTCTCTCACTGCTGGGCTGTAGCAAGCCTCTATCTCCAGCTGAGACCATGATTTTATGAATCAAAGCTCTTGGCAGCAAAACTAGTAAGTACCTGTATCTCTGTGCTGCCTCTTGCCCACCTTGATCCCTCAGCACAGCTTCTTCTTTATCGTGCCAGATCAATTATTTGTGGGACCCTACTGTGAACTGTATCAGGGAACTTGGCCAACTTAAAAAACAAACACTTGGTGTTGGCAGTGATTTTCCTATCTAGAGCTGTTCTCTGATTGAGTTCACAGCACAGTCTCCACAGGGAGAGGAAGCACGTGAGTATTCATAGTTGGCACTGCTGCCAACTCATTAACCAAAATCATTGCTGCTTTATTGTTAAACCACCTTGTAAAGAGTTTTCTTATTTCCCATGTTCACTCCATCTGACTTCTCCTGGGACTCTGCTAAATGACAATGTGTGTTTGTTTTAGATTATGAGTACTTCTTCATCAAAGTTTATTGGAGACCTACCTGGCCCACAAAAGTGCCCAAACTGCTGCCTTGATATTCCAGAAAGCTCATCTGTTCCTGATCCTCTACATTGTCCAATTGTACAACATCTGTTTTATTGCTGCTCACAGCTGGAGTGAGTGTTAATTCTTTTATCTGATCCAAATATACATAATTTACTGAAAGTTAGGAATATAGCATATACCTGAGAAGACAGGGAGAGAAAAAGGAGTGTTGTTTATTGATAGTAGATTTAGTCAAGCACAGACTGTGCTGATTAAGAGGGGTGCTTCACCCCACCCATCCCTGGTTTGTTAAATGTGAAAGCAGCTATTTTTCTAAGTATAACCTCCTGGATATAAAGCCTTTTCATTTAGAACTGAGTTTTATGGTTCAGCTGTGCACAACTCCCACAGGAACATCAGCTGATTCTTCAAAAACTCAGACCTTTCAGGCCTCCAGGAGAGCAAAGCTCTTTTAAGAATCTTGGTCTTCTTGCTTCCAAAACTGGCACTAGAGGACTTCATGATGTACTTAGGAGCACAGTCTGGCCCTTAAGATGCAGGAAATCTGTAGCCTCAAAGGCTGGTTAGCCCTATCTAACAAAATATAGGGTGTACCCCAAGGAACAAATACATCATCCACAATGGGAATAACTGGTCTCAGCCATGGTCCTCTCCATACTATTTCAGAGCATTTTAACAAACCTATTGTTCCTGCACTGCTAATGATTTAGAAAACAAAGACCATTCTCCTTCTGAACATTTGTGTAAAATCAATTATTCTAGTTGAAGATAGAATTCAGAAATACATATCTTTAATATTCAGAATAAGAGGTTTAATTTACTGTTAGAGAAATAGCTATTTCTTTCTCACTCTTTCCATCTCATTGAATCCATTAGGAATGTAGAAAATTGAATGTCTGAGTAAATTGTTCACCAGTAGCTCAAACCATACAATTTGGCAGATCACCTATCAACCATGTTTTGCAACATGGTGTGGTACAAGAGATCTTCCAGGAAAATCATATCATATCAGACACGTAAGAGCTGACATAACTTGACTGATATACAGAGGCAGTCAAGCAAATACATAACCCTGCTAGTGCCATTGAACAGCCACAAATGTCAAATTATTTTCAGCACATCACATCCAACTCCCCTTGAGTCAGGCTAAAATTTAGGATTCAGACAGATCCTTAACAACAACAAACATCTATTCTGGGACTGCTGATAATCTTTTGGTACTTTTCTTTTTATTAATATTAAATTGACTAGACATGTCTGGGACATTGTCATACTAGGGTCATACCCCATACATACAGGTGAACAGACAGAGGTGGGTAAATGATCTTCATTAGGAACAGTTTTCTATGGCTACAGAGTAGTTTGCTGAACCCTCTCTCTGATTGTCATCTAGGAACTGATCTTGAGTTACACAATGAAATCTGGTGATCATATCACCTGTTCACAGCTCTCTTTTGTCATCATTTTGCACACAGGATGCTGTTTACAATGAGCGGTCTTGCTCTTTCTGGTGAATAACCTCTCCTATTTAGTATTTTGTCTACTGGGTAAGTATCTTTTCCTTCTGTTCTCAAGACAACTGCATTGCAGTGTAATTAAAAGAAGAAATCTAATGCCAAACCTTCCAGATGTCATCATTTGATTGTCCAATAGTGTCACCTCATTTAGTGTGTTTAGGTAAACACAAAAAGTTCGAATAGAAATTTCTATTCTCTTTTCAAAATATATGTAAACTTGAAACCACGGTACATGCACTACAAAATTACTTTAAATTACCTAGGCCGTCTAACCAAGAGTAGATCCTGTAACACCACTCCCCTTCCCCCTCTCCCCACCTTGCTCAAACACACACACAAAAAATGATAAGGCACAACACAAATGCCTCCATAGTAGAGAAACACACTGGAAGCAACCCATGACAGTCATAGAGGGGAAGTTAGGAAACTGCTGAAGTGATGGTATTAGATTGCTCACTGCTTGGAAGGGAATGCAAAGCAGCTGTGGATTTTCCCTTTCTACACTTTCCCATTTCAGACTCGTGAAGATCAGACTGTCTGACTTTTCCTTACACATCTTTTTATGCAGAAGCTGATCTTCATTGCAAGCTGTACATTTACTCTTCAAAACAAATACCAAGTAATTACATTTAATAGAAGCCACATCCCATTTAAAGCCACAAGAAAAATAAATTGTTCTTAATAAAAGTGACTGCATCTAAACAAAGATTCATAATTATTTCATCTGAAATGGGGAAGCACATGCAAATCATAGATATTAGGAATGAAAAATCATTCCTATTTTTTGTGGACCAACCCTTACCAAATGCTGATTTTTTTTACCCTTGCTACGTAGGTGGACAGTCAAATTCTAGATAACTATCTCCCACTTCAGATGCACCAGTATTTGGAGAGCAGGTTTCAGACATCATAGCTAACTTCTCATTGACAAAAAACTTCTAGCTGATACCCAGCCTGAAAATGTCTGAGATCTTCATTGAGTCTGGACACCCTAAAACTGGGACCTCTAAAATGAAAGCCACTTTTGGAAAAAATTCCCAATTTTTCTCAATAGTTCTCTCTAATCTAATGCAAGATAGTAAAGGGCAGAACTAGTACTTCCTTTAACAGATTATGCAACTGATTAGGAGAAACGGTAGAAAACAAGATCACAAAAGCTGCTTTGCAGCATTGGAAAGAGTTTAACTACATTTTAAGGAAAACTACCTAATTGGTAGTCTATATTTCTACTAAATGGGTTTGTGGTGGTGTTCTGCACAGCTGTTTTTATTGCTGTAGATAATGGCTCTTATCCGAAGTAGGATGTCAAAACTGAGTGAGCGATAATTATGTTTGGAGAGCTGACAGCAGTTCATCTTTTCTGACACACTTTGTTGCTGTTTTCATCTGATCAAACGTATGTGCATCCCAGCAATTACCTGCAGTATGTACTCCACATCTCTTCCCAACGGAACTGGCAATTGCTATGATTTGTGTGCAGGTGACCCTGATTCAGTGCAGTTTACAGAATTATAGCAGTCTGCACAAGAGAAGCTTGCCTAGCTATGTTAGGTCAGGTTGTATGTATTTTCCTCTGAATTATCAAGATGAGACCATAGGTGGAGGAAAGATTTTGCAAATCACTTTTTTTCTCCTTTTTGGTTCTGCAATGGAAATAAAAATCTGCAAAATGTAATGATTTTAAAACCTTTTTAGATCCTTCATTAAAGAATAAATACTCTCTTATGAAAGGCAGTCTAGTCCAGGTAAGAGTAAGCCTAATACTTTTTTTTAAAAAAAAAAAAAAAAACAAAAAAAAAAAAAACAAAAAACGATTTAACTAAAATTGTACTGAAAATACCGGTAATGAAAAATAAATGAGGGTATCATCATCTTCAGTGTTATTTTCCAAATTATACGTGTTCTTCAAAACATGCTTCTACTCTGACTGGAAGCTCTGCTGATCAGATGTTTGTGTTAATCAGTTATACCTGCTGGCAAACAAAAACCAACCCCCCACAGCTGCTCCTTTTTTAAACTATTAGCCTAAAAAGCCAAAACAGTGCTGGAAACAAAAGCTATTTACACTTAATTAGCAGTATTTTTAACAGAAGACTAAAGTTTCCCCACAGCTACACCTGTAACTGGCTGTCATTTTGCACAGGTGTTAGAGAGGGAGTTAGCACAATGATTTATGTATGAGACCACAAACATCAACTTTCATAATTTCAGGTTATGTTGTAGGCCATCTAGCTCAGAAATGATAAGGAAAACAATTCCTCTCTTCAGATATCCTATCATGGGTGCTTTGCTTGCATTTTAATATATATATATATAATTGTGTGTGTGAAAACGACCTCAAAGCCACAATGTATGCAATTAATATTCCCTGTGCTTATTCTTTCTCTCACTATCTCCTTTTGTTGTTGACTATGATGACTATGAAAAACAAGAAGAGACAGACAGCAATATCCCCTCCTAGCAAAGCATTAAGAAGAGAAAAAACAAAACAAACAAACAAAAACAAACAAAAAAAAGGTTCTCAGCTATTCCTGATGCTAATATTGGGTTGTAAACATGGCAGATTGAAGCACCTGAGTCCTGCCTTTACTTTGGAGAAATCTTAGGTAGCATGAAGATGGTGGACTGTATTCTGGTTTGCCACTTTGCACTGACTAAACTTGGGAGAATACAGGATTTCAAGTATTCTTAACTACGTTAATAACCAATGATGATATGTCCTCAGGGAATCTTGGAGAGACTGCAGGAAATAGAGACTGTGAGATATGGATGAGCCTGCAAAGAAAACTTTAGGATAGTTTAGGATGGGGTAATAGGGTCCAGGAGCCTTTGTTATCCGAAATTGAGCTGAACAGAGCTCAGGTACAGTAGCAGGACTGAATCTCTCTTTTCCAAGCTTAAATGAGAATTTTGTTGAAAACCATCTATTATTATCCAATACTCTTTAAAAGTCTCTTTTACCTCCATTTTTTAACTCTCACTTAATAACTATCCTGGATAAAAAATAAGGAAGGGACATGGGAGCAAATGGAAATGTACTGGACAAAGGACATGAAAAGTTACAGCATTCCAGACCAACGGATTAAAACTTTATCTCACAGAGTTAGGCAAGGACAAACATTTTCCTTTGTGAAACCTGTGGGTGTTGTTTTGCTATTAGTCATGGTGAATGCTTCAGTGTGGTGAGCTAGAAGTCAGACTGACATCAAAAGTACAAAGAGTGCTGTGGGAAAAAGTTGACTCAGTCCTTAGCCTGGCAGAATATGCCGTAGACAAATAATAAAGGATTAGGGCTTTTTTTTTTGCCACTTTGCTACTAAAGGAGATGTATAGTAGAGGATGCATTCTGAGTTAACACTAGTGTGATTAGGTAGGACTAGTTCCTTTGAAGGCAGTGGACTATTCTGGTGTAAAACAAGGATGGGATTAACATTAAACCCTGATATTTACAGTGGGCCAAATACTCCTTGCTTGACAATACAAGACATGCCTTTGTTTTTGCTGCTTGTGTAAGCATGAGAAATAGAAACTGAACTGTTCATGGAATATTAAATAAATTATACAAGACAAAATAACCACTGTCTCTGATCTTAAATAATGAATTCTGCTGAAACCAACAAGAACTGCTGGAGAGTATTAAATCTTCATGGATATAATATAAACTAACAGAAGATGCCTCACAAATGGTTTATATCAGCATAGCTCTGTATAAGTAATATAAGGTTTAATCCAATGTGTGGCCACAAACTGTACCCAGTTTTGCTGTTCAGACATTGTTTAAAAGCAGCCACTTGGGAGCAAGGTCACTCGTAACCTGCTCACATAGGAACTTACAGGTTTCAAAGGAGTATTTGCTTGAACAAAGCAGTGTTTGATATGAGTGAGCATTTAGCTCATGTATCTACTGTATAGATCAATATAGCAGCAGTCATGATATGTAAACATTGCTCTCTTAGGAGCTCTCAGTAGATGAGTACTTGAAAAGAAATTGTAGCCTTGGATATGAAGGGGTAGGAACACTGAGGCTGACAATGTTGTGTTTCATGGAAAAAAAAAAAACACACCACAGAATTTAAGTCAAGAATTAGCTGACAAAGCGGATTTTTTTACTGGAATTTCAGGAAAACGGGAGAACATTAGTTCTGAAACTTAAAGAAGGAAACCAGACACAAACAGTTTTAGAAAGAGTTCATCCCAACTGGTTGATGTTTTTTGGATGCCAGACAGTGCAGCAGTCAAGTCTATGAAAAAACTCAAGGGGAAAGGAGACAGTCAGTGCTAGGGTAAGATATTTATGTTTAATGCTTGATAAAAAGCCTGGTCTTTTTGATGGAGATATGCCTACCAGCTCTGATGTTTTTTAAGCAGTTTCCTCCAACAATCTTGGTTTGCTAACTATTAGAACACAAGTGAAACAAAGTATTTCAGATACCCTAAGAAATCACTAGTGTTTCCTTCTTGTTAACAAATTGATTTTTCTTTTCTTATTTTTTCATGCTCTACAAACATGTTAGCTGTTGATATTAAGTGGACATCAGATACTGTACAATAACCACATGTGAAAACTGTATTAAATTATGGGGAAAAACAAGAACATGCTTAAATGTCTTCTTCATGTTGCCCTCCTCATGAACATCCACATCACCTCAATTCATCATTATGTAAATATAAAACTGACATCTTCTTGCAATAAACAGACAACATAGTTGTATCATAAATATTTTTTTCATGCATTTTGAACTTCTTTTTTTTTCTATTTTTTTTTTTTTTTGATTTCAGATGTATTCCTCTGTATTATTAAAAAATAATGAAAATCTCTAAGTCATGCCAAATATTTTTTTTCTCAAAGAGAAAAATATTAATCAAAAAAGTAGAACCAGTCAATCTGAACACCTCATCCCAGATGCTATTTGAATATAACCATATATATATATACACACACACTTGGGAGTCATGTCTAGAGACAGGTAAGACAAATTTGGAGAACTAGAAAATTTTTATGAAGGGCTTTTATAGAAAAATGAACAGACAAAAAAGCAAAATCTACAAAAACCCCACACTAATACAAATCAAACCAGTTGAGTGATTACTTGTGTGTTAAAGATTTTTTTTGTTTGATTGTTTGTTAGTCTGGTTTTTTGTAGGTAGGTAGGTAGGTAGGAGCAAAGAAGCACAACTACTGTGTTTCTGGGCAGCTCAGCCTTGCAGGTGTGCAAATGCCTTTTTCAGACTGGTACAACTGCAGAGGAATCTAGAAGGGAAAATGTGGTCACTCAGAGATACTTAAGATTTGGGGCGCTTGTGGGCAACACCAGGGCAGGCTTTATAGGAAAAGAGCATTACTGATGCTCATTTTGAGTATACTTAAATTTCACTTTGAAGTCCTGCCTGAAAGTCAGCCCCAGGACTCCAAACACACACAGGGCCTTTGTGAAGAACCATGGGCTCCTTCAAATAAATGGCTCTTGGTGCTGCATAGCACAACCTGCTCAAGGAACAGGGTTATGATTCACAGCAGAGTGTGACACAAGCATTCTCAAGCCAGCAAAGACCAGTGGTTATCTGTTCATATGCAAACTTCCAATCTCAAGCCTAGAAGTATGCTGGGCACATGCACTCTGCACTGTATCCATCCAAACAAGCCTAATGACCTGGTTCTGAAGGTCAATGCAAGATGGGGTAGCAGAGCTCTGTCTCTGAAAATGAAATGGAAGATTCTGCCACCAGAGTTGTCCACTACACAAAATATTTCCTTGGAGACCTGGAAAGACATCAGTCTGCATAGCCTTCTTTTCACAGTCTCACAGAGGAAAAATTCAGTTAGGGATTTTTTTTTTTTTTGTGTGTGTGTGTGTTTTTTTTTTCTTTTTTCTTTTTTTTCAATAGATTCCCTTGAATGAAATAATGACTGGACCAAAGTCTCACTGTTCCTGACATCAATTTGGAAACATCAGAGAGGTTCTGGAGTTTTTAGAGGGGTGTACACTATTTTTGAAATGAATGCCATAAAAACAGTTTGATGAGGGATGAAAAATGTGGTTATGGTCACTCTCAGCTTGAAGTTTCCTCTGACCTCAAATTGAAACTGAAATGGAAGAGTCATTTTCACTGCTGTTTGAAAAATCTCTGCTCTAGGAGATAGAGGGTCACGTTGACCTCAGTATTCAATACAAACTCGCTGGATTACAGAGGAAGGTTCTGCTGATTTGCAGGATTTGCAATTGCAAGTGCTGGTACCTCACTAGCCAACTTGCTCCAGGGCTTCCAGCATCTCAGCAGTACCATTGGATTTGAATTGGATCATCCAGATGTTTCAAAAAAGTATGTTCTTATCAACAAACTGTTGTGTCTGTCTTCAAAATTATGATAAAAATTTAAAGTAAATATGGGTTGACCTACCTCTTACTCTACCACCCTAATTCCACTAAGAAAAACAAGAGTGTCTGTATTATACATGTGCTTTATGCCATCTTTTATTCTGAACAGAAAACCCAGCATGAATTTGCAGAGTATTCATCATTACTAAGCAATTCCTGTATCAGGCAGGAGTCGAAATGGCTAAAACTAAAAATATTTTATTGACGATTTCTTTATAGTTGATCTGAATTTCTGATGCTGATTTTGTAGTCTGGAAATAAAGGCATTTTGCTGAATGAGTGTATTGCCTTTCACAACATGAAAAACATGATTATCCTGGCAAGGTCAGAGTTTATTGCCCTTGAAGAGAACATTATCCACCATGTTCCCTGAATTACAATTGTATGCTGCTAAGAACCTTTATTGGAGAAGAAAAGGAGCATTTTGTGTCTGTTCAAAAGTAAATGCCCAATTCTCTGCTTTCTGGCAGGGGTAGAAATTTCAGCCCTAGGAAAAGTGCTCTGCTACTCCAGCAACATAAAACAGCCTTAGGTCTGATGAAACCATGTTGAGTGTCACACATAGAGAAAAAAGCATATTCTACAAGAAGATGCTACGAGAAACACCACACTCACACACTCTCATCCAGGCCAGGGATTTCAACCTGATCTCCAAAGTGGAGAGATACAGATTTGAAGGGTAGATCATTCAGTGGATAAGGAATTGGCTTGGAGGTCACACCCAGAGAATGGTGGTCAATGCCTGTATGTCCAGGTGGAGGCTGGTGATGAGACTTGTCTGTCAGGGGCCTGTTCTGGGACCAGTATTGTTTAATAACAATGACATAGACAATGGGATTGTGTGCACTCTCATCAGGTTTGCAGATGACACCAAGCTGAATGGTGCAGTTGATACAATAGAAGGAAGGGATGTCATCTAAAGGGACCTGGACAAGCTTGAGAAGTTAGATTCTCTAATTGTATATGTGCCTGATGTTTGCTATAAGCTTGTGCTCCAGGGCTGCATGATATCACTGGGTGGGGATGGTGATAAGTCCATAGACCATATTCCATGAAGAAGTGTAGTACCATGCCACGTGATGACATGATACAAGCCTGCAGTTATGTCTCAGTGCAGGATTTGAGGCTGAAATGGACTGAAATAGAATGAAGTGGGTGCAGAAAGCATGGCATGTATGCTAAACAAGGTCCTGTACTGTGAGCACAGGAACTGTGCCCTGCCCTAGCTGTGTGTTTTGTCCAGACCGAACAAACCCAACTCTCTCAGCCTCACCTCATTGGTCAGAAGTGCCAGTCCTTTAATCATCTTAGAATGAGAGAATCATTTAGGTTGAAAAAGTCCCTTAAGATCATCAAGTCCAGCCATCACATACCAAACACTATCAAATCCGTCACTAAACTATGTCCCTAAGCACCACATCCACACGTTTCTTAAATACCTTTAGGGATTGTGACTCCACCACCTCCCTGGGCAGCCTGTTTCAACATTTAAACATGCTCTCCTTGAAGAAATTCTTCTCAATATTCTAAATCTCCCTTGGTGCAACTTCAGATTGTTTCCTCATGTCCTATCACTTATCACTTGAAAAAAGAGACCAACAACCACCTCACTACAATCTCTTTTCAAGTAGTTGAAGACAATGAGTTCTTTCCTCAACCTTTTTTTGCTCCACACTAAAGAACATCAGTTCCATCAGCCACTCCTCATGTCTTGTTTTCTAGTCCCTTCACCCTATGCCTTTCTCTGGACTCACTCCAGTATGTCCATTTCTCTTAAGGATTTAAGGAGCCCCTTAGCTTACAGAAGTCAAAAATCCAACTGACTACCACCCTGTACTTTTAGGTCCCTAGATCACATATGAATAGGCTATAGACCAGATGACTATCCAGTGAGTAGTTGCTATGACTGTCTACCCTTCCAGATTTTGTAGACCACAAACTTCCTACAAGGTCTGTGAGAATTTTTGTATGTATGCCTTTATGATTTATGATCTTTCCTTACTTGTAGGATGCTCTAGTGTTGGTTTTTTGTTGTTGTTGTTGTTGTTTTTTGTTGTTTTTGTTTTTTTTTTTAATATATATATATTTTTTGATTTTTTGGATTTTCACTATACGTTAAAGGATTCTATGTTCTGACTAAGGAATTTGAAAGTTCTTTGTAAATCTGCAACTGCTGAATCCATATCAGCCAAAAGAAGACAGTCTGATTTCTAGATTATAGTTTGAGTTTTTAATGATGGTAATTATGAAAAATGTCTCTTAATTAATGGCATGTGTATTTTCCATTTTTAAATTGCACCTATAAACTCCCTTTAAATATACACAAACTTTAGGAACATAGTAAATATTATTTTGACTTGCAAATGTAATTACTGAACCAGAAAGCAAGTTACAAAACAAAAACAACAACAACAAAAAAAGAATAAAAAAAAGAATAAAAAAGAATAAATCATGAAATTCCACATCATTACCTTTTCTGAGTATTTGTATCTATCTAATATGAATATATGCAAATCTATGAAGTAGTTGGAAACTTTAGAACTTTAAATATGGGATATTATAATTTTTGTATTAGCTAGATAAGGTTAGAGTTAGTATAGCTACAGCCTTTGGAGAAAAGGATAGACTGAATTCTGAAATGTGTTCCAACTTTGGCTAATTGTGTCCTAACTAATGTGTCCTAACTTTGGCTAATTATTTTTGGGCAGCAAAGAGTTCAGCCTGAGACCTAGATACCCCAGCCAATTTCACACAGTGCCCAGGAAGGAGAAATTGCTCCCGGCCCAAGAGCTTACAGCATTTGCACAAGGATCAAGATTTGATCTCTTGTTTTCCTTCAATTCCACGTGAAAGGGTTTGAATCTATAGAGCCATGTTAGGAAAGATCTCTATTAAGGCAACAAATGAATCCAGGTGGGAATGTGCTCCATTCCAATCACTGAAACTGCTTCACTGTTTGGATGTAAAAGCAAGAGTCATGGGGTCATGAGAAGGACATCTGAGGATGAGGCTTACTCTGTAACCCATACACAGACCTGTATAAACTGTATGGCTTTTACTGTATGGACTAATGTAAAGAGATCATAGAGTCATTTATGATCTGGCTGAAGTAGAAGAGAATTATACAGAGACAGGCTTTTTTTTTTTTTAAAAAAAAAAAAAAAGATGAGTTATAATGAAACCATTACCACTACATTCAGCACATTCATTTTTTAACAAAACATGCGTGGCTGACAAGTCAGTAGTCTTCTTTTTACATCATGGAAGGTGATGGGCATGTTTTGCACAAAAATCTCAAAGCAATTGAATGTATTAGTCACATATTATAGCAACTGAGAAAGGCAAATTTTCAAATCAACTGAAGCACAGAAACATAAAGTGATGTGTGTGGGTCAGCACAGGCCATTGATAAATTTAGTGATGAAATGGGAATGATCCTCACTCCCAGTCCCTAGCTGAAATCTGTGATGCATACAACTCCTTCTTCTAAAAGAATATGCATGTCTGGCACGTTAAATTAGAACCATGCTGAGCATGTGTGGGATGATTTCCACATCAATTATAACCCTATCTAGTATGCACAGGGAAAATATTAATACTAATAAACATTAGAGATACTTTAATATATGACAGAAAATCACACGATAAAAGAATGTGTATATCTGGATCTTGTTCAGTTACTTGAGTAACTGCCATAAGATCTAATTCATTTCTTTAACTAGGATCCTTACTCCTTACTTGATGCCTAATATAATATCACATAGATCTTCTATGCTGATTGATTTTCCTGGTTATTATTCTTTCTTATTTGCATCATGATGATACCTCTGGATTTACTGATGAAGTTTCTACTGTGGTAGACCTAAGGCGAGCAGGAGAGAACAGATCGCTCCATTCTTGAGTAGCTCCCAGGTAAACAAAGCAGAGGAGTGTGAACAAAGGAGAAATAACAGAATACATGGAGATTGTATCCCTCCAAAGAAATAAACAGTTTTTTCCTAATTAGGATTCCGCCTCTGTTGAAAGCTTCCATTGATTTCAGTAAAGAGTGATTTCTGCATTTTATTTTTAAGGGACTGTACTGTTAGAAACAAAGGCAAAGATATTAAAAAATAATAAAAAAAAATAAATCCAAAACCGTAATGATCAAGTCAAATTTGAAAACCAAAACTAAATAGGTAGAAGAATTGAATAACTCAACTCATTCAAATATTCTTTCATTTATACAAGGGACAATTGTTCCTTAGATTAAAGCTGAGACCATCTTACAAAATGACAACACCAGCATCAGACTATTCAGGATATACATGGTTATTTGTTGGGGTAGTGAAAAAAAATTATTTGAGTTCATTTTATTTTTTATGATAATATGCTCCAGCCATTTCTCAGACTGCAGCACTGGTTAATTAATGAACTTGGCAGCCTTCCTCTCTCTTCTAAGGCTAACTGTGTGAAACCTTGCAGCAGCAGAAGCTGGCAAATGAAGTAGCAGCACTTCTTAAAATAGTTGCTTATAAGCAAAACTTGCATGAGGAAATATTACTCTGTCAGCCAATGACTGTCTGGCTTTGCAGTTCACCCTGTGTTCATTTCCTGATAATTTTTGTTCTAGATTATGCAGTACCATACTCATATCTCTGTCTGCAGACTTGGGTGTTTGGAGAGATAAGAGTGACAGAGCTCACTCCAAGATATTCCTGGAGGACTTGGATGTCCATGTTTGTGCTCTCCTCCAGAAGAAATGCAGATTCAGAGCAATATTTCTAAACAGGCTTCTTTGTTTACCTAAAGCTCCTAATGTCTGTGGGATTCCTTTCATTACACTCTGTGGGCTTTAAATCAAGTCCCTATATCAAGGTTTTGAGAGTTTCTGTGTCAGTCACATCCTAGTAAGGTTTCTTAGTAAGGTCCTTAGTACCAAGAAATGCTGTGCAAGAACTTTCCTTGATTGATCCCTTTTGGCCATCCAGGTCTCTTTTATCCCTGGTTTGAATGAGTGAGGCTAGCACCAGAATGCTCAAAATTCACTGCACCAATAACAGTGATTTGCATTCATCTCCCTTCTTGGGCCAGATTGCAACTCTACAATCTCTGCTGTGCTAGGGATGGGTACAAGCTGCACTGCACCAAGAACAGAGCAGAAGAAACAGTTTTTCTCTGAAGGGGAGGTTAGAGATGAAACAAATTAACAACAACAACAAAAACAAACCCTCAGAAGCCACAATAAGGGACATCGTACACGTAATTTGCAAACATATGACTGCAAGAGTTTAAGACAGAAATGTATGTTGAGTGCCACCATCCTCTAATAGGTCCTTATATGACACATGATAAACCATGTCTGAGACTGAGTATAAAGTAGCCAGCACAATGAGCAAGAGGAGAACTAGCTAGGAGGGAACTATGAAAGACAGAGAGTATGTCTTAAATCTATTTCCCTATGATTTAGAGTTTCACTATGAAGTCTTTCCCCTATATTTGGGATTTTCAGCTGCGTGTCCCCTTCCCCACTCCTCACCACCAAGGGTACTGTCTCTGTCTCTTTGTCTCAACACTGAACTGGGCCTACCATTATCTTTTAAAACATCTATAAATCTGTATAACAATAGCTCAATGACTGGAGGCTCACCCTCATTCAATATCTCCTTCCTCCCTAAGGACTGACTTCCCTGTAGGCTCTGCTTGGTTTTGGGGAGTTAGAGGAGCAGCAGAAAAGAAAGCAGAGAAATTGTCAGGGAAAGAGTCATCAGGTCAGAGAGAGGCAACCAGAGCATAGAGTCTGTTGGTTGGGACATGTGCTTGAGGGAAAGATTTAATAGCATTATATAAAACACTAAAATGTTCAGCAAGGACATCAGAAAAGATGAATTCCTTAATCAGTTGGCTACAGATTCAAGTTTTTTTTTTTTTTTTTTTTTTTTTTTTTTTTTTTTTTTTTTCCTTCTTCTTCTTCTTCCTGGGAACACTGAATCTTGAACTTTTATCTTCCTAGAAGAACAGTTTTCCAAGGAGTGGGTGAAGGTTTTTTTTGGAAACTCTCTGAGGTAAGGAGTGGTGTATTCCAATCCCCATTAGAGTCACAGAGATTTAAACCTTGGCCTGCCACATTCTTGGAACTGCGTTTGTTACTTAGAAGAAGAGCACAAGCCCCTTCTTATCCATTTCTAAAACATAAGGAAGACACTTACAACCATGAAATGTGTTTCCACTAGAATAGTGTTTGGATTCTGGCTTGGCTGAAAGGTGACTTTAATACTAAGTTGTTGAGGCACTTCATCAGATGCTCAGAAACAGAATTGTGGACAAGTACAAGAACACTGTGCTTAAAGAAATGGGATGTTAGCAAGCTGCCTGCAGGGATGGGGTACTAGGCACCAGCTGAGTAAGGGTTTTCATGTTTAGAGTTTCCATTACTTTAAACATAATTTCAAAATCCTAATTCATTTCTGTTTACTAAAATTCACTTTCTACATAACATACTCTAGCTTTTCTTATGCTTAGCCAGATGTTCCTGAAATAAGGAAATTGGGGGAAGAAATCCTCCCACTCCTCAATTTCTCTGTCCTTTGTAAAGAGGATAATCCATTAAATGGTTCTC
This sequence comes from Anas acuta, assembly GCF_963932015.1. NCBI lineage: Eukaryota > Metazoa > Chordata > Aves > Anseriformes > Anatidae > Anas > Anas acuta. The sequence continues at coordinate 149,283,628 of NC_088980.1, forward strand.
ATTTTGCCCCTTTCATTTTCTGCACAGGTCACATCATTGACAGGATTGAAAGGTTCAGTAAGAGGGTGGAATGGAGATGTGTATTCCCTTCAGTATCTGTACAGACTAATAAGGATCTTTCCAGCATGATCTGTTGTTAAGTGTCAGCTGTAACTGCACTACTCCAGTGCGCGATTATTTTGTATTAGATGTTGCTAGTTTAGAGCTTATGCTTCTTTCTGGACCATGAGAAACTGTAAGCAAACAATAAACAAAAATTTAAAAACAAACCAGAGGTGTTCTAATGGCACAAAAATCAAATCTGTCAGATCCAGCAAAGTAATTTTCATTGAGAACAAGTGCACTGACTACATTGTAAGCTGAAATTTACTGATAAAAGCAAGCTTCATTCATGTTTCTGCCTGAGTTCCTCCATTTTGGAGGAACTCTCTGAAGGTAATTAATCATCAAATTGTAAATATAACTAATGCATTTGCCCTACTTAGCACAACAATGATGCAGCTGCTTCGGAGAAAAGTGTATCCAATTTTAATCTAATTATGCTGTGACCCACTGATACTGGTCAGGTGATGTTACAGGATATAAAAAGAAACTAGATCATATAATCCAGTCTAAAATCATAGCATCAGGTTATAAATCACCCACAGCTGACTATGGCAGAAAAAAAAAAAGAATTGTAAATCATAGTATGAAAGCAACTATAGGGATAAAGGTGGCGAGATTAGATTCTGATTCTCAAATGGTACCCAACTTTAAAATATCCTTATACATTACAGTTTTAAAAGATATTCCACAAGCATTTGGCATAAAGTTTGAAGAGATGGGTGTGCTTGATACTTGTGCTGGGTGTGCTGATATCTATGATCAGATTTTAGAAATCATATAGCTGATATATGCATAAAAAAGCTGTCATTTGCCATTATATAGTTATACAGGTTCATCACCAAAGGACTCTTTGTGGCTTCATGAATTCTTCCTCTTTTAGTAATAAGCAACCCTGAGAACAAGTTTTTTGGGAAAAAATGATGCAAAAATCACTGCGCTAATTCACAGAACTGCATAGACTTGGAAAGACAGATGCTATCCAAGGGAAAAGAATGAGTTACCCCTGTCTTGGTATTACCTACTTTAAGGTTATTTCTAAATATATTTGTAAAGTTTGATTTAATATGTATAATTTCAAACTTGATCCTTCAAGACATCCATTATGCAGATGACTTAAGGAGTAAGCTTACTGACTGCAAAGGAATTCACTCATATGAATGAGGGATGCATGGGCAGAGGCTTAAAATCCAGTGTATGCTTACATAATTCCGAGACTGTCAAAACCCATGTCTATATTATCATCTGCCTACGTTATATAACACTAAGGAGCTTTGAGTTGTTTATTCTTCCCCATATGCCTGGAACACATATATGGTCTTAGAAATTTTGGTTCTTATACCACATTATCACCAAGAAAACAGAAGGAATGTAATACAAATGAAATGTTCCTTTGGGAGAATGTCAGAAGTAAATATGACCCCCAGCAAAGTATCTGATCAGGAATAAAAATCAATGCACTTGTTTATCAGTAAGATCTTGTATTTCTCATCTGATTCCTGAGAGAATTAATACTTAAGTCAGTATCAGCATTTCCTATACTTAAATCATGATGTCAGGACTTTTGTCCCGTCTCTTCACAGGCTGAGCAGCAGCACATTGCTCAACATTTTGGGCTGGGGTCAGCTGAGTTTCAGGCTGTTCACATCTCCCCAGAAACACTGAGCAGTAAGCAAAATAGGAACCAGTGATTCTATGTTTGCTTTTTTTTTATTAAAAAAATAATAATAAAAAAAAAAAAAGTAGTCAAGTAGTCACAAGGTGTTTTTTCTCTTCCACTTTTACCTAGGATGTTAGTTCAGATTAATTTTGGTAGTGCAAAGGAGGAAAAAATGTAATAACCTCTTAAGTGTTGCTGCAGGAGAAAATGGTGGACTGTGAGCATTCATAAAAATGAATATTTTGTTAAATTCAACAAAAAGCTGAATGAGGCAGTACTGTGTGCTTGTGTTCAGCATTACAAATTATTTAAACTGCTTGTGAATGTATTTATCAATGAGACCAAAAATTAACTAAGAGATTATGGGAAAACAGTTCAAAGTACTTGCTTTTCCTCTTGTATAAACTATTGCAATTTTATCAGTTTAGGGAGAAATAACAAATTTATACCTATATGACTGAGAAGAGGATCTGGACAACTGTCCCCTTGGATACTACTGGGTGCAGTAAGAAGCTGACTCCAGGATATACAATTCTTTGTATTCAGAATTTAGTTCAGTATTTTCTCTGCATGAAATCCTGGGCTCATCAAAATCAGTGGGAAACCCATTATTTAGACTCATGATCAGAATTCTAGCCCCTGTTTTTTCTTTCAAACTGTATACTTTAATTCCCAGATCTGGTTGCGGGTGACCAACTGCCTGTATCCCGAGGCACAGAAAAATGGTCACAGGTATTGCTACGTAATCACATGGGTTATTTAGACTTGTAAGGCTTCTCCGAAGGGAACATGAGGTATTTTACTCGGGAAAATAAGCCTTGTGATAAAAGTACTTTGGCTGTGAGTTCAAGAAATGTGCGCTGTCCCTAAAATTTGCTGTATATATAACCCAGATGACACGGTCTGCATTCACCTGTAGTTACATACTACCCTCCATCAGCCGTAGAAGCCCTCAATCGCCAACTCTTGAAGGACGACAGGCAGGCTCCCACCGGGCCGCTGGAGGGAGCCCCCGGGCCGCTTCAGCACCGCGCTGGCGGACAGCGCCCGGGGGGGGCGCCGCGCATCTCCCGCGCATCTCCCGCGCATCTCCCGCGCATCTCCTCCCGCTCATCTCCTGCTGGGGGTTTTGTGCCCCTTGCACAGGAAGCCGCGGGGTGAGGAAGGATCCGGCCTCTCCCGTAGCGGGGTGAAGGCAAAGGGCCGAAAGAGGAGAGTAATTAGGGGGAGTTAATTGGGCTCTGGGAGGGCTGGTGTAAATGGACAGCGATGTGTGGCAATCTGCACAGATCCTGTTAAGGAGATTTGTATACCGAGTTCATGAAGGCAATCATCTGGCTGGTAATCTCTCTTTGTGCACCGCTCACAGGCGGTTCGTTCACGCAACTGGAAAGGTACTGGGCTGCGAAATGAAGATATTAGTATCTCTCCCAGGAAATGTCTTTGTTAGGGTTGTCTGTGGGAAATGAGTGTGGGGGTGGGAGGACCAGCTAAACAGCTGTGATACCTGTGCATAATGAGACAGCAGTGCTTTACTCAGCTCTGAGATAGGACGTGGAAGTGCATTAAGAAATGAGCATAACTCACACAGCTTTTGACCCAGCACTAATAACACCGGCAGTGTATGAGAGTGGGACACAGCACACAGCTGCAGTTCATTCATCAGCACGTTATCAAGAGCTGAGCAACAACAACTCTGCCCGGTCTAATTGCTTTACATCCACAGAGCTCATCAAGGCACAGCACACTGGGTCAGCTTCTCTTGAAACAGGGTGAGCCTGGCCACTGGGAAGTGAGGTCAGGTAGCCCCACAGCTCACATGTGCGGAAGAAAGGCACAGACAGGGGTGGACAGGGGTTATAGGAGGGCCAGGGTCTGAGGGATGTAGATGTGTACCATGAACCATCGTCATCAACACTTACAGGTGAAAGATCAGCCACTTCCCAGCTGCGCATCCCAGCAGTCATGTAAACAATATGCCACCAGCAGCACATTCCTCTGCACCCTCCCTCCCTTGGGGATTATCTGCCAGTACCTCCACCCCCTCCTCACCGATTCCCTGGAGCTAGCCAAATGGAGATGATAATCTGCTGTGAAATATTGGTAGCACAGAGCTGTGACAGTCTGGGAAGAGGTGGGGGGAAGGGGAGCAGCAAGAATCCCCAGGATTAAGTTGCCCTAGAAAGACAGCATTTTCTTGCTTTGCAGGGGTTCATTGTGTCCTAGCTTTCCTATGGAAGAAGGCAGGTGAGTGTAAAGTCAGGTCAGTCGCAATTTTAACAGGACTGATCTTGCCCAGTGCCTCTCAACTGTTCGCACTGCACCACCAGTCCCCAATATAACTGATTATCTGTCCTATACATTACTTCTAAGGATGCAGCACAACATTTGTCCCATGACCAACAACAAAACAGGTTTGTCAGTGTCCTCCAAAGACAACCCAGGATCTCACACACAACATCCAGGGGGACCTTTCCCCTGATTTTGTTGGAGTATCGCTTTTCTCTCCTTGCAAATGATCAGTGTGCCCTGCTCCTTTCCCATAGCCCAGATCAAGCTGTGCTCACACATAGAAGTAGTCCCAGCAGATCCAGAGTTAAAAGACATGAGCAAGTAAATGAGAAATGAGCAGTGGGAGAGCTTGGACAAGACAGAGTTATCTTTCCTATCTCATCCCATGCACCACTGCTGGAAGTAAGGGAGGGAAGTGACAAATGTCCCATCATTCTGACTTGTCCCAAAAAGCTGTTCCAAGGGACAGCAGTGAAGTGAATGCATAAGCAGAGGGAACAGGATGACCAGGAAGAATACCCCTCCCCAGCTTGAGGTGAAACCTCAGTCCCCTGCTTGTCTCACAGTGTAGGGGAGGGATAAGCAGTGAGGGAGTGAGAGGGGCAGAGAAAGTTGGCTTTTGCCTGTGGTCTTCCCCCCAGGCAGTGAGCCTCTAAGTACCACAGTAAAGGGGAAAGGATCTCTTGGGACTCCCCACATCTCCTCTCACCCAGGGTGACGGGGAAAGAGGAAAGTTCCCACCCATTCCTCACCACAGTACCTGGTTGAGGGAAGTCACGGCCAACCTGGGGATAACCAGCTGCATGACGAGCTGCAGGACGGAGGTGACCAGCCCGGCCAGGATGGCCCAGGTGAGTGGCAGCGGGAGCATGCTGTAGGTTGCAAAAAGCGTGAAGAGCACATAGCCAATGCCATCCCCAAGGAGGCCACAGCCCAGGCCAGCCGCCAGGATCTGTGTGGCCATGGCCACCCAGGTGACCACACCGCTGTACTGCAGGTAGGTGTATGAGGTTGTGTCCTTCCTGACCACCACTAAGGCACAGATCACCACCTCGATGCCAGTGAAAAAGCCCAAGAGAATGCCCTTTATGGGGTCCATGGGAGCAGAGGCCAGGGTCAGGTGGAGGAACAGCAGGGTCAGCTTGGTCAGTACGTCCAGGATGTTCATGACCACCTCGGATTTGCGCCGCTGGCCCAAGAAGTAGCGCTGATAAAGGCGCTCCAAGTCCCGGGACTTGAAGGAGTTGCGGAGCGTGGGGAAGATCACCCCGCGGTAGGTGTAGCCCCAGTTGAGGAAGAAATCGGAGTTACTGGGGGCACAGTCCAGGGGCAGGAAGCCCAGGTCCCCGCTGCTGCTCGTGCGCTCCGGGAAGACTTTGGTGCCTCCGTTGTTGTGGCGCTCGCCACCCAAACTCCGGCCGGCCGACTGTCGCCGGAGGTGATGGTGGTGGTGGTGGTGGTGGTGAGGGTGAGGGTGGTGGTTGGGGCAGCAGGTCTCCTCGGAGCTGAAGCCCTTGCCCCCACCGCTGCTGCTGCCGCCGCTGCTGCTGCTGTGCTCCTGGATGAAGCGCTGCTCGGTGATGTGGCGCACGGCCGTCTGCCACAGCAGGCGCTGGGGTCTGCTGCTGCCGGGGGGGGTCCTGTTGATGGTGTAAAGTTCATCGCTGTCGCTCAGGCACCGCACCTCCGAGAGCTCCATGGTGGTGACTGGCGGGGGGCAGAGCACCGGCGGGGGGTGGGGGTTGGAAAGAAGGAGGGGGGGACCCGGAGGGGGGGGACCCGGGGGAGAGGGACGGAGCCGCGGGAGAAGAGGGAGGGGATGGAAAGGGTGGTGGTGGGGGGATCACATTTATAGGCAGGTCTCCGGGGCCGGCTGCTGGGCTGGCGGAGGGGTTGCTCTGCCGCTGGGGTCCGGCTCAGCGCTTGCGGCCCTCGCCCCTCGCCCGCTCCCGCGGCTCCCCGCGGAGCCGCATCCCGCGGAGCCCGGCTGCGGAGCAGCCCCGGAGCCCCGGCGGGCTGGGTGCGAGCACCCCCGGGGGAGGCGAGCAGAGAGAGAGCCGAGCCGAGGGTCCGGAGAGGAGGAGGGAGGAAAGGAGCATCTACGGGAGCAGCCCCGCTGCCCGGCGGGCGATCCTCGGCCCCATCCCGAGGCTGGAGGCGCGGAGGGGCGATGGGGAGGCGCCTTGCCGAGAGCCGTTCACAGAGGGCAGCTCCGCTTTTGGGGGATGTCGGGGTTCCTCTCCGAGATCTGGTCCCCGGGAGATGCTGTAATCCCCGCGGCTGCGGTCAGAGGGAACCCTGCGAGTGCGGGCAGGGGGGCAGAGGCGGCGGGGTCGCGGGCATCCTCGGTCACGGCGCCGGAGCCGCCGGCCGGGGGCTGCCCGCCCGCATCCCCCCGGCGGCGGGGCATGCCCTGCAGGGCTCGCAGCCCCGGCTCAGAGGGGGGAGCCTCTGCCCGGGGGGGTTTCGGGGCTGCCATCCATCGCAGACGCTCGATTTGCTTGGTAACGAGGGGGAAAAAAAAAAAAAAAAAAAAAAGGAAAAAAAAGAGGGGGAAAAATAGGGAGGGAAATAAAAAAAAATAAATAAATAAAAAAAAAGACAGAGAAAACTAAAAAAGCGAAAGAGCGAGGAACGAAAATCCCGCCCTAAACTCAGAGCCCTGCGAAGAGCTCTGGGAGCATCCCAACTTCTCGGCGGCTCAAGGCAAGGAGGAGTTCGTCTCCGGGGCTTCCCCCGGCTGTAGGGAGGAGGAGGAGGAGGAGAAGGAAAGGGCGAGGGGCAGGCTCGGCAGGGAGCGCTGCGGCGGGCAGCCGGCGGCCGGTGCTGCTGCCCCGAGAGCCGCGGGGACCGGCGGCCACCGCCGCCGCCGCCGGAGTGGTGCTGCGGGAGGGCGGCCCGGGAGGAGGCAGAGCCCGGCTCGGTCAGCTGATGCCCACGACATCGGCGGGGCTGCCCGCATCCCCCCTCCCTGCCCGGTTAAAGCAGCCGCAGCCGCGGCTCCGGGAGGGGGAGTGAGGGGGGTGCGGGGTGTGGGGTGCAGGAGAAGGATCTGGGGGACCCCAAGGTAGGATGGGTGCTCAGCAAGCCCTCCGCTTGTGGCCGTGATTTGTTTCAACTGCACTTCTTGGAGGTGCCCTGCTCCATCCCGCAGTGCCTAGTGGATTTGTACATCTGTCAGTAAGGGCTGGTGCTGAAGCCAGGCATCCCTCTGCCCTGGCAGCCGAGTGGAAGTAGGCTCAGGCCCTGACTGGGAATTACTGCTCCTGTCCAGGGTGGGAGAGCCTTGGGAACCATCTTCACCTCTGCCTGGGTGAGCTCAGGACCTCTGAGAAAACTGCTGTCCCTGCCAGGATTGTGGCAGTAACCACCCAGGGACAACTGACAGTGTGTGTGTGTGTGTCACAGCCCATCCTCAGCATTTATGTTACAAACCCCGAATAAAGAATAGAAACTGTCCCATGCATACAGGCTGCAGCTAGAGGCACTCCTTAACGCCCCCCCCCCCATGTTGCCAGGTGAAACTGTTCCTGCTCCTCTATGTGCTGGCTCTGCTGGTGCCAGCAAACCCGAATGCTTTGTGCACAGCCTGGAGAAGTGCGGTAGGAGGTATCAGTCTTTACCTCTTCCACTTTTTCTGTTCCCAGAATAAATCTTATTAAAGTGGCTGAAGCCTGCCCTGGGGGAAATGCAGTTTTTGGAGCAGAAACACTACCAGTAGGAGCAGCTGAAAAAGAAAAAAATTGACACCTTAGACTACTGTAAATCCAGGAGAGGAGTTTTCTTTGTATTTCAAAAGACAATAATGATTTCTGCAGAATTCTCTGAGATAAATGGGTAGCTGCCTTCTGTCAGCAGTGAGGGTTTGTGTGGACAGAGGCACTGCCTGGAAATCCAGAGTGACACTTAAGAAGCGAGACCTGAATTTCACTCCCTCCCCATATTTTATTTTTATTTTTTGTAAGTGACTAGCTGTCAGCAGCTTCAAGTGAAGCATGGTGAAATTAGATTGTTTTATTCTGGGTGTTATGGGTAGTGCAGATCCCTTTTTAGTGTCCAATTTCTCACCCTGCATGGGACAGGAGCCGTGTTACCCAGCTTGTAGCTCTGGCTTCTGCTGGAAGCTCAGGTACGTGACCACGCTGTGTGGTGCTCCTCTTCCAGTGTGCCTGATCCTCCATTAACAGCCCTCCAACTGTCATAATTTAGCTTACCTTTTATTATTATTGTAAGGAAGGCACAGAGATTTAGGAAGGATTTAACTGATTGTTTCTGTACTTGCACTACAACGGATTTGAGGACTCCAGCCAAGTCTGCATCCCATGTGTGTGGCAGTTTTGTACAGATATGAGCAGAGGAAATTCTTGTTCTAGAGAGCCCAGATAAGGAACAAGTGGTGCTTTTGTGAAAACACCAGGTCTTTCCTGTGGGTCAGCATGACCCTCTGGCATGCTGCTAACTTGGAAAGGGTTAAATCTAGTTTTGCAATAAAAATAGAGACACACATCCTTACTCTTAGATAAATCCTAATGAAAGCAGCACAACTTAAAGATGAAAATGTTCCTGTAAGTGGGGAAGTCATAACATGGTAAAAGAAATTGTAATTATTAGTGGTATTACCCCAGAGCACAGCAACAACCATCTTGTTCATCCTGATTGCTCAACACAAATCATGCAAAATCAAAGGAAGAGGAGACAAATATGTAACACAGCTTACAGAGACATCCATTCCAAAGAAATAAGATGAATCAGCTCTCAGTTGTATAATATTGCTAAAATCACTGAATCACAGTGCTGGAATGGTCCTTGGGCCCCATAGCAGAGTGAGCTCTACCCTTACCATTGTTTCTGCAGCGAAGGTTCTGAATCTCCCCAGGCAGTCTATTTCTATGCTTCTCCATCCTTATCATTTTCATAATATCTAACCTGAATATTCTTTGCAGCACTCACTAAGCACATCACTTCCCGTCTTGTCCACCATGGACAGGCAGAACAGATTATCCTGGCAGCAGTCTAGGCATATTTAATGAATGCCTCTTCCATCCCTTCCCTCTTCCCCCCCCCCCCTTTTTTTTTTAGGCTAAACAACCTCATTTCTGACATAATTTTTTTCCTCACAGATCATATTTCTAGGTCTCTGATGACTCTTTTTAGTTTGTTCTGTTTTCTGTATACTTGTTTAATCATTTGGTTTTCTTCGTTCCAGTCTGAGATGCCCACAACTCAACTAAGTTCCACGCTGGAAAATTTACAATGGCTTATGAGCTGCACTTCTATTTATACACCGTGTGAGATGTCTGCTTTCTTCCAGTCACAGGCTTATCCACAACTGATGACTTACTGAAGCTTCTTTGCTGTACTCAAGGCCTGGGCAGGTGTTACTTGCTCCATATGTGCATTACTGCCTACATGAAGTACCTTGCATTTAACTTTACTAAAGTTCATTTACTTTTTCCAGCCTGTATTCCCAATTTGCTTAGATCACATTGAATACTAAACCTGCCCTCCTCCATGCCAGCAGTCCACCCTAACTCTGTGCCATCTGTGGGTTTAGCAAGCCTACTCCCTCCTCAGTGCTGATGGCAAAATAGTGCAGTGCATTTAGGTAACAGCCTCTGTGTGCATTTCTTGTGTGTATTTCTGAATCTCAGCCTCAGAAGTACTGGATGTCTTTGTGCAAGGCTATCAAGAGGGCACAAGAGATTTCTGAGTATAGAGACCCGCAGCAGCAATGTTCTGGGACCTGCAGAGTGTTAAGGAAGGATGCAGGAGAGGTATGGGTCTGCCAAAGCCCTTGTTGCCACTACCAGGTGGACAAGCTGGGGGTGAAACAAGGGAATTTCACAAATCCTTCCTGAGCCCTGTGAGTCCTGAGAGGGCTTAGTTGGACCTTGATTAGTACCGCACATTATTTGGTCTCTGTTGCGATTGATTTTTTTTTTTTCTTTTTAATAGAGCTAAATGACTTGGCAGTGTCACAAAATCACTAAAAGCCATTTAAAAATAATACTGTCACTACAAGGCTTTTGAAGGATGAAATCAGAGAATTCATCCCTCTTCTGTCACCTGAAAGTTTATGTCACACTCCTCTCCTTCTTCCCCCTCTCTACCCACAGCAGTAACATTTATGTGCAGCTTAATGTTATGATATTTAATCATGCAAATAATGATCTCATCGAGTTTAGTGAGATTATTTATGTCTTTGGGATTGCAGGACTGGCACTGGGCTCTGTAAAGCACTCCAGGTTTCTCCAATAAAGGTAGCCTCAATATTTAACACATTATGAAGGAATGTTTTTGTTACTATATATCTTGTTTATTTCAATAGTTTTCACAAAATAATGAAAAGCAAAGTAAGGAAAAGCAAAGCAAAGCAAAGAAAACAAAAGAAAAAAAAAAGAAAAATGTACAATCAACATATAGCCTATCTATCTTCTCAGGTACACATGAAATATGAAATTTCAGTAACGGTAGAATTGACAGAACATGTGGAAAATACTTCGCATTTCCTCCTTACCTGCTTTTTTTTTTTTTCCTCTAATTATTTATTTTGTCTTTCTCCTTGACAACAGCTTAGACATTCTAGACATTCTAATAAAAATAATAATAGTAATATAAAAAAAAAAGAAGAAAACACCTTCTGGTATTGATTGAGTCTCCTTTTCTAAAACCTATCATTTTTTTTTTCTTAAATGAATGCATACCTCAATATGATGTCTGTATGAAAGCAAGCAAGGAGCAAAAAGGAATGGATTAAACATCATAACTAGCTAGTAAAAGCACACAGACTGATTAATGAGAGCTACAGTGAAAGAAGAAAACAAGGTACCATGAACTGAAATATCAGAGAGAAAGAGGAGAAGGACAGAAAACTTAACAGATGATGGAAATAATCAACATTAGCTGGGGTTTGCAGATAATTTTTCTCAGTGCACTGAAAATATCAATTAAATATTTCAAAATTTGCAGGCAATGTAGCTAAATTATTGCATACCTCAATAATACCATATGGCAGGGAAAAAAAAAAAGGCAGAGTTATAGAACTAAGAGGTAGAAATATAAATGAATTTTAATATTTGTGTTTTAAAGATTATATTTTGTTTAGTTTTAGTTTTTCCTTTTCTTTTACTGTGCATGTTATAGCTTCTCCAAGCAATATCCATCATATTGGATCCATATCCAAGATCCATCACATACAAACAAAATTCTTCCCTCTGTCCCTCCACAGCTATGCATGCCCACATGCAAGGGTCTGAAGGTGGTCTAAGCACATGGATTTTATGGAGGGAGAGGAGGGACTGGAGATGAGTCTCCAAACCAAAGGATAGAGCTGTATTTCCCCCCACCCTGTCCCAGGCCAACTTTTTCCTCATCAGGAATGTACTTACCATGTTACTTTCTACTGAAAAAATATTGGTTTGCCTATTTTGTAATTGTTGCAGTTTCTCTGAAAATTAACCTTCAGAAAGACATTAACATGATGAAAATTTTCAGCTCTTAGAAAATAATTTTTAAAAGAGTGAATTTCATTTTTTTTTTATTTATAAATTATTCTTTTAAATTTTGGTTGTAGATGAAAGTGGGTTTGTTGGTTTTGTTTTATTGCTGTTTTGTTTGTTGGTTGTTCTTTCATTTATTTATTTATTTATTTATTTATTTATTCAGAATAAAACCTAAAAACCAACAGTATCCTTAGATCATACAAGATTGATTAGAAAAAGATTATTTTTCTCCCTTGAGAAAGGAGTACATTTATTCTAATTGAAAATCAAATACTGTTTCAATAATCTGAAGGGAAAAAAACAAACAAACAAACAAACAAAAAAAACAACAAACAAACAAACAAAAAAATCCCAAAACAGAACTGCTGTTCTTTGCATTGCTCTTGGGGCTACCCAAAATTTCCTTCCGTCCTAACATCCTCTTCCAACCACGTTTTAGAAACAGGCTCTTTCTTAGTTCATTTCTCTCCTCTACACCCACCACAATTCTCATGTAATGCTGTTAAGATTGGTGAATCCCCAGAGCACCAGCATTGCTGAAAGAATAATACTTTTTACAAAGTAGTAGACAGTTCTTGATGCTTCATGGGATTCCTTTGAAAAAAATTTTTTTCTTCTAATACAAAAGACCTTTGACTTGCATGTTAATTGCAAGAGAAGTTAAAAGGAAATGAACTATTAAATTCTCCTCTCAATGCACTACAAGCAAAATCTTTATAATCTGTGGCAGTCAGACCACTCACAAGCATTTTGTTCTTGATTTGTTATCTGCAGCAGCAAGTGGTAGGAGTGATAGCCTGATGGGCAAAGCTACAATTGATATTAATACTGAAAAAGAGACTTGCATTTGACATGTTCAAAAGAAGCTAAATCTAAAAAAGAACACATAAGGTTATTCTGTATAACTTTTACACTTGGAAGAATAATTCTTAGCTGTATGTAGAGGCTTTCACAAGCAGATCTCAAAGTGTTTTTCTTGTTACAGGATGGAGATGTTTCCTGTGGATGTATACAATAAATCTAATTAGGCTGCAAATAGAGAGCTGTTATATTGTATGAGATTTTAAGACCATCCAGATCAGTATCCTGCAGTTACTGCAGTATAAGACATATCCTAAGAGGAAATCCCCATCAGCCAGATCAAAGGGGGGAAAGTCTGGTAGGGTTGTGTATGCATGCGTGTGCTTATGTGAGTGTATTAAACCTTGGAACGGGAACAAGAGCTAGAAACATTGATGTTTCCAATGAAAAGGAAATCCCATTTTTGTTTCTTCTCCTTCTTCTACTTGATGGAAAATAATTCTGTTAAATTTTTAAATAAATAAATAAATAAATAAACAAAACCAACTTTTCTGCTCTTGGAATCTCATTGCTTTGCAGCCTGTTCCTTTCACAAACCAGGGGACCTGGAATCCTTGTGCCAATGGCTTAGGCTGGACTTCCATGCTTCCAGGATTGACGGAGTTTCAAAGATGATGAAAGCTTCAGAAATGCTGAGAGTCTGGGCCAGAAGAAGCCCGTCACTCTGTCATTTTAGCTGCAGAGTCTCTAGACTGAGTTTTGAAGCAGCTCTCTACCAGGTTGGCAGGATGCCAGGTAAGTTTCAAAAAGAACCTGGCTCATGATTCTGAAATGTTTCATCTGGTACTTTGCATATGCAAATGTGTAGGACCCCATGTTTTGCTGGCCTGCAGATAAGCACAAGGTTTAATTTGACTGGGTTTGGCAATGCTTTTCCCCAGCAACATAAACCTTGCCTCAACTCCCTCAACTTATTTTTTGTTTCTTGCACTACAAAATGGAGAGTGTGTAAAATAACCCTTTAAGGGGCTTTGCCGTATCACAGAGAGAACACTGCAGTCTGTTGTGCTGATATTAACAGGGACTTATTTCAAACTGAGCACCCATCATAACTGAAACATGTTAATCTACTTATTGCCAGTCAAGCTGGGGATGGTAGGTGTTCTTAGACAAAATGTTTTGGAGGAATCGTTGACTCATGGCAATCTTTAGTCATACTCCGAAATGATACCATTTATGTGTATGGAATTAGCATAACACTTGTTTCTCCATTCTATTATCTTGTTTTTACATTCAATAACATCATCTTCCTTGGCATAAGGGGAGGATAACAGACTCTTTTTCTGAGCAGTCTATCTGATTTGTACTTTTTTTTTTTTTTTTTTTTTTTTTTAAGTCACCAAAACCTGTCATTTTCTAGTGTTGAAGGATTTGCTGTACCAGATCAAACCTGGAAATCTGTTCTCTTTTCGGTAGCAATTTCAGGTTCTTGGCGATTCAGAAGAAGAAAAAACTTTGCTGTAGGTGGTCTGCTCTACATGTTAGGTTAATTTGATCTTCTCTCACATAACTTGAAGAGGCAATGTCAGCCTTAAAACCTGCATGTATTGTGTTTTCAAATTTGTAAGGTTTCTAAGAGCCAAGGAGCATATCATCTCATTGCCAGGTAATGCCTGGATCTACAGAACATCCAAAGTCTTTTCCATGAACTAGTCATGGATAATGCCTATTACACCCATAGGACTCTAAAACCAAGGTAAATAGCTTCATCTGAGAGTCAAACCACAAGTACTGTTATTGTGATTAATATTATTTATAATGGCAACAGAAATATAATTCACACAGAGGATGGTTGTGGCTACTCTCATTTTTATGAGGATGTAAACAGGATGATTCACTTTGGAAACATACCGGGAGCCAAAATTCTTAAATTCCAATGCTTTGTTAGGAGGAAGCTCCATACTGTACTACAACCTGCTGGAAGTTTTCTGGCATCTCTATATTCAAGACATTTGCAGTGGAAGTTTTCAGCCTGCAACAGCTCAGATATTTTATTTTAGCAGTATCAGTGCACTGTGATACCACAGCCTGTTGATTTCAAATGTCGATTCCAATAAGGTTCACATCATGCTATATTAGAGATAACTTTTTTTTTTTTTCTTTTGATAGGTCTAAGTTATTGCATTTTTTTCCCTTTGAATTATAATAACATCTTGCGGCTACAATGCCATTACACAAGTCTTTCTACAAACATGTAACAGAATATTTCTGATTCCAGTAGATTTTCAGCACATGATGGGAGGCAATGCTTAGATATAGTAAAGAACTATATGGAATTTTAGAAAATGAGAGAAGTATGTATGGAAGAAGTTGTGGTCACTGGGTTAAGAAATGGCCTTTATATAGCAGTTGACCTCTTTTGAGATTTCTGCAGGAATTATAGAAGAAAAGAGTTTAGTGGGCAAGGGCTTTCCTAATTTTTACAGAAACTGACAGAATCTTATCAAAAGGATGGCAAACTAGTGAAGATTTAGTGCCACAAATTCAGGAAAAAAAATGAAAGTTTTTCTCTGTATTTGATCTGAGCATTTTCCCAGACCACTTGGTACCATAAATGTTCCCCTTGATCACTCAGCTATGTATATTTTTGTGAGTTAGTCTTAAAAAACTTATCCTGGTGGACCATTTTGTCTGTGATCATAGGTCACTGACTTTCTTTAACCTCAATGGCGTTGCGTTATTTACACTTTAAAATATCTACCAGGGAAAAAAGACAGGATGCAGGAATAAATGCTGTCATTACTAAGCATGAGGGGTATCAGTAGTTAAAGGGCACAAAAAGGTTTTAAAATAATTTTGGCTAATTCAAGATGTGATCTAGAAAACAAAGAAAACAACAAAAGATGAAGTTCACTGGAAGATAATGGAAAGTACCATATATAGGCAGAAATAATCAGTTACATTACCACATGATGGAAAATTGCTGCTTAAATAGCATTTCTGCAAGAAATGATCTGGGGTTTATTGAAATTGAGCCAACAATGTCATGCTGCTGCAGGGAAAAAAATATTGTGGTGTATAAGCAGAAAGGTAGTCTTTTAAGGGTTGTGAAATAATCCTCCCTCTCTATTGAGTATTGGTAAGGCCATAGCTGGACACTGTCCAGTTGTGAAGGTAAAGCATGTACTGGGGACTATCTGGGTCCAAGGGCAGCCCCCTAGGGGGAGGAAACCCTGTCTGCCAGACTCTGCCCTGCCACTCCAGCCAAGGAGCAGGACAGAGCAGGGAGCAACCACAGCCAGCCCCATGGGGATGGAGATGGGCTGAGACATCAGCGCATGGAGCTGGAGACTGGCGTTTTATGGCATTTCTGGGGCAGGGACTGATGGCCCTAGAGTGGGCTGAGATGTGTAGGGCAGGCCTGGGTGTTGGGACCAGTAAAGAGTTGTTGGTGTCATCAAGGGCCAGGCTTGATGACAGGGTAGTTAAGGGGACTGCATGACAATAAACATCAGACCATCCAGAAACAGGTAAAAGAAGTATGACCAGAGATTTAAGAAAAGAAACCGAGCAAGAAAATTTGAAAAGATCACTTATTTGGTGTGTAAAGGTATTGCTTTTATTTGTCTCCTAATAAAAATAAAGTACAATATTATAAAAAGTAAAGCAATAAAAAACAAGTAATGATGTTTTATAACTGTAGATAATATAGCTATTTAGGTATTTCTATTTGACTGATACGTATTCCACTAAAGAAAAGAGGCAGTCAAACAGCATTAGTAATTTCCTGAAGAGTGCTGTAGATACTATTTAGATGTGATGACACTTGTCAACACCATTTGTAAACTTTATGCATAATGTATTCTTGAGTCATATTCACCTTTATATTTCAAAACTTTATTTAGTCTGTGTTAATTTAAATTCCTATATTGTACATACAGCAGTGTGGGAACAGGACAAGTTAAGAATTTCTTTTTAAAGAAACATGGTCAGCTTCTAACAGCTCAATTTTAACAATTTCTGCAGCATAGGGAGGAATTCTTTTTTTATCCTTGATGGGCTATTAACTGTTGAAATGTAGCTATTCATCTTTCATTATTTCAATAGCTCAGAGTCTTAGATGCTTGTACGTTTACTCTCATAATGCTTCATATTTTTGCAGACCTCAGTATTTTGTATGAGCTGAACACACCAGGTCACATTCTCATTCCACTGAGACTCTCTTGACTCAGCAGTGAGAGAGGCTGGCAAAAGTCCAACCACTTCTCTCCATTTCTGCATTTGGCATCAGGCCAGACCAAGCACAGCCACCCATCCCTGAGAGCAGACCAATCCCCAGAAGGTTCAACCCTTGGGGTGCAGTGGGTGCCTACATGCATTTTATTTCTTACTGTATCTTAAGGAAGGAGTGTAATAGACTGTATGGGCATTGAGCTGGACCTCCCTTTCCTACCTCTCATTTGCTGTAAGGGCTCCTTAGCAATGGCTGTACAAAGGCAGATGAATGGAAATGTGTAACCTGTTAGCTCTTCTGAACTCATTTGTTCTCAAGACAGCCTCACTGACACAAGTTCTGGTCTTCTCAGTATAGAAGTACGTGTAAGCATCTTGCTTAACTGCACTCTCCTGGGAAGCACTATTTTCACCCAAAGAGTATATCTGTTCTACCTTGCCAGCTTGTTTCCAATTTATTTTTATATAGCCATGGGGTATCTACGCTATGCTGAACTCCAGATGCCTGAAGCTATGAAACTCTGACACTGACATCACTGAATGATTGTTGAAATTACTGACAATTTGTGCTCTGAAACTCAAACTCGGACACTGTGGAATGGGTCTTCTAATGCAGGTGATGTCTATAACCAAACAAAAGGATGCTTCAGAGTTAGGTCATTGCAGAGTTTTTTCTGCCTTTTTGTGGAATAGCAAGCAGAGTCATTTTTTTCCACATACCCAAAAATGTGACATTAAGGAATGCCTATGACTTGTGTATCTGTGGTTCTGCCTGGCTCCTAACTGTACACCAGCTGAAGAAACCTAGGGAATGACACACTGGGGTAAATCTTAATCTAGAACAGAACTTCCATTCTGTCTCCTGCTTTTTAGTGTGGAACGATGTTTCTCACTAAGGATGTATATTGATGAAATGTATACCCAATAGATGAGTCCTCACTCACCCCAGGGTCATGAGGTGAATGTTACTCTGCTTTCTCATCACTCATCAGAAGCTGATGGTGTGGTGAGACCAAAGTGCACAGAGAAATTCTCACTCCAACAACCTGATGTCTATTCATACTATGGTTACAGTGTGAATCCAGAAATGCAGGAAAAGAAGATAGCAGTGACAAGATCTGGGAACAGTGAGGCTCTGCCAGCTTTAGAAGATCTTTATTCCTCAAGATACACTAGTATTAAGAATCATGAGAGATAGTGGTCAGCAGCATACATGTGCATGATGTTAAAAGAAGTGAAGAAAAGATCTCAAAGGAACAACTCTAGACTCTCTTTCTACTAGAGGAATTTGATGAAGTATGGTACAAACCACCAAAATAAGGAGTAGTTATGGTGCAAACCACCAGAAAAGGAGTAAATCGTAAGTGAAGAAGTATCAGAGAAATATATGGCAAGTATGTTCCAAGGCAAGACCCTGAAGTAGAACCAAAGAACTGTGCTGGTGTTTAACTCAGTGCTAGTCATAAAAGCTACCAAGAAAAGATTTGTGTCCATTTCTCATCAAAATGAGGGAGGTTTTCAAAAATATTCCTAGCAGAGATATAGTGGTTTGGATACTCATCTGAAATAAGGGATATTTGTCTTCAAACTCCTATTCTTTCTCATGTAAAGAGGAATTTGAAGCTACCTCCTCAGATGTCGTGTGAGCCCCTTATCACATAGGAACTGAGACAACCTTTGTGTGACCCTCTGGGAGTGTAATTATCTAAACAAAGAAGGGGTGCTTGAAAAAAAGCATGAAACAGACCTGCCCAGAGTACTCCTTCCCAAATTCCTGTGACTGTGTCTTGGATTGAGGAAGTCCTTACTAGAAGTTGTAGGGAGATACCACAGCATCATTCACTGTGCCTCTTGGCATGCAGACTTCACTCACCTAAGCACTTGATTCACAGATACATTTAGCTGGGATTACCAAGATGATTTTGATGTATTTTATTTGAAATTGCTTCATTCTCTGAATCCTTTGTCATATACCTACAGGTCATATACCTACAATGCCCTCCCTAAAATATGCATTTGCTCACCAGGGTTGTTTGCTTGCCCCACAGTATTTTTGAAGGCTGAAGCTATATTCTAGTAGGCTTTTGATTTCACTGCAATAAAGATGGTGAAATATAGATAAGTATTTCTAATGCAGAATAATAATCATTTTGGTAGGATGAGCAATAAATGTGCAAAATGAGCTAGGCTGAAAAAAAAAAAAAAAGTGGCTTCCGTAGAGCTCTGGGATCCTAAAAGCACCAGTCAGAATTTCAAGTCAGGAGATTTTAATAAAAAAAAAAAAAAAAAAAAAAAAAAAGAAAAAGAAAAAGAAAAAAAAAGATTGTTATCAATGTCACAGGTAAAATATCCCACTTAGAGTTGGAGGGCTGATGTCTAGGATCCCCATTGTCAAGGCAAAGAACACACTCGAGACTTTTTGGCTATATGATATCTGAACTTATATAGGACCTCCACAGCTTGATGAGACAGAGGTGAAATCTACACTTTAGTGCTAGGAAAAGGGGTTATGAGGATTAACTGACTGTACAGGGAGAATGGAGTGAGTTTCTTGCATTTCTATGTTACACTTCTAAAGAAAAAAAAAAAAAAAGAAAAAGTGATGTTTCTCTATTCAGAGAAATGAGGCCACCAACAGAGTAAAAGGCCTCTTCCTGTTAAGAGGAACAATTAGAAGAGGAAGGTTGCCTGCCCTTATGAATGCATGGGAACACAGAAGAAGAGTGGGAAGTGCCTGGCTGAAGAAGTGCCACACAAAGACGGAAGGATATCTTGGTTGACTGCTTCATGACATATAGCTATTTTTCTTCTTAAGAGCACTTTCATGCTCCTCTCTTTCCTGAACACTGCCATTGCTGCTTGGAGCTGTGTCTATGAATGGGCTGATTGGTCTGGAACATCCTTTACTTGACTTTGCCTCTTTCTGGTGTCTTGTTTATGGCAGCTAATGTTCAGTGACACATTGGTGTGCCATCCACCATGGTGGAAGTATTTTCAGGGCCTCCCTCAGGGCAGCTTCCAACTACCTTTCCAAGGCTGGAACAATATTTCTTGTCTACACCAATCACACCATCTAATGGGCAGGGATAGAGAAACCCAGGGAAAACAAGGAACAGTAAAGCAAACATAAAGTCTACTACTGTAAAAAATTAAAGAATCCTCTATGATTGAACTTTAAGTGGCAGAAACACTGGTTCAGACCAAATTATTCAAGCATTTCTCTGCAGCTGCTTATTGAAGTTTCTCTTTTTCTTTATCCAGTAATGATGTGCAGTTTGAGCTTACAGTGATCAGTCCTGAAATCCATCATGTTATCAGCCTCCATGACTAAAGTAAGAAATAGAATCCTACAAGTATATCTAAGGATGAAATTAAGACTGGCAGAGATGGGCTGGATTTGTCACCAAAAATATGGACAGGCTTTTACCAACTGTGGCAGGAGTTATTGCAGTGACTTTAACAGATATGTTTTGACTGAAATCTAGAGACTTTTCTGACTCAGCTGCAATCAAGAAATCATCCATGCTCTTTTTTTCCTTTCTTTGAATAAAAGAGTTTCTGTTTGCAGTTACAAAAAAAAAAAATCCAAATACAAAATCAATCCCACACGCATCCTTTAGAAGACAATGAAACTTAGTGTTTATTGTTCTATAGCTTCACTCCTGCACGTCCGTCATATTTTTGAGCCAGAGTTAAGAGTGAAGGAAAAGTTTTGTTATTTGGTAACTTCCTCCATCTCTCTTCTTATACAGGTTTGACTCCTTGTTTTGTTTTGTCCAGTTTCAATGACTGAAATGAAGTGTTGCCTACCATAGGCATGTTTCTCTTTGACTAATAGACATTATTATTAGGCTATTTTTTAGAGGTCAGTCTACAGGTGTTTTTGCTGTGTGCCATTCTATACCTTCTGTTTCTCTTCTTCCTCCATAACAACTGTTATAAATAACTATTACTATCAATAGTTATAAATAACTAAATAACTGTTGTTGAATAATTATTGTTCTTCCATCTCCAGAACAAAATATCATACAGTATATATTTTTTTATCCTGAATATTTATATATGATTTAGAAAGCAATATGTAACCTCTTTTCTTTTTTTTTATTCATTATTATTATTATTATTATTATTTCAATAGTACAACCCTCCATCTTTTTGTTTCTTTAAATTGCTTCAGTAGGCATACATGTATACCCTGGGTTTGAGCCCTACATGGGGCTATAGAACTTACAACTGTGTTATAAAAGCAAAGCCCTTAAACATTATAATACACAGAATGTATTTAATTATTTTCCTGACAAAGCTACCAAAAAAGACTTTCCTATTTAGAAATACCCTCTGTCTTCTCAACAGTTTCATCAGTATGAAGCAGAAAAGGTAGAAGGAGTTTAAAGTATGGGATAAGAAAAACTTATGTGTACACAGCATTATATTTATAATTTGCTTGCCTCCAAAACAGAGGTTTCTTGGGATATCTATACCTCTAACATAATTGGCAAGGATGAGTATGAAAGCTAAACACATTTGATTAGAATCTATAATGTTTTGAACTGTAACTTGCCTCTCAGATGCACTGGCAGCATCTGGAAAAGTCAATAGTTCAAGGAAGTATTTTACTGAAGAAAATGGACTACATCTTTACCCCATTGCTATGGCACTATTTGTTTTTCTGAAATGACCGCTTCATCCTCCTGATTGCAGTAAGTCACAATAGATTCAGAACTAACAGACAAGTACAGGTCACTTCTTCAGAACAATTCCATGAACACCTTCTGTAGCTGAAGTAATGTGAATTTTCAAAATATAAAGTTTTAAGAGCACAAGAAGGTATCCTGTTTCAGATGCTTTTCATATCTTATACATAATTAAAAAATTCTACCTCACTGAGGATCACAGGAACCCTATCACTGTGCTAACCACCAGTTCTTTAGTACTTTCTCAGGCTCATATGTGAGCTCACATAACCATATGTGGAGGTTGTTGTGCCATATTTTTCTTACACATGCTCTGTTACTGTCTAACTTATGATTTAACAAATGGTAGAACAAAGTAAATTGTTTGTTTTCCTTCCCAGAGGGCAATGGTTTTTCAATATTGGAAGACTAAGCTCATGCATATCAGGAAAAGAAAACTGATAATGACTCCTCACAATTCTGTTGTACTTTAATAACAGCTTAACTTTCTATGTCTCCTCTTGCCAGATAATTTTCTAAAGCTTACCCTTCTTCCCATACTGGAACACTTAAGCTAACCTTGGTGTGCTACCACGTTGTGAATGAGTTTTTTTCTTCTCATGTCATGTGAATAGCAGAATAGAACATGTTGGCACTGAGTGTTCATAAAGATATGCAGACCCAACAAGTGCTAAATCATTTTCTTTCTTCAGACATGTTGTTCCTGCTTTTCTGTAGTCTTAGACAGATTATTTCCTGCCTGATGTTTTGAAAGTTTTCAGTGCAATCTTTCAAAAAGCAATACTTTGGAGAAGAGTTATAAAGCTTCTCACACACTACTTGGGCCCTCTTTCAGTTACTTCATGGGAGGATATCTTCACTTGTGTTTGTGATCCTGCTCTGTACTCCATACTATAAATATCCTACTGAGGAAAAGGCTGAGATTCTCAGTGCCTTCTTTACATCTGTCTTTAATAGTCAAACCACTTACCATCAGGGGTACTCAGCTTCCTGAGCTGGAGGTCTGGGATGGGGATAAGAAGAAACCCATCATGATTCAGGTAGAAAAAGTTAGAGACCTCCTACTCCATCTGGACTGGCACAAGTCCATGAGACCAGATGGGATCCAACCAAGGTTGCTGAAGGAGTTGGCAGATGTGATTACTGGGCTGCTCTCCATCATTTATCAGAGGTCATGGTCATCCAGAGAGGTCTCAGATGACCTGAGACTTGCTAATGTGAGGTTGTACTGGGTCTGGCTGGGATGTTAACTTTCTCTGCAGCAGCCCATACAGTAAAGCCACCACAGATGCCCATCGGGACCACTCAGGGGAATCAGGCCCAGTCAGCATGGGTTCATTAAAGGCAAGTCTTTCCTGACCAACCTCATCTCCTATGTCTGGGTGAACCACCTGGCAGATGAGGGAAAGGTTGTTGATGTAGTCTACCTAGACTTCAACAAGACCTTTGACACAGTCTCCAGCATTCTCTTGGAGAAGCTGGCAGCCTATGTCTTGGACAGGTATGCTCTTTGCTGGGTTAAAAACTGGCTGGATGGCCAGGCTCAGAGGGTGGTGGTGAATGGAGTGAAATCCAGGTGGTGACTGGTCACTGGTGGTGTTCCCCAGGGATTGGTGTTGGGTCCCATTCTCTTTAATATCTTTATTGATGATTTGGATGAGGGAATTGAGTGCACCCTCAGCAAGTTTACAGGCAACACCAAATGGCAGCCTCAGACATGGTAAGTGATGAACCAGAGCCAGGACCAAGGAAGGTTTTCAATCATGAGCAGGAGGTGATAGATCGAGGAACAGGACTGGAGAGTGGGCTAGAACAAGACTGGGTTCCTGAGTCCATCCAAGAGACAGCACTATAGTCGGGTCTAGGAACAAGGTACAGTATACTCCTGAGGGGTATCCAGGTGGCAGGTTACCTACAGTGTAGCTCTGAGATCCACCCAGGAGTCAGGGACAGGTTAGAGACTGGTACCCATACGGCTGGTTAGCAAGCAGGGACAGAAGGTCCAGGACTGAGGTGAAAAGGAGACCCTGGACTCATAGGCAGAGGATAAGGGTGAAGGCCCTGAGTGAGGCTGGTCAGGGGCATTTATGCTTACTAGTGCCCTCAGCACTGACAGTCATCGGCTCAAGGTGTCCGTTGATTGAAGTTAAGGCACCTAAACCTTCAAATCCGTGTGTACAAGTGATAGTTTCCCAAGCTCCATTAGAGTTGATATGCATCTAAGGCTTAATTAACCTTCCTAAATATAAGTCACTGGACACAAATGAGCATATCTGAAATGTTACCTGGAGCTCGTTGTTACAGCACTGGATCAACAGAAGATATGCACACTGCTGACATGCAGGAGGTGAGATAGAAATCCCTAAGGCAACTCGGCTGGCCCAGGCATCCCTGTCACAGTCAGTTTGTTGATGGCTCATGCAGACACTGAGCTGATCCGTTCTTAGCATTCAATGCAGATGCCTATAGCCAGCACCTAAGTTGATTTTAGACACCATGGATGAGTTCTTTGACAAGGTCAAGCATGGAGGTGAGAACCTTCCAGGCTGATATAATACTGCTCTCTATGTCTCTGTCTCTGTCTTTTATGCTGAACTCTGGAAATCCCCATCTCATAATGATTTTGGCAGATGATTCTTGTTCTTCCTTTTCTGTTGCTCTTCACCACATGGACAAACCAACCACTGAAAACTCAGCCTGAGACAGGAATTTTATTGGAATATGGATAGTGGGTGGGGAAGAAAACCATATTTGCTCTGGAAACTTTCTGATGCAATCTTCCCCTTCCTCCTCAGATACATGCATTCCATGCTACAGCCCTAATCCACATCTGCAGAACCATCTCACATTACATTGGCAGCACATCCTTGGCTATGGAAACCGAGATGCTATCAGACATATTTGTCCAGAAAGGAGACTGGTGCATTTAAACTACAATCATTATGAGTCACTACAGCAGATTTTTAGAACCAAGGGAAGCGTTTTGAGTTGTGCTCCATTTCCAGTAAAAAGCCAGAATGTTCTGCAGAAATCAGACACTACCAAATATAAACACCTTGGTAATCCAAATTTTCTCCTAGTATTTTCTGAGTAGTTTTGATGTAAATTTTTCAGCTAGCACTTGGAATAATATCCTATTTAAGACATCATTCTATGAAAATTTTAACATCAGGAAAAGGTAAACATGGGATTAAAAAAAAAAAAGTCTCGTCAGTGGGGACAATATGATAAAACAGAACTCTAAAAATTCCTTGCAAAAGTTTCGTTTGATCTTCCCTTTATGCAAGTTTATGTAGAATGTGACTGATTTTGATCCCTATTTATTAAAGAATTTTTGAGACATGGGAAAAAAGAAAAAAAGACTTAAAGACTACCAAGTATGCCATAAAAAGATGCTAGATTGAGCAGAAAACTTTTAGAAAATCCAGAATTTTAGAATCTGTTCCTGAAAAAAGTACTTGAGAGATGAACATATATGAAAAAAAAAAAATAAAAATTGTCTTCAATAATGAATTTGAAGCACGTAATATAAATTGTTGGCTTTTGTGGAACAAGATTGGGAAATTTTGAAAAGTAGTTTTAAATAGTTTACAGAACTGGGAAAGAGATAAAAAAAACTGATGACAGATTCTGGGACTTGCTTTTGAAGAAGCTATACTACCAGCTAATCATGTCTGATGCCATGTGCTCAAGGTACATAGGTGAATCCAAACAAATTGTGCTTGCACTATACATTCCTTAAGTCATGCACTGGCGTAGCCTATAAAGTTTCACTCAAATATCTGCCAAACAGCAGGGAAAACCCTTTATAATTTCTGCCACTACACATCTAATACGATATTGAAGCAACTGTTCAGATTTATGGTCATTAGTTTTAATGGTCTCTTCAATTAAGATACTAGAAGATAAAAATAGGTCTAGAAGAATCTCAGATATTTACCGAGTAAATAAGCAAGAAACAGATACACAAAGAAACAGATACACAACAGGACAGAGATGCTTTGATATGAGATAGCTCCTTCCCATCATGAACCAGCCCCAAATGTTCACAGCCAGCCCTAAGAAATGCCATGCCAGAGTTTGTTGCTCTGATCCCCCTGCACAGTCAATGTCTGCAGCAAAGCACATAGCTGTGGAAGAACAGTTAGCACTGAAATTAGCTAATCTGGGTGTGAGGACAGTGTTTTTATGTTATTTCTCCTGCTTTCACCCTTACCTACCCATGGCAACACTGG
This sequence comes from Anas acuta, assembly GCF_963932015.1. Taxonomy (NCBI): domain Eukaryota; kingdom Metazoa; phylum Chordata; class Aves; order Anseriformes; family Anatidae; genus Anas; species Anas acuta. The sequence continues at coordinate 149,309,147 of NC_088980.1, forward strand.
TGCTGTTTCTTCTCATTTTTCTTAGAAATGGACAGTAAAGCTTATTCATTTTGTACGTCAGCTCCTCTCTCTCTTTCATTCCCCCCCCCCCCCCCCCCCCTCAGGATTTCTATTCTTAACCTCTCCAGCTGTAGAATGAAAAAAATATACATATTGTCAGACTCCTACTCACCTTTTACCAGTCAGAAATATATGTCAGGTTGTTTTCTGTCATTAGTGTCTTAAAGCAATCTGGTATGTGGAAACATTGCAATAAGGAATTGTGACTTTTCTCCCAGAGGAGCTTAAAGGGAGTGGTAATGTATCTGAACCAGATTTTAATTCATCACATTTGAACTGCTACCTGAGGCTGCAAAATTCAAATGAGTTAGGCTTGTTCCCAAGATCTTTCCTCATGTCTCCATAAGGGACATGGACCAGCCTCTTTACAACTCTTTGGATGACTTCTAGCTGTTCTGCAGGCAAAACCTCTCCCATATGGCACTTTAATTGCACAATAAAAGTGATTTAATCTCAAATAATTATTTTGTTTTCAAAGTATCATAATTATTTCATCTCAGAGCCAGGTTTTGTAATAGAATCGTGTAAAAGAGTGTATGGATGATAGAGGTGTCTGTTTTATTTTTAACTACTGTGTACATCCTTCAATTTACCTACTTGGTACTGTTTATCTTGGTACACGGAACTAAAGACAAAGGGTTGTTGGTAAAAGCAGTCAGAAATGAAACAAGGAGAGAGTTGAAATATCTTCAAAGAAAATATCAGGAGACCTTAAAAGAACAAAGGAGGTTTAGGGGAAGTGCCTATTTATCTGGCTGCAGCCAAGTGCACAGGAATGCTTTTATTTCTGTTGTTGGAATCTAAGATCAAAAAATAAGTGAATTTTTACAAACCATTTATATAGACAGTTTGGAGGGAAGTAGGAGTTGGTGTAGGGGAGTAAGAAGGGCAGTTAAAAAATGTTGTTTGAGGAAGATGTTGCAGGATCAAGACCAAGAAGGACAGAGGAGGACAAGGAAGCCCCAGGCAGCAAGCCTGGCTGGGTTAAACAGGAGCATCCTCAATTTGTGAGGAGATTGTGAACTTTAGTTAGACTTGATGCAGCTTTGCTTGTGGGTTAACCATCTCCTCTGACAGCTGTTTTAGTAAATAAGCAGTCTCTTATTTTGACAAAGATCCTTTACATCATTTTCCTCAGCATCTGGTCAAGGTTTCCTGGAGGAGTTTCTTGGAGGTGTAAGTGAGGCTGAGAGAGCGAGACCAAGTTTCCAAGCAGCTGTACCTTGAGAAAAGTGAAAGAAAGAGTGCTGATTGCCTGACAGCAGTGTTTGAAAATGACTAAAGGGGTGTGATGCAGAGTTTGGTTTGTATCATGATGGAGATTTTTATTTTGGGATAGCTTCAGTACAAGAGTTATTCCAAAAATAGCTCTAGAAAACAGCTTACGCCTTTTAGACCCAGTCATAAGATAATCTAAAGTAAGCCATTCTGCTGTTGAAATATGTACTCACACAGCCTTTGGGATTATTTTAATGATCCAGGTATGACTTCACATTAGCAGCTGTTCTGATGCACCTTTCACCTGTAGATCAGTTTGTGGTGAAGTCTCCGCATTTGTGCTGTCACTCAGTGCACCTCAGCTATGCTTTTATATCACTTCAGAGGCACGATCTCTTGCACTCAATTATCCCAGTGTAATGTAAATTGTTAAGGTCATTCTGCTGTTAATTAATTGGTTGTGCCACATTAAAAAAGTCTCCCTGAAGTCCTCTGCTTTACACATTAATGTGAGCTTCTCCACAGACCTAGCAGTTTGAAGTCTCACTAGCAATCTAAATGACAATGATATGCTGGGTGGATAGTTATTCTCCGTATTGCAGGAGGGAAAGATTTGAATAACATTTCAGCTGTGTTTGGATGCTTGTTGGAAATACTCCCTGAAATACCAAATGAAATCTATGTGCCATAAAGAGAATAAGTAGAAAAGTGAGGATCATTTGGCTATGTCTGAAGAGCTTGTGTAAGCCTAAAGGATTAGCAGACAGATGATGAGAGGCAATAACATTATTGCTTTTTAAAAATAGGGATGAGAGTCTTGGAAACCACCTGTGGGGAACCTCTAAATGCCTGGCCCCTCTAAGCAACTGACCATATTGTTTTTAATAATCTCCCAATGTAAACTTGGGGAAGTTTATTCACAAACATCATTGAAATTTCCATGGGCAACTAATCATTGCTATTATTCTCATGCCCAGCTGCAGCTGGCTGCAGCTAAAAATGGAACAGTGGATTTTTTTTTTCCTGTAGTTTGTTTTGGTAATTAAGATTCTGATAATTGAAGCATTATTGTGAGAGTGAGAAGCATGAAAGCGTTGCAAAGCTTACCTTGTGATCAAGCTTTTCATCTGAAAAATTTGGCTCAGGGCCTAGTGATGGGCAGGATTAGTCCCCACATCCTCCACTGCTATCATTCTTCTTTTGACAGCCCTTTTAGGATCTCAGAGTGCTGGTACAAATGGCTGCTTCTCTTGGCAAACAGCACTTAAAACCTTCTCTCTTTATCCCATTTACCTGATTTCTCTAATCAGCCTCTCCTCATGAACCCCATTTATTTTCCTGATCACTGGTGACTCTGGGAACTGCAGAGGTGGTGGGATATTTGGGGATGATGTGAACATCCTTGGGGATATTCATACTTTGACTGAACAAGGCCCTGAGCAACCTCATGCAGATTTGAAGCTAGCCTTACTCTGAGTGGATTGTTTCAATCATTAATCTGAACTTTTGTAGAGTTTCAGCCATAGAAGTTAAGAATTCCTGAACTGAGGCCAAGAAGTAATTCAGGCCTGAAATGCCTCTTTGTACATCTATTGGCTGTCTTATGAGGCCTACAACCTTGTGCATGTATAGAAAGTTTGTATTAAGTGGGTGAAAAATATTGACAAGCCAGATGGGGTATGTCTCAGACCCATATCACCAAGAAGTGGTGATGGGCATGAACTGAGTTGGTGCCAAGCATAAATTCACCTGCAAGTCACTGTGAAAGGAAAATCATTTCCTCAGATGCCACCAAAGATCACAGCAGTCTGTTTTTACATACTTGTCTTTGCAGCAGCAGGGAGTTACTCTGTTGAATTAGCTGAATCTGATTAATAGAAAGTAAAAAGGATTGTTCTTTCCAGAAGTGGCTGCACCCAGGCACAGAAGCTGTTAAATTCTCTAGTATCTTTGGAAATTTTTAAGCATTTTTACATCATAGTAAAAAAAATATTGGAAATAAGGTTATGAAGTCTGTGAGTCCATGGACCAAAACCTAGAGGTTCCTGAATGTTATGGACACCTTTCCAATTAGTAAGTGCCTTAGCCCAGCTGGGACTCTCAGAAGAGTCTGTTTCTCAGTTTCCGTTCCTAATGAACTGACAGTGGTGCCCATTATGGTCCTCTTTGCCTCCCTTTCTGTAGAAATATAATGATTAGAGGATTTGGTACAGAACCAGGACGGTTCATCTTGCATTTTCTCCTCCACCTTAAGGGTTTGGAAGTTTTCTCATCTGTGGACTTCACTCTCCCCATGCTTCCAAAAAGGAGCCTTGAGGGCTAGAAAAAAATACAAGCAAACAAACAAACAAACAAAAAACACAAGTGAGGACATAATTGTAGTATTCTGGTTCCAGTACACAGCTGGGGATGGGAAAGAACTTGGTTCTGCTCCTGATTCCCCAAAACTATCTCTGTGTTGTATTACTTTTGTTTCTGTATTAACAATCATTAGGTAAAACACAGTAAAGTCTATTATAGTAGTAAGAACGTTATGCAATTCAGAATGTAAATAAAACACATGATTATACTTTGCTTACTTTGTAGGCTGCTTGAGAGGCATAAATTAAAAGCTATTTGAAGCTTAGAGATGACACATTAAGATTCTGCTTCAGTTCTTCTCCAGATTTTTATTAAAAAATGACTTGAAGTAAATGAAGATCAGACTCAAATTAATTTACATATGAAATGAGGTCTGCTTGAAATGCTCTGATATTTGAGCTGCTGATGAGATAGCTTACTACAAAAACAACAAAAAAACAGGGTTTGTGGAAAAAGGAGTATCTTTTTGTTATTTCAATTGATACTTTTAGGAAAAAAATGAGCAAATTCTCAGGAAAGAAAAAATAATCTTCAGAATTGTAGACAGTTATGGCTACAAGAACATTATTCATAATAAAACAATAACAACAAAATTTTAATTGTAATGGCCTGAATAGGTCAACTGAGAATTTTGAGGAAAAATAAATGAAAGGACTACAAAACTGGCTGATAATCTCAATATCAAAAAATATCATTACAATTTTGATTTTTGTTTTCTTTTGAAATGTCAGAGAAACCTGTGCAGTTTCAGTAGTCATAGAAGACTTTATATGTATATATTATATATATTTAATATATGATTCTAGTAAACATTACTGAATAATCTTAAGAGCAAGTCCAAACAAATCCAGCAACCTGAACATGAAATTACTAAGTATGATGTGGGGAAAGAGATATTTGAGAGTAACAGAATTAATATGCTAATTTTCATTCTTATTTTACATGGCATAATTGGACAAACAGTAAAGCCATTATTTTCAAAAATGATCTGCCATTTTGGATGTGTTTTTCACGTGATTTTTAATTAAGATATAATTTTCAGAGTGAAAGATGTTACCTGATGTGAATGGAAGCTTTAGTCTTGAATACTCTTCGAGTTTGATCTTTTATGTATAAGTAGTGGCTCACAGAAACTGTGGCATCAGAAAATAATTGAATAAATAAATCAATTTTCAATCCATTGACTTTCTTAGTGTTCCTAAAAGTCCAGGATGTTCATGACCTTACTCCCACTAAGCTCAATGTCAAAACTCATTTTTAGCTTACTTTCATATGTCAAATTGTATAAGGCACAGGGACACAGTAGAATTTCATTTTATGGTATTCGGAAGTGAGGTCTTTCTCTAAATATGTTCATTGTGGACAAAGTGAATATATATACATACATACAAAAAGAAAAAAAAAAAAAAAGATTTCATTCATTGTTAGTTTGCATTTTCCAGTCTGTTGTAGCCTCAGAGGTCCTTAGGACAACTGATGTTCCTTGGACGATGATCTATTGGTAATACTATTCCTTGAAGAATGGAACAGGGCATTCCTCAGTATTTTCCTTTCTATTTCAGGCAATTTATTAAGCATCAAGCTCCTTTTTCCAGTACAGACTTCTATTTGATTAAAAGCAAATGATTCTCTGAGTCAGGTTTGTCTGGTTGGGAGCCATTTCCTATGCCCATGCAAACAGGTCTGTCAGATTGTGACCTTTCCTCATCCCTGACATGTTTATGTTGGCAAGGTCACAGAGACAGACGTAAATTGTTTGGACTGAATAAAAACAATCAGAACATTTAAATCACAAGCAGATTGTAACCTGGTGACGTGGCAATGGAAATATCTCAAAGTGCTGCCCACATTTTTCAAATGAGATGTTGTTATGGTATTGATTTATGGGCAGTGGTATTTCAACAAAAAAGAAGCTTGAAAATATCTGCATCTGGCATAGGTTAGGGGATGTCTGGATGCAACTAAGATATATCTAAGCCCTAGAGTATTCAATACAGATAACATGTAGCATAATAAACTACCTGCATATAAAATTATCTCTAGGTACCCCGTCTGACCAGCACAAAACAGCCCATGTCCATACTATTAACTTTTCTTGCTTTCTGAAGGGTAACTTCATACAGACCAGTTGCTGAGAGTAGTTTCAGCCTTCCATTAGGTCCTGGAGGAAGTGATACAAGTCCAGACCAAAACTCTGCTATTCTGAACAATTCATAGCAGCCTGGCTCTGGTACCCACTGACATTTCCTCACTTTGTTTAATTTATTAGGACAACAGCTACAGCCTTAAAACATTTCTTGCTGTGTCCATCAAGTCCACTTTCCTTGGAACAGGTTCATTACAGTTAGTAGGCATTTAATTTGGTGATTTAATCTAAGACAGGAGCTGAAATGGCCTCATTTTCCTTCACAGAGAGAGAGATGAAGTCCAGCACAGCTATGATAGATAGTCATTGCTGCTGTCTTGCAGATACCTGTCTGTCTCTCCATAACATATGGGAGATTTACACTGATAGCTCCCTTGTGTGGCCACCTCTGGCTGGTGCCTGCAGTTAGCTGGGATGAATCTGGGGCTGTTCTTTTCTTTTCCATGGGAGTTTTGAAACTAATAGACTTATTGAAAACTGATGCTCTGGCATCAGGAAATCCTATTTTAAGTGCTTGAAAAGTAGTTTAAACAAGTGTGCCTAGTGGACATACTTACCAACCAATATTTCTAATACCAGAAACAATTTTATTTATTTATTTTAATCCAAAAATAAGATGGAAACACATCCTGGTAGCAAGGTAAACCTAGCCACAGACAGGCATAGAAAATTGAACGTTTGCTGACTTATTAACTGAATTTTCTTATCAGCATTGCATGAAATACAAATGAATATCTGAAAGGTAACTACGTTACATTTACATGATCCTTGCTACAACTGCACAATTTCCAGTAAATCCACAGTTTCACACTAAAGGCTACAACCAAATGACCCATTTTAAGGTGGCTAAGCCAGTGGTTTAGTGCAATTAGAAGTGTTTAGCTATTCTTTGCATGCTATCAGCAAACAGAAAATGGTGAGTCTTCACGTCACTAGCCTATTAATCTCAGGACATATCTTAATGCCACTGCCCACATATTGGCAAACAAATTTTGTCCTGTGCTTTGAATGAACAAAAAAGAACATGACTGTAATAGCATAAAGCTGAATCAAAGCTCACAATAACCTCTTGACTTTTGGTTTACTTTTCTGAGTTCCAGCAATCATTTTGATTCTTCCAGTTCAAGTGGCCTGTGTGTTTTAGGACCAAAAACTGATGGATAGGAGAGACATCTGTCTAATAGTCTGACAGGAAAATACTGATAATAATAATACCAATACAATCACTGGTCATGCTGGAGTTCACTGCTTTCATCTTCTAGGTGGGTGAAGAGGCACAGGGCAAGACTAAGTGCCTTTTCCAATGAGGAAAGTGTCTGGACTGTCAGAGCCTCCTGTTAGCTACAGATAGGGAGGAAAGAAGATTAAATCTTTTCAATCCCTTGCTCCCAATGTGACTTTGGTTTAGAGAAGAGGGCAGGCAGGAGCCTGCCACAGAATGCCTGACAATTTGCCTTGGAGGAGGGAAGTGGGGAGTAGGAATTGGGGAAAGCACTATTGCTGGTTCTGCTCTCACCAGTAGCCTGTTACAGGAAGCTGCTTCTTATTTATTAGTGCTCTGTGGTCATTCTCTGTGATGGCTCATCCCTTTCTTGTCCTGCCTTCTGGCATCCAGGATTCAGTCAGGCGTTGGGAAAATATAAGACTGTTTTGGTTAGCAAGGCATTTTGAAACTGGATGAAAAATAATATTGATATTTTAATTTACTTTCTAACCTTGACACTTCACAGCATCCTTCTATATTCAGGGGGTTCCTTTTATTGCAAGAAGGAAGGAGAAAAAATCATTAGGAATTAGGGCTTCAGGAAATACAATATATTGTGGGACTGGCAGTTAATCACTGCAGTTGTCAACCTTGTGTTGACACTGCAGACATAGTTACCTGTCCTTTATGAGGAAAAGCACCTGCAGTTCATCCACATGCACTAAGGCAGATACAAATCCCACGAACTTGTTCCTCTTTCTGATTTGTGGAGGCTAAGAACTTGGTTCTTTTGCAGAGAAATCTAGGGATGAAGTCTCTCGTACCCATTAATCCTCTTATTGAATTTAAAGTCTTCTTGGATTTCAGACCTCAGTTTTCTTCAGTGAGTAATCAAACAGAATATCCCTTCATAAGGACTTGCTGCCATGGCTCTGGGTCTTTTGAACCCTCCAAACTGATATTCTTCATTTGCAGTAACCTCTTGCAATTTTCTGTTTTTTTTTTTTTTTTTTTTTTTTTTTTTTTTTTTTTTTTTTGGCAGATCTCTTCTAATAATAAGTCAAGATGAAAACTCTAAGTTCCTAGTCTTGCTATTGTGAAATTATTGCTACAGATACAAGTTTTGGTCTATTACTACTAACCACTGGACAGATGAGAAATTGTTTTTAGATGAAATACAGTACCACTTATACTTTGTGAAAATATTGTGTATACAGGTAATTTCAATTTTGTTTCAATATCAAAACCAGTATTGTCACTGCTTTACCTCTTTAGAGAGTTTGGAGAACATAATTTTTTCCTCCCCTGGCCATTCTTTCTCTCTCTTCCATCCGGGACCTTCTCTGTGCCAGACCTTTTCTCATACTTGAAACAAGCTTTCCATTCCTCTGGCTGACACACTGCCTTAAATCTCCTTGATGCTTGCTTTGCATCAAGCTTTCCCATGGTATTTGCCCTCTACAAGCAATTTGCTGCCAGAAGGGCCAGTTTACTGGGGCACTCAAGAAAAACAACAACAACAACAACAACAACAAAATATATATATATAGCACAAAACAAAACAAAAAGCAAACTCACAATGTATAAATATTTATTCCATGTCCTGCTGTGTTTATTGATACATGTAGGGACAGACACTTCCAATGATCTGTGAGCTTTGCACCAAGGACAGTCCCTTTCCTGTAGTCCAAAAGGGTACTCATTATCGAAAAAACAAATGAACAAATAAAGAAACAAACAACAACAACAAAAAAGAAGGAAAAGAATGAAAATGATAGCAATATGCAAGTGATTACATCATAGATTCACTCTTTAAAACAACGTAATATTAATGGTTAAAGAGATTGCATAAATTATTATTTTTTTCTTTTTTTAACTCAAATTTTCCTCCAGAAAAAAAAGTTAGGTCCACTGTGTCTTGAAATGTCACTGCTAAATGAGAAATAAATAAATAAGTAAAATGCTGCCTTTTGAAAAATCATCAGGCTCAGAAACAACAATTTCACTTTTATTGTCTCTGTTTTCCCCAACTAAAGTTAGTTGGCAGAATTTGGGTTGAATTTGTGAATCATTACCTTCAGCTCAGCTTTTTTTTTTTTTTTTGACAAATCAAGTACCCAGCTCCGCCTGTTTCTGAAAAGCAGGAGCATGTCTTTCACCTCCCTCACACATGGATGGCGTTGACTTGCTACATCCCAGGAAAACTGAGAAGTTGTATCTCATGGCCTCAGAGCTGTACTACTTGCAGCTGGTTTAGACAAAGGTACACACACCACCTTTAAAACAGTGGTGAAGACTGGACAGCCACTGTAGCATTAACTCAGGTCTTCAATTGTTCTGGACAGCTTAAGCTAGATTCCCTGTTGCTTCAATGCTAAGAATCTCCTGTGTTTAAACCACCGTGTGCATGCATTCACAACATTTCTGTTTCAGTAAATTACTGTCATTCCTGGAAAGTGCCTCTGGGCAGAGATCATAGCTTCCTGTGTGTCAGCAAAAGACCATGCTCATCTATCTTGCACTGCTCTGTTTGAGAACTAATTCTGGGTTTGGAACATTTTATAGTTCTTTGATTTCATTCTTGATTGCAAAGCATACTTACACAAAGCCAAATTTTAGTGTTTGGAGTGTTTATTCACTCTCCTGAAGTCCTAATTGCTTGTTAGTCACCTCCTAATTGATTGCTGTGGAGTAGTGATTAGGAAGGCTCAGGTAGAGGATAATGGCTTCAGGTGGGATGTACACTGGAAAGCCTGAGTAATATCAGACATTCAAGCAAATCATCCTCTTGATAAATAGGAGTTATATCAGAGTCAGCCTGGAGGAAGGTGTGCTGTGGAGATGGACATTTTATGGGTTGTGCAATTGCACGAACTGACTGACAGGTCCAAGAGTAATGCAGAACCTTCAGTGACATCCTGCTTTTGTGAAGAACTGTCTTAAACATCTCTATCAACTTATTTTATTTTTATGACACTGTTTGTACTAAGTCTGTTTGACCCTGGCCCTTGTCAAAGGTAAAAAAAGGAAGGAATATTCTCCATTCCCTATGGAATCTGGGGGTTTCTGTGTTGAGTTACCAAGGAGAGAGAAAGAAAAATCCCACTGACACCACTACAGAGAGGTGGCATTTCAAACAGTGAGATAGCTTAAACAGTTCATCCTGTGCAAACACAGGAGCTCCAGTCTGGAACAAGACTGTGTCGGTACAGCAGATGTCACTGCTCACAGAGAGCTCTGCCTTGGTGAGCTGCACTCTTATGACTCCCTGATCCAATTTCGTACTGCCTGCCCATGGTGAGCCCAGGCAGTGGGCAGGTGCCTGTTTGGGGTTTATACGGCAAGGTAGTTTTTCGGTTACTTTTTTTTTTTTTTTTTTTCTTGGAGGGGGGCTATAGGTGAATGAAGGAAAGGGAGTGGGGGGCCTGACCATTCCCCTGCACTGCTTGGGGGGAGGAGGTAGAAGAGGGTGAATGGGGGGAAGGTGTTTTTAATTTAGGCTTAATTTCTCACTGCTGTAACTTCTTAGTAATAGGTAATAAATTACATTAATCTCCCTTATTCTGAGTGTATTTTGCCCATGATGGTAATTGTTGAATGATCTCCCTGTCCTTACATCCACCTATGAGTGGGTCATATTTGAGAAGGAAGGAGCAGCCAAGAGAGGCTGTGACCTACTCTGGGTTGGGGCAATCCCAGAGATGAGGGCAGACTGGGAGAAGAACTCATTGAGAGCAGCCCAGCAGAGAAAGACTGGGGAGTTCTGGTAGATAAAAAGCTTGATGTGAGCCAGCAATGCATGCTTGCAGCCCAGAAGGTCAACTGTGTCCTGGACTGCATCAACAGAGAAGTGGCCAGCAGGGGATGGAGGTGATTGCACCTCTCTGCTCTGCCCTTGTGAGGCCCCACTCGGAGTGCTGCGTCCACATCTGGGGCCCCCAGCACAAGAATGACAAGGACCTGTTACAGTGGATCCAGAGGAGACCATGAAGATGACCAGTGGGCTGAGTACCTCTCCTGTGAGGAAAGGATGAGAAAGCTAGGGCTCTTCAGCTTGGAGAAGGCTCCATGGGGCCTCATTGCAGCCTTTCAATACTTAAAGGAGGCTTATAAAAAAGATATTTTTATATCTTTTATATAAAATACGCCTTTTCACTCAGGCAGATAATGACAGGACAAGAGGGAATGATTTTAAACTAAGAGAGAGGATATTTAGATTAAATGTTAGGAGAAAATTCTTCACTCAGAGGATGGTGAGGCACTGGAACAGGTTGTCTGGATTTGGGGATGCCTCATGCCTGGAAATGTACAAGGCTAGGCTGGATGAGGCCCTGGGCAACTTGATCTATTGGGTGGAGTCCTTGCTTATGGCATAGGGGTTGGAACTAGGTGATCTTTAAGGTCCTTTCCAACCGAGCCATTCTGTGATTCTATGATCTGTTTTTAAAAATAACACCTTTCCGCAGGACTCTGATGTGTTTAATTGCCTTGAAGATGTCTGGATGATTTGCAAAAAATCTTCATCCAGATAAGAACATAAATTTCCTGCAAGTTAAAGGAGAAACTCATTTGGACGTTGTAATAGCTGTCCCTTGGCACCTCGCTGTCTTTAGATGTCTAGATAGCATCGTAAATCTGGTCTGATAGGCTTACAGCCACACAGGGAGTTAGGTGTGAGAGTCCTTCACCAGCAGCTAAGAATAGAGTGCATCTGTGTTTTCTCAACCACCTTTAAATTGCTGTTTGCTTCACTCATTTGTATTTGAGGACAAGACTGTCATTGTCTTTGTCCTTGTAGAAGTTCTAGGATAAAAACAGCCCCCATATTTGAGACCTCTAGAGCAAATGACAGCCTAAGCCTTGTTGGGCAGGCCGTCCAAGCAGGCTGAAAGTGCTCTAATTTTCTGCATCTAGTGGCACAAAGGAGATACCAGTTCCCAGCCTGATTGAGCAGATGCCTATTTACAGCTGGGAAATCCAGGATAAATGAACATACATGCTCTTGCCAGCAGCCATTGCTTTGTTCCTGCTATGTGAATTTGTTGAGCCTATCAATAGCACTATTGAGAAGTTAATTCATGGTTACAGACAGCAGTTTCCGATGCACCATCCATTCCCTTGAAGTCCATTTTTTTTTTTTCTGATCAAAGGTAAAGCCTGAGCTGTGCAGAGTGAGACTTCTAAGGTAAAAGCTGTCAGGGGGGTTGGTTTAACAGAAGACTCATGGTTCAGAGAGTGCTCAGCTCCTGCCAGTGCAACATGTTTTCCTCAGGCCTTCCTAATATTTATTTATTTATTTATTTATTTATTTATTTATTTATTTATTTATTTATTTATTTATTCTTGGTGGTGGTGGGGTGGTGTCATTTTAACACCTGTCTGCTCAGAATCAGAAGATGCTTTGATAGACTGATGAATATATTTTCAAGACATAACACTGTGCTAAGTAGCAGTCCACTTTAAAAGGCAGAAACAGGTTTGAAACAGGAGCACAAGGAAAGATATGGTGATAAATCATGAATTTTTGGAATATCTGTTTTAGCTTTGTCACTATTTCTGATCCTCTGGGTTTAGAAGAGGTCATGAAGGGGGTAGCCTCTTTGCCTGGGCAAGACTTTTCCTGGTGCTTTGCACCAAAGAGGAGACAAAACTTGCCCTTCTCTATTGCCCATCCAAATTTGTGCTTTCTCACAGACTCTTGTCTCCAGATTTCCACTGCATGAGGAAACCACCATTCTGCAGTCTTCAGGTCATTGCAGCACAGAGGAAGGGCTGAGAGGAGTCTGTCCTCTGGCTGCGCTGACTGAAAGCATGCGGCTGTGTGTGTGCTGCCACCTCACCCTTGGCGGCTTGTAGATATTTTCCATTTTTGGCAACATGCTCCAGCTGTTACTCTTCCGTCTCCATTGTGCTTTTAACCCAGTACTGAGCTCAAGGACCAGAAAGGACTAGCAGTTTGATACCTGTAGTTGTTTTTTAAAAATAAAAAAAGTCCTCAGTGACACTGTCTGCATGCCTGTTCTTAACAGTAAATTTCTTAGTCCTCATTTCTGCTCAGTTTGAATAGCTTAGATTTTATCTTTTCCCTTCAGTCTTTCCACTCTGTGTGTAGGCAGAGAGCTCACAGCTTCTGTTTCTGCCACTGTGGTCTATCACTGTAGGAAGGTGGGTCCTGTAAGCAAGCCTTTGTTCATGTACAAGTCTATCTGACCATTACAAAAGGTATTACATAATTATGAAATCCACACACATTTGTCCCTCAGTTGGAAGAAATCAGTCAAGCACATATGAAATTTTTTCAGTTAATTAATAAAATCAGCTGAGAACAAGGGTGGGTGAGCCATTAGGAATTATGTTACTTTGCCTCACTTCCAATTTTCTATTTAATTTCATATTAAAGCAGCCAAACTACTGGGGAGTAGTGAAAGAAGTGGAAGGTTAAAAGATACTAACTGTTGCAGTTTTATCAGGACCACTGGGCTTCTGCACTTCAGCCGACCTTATTCCTAACTTGACTTCAGATCTAACTAGGAACTAATTTGAAACAGACATTATGACTGGTTTTACCAAAAAATCTTGTATCCTCAAGTTCAGGGAGCTCTGCTGCAGTTTAGATGTAGGGAAACAAGTTAATGGAGAAGCATTATTTGAAAATTGGGTAGAGGTGTAGTCTCTGACGCTTGACCGATGATGCAAGAAGAGACTAGTTGTTCATTTTCCTTTGGCAGAAAAGGAAAGTAGAATTTTTAAAGTCAAGGCTGATTAAGCAGCTGTGAGTAATTGAAGGAAGTGCCATTGTGTTTAAGATCCTGGGAAAGTAAATATGAATAAAGGAAAAACAAAATCATCCTCAGCTATAAGGAAAAAATGGTTACTCATGCCAGAGCACCCAAAGGCTTCATGAATGGTCCTAGATGAGTGCCGGGGGTGTCAGCTGCTCTTCTCATGACATCTTGGTGGGGAGGCTATGTAGCTATGAAGTGGTCACTGGGGCCATGTACAAAACAGGCTCTCTCTTGGCTGTTGCACAGGAGAAACCTGCACAGATGGGTTCACAGACACACTCTTTAATCTCACATATGACAGTAGATCCAGATCTTGACCCAACGATACACTATGGTTCCTTGCCTTCTCTTTATTAGTTTGTTGTTATTATCCCAGCTGTATTTCCCAATTACTAAAAACTGTTTTGTCCTAAGAGTATTCTCTCTATTCACAAATTCAAAAGTTTCCTTCATTTGTAGATAGCAGTCTATACAATCCATCAACTGTATATATTTGTACTTTTAAATGTTCTTTCTACACACTGTGGCCACTGAATTCTTCATGGATTCTGTAAGAATTGCCACCCTTGTGGGATGAAAGAAAATATCAAAATGAAATTGGGAGGTCTAAGTCCTATCTGAGCAACAACTGTTTGATACATTAACAATTCAGAGATGCAGCAAGGGATATTAGAAATTGCAAAACCTTCCCATGAGACTTCTTTAGGGGTAGCTGTTTCCAAGATATACCTTTCTCTAATGAAACCTAGTCCACTCCCTTGCTTTTCATGCTTCTTCATTGTGATGACGTAAGCAGGAAACAGTGAGTGAGAATTTCTGAATTCTGTTCCTACTTCTGTGATTTACCTGCCCCATATCCAAGACAAATATCTACCTTTTCCAAACTGCTTATATTACCATTTTAATGTATCCATGAAGGCAGTTTTGTCACTGCAGGTACAGTAAGGCAAAATGGACACATTGCCTACTTCTCCTGTAAAGTCCCTTTCTCCTAATAGAGAATAAAGCATATGTTTCTGTCTGTAGGGGGAAAATGCATAGATTATAATCATTTTTTTTTTTTTTTTTTACAATACCTGCTATTCATGAATCTGTTATTACTGGTAGCAGATAACTATTCACACAACACATTCACTTAGTCATTCAGTCAGTTCACTTGCATATAGTTACCCAGTTGGAGAAACAGCTGGGGAAACAACACAAGCTGCTTACTCATCTCAGCTTCTAGGCAAGTGTTCAATTCAGTCAGAAGGTTCTTTGCTTTACCAGGTGTATATATAAATAATCCTGTAGTCTTCAACTGTATATGGCTGCCACCCTTTCTTGGATGTGGCCTGAGTTACAAAACCTACAGTTGAAATTAATGTGTGCTTATATCCTTGTATAGATTCAGCAGATTCTCAGTGCTGTGAGTTTATCAGTTCTTGCAAATTCAACAGGACTTCTAGTGTGCTAAGCTTGTCAGTCCATGGAGACTTCAGTACAAAATCTTCTAAGTGCTTTGCTTTCCTCTTTCTAGTTTGTTGTTTTCTAGTAACTATTTCTTCATCCACACCTATAGACAGCTACAGGGCTCATTTGCTGAAACAGAAAAAACATTCGTGACCCTCTTATCTCAGCCATGGAATATTTCCCTTTTTAGGCCATTGCACTGGATATGGATATGTAATTTCATGTTGTACTTCGGCTGATATAAAGACAAGAAAAGCAGGTTACACATTTCCCCTCCTCTGTGGATTCCTACCTCATTCCCTGCTTCAAATGTAACATTTGTCTCTCTTCAGGGTGATCCTCATTACTTTTTTGGTTGTTTGTTTGTTTGAAGGAAAATTAAAAGAAAAACAAAATCAAAATAAAAAAAATCAAAATAAATTTCCTGTGATTCAGCAAGATGGCACAATCAACCGTTTGAAGGCAACAACGACTATGGAAGTTCAGTTTGGAGGCCAAGGGAAAGAGGTCCCACAGTGCTGGCAACCAAGTTGGATCACATTAAAGCTAATGTTAACATGCTTCTCAAAACTTACCTGACAAATCCTTGACCTGCCTCACTGCACTGTGGTGATCATCACATGAATGTGATCATCAAATAGCATATTGTTCTAAGTTCCATTTTTATACATTCCCTGTACAATGAATTCATGGACTCCTAAAGCTTTACAGATGTGACAGCATCTCATGAAATTGGATTGTATCACAAATGGTCAATGCATACAGCAAAATTAAAAGCAAGGTGCATCACTATTAACAAGGTGATAGCAGTGTGTCTTCATTAATTTCTGGAGAGATCAACTTGATTTTTACAGTTAAAGAAGAAAGGTAGAAAAAGCACAGGAAAAATCAAATAAAAGACACTGAAGGATGAAAATCTAAATTCCACTCCACTGTCTGGCAGCCCCCTAAGGTCAAATAGGACACAGTTTGCTTGTTGAGCTTTTAATGGTCATTTAAAAACATACCATTCTGATGACACAGAAATCCTAAACTGAATATGCATTATTCTGAAGGAAAGTCAGAAAGTGGAAGGAAAAAATAAAAAGTTAGTGGTCACCCTTTATTCTTATGCCAACAGGGTTTTAAGCAGAATACTGCCAGAGAAAGAATTTGATGCAGAAAGAAATGATTTTACTGCCTTCAGGCATTTATTCTAGTCCTGCCTATTCTCTTGCTTACTCTTTGTAAAGAATCTATCCCTAGTAGGGACCAGCATCTCATCAGCAATAGAGTTGTGCACAGCTCTAGGGTATTCAAATACCTCTCTGCAGAGCTACACCCGTTTCTGGAGACCACACCATGGTGCTAAGGAGCTCAGATGACCTCAGAGCAGTTTAGTAGCCCTCTTGAAGACTTCTTTTCTAATCCTGCTGCACGTGGGTCAGTCTGCACATCTAAAGGCTAACTTGGTACTGTCAAGTGGTTCATATCACGAGAGGCAAAGAGCAGGACCATCACCATAAGCCAAAAGAAAGTTATGGAGGAAGAGGGACCCACGTACAACTCCTCACTGGCTCAGCTGAAGCTCTTCTGCAAATCACTGGTCAGCTCAGATGCCCTCCACAGTGCTCATTACTCCACAGTGTTGTGGACAGTTCAAAGGGACTGGTAAAGTAAGAAACACAACTGTCACTCATCTTCCTTGTGACTGTTAGCCCCCCCTCCCTGCCTCAAAAAAAAAAAAAAATAAATAAAAAAAAATTGAATACTTTGTCAGAGCTTTTTACATGATTTTGTTTGTTTTTCTGCTAAAAGTGTGGCTTCAAATGAATTTTGCAGCAGCTGTGAGCACTCAGCATTTGTGCAAATTAGCCTTGGGGTTTTCTGTTTGGCACCTTCCCATTAAAAGAAGAGCTCAGAGAACAATGATTTCCGAGGTAGTCTTGTATGGTATCTCATGATATTTATACCAGAGGAAAGGGTAAGGTCCAGTTCCTTAGTTCAATTTGTCATCTTATTAAAATTGTCTTTTCATTGTAACAAGCAAAAGATATATTTTCAATAAACCCAGCAAATGCCTCTGCTATGTGAATTTAGCTCAATCCAAAGACAAGGCAGCAAAATAATATACAATCAGGTATACGGTGTTGTAATGCTTATGCACAAATCATTATTCCCAAGGACATATTGACTCTGAAGTTTCCTTTTTTTTTTTTTTTTTTGAGTGCTTTACATTGTACCCTCAAGTATTCGTCCATACACATGAACCTATTGGAGTTCTTCCTGTACAGAAAGGGAATAAATTATCCTCGATTAATTGCTTCTACCTTGAGGACTCATAAGTATAAACTATATCAAGGGAAAGTTGTTGTCTGACAGAAAAAAAAACCTATAAGTAGTTCAGGGCTTAGACTTCTTGGTCTTAGTATTCCAATGTCCCACATCATCTGTGGACATGAACACTCAGGCAAAATGAGTATCAGCTGTGCAGAAGGCTGCATTGAGATACATAAGAAATTATTAATATGCTTTTATTCTTAATTTAGAAACAGGAATTGTAAAAAGGACCTTGGGCCTGATTTCCAGTTTTATTTTTTTTTCAGTCTGATTGTCCCACAATCATGAGTTTCTGCCAATACACAGTGTTATGTACTTTTGAGAGAATGTCTCTGTATGAAAATGGAGCTATAAAAATGTACATAGGGCTGCAACTCAATATAGGAAGGAGTAAAAATAGTACAGCTTCTCCTTTCTGGGGTGCCAAATTTCAGGAAATTTAAGAGAGATGATTTAACCACACTACTTTCTACAGAAAATGCCAATAAATACTGCAATTTCTCTGCTTGCAGACAGGTACAATTAAGTGATGTCTTTCTAATGCTATGGACATGGCCATGCTAATGGACATGATGCCAAAGAAGACAAGGAGCAGGTAATAGAGCCAGGCAATGTGTTTATCAATAGTATTAGTTAGGCTTGCTCTAGTGACACTACCCTGCTGGGCAGCTGAATTCCACCACAACCACTCTCATTCCCCCCCCTCAGAGGAAGTTGGGGAGAAAATACAATGGAAAAGGGTACCATGGCTGAGATGAGGACAGGGATATCACTCAACAATTACCATAATGGACAAAATAGACTTAGCATAAGGGAGATTAATGTGATTTATTGTATATTGATAACAGACTAGAAGAGTGAGAAACTAAAAGAAACTAAAAGCCAATGGTGGGCGGCAGCTCCCCCCAGACCCCATGCTCCTGCATGGGCCGCATCCTGCTCCTGCTCTCCATGGGCTGAAGCCTCCTCCAGGCCACATCCACCTGCTCCACCGGGGGCTCCTCCACCCATGGGGGGGCTGCAATATGGAGATCTGCTCCATGTGGGACCCATGGGCTGCAGGGGGACAGCCTGCTCCACCAGGGGCCTCTCTCCAGGCTGCAGGGGAACTGCTGCTGCCTGCCTGGAGCACCTCCTGCCCTCCTGCTGCACTGGCCTCGGGGACTGCAGAGCTGCTTCTCTCTAAGTTTTCTCACTTCTCTCTCACAGCTGCTGTTGCACAGCAGAATTTTTTCCCCTTTCTAAAATTTGCTCTCAGTCCCAGTCACCCTCTAGAGAATCCAGTGAGCTGGTCATCTGAATCCTTCACATTTTCATTATTATATATTCTTTAATGAGAACTGTAATGAAATCTGTGAAATCTAATAGCAGTGTACCAAAAGGATAAAATTTCCAATCTGGGAGAAACCAACCTCATTTTAATCCTGGTAGCAAATATTAAAAATAAATAAATAAATAAATAAAAATAAATTAAATGCAGAAGAAAAAAAAAAAAAAAGCTAGGAAAATGTAGTAGGAAAATAATATATGTACACAACAGACCTAGAATCCATATAATGTGTCTAACTACTTTTGTTATACTTCTTCAGTGAAGGACACATGAAGTTGGCAGTGTTCTAGTGTTCTTTGCAAACTTCTTGAGCAAAGTACATCTTTTTTTTTTTTTTTTTTCCTATCAAAATTCTGTTTGTGTAGTAAGAATTAAAAAAAGACAAAGTGATAAAAAAAAAAAAAAAAGTAAGTCAATATATACAGTCTTATTTCAGACATAAACTGTGTCTTTGGGGAGACAAAGTGATTTCAGTAGACCATTGACCTGTGGTAGAGTCTTTAGAAATTAAAACTGTCCAGAGAAAACTTTATTCAAAAGTTCTTATTTTATATCAAATGTGATCTTGGACTTAAACCATACACATTTGTTCTCTGAATCTTCTCACACCTACATCTGCTGCTTATATATACCTTTACTGCAGAGAGGAACTCACCGCTTTAATGTTTTTAATGAATTTTTCTAGCAGAGGCAATACTACACAACATTCAGATTTGTGTCCCAATGATTTAACAAGGAAGAAAACAGCAATGGCCAGTGGCAGTCTGGGACCTAAGCAGATGAGATTGTCAGAACAAAAGAAATGAAATTTGCATGTGTATGTTTTTGGTGACTTTTTTTTTTTTTTTAAATACACTTCTAAATGACTATTTATTTTCCAGGTAAGAAATTGCAAGAGAGAAAATGTACTTTGGAAAACAATTACTGCTGCAGGCTAGTATAGCATATTGGTGCAATGTGCATGTACTGCAGATTGCTTTTCTAGTCTGAATTTTGATCCATTTCTATTGTTAGTTTCATATTTTTCCAAATCATACATTAAAAAAGAAAGAGAGAAAAAAAGAAAAAAATATTTTAAAATGCCCTATCTTTAGAGACAACACTGCTGACTTCCATATACATATGTAGGTTTAATATTAATCTACTTTAATATTTCATAATAAAACCTTAAAACTTTAATATTTCATAATAAAAACATAAAACCAAATAGGCTGAAATATTTTTAAACATCTGGAATCAATATTCATGTAAAATTTCAGCTAATGTTTAAAAAAATGATGTGGCATCTACTGGGGATCCTTGCTTTGAAACTTCTATCTCTGAAAGTACCATCAGTTGTAGACATCTGTATGTGCTTAAGTTACATCAAAGAAAGTTAACATCTTTCTCTGAATCTCAACATATCTATGAAGATGGATTGACTCATTGGTAGTAGTGAATACATATGCTTAAGGGTCTAACCCTGTATCACCTATTGGAATAGATTACTTTTCTCTGTTTATGTATACAGGGTGAAAACAGGGGGATGTGCATCCTTGTATGGATTACTGAGTTTGATGTCTGTGGTGAGGTTGCATGAATAGACTTGTTTATTGGTATGGATAAGGCTCAACTGACCAACAATAAGCATTTGCACTTGTCCTGGTCATCTCTACTGCTTGCACACCTCATCCAAAAGGAGAGGGCTGAAAATGAACACATAAATTTTGCTGCAAAAGTGCTCTGTTTCTCCACTATCTACATCAGGATTTTAAGTTATTTCAAATTCAGACAGACATTTTTGTTGGTGTGGACTTCTAGAGTAAAATAAGATGAAGTCCATCCTACATATCTTGTGAGTTAATTCTTATCAAATTTTTTTTTAACATGTTTGTTAGCCTGTTTACAGACAGGCTCCAACTTAATCAGAAACATGGCTCCCCAAACAGTTTTTTATCAGCTGTGATCTTTTCAATATTTAATGAATTCTTTGCTAAACAACATGGGTTAACCTTTTCCACTTCCAACATGAGAACAAGGTTTTGAAATTGCACATCCCTTAACAGATCAGTGATCAATATATACTACCATTTTTTAGATAATTGTATAAAATCTGGAAAAAAATGCAGTGTAATTTCTAAAATAGTTGTATGACAGCTTCACTGCTCTGCTCAAACAGAAAGCTAAATAATAAGTGAATTAATCCATAAATTCCTTTGGAGAACAATTTTCAAATTTGGATACCTACCTGGAGGCATAACATCCATATTCAGATACCTAAATGATTAGATGCTTCGGAAATTAGAAAGCCTGCTTTCCAGAAGGGCTGCTGCAAACCAGAGTGGGTATGCAGTAAGTGAAAATCCTCCAGCCTGTGGTGGTGAATTGACCCTGGCCCATGGAAGACAACACCAAAGAGAGAAGGATTTTCAGCTAGGATGTGGAAATAACATCCACCTCCGTAGATGCCACACTGTAAGCAAAAAAGTCAGAGAAGTTCAGTCTCATCTGTTGGAGTAATGCACTTAATGCCTTAATGTAAGGTACTTTGGAGCTCTCTGTGGTCTCTTACTCTAATAGAGTTTGCTGATAACATTTAATATCTTCAGTAAAACATCCAATCTCTGTGGGATTGTAATTGTGCATATAAAGAGGCTACAGAATGAACAAATACAGCACTGACTGCAGGCAAGTGAGATCAGCCTAAGTTTGTTAGAGATAATGGAAAAAAAGGCTACAGGTAGAGCAATGCACTACACTTTTATTCCAGGAATACCTTGCTTGCCTCTGTTATCTCTAACCACACAGTGAGGGTCTAGAGACATTTTACCAAAAGGGAAAAATTCATATATAAATAGTGCTATTGCCATCGTTGCAGTATAAAGCAATCATTATTTAATAATAAACAATCATATTGTGAAGCAGTTTAGACTTGGGAATTACAAAGAAAAACACTGTATTTGCAGTCATTTGTGTGGTTACTACTTGCTAGCTAGTTACAGGAATTATAAAAATACATACACAATAAAGAGCTGGACCACTGGCTATCCTTCCTCTGTTAACTACTTTTGACACCACTGGAGCTTTATGTCATTTTTCATATAATGTGATTAATGCTTAGTGGGTATTTTCATAGTGCATTAAATTTACTAATCCAGTTCATAGGCAAGATAAGAGTAAAATATCCTTAATTTCTGAGGTTATGCAGATATTTCATCCCTCACTATCCTCTTATTCCACTCCTTCCACTGCCTGACCTCATGTTTCTCCTTCTCTCTTCATCCTTCTCATAGAATCATAGAATCATAGAATATCTCAAGTTGGAAGGGACCCATAAGGATCATCAAGTCCAACTCCTGGCACTGCACAGGTCTGCCCAAAAGTTTAGACCATGTGATTAAGTGCACAGTCCAATCGCTTTTTAAATTCAGACAGGCTTGGTGCAGTGACTACATCCTGGGCAGCCTGTTCCAGTGTGCAACCACCCTCTCGGTGAAGAACCTCTTCCTGATATCTAGCCTAAACTTCCCCTGCCTCAGCTTAACACCATTCCCATGGGTCATATCACTGGTGTTTACAGAGAATAGGTTACCTGCCTCTCCACTCCCCCTCACGAGGAAGTTGTAAACCGCGATGAGGTCCCTCCTCAGCCTCCTCTTCTCCAGGCTAAACAGGCCCAGTGCCCTCAGCCACTCCTCATACGTCTTCTCCTCTAGGCCCTTCACCGTCTTTGTTGCCCTCCTCTGGACACCCTCCAACAGTTTAATGTCCTTCTTGGACTGTGGTGCCCAGAACTGCACACACTGCTAGAGGTGAGGCCGCACCAGTGCAGAGTAGAGTGGGAAAATCACCTCCCTTGACCGACTAGCGATGCTGTGCTTGATGCATCCCAGGATACGGTTGGCCTTCCTGGTCATGTTACTACACAGCATCCCTCAGTACCAGCAGATCCTGTTTTCTTTCACCACTCCTTTGAATGGTTTTCTCAGTGTCTTTACCTACATTTCTCACTTTTAGCTTCAGTTTGTATCCTCTGCTAGTAGTCTCTTCAGCAATACTGTTTTGAAAAACAGTTACTCATGAAAGAGTTTGGTATGAAATGAGTATTCCCTGTGTAAGACTGACAGGTCTCACTCAGACATCCACATTTGTATTTGAGAAGAGATTTACATAATTCCTATTTGTCAGTTTTTAAGAAAATTTAACTAGATTTCACATCTTTTTTCTTGGCAGGTATGCCCACTGGCCAGGTGATCCTGGTTAACCTGGAATTTCTTTTCATCAGATCAGGGAGTATTTCCCAACTCCATCTATATTAGTAAATGAAAAGGGATATTAAAAATTAAAGAAGTTCTGATATATCATCCCCTATATTGATAAACTATCACTATTGCCTGCAGTGAAGTGTTGTCCTATGCCAACTTGCATTTTATCAGACTGTGTCTGGGAAGCTTCTGTAGACCAGGGATCATTACCAGTCATCAATTTGGATGCAAACCTTCTTCAAGATCAATAAGTTTAGCTGCATGGATAAAAACCGGAATATGTTAGTGCCATAGAAAAACCATGGTCCATTTAATTTAAGAGTACAGAAGTAACCTGACAATCTAAAGAACTACGAGGTCAGTGCCACCTCAGAAAAGGCCTTCAGAAAGCAGTGAAGCTAAAGAGACTATAATACGAGAACTACCAGTTATGGGCTGGATATTGCACCATATTGCAGAGCCAGAAAGCTCTGAGGAAGCTGCCTGGAGAGGCTGTTGAGTCACCCTCCTTGAAGACACCCAAAAGCCACCTGGACGTTGTCCTCAGCAACGAAGGAGTCCCTGCTTGATCAGAGGTTTTGGACCATGACTTTCAGAGGTCCCTTCCAACCTACATCATTCTGTCTTTCATTCAGTGAAATCTTCTCTGTTGTCAGTTTGAGTTTCTTCCATATAGCTTAGCTGGAGATATCATGGTTTTGCTGCTAAAGCAGCTTGCTGGGTAGATTTCAAGGAGCTTTGAAAGTATCTGCATAAAAGTCTATTGGTGTTCCTGTGCCAGTTCCTGAGAACTATAGTTTAGTTGCAGCCCTTGCCAGAGCAAAACAAACCAAAACAAAGCAACAACAACAACAACAACAAACTTGACTGCAGACTACTTGTCAAGGCAGAGAATTGATTTAGAAGAACAAACTCAAAAGACAGGCTCAGTCACAAATTATTAACCTGATCAAATAACAGTCAGATAACAAACCTGTGCCTGGCCACTACAGACCATGAAGTTTCCTACTGCATGTCACTTTTTGTGCTTGTTTAAGAAGATCTCAGTCCTACATCCTGTGATCACTTCTGTAAACTTTGAGACTTTGAAAAGTCTTGGTGTGCTATGGCTAAGACAGATACTGATACAGTTTAGTCTAAGACCGAGCCTGTATTTGTACTGCTCTTTAGATTAAACACCTCTGAATATCATCTTCCCTGCCCTGCCCTGCCCTCCCCTCCCCTGACCTGCCCTGAGAAGGGGAGTTGGACTGAGCCCAACCTCAGTGTTGTGTCAGTCACACTAGCCATGAAATCCACATCAGATTTCATCAACAGAAATGAGGGAACCCTAAATAGTCACTCTGGCTTTAGACCATAAAGACCAATCATACATGTAAGCATGGTAGCATCCATCCCTAATGTTCCCCTATGGATCCCTGTGTTTAGCTTGTTCCTGCTTTCTAATATTTGTCAAAGATCTTTCAAAACACTAAGAGTTGAGTCTTAATATATATGTTGCTATAGTGATATTTCCTCTATCTACTACATTAATTAATGACATATAAAAAAGGAGTCCAAGGGATTAGGGTGGTGCAATTTTCTCCTGCAAGGGTCAAGCCAGCTGGGACCTCTCTTGAGATACCCTGCAGACATTTATTATTCTGGCTGCACTTGTTTACATATGACATTTACTACTTTCTTTGGCTTTGGAAGAGTGGCTGTTTTGAAGATAAACTGCACATTTTTTCATAGACTTATTTATTTATTTATTTATTTTCTGTACTCACACTCCCTAAGAATTCTGAGGTGTGTTGTTTGGGTCTGGTGGATTTTATCAATTCAGTTGCAATGTCTTCTGCCATTTCAATATTGAAAAAATTTCCTTTTCCATGCCTGGAAAGATCAAGTTCAAGGTAAGTATTTATCCAGCGGTCTCATTCATGAAACAAATACAAAAAGGCTCCTAAGCCTTTCATCAATGTGCTTATATTCCTTCATAGATCTCTTTAGCTCCTGATGATTCAGTGGAATTATTGATCTCTCACAGACTTCCTGATTGTCATTTGTTTTCACACCATTAGCTATTTATTCTATGAAATTAATCTCGGCCTCCCTAATTTTCTTCTTACTTAGTAGTTGTTTACGTATTTTATTGTCCTGATTATTGGCTTTGTTAAGGTCAGATGATAAAGGATTTTTGTTTGACTCATTTTGCTGTTTGAAAATTGCCATTTAATCACATCAGATAACTTCTGTATTCCCTACAGTTCCTCCTTTCCCCCTTTACTTGTGCCTCCTCATTCCACTCCAGGCTTGATTTGTAGGATGATTTTTCATCACTAAGTTTTCTGGTTGCTTTATTTATTTTTACTGTGGAATATTTAGTATAATTTAATTATAATATAATATTATTTATTTAATTTAATTATAATTTAACTTAGCATAAGTGAAAATGAATCAGACTGATAGCACTTCATTTAGAGTCTCAGGACAGTGACCTCTCTAGACGTGAATTTGAAGGTGCTGAGAAAATGTTTAAGCTCCAACCATCTCAGTTCATTGTTTGGTGTCTCAGTAAAAAAACACCTTAAGAGAATTAAGCCACATCTTCTGGCTACTGGACTATGAACTGAAATGATTTAGAAAGTATTATTCTCCTACAGAGATGAGGCAGGTAGATACATGATAGCATCTTACATAGATTACTGGAGGTTTCTCTTAAAGTCTTCCATACTGGCAATTGAATTATTTCTGATGTGCTCCCTCAGGTTAAGACAATGATGAGTGAGGATACTACTTGCAGGTCTGCCTATCCCATAGTCCCTTCTGTCAGCCCAGATTTTAGATCTGCCCTTTTTCTGCTGCCCCAACAGTTTGTGACTGTATTGTGGACATCATACAAAGACTGTACTGACAGTGTGCATTTCACTGATCTAGTCTACCTCTTCCTTTCAAGTCACAGTTAGATTTGGGGTAAACTAGGAGATACCATCTCATAAGAAAAATAATATAAAATCAGCTCTGACCGCAGGAGTCACTTAAGCAGTACACTGCTCACCACAGACTTTACAGATCCCCTATATGATGTCATTGCTGTTTCCATCCCCTGAATTCTTAAATCTATGCTTCTCCTTTTTTGGCTTTGAAAAAGTTAATGGACTTTTTCCTTTCAGTTTTCAAAATGGAAAATACATGGTGATAGATTCTCTTAATGGTCACTCAGAATGATGTTTGCTTGTAGTTATTTGTGCAAATTGAAAAGCTACTTTTCTCCATGGGAAATGAAATTATTTCCAATGTTGACACATTTCCTCAAACAGGTGAAATAAATGGACAGTTCACGTTTCTTGGAACCATTCTGCAGTCTGCCTGCAAACTTATCTGTTATTACTTACAGGTAGTCAATCAGTTGTGAACCAGTGTCACACAAGGTGAAGACTTTGGAGTATAGTAACTGTGTACCTGCCTGTGCCCTTAGAAAGCTAATGTGAGTTGCTGCAGAGAAGGCTAACCTTAAGGTAATAGAGAAATCCCCTCCCAATCAAGCATGGAAGGAGCACATATCTCACCTCACCTCCATCGCTGTGTATTTATTTGTTTATGCAGTAATTTTACCTGCTGTGTGCACAACATCGTTTCATTTCACTAATACAAATCTCCTGACTCATCCACTCCTCCCTTTCCATTTAATTTTATTTTTCAGTCTCACATCATTTCTATCCAAGGGTTTCATTACTATAAGTTGAAAATATTTTCAATTGATTATATCATATGTAAAACAGGAGACAAAAGTTAGTCATGCATGGAACTTTATTACTATAAACCCAACAGGTGTCAAGAAAGTTGTTAGTTTTCAGTTCTTGGTTTCTTATTATTTTTACATAGACTACGTGCAGAATTTCCAATTTTATTTTATTTTATTTTATTTTATTTTATTTTATTTTATTTTATTTTATTTTTGGTCAGGTAATGTAAGCAGTAAGGTTTTTTAGAGTTAACATTTTTTTTTTTTTTCACACAGTTTTGTCTGCATACAGCCAGTGTATGAAGCAGTTTCTTAACATATTTTAAAATCCAATTTTTCAAAATAATTTTTCAATGAAAAGAAGGGACTGTGAAATGTGTGAATTCCATATATTTCTGATGATGTGACTGTTATAAATTTTTTATTGCATACCATTAGCTCTGTAGTCTTGAGTGACAATCTTTCTGATGTCAATAGAAATAAAAGAAAAACAATGACCAGGAACTCTGTGCTTGTACGTTAGTTATAATAATGAAATATGAACATTGTTATAATTGCATGCTTTCCATGAAGAAGCATCAATAGTTCTAACTGAATATATTCAGTATATTAGAAAAGGTATTATAAATTATGCATAAAGTAAGAATAATTAAAAAATTACCCAGAGGCTTCTTATCATTACTTTCAGAATCATCTCTTTCCTCACATTCTCTGCCCTTCCCTTATAATTTCATATCTACCCAGATAACAGGTTATTGATATACTTGGACTTTTGCTAGGATTTAAGTAGCCATACAGCACTACATTCATCTTCAGGATTCTTTACTGAGTGCCACAGATGATGGCGTGATTGCCATAAAGATAGACAAGTGAGTCCTAGGAAAGTCTTCAGGCAAAATCATGGAGTTTCTAAATGTTAGATTTTCTGTATATTTTTTTCTGTTTATTTGTTTTATTCTTACCTTATATATATATAATATATATAATATATATATGTTATATATATATATATATATATATATATATATATATATATATATATATATATATATATTCCATGTGTTGAAAAGTATGTGGTAGCTCAGCCATTCTTAACCATAGATCCAAGGAGACAAAGACATGCCCATGCCAGGAGATTGTCCCTGCTTTGTCATAAGGCAAGAGCACATTGCAGTTCTGTGTGACTCCTATTGTGGCCCACAAAAACCAATGATGGAGCTGGATGCAATAGGGACAGGTGGATAAGTTTGGTTCCCACTGCTTTGCTCAACCAGAAACTTAAGGCTCATTGTAGGAGTCTCTGTATGAATGTCCATGGCCTGCTCTCAGTGTTGCTCATTAAATGGTGTTTTCAATGAGCAAAGAAGAGGCTGGTAGTATATCTATTCCTCAGTACATATATAGGTACATAGGAGATACATAGAAGATACATTGTGCATACGAGTAAGTCATATATATCTTTCCTTTAAGATCCTTTTACTCCCACATCTTGTGAACTGCTGTTTGCTATATTAAAAAATGTATTTATCCTTATCTTCATGCAGGGGAACAGATATGCAATTCTAAGGCAAAATGGAGATAAGGGAGATATTCCCATGTATTTGCTCCATTAAAAGTTTCCCTTTTTACCTGCTGCAGTGCTCAGATCCTGCCCTCCCAATCCCCAACATCTGTAACTGAGATTTTGGAAAGCACTTCCTGCTCTTTAGAAATCAGTACACATTGCATGAAAGACGCCATTGCAAGCACGTTCACCATGGTGCTAAGTAGGAGCATGGAAGAGAATATACAATACCAGTAAAATGTGGTTCTGCACACATCTCTTGTCCACAGTGTGCCAGACTCAAAAAGGGAAATCTGTTACTTCTTTAAAAGGGAAGCATTTTGTATCTTTGTGCCCACCAGAGGTACATAATTAGGAACTGTGATTCTGAGACAAATGTCTCTTTAAGGGCTGCACTTAGGGAGGTGAAACCCCTGATGTTCTTTGTTCAGACTACTGCTATGAAAATTTTATATATATATATATATATATATTTACAAATATTTTAAGTGGTCCTTAGTCTTTCCCACATTTCATCTTCACTCAGTTTAATTTCCATAACATGATTCTTAAAGTCACATAAAGAAAGTCTTTATACTCTGAATTTAATTGAGAAAAAATATATTATTATAACTCAGGGAAATATTTTCCACTTGTCCTGGTACTCTACTTATGTCCAGCTTTTTGGTAAGTGGTCAGCATCATGCACAGATTGTGGTGAGAATTAAATTAAATTTTATTTCAAAACAAAAATACAAACAAACAAAACCTTCCATTTACAAATAGACCAGCTTTTCATGACCTATTTCTATAACCTGTGGAAAATTCACATTTTTTGCTTACAAATGCATTTTAAAAGAGAAATAGAACAGATATTCCAACAGAAGGCAAAGTAAGGAAATAAAAAACTTTTAAAACCCTGAACATCTAAGAAGTCCAGGACAGTACAGTGTTCTGTCCAGCCCTTCAGTAATAAACTCAGTAACAACGCCTGATTTCCATGGTGATAACTTTTTTATTTACTATTTAACAGGACTCTTTTTCAAATCACCTACAAATTAGCAAAAGTGTTTTTTACTTTTCACAGCATTTTCCTATAACTTTAAATGTTCTTGCAGAAAGCCTTTTCCATAGTAATTTTCAACACTGAAGCAAAGGAATGGAGGAGGAGGAGGATCAAAAGCCAAATGAAGCAAATAGACATCAACCAGTCATTCACTTAGCCAAACCTGCATTCACTCTCCATGTGCCCCCTATGTGAGCAGTCACTTACGCATGCTGTTAGCTCTCACCGATGCTCCGTTGTAGCTGTCAGAGCTAGTCCATGTGTGCTGAAATTTAAACATGTGCATCTGTGGTTGGCCAGAAATGCTCCAGATGTGGATGTGATCACTATTCTCACATAATTTCTTGCAGTTGGATTAACACCTGTGATTTAATATAATTTGGCAGAAATGTTGCAAAACAGTGAAGATAACTGCTGGAGAATTTGTGCATGCTTCTTACCCTGACATCATGTAGACACATATGTGAAGGCCTTGAGCTAGTGCTGCTGATATCAAGGAAAATTACATGTAAAAATCATATGTTTTGCAGAACTAGGCATGGGAAGCTGATTTTGAATTCTAGTATTTTTTATTCTTTTTTATTTAACTAGCCTTCACCTACCTTCCTTCCTTCCTTTCACCCATCTATCCATCCATGTATGCTTGGAGAACATCTGGTAAATATGAAGTGCTGCAAAATATATGAGGAGGTTGCTGATATACCAGCAGTGAGAACATCTTGTAGTCTAAGAAGAAAACAGAGAGGACTTTGAAGCATGAAATTGTAGCAGGGCTGTACACTAACTTGGCTGCTCGTACATCATGTTTCTGAACACATTACAGCAGAGCAATGGAAGGTGAACCAGGACTACAGCCATTCTAGCTCTCTCCTTCCTATTTCCACTTCTGGTAAAAGAGTATATAATATTATAAATACTAAAAATTTTGCTATTGAATTCAGAGATTTCTCAGCCAGGTTGATCTATGTTGAAAAATTGGCTAGTATGAGCTTAGAATACAGATGCATGTAATCTTGGTTGGAAGTCTAGGGAAAAAGTACTTAAGTTCAACAGAATTTTGCCTTAATTAATCTAACATCTTTCTGCCCCAAAGCTGAAGGTGAAATGCCTAGAGTAACTCATGCAACTATAAAAATACATCCTGAATTCAAAGCACCATTTCCCTTTCTTTCATTTTGTTCTGGAAATACCATAGCTCTAGGTAACTTGTCAGAAAACAGTAATTAGGATGGGAAAACCAAGGCACAGCAAGTTTCTCAGTCAACCCAAAACTAAACAGCAACTGGCTGATAGAATAAAATAAAACCAAACAAAACAAACAAAAAAATCAAGATCTCATCTCCCCATCCTCTGCTATATCCACTATGAAATGATCCTATTCCCTAAATATCTTCATGTCTGCATTCTCCATGGGAAGCCATTGAAACTTTAATAGTTCTCCAGCTATTTTCCAACTTTTTTTTTTCTTTTTCTTTTTTTTTAATGCTTATCAGTCTTTGTGAAATTGTTTTGAACCATCAGAGAAGTCTTATTTGTATAGGAAGATTCTATAGCAAGAAGGAACATTCCTTCAGAATAAGATCAGCACTCAACATGCTGGTGTGTCCTTTGCTGCAATTGGTGCGACAGTGCGGCATAGAAGAGTATTTGTAATGCAACCTTTCCTATTAGCGACTGACCTTTCTTCCTGATCAGGCCCAGTGCTTTTTAGCCTTTATACCAAGTGTGGAAAAGAAAAGAAGAATCCTCAAATGCCTTTTCAAACAGAGAGTTGGAAACTAGCAAAGAACTCATTGATGATGAAGATCTAAAAATATGTTGCAGCAAAGAAGCTGGCATACTATAACGTAAATTTCAGTAGGAAATCCAGTGTAGGAAGAGTGGAGAATGGTAAAGAGAAAAAAAAATGATGTTTTAACAAGAAAAATGAAAAGTTTGGAAAAAAAATAAAGAGGGAAAAGAACCTCAGATATGAAAAACAACATGTGGAAGACCAGGTATAGAAAGTAGCTGAATTAAATTAATATTTTACAATAAAATACACTTTCTCTTGGCCAGAAAGCTGGTCATAACTTATTGTCAGATAACTCAGTGCTGGTGCTATTCTTTAGCATGCACCTCACCTGTGTCTTTGAAAGTCTGACCCAGCAGGAATAGGATGCTGAGATTAAGATTTGAGACAAGCATTCCAGCATGTTTTCAGTAAAGAAATCTGCCTAATAGCTTGGATCATGCCCACATTCAATTTATGCAAGATTCATTGGAGTTCAGCATTCGGTCCTTAGGCAAAAGAAAACAAAACAAAACACAGTTCCAGAAGCTTGGCATAACAGTAGAGGTGTAATATAGCAATACTTTATAGTACAGCCTCTTTGCAATGATTTATGTGAACAAAGTCTAATCTAGCAGACTGTCTCAAACCCTGCCAGCTGCCCTGCTTGTGAAACATAAGATTTACCACAATGTCAGAAATAACATTTGTCAGCTCATTTATCCAGTCATGGACTACAACCAGTGCCAAATACTTCAGAATAAGATGAAATAAATCTTGCAGGAGACAGCTATATGATAATCTGCCTGAGTAATGTTCTTATTCTAAATCTTAATAGTTACTGTTTTTCTTGAGCTTTGTATCATGAGGTTTCATCTGCCTTTCTTCATCTTAGCTGTTTTCTTTACCCTAGCTATCCTTTGTCATATTATCTGAAAGAATATACTCTCCCTCCTTATCTCTAGTTAAATTATTCGTCTTGTCCACTTCCAGTGGAACTGTGTTGTATGTTGAAAATGTGTATTGTGGGGGAAAAAGGGAAAATAATTGTGCAGCTTTTTGCCCCTGACACCTTTATAAGGGGGCATTTGGTTGGTTTCCAAATGTCACCTTTTCTCATGGTGTAAAAGAGGCTGCTGTGGTGGGTGTCCTGTGCCCAAAGCTGGCCCTTAATAAAGGAGAGTAGGAACCTGACTCCACGTCTTATCAGTCCCAAGCAAGATATTTTTCTTAAAGACTACTGAAATTTAAGGAACTGGATAAACTTTGTAGCTTAGCAACTCCCTGTGTCTAAAGACCTGCATCTGAGGCCACGAGCCAGATCTAGCTCTCTATACAAACAGAAGAGAGATTCCCTATTTTACATAAACTCCCTATTTTACAGGGAGTTTATTATCTGGTTGGTCAAGACGGAAGTAGAGCTGGGGAAGGTAATGCAGCAGACAAACATTATGATCTAAGAGAAGTTTGGCAAAACACCTTGTTTGCATCACAGATGACCTTTTATTTTATCACTTGGCTGTCAGTTTTAACATTTTAGGGCAGGGTTTTGTTGGGGCAGGAATAAGTGAACAAAAAAATAAAAATGTGAAAGTAGTTGTAAAAGGCCGAGCAGAGGAAATGGCTATGGAGCAAGCAATTTAACATGTCTGTTAAGTGGGAAGAAAGATGACAGAGGGAAAGCAACATACACAGCTGAGGTGAGGGTGCTCTGGTGAGACACTGGAGTTCTTCGCTATCCTGTTTCTTCTGGCTCATCACAGTGACCTCTACATTTCCCAGCTTATTTGGCTGGGACTGTAAGGAATCATATTCTTCCCCTCTAAATTCTTGTTATTCTCATCTTGGAAGCAGGTGGGGGTAAATGTGAGGAGAAAAGGGTGGAAATAACCCCAGCTGGATCACGATTCCTCTTTCCCCTCATAGTCCATTACATTTCTGTGCCAGCTCTGCTGTGTATATGATGCTACAGCAGGTACTTTTATCAGTGTAAACTGGATCTTTACACCTTTTCCCCAAGGATCATAATGTCCCCCTAATTCTAAGATTCATCTCACTCTAACAATGTGAACCAAAATTGTTACTTGATTGAAGGTTTTTTTTAACCTCCTCACTATGGCTTGGTGCCACAAACTCCTCTGACATTCTCTGTAATGACAGCTGATCTCTGATTCTCTCTCCCAAATGACTGTAGGCACTTAGAAGAAAACACTGGTTTTTATTTTCCCCAAGGAAAAGACAAAGGTTTATCTATGTGTTTAAAGGAACAGAGTTACCAATTACATTTTTTTTTTTTTTTTAATGAAGAAAATAGGCTTAATTCTCTAAAGCACAGCAGTACAATTCCTTAATTTCAGTGGTATCATGTATGTGGCACATAGCTGAAAATAAAGGTCATGTAAAAAGTACATGTAACTTGGTTTAACAGCACACTTTGGAATAATTTAAGCATAGCCTGATGATATGACTAATGTTCCATTCTGACAGCCTGCACTGGTGTCTCCCTTGACTTTGTCAAGTCATAGCGCTTGTGAAGCAAAATAGTGTGCTAAGCAATGAGCAGTTCCGGAAAATAAACTTGGTCTCTGGGGCAGATCCCTTTAACTTTCTGCACCTCTTCTTTCAGGCCCTTTGCCTAATATGACATTAGCACTCTTTTTGTTTGTTTGTTTGTTTGTTTTGTTTTGTTTTGTTTTGTTTTGTTTTGTTTTGTTTATTTTGACTATAAAAAATAAAATACTGAAAAAGAGCAGAGACCTGAAATGTTTCAGTTTGGAAACTTTTCCAGGGTATTTCACGGGTAGCATAGCTTACATATTTCCATACCTCCTTTCTGTATATTAACAGGTTATCTTATATCTTGAATGATGGATCATAGGGTCTTTATCAAAAAATCAGACAGCATATCCTGGGTGTTCTCAGCTTCGGTGAATTATGAGAAGTGGTTTGGCAAATAAAGGTGACATGATGCAACTGAATTACAGTTATCATGAAGTACTCTGACAACATTTAGAAATAAAGAAGTTTCAATTATTGCATCTTTTGACACTTTTTATGCTCCAGTTTTGAAGAAGATACCTCCTCCCTCTAAATGGGTTGTTGAAAATCCAGTTTTCCATTAGCCCTTCTGACCAAACAGCTTAAATGCAACACTTTCAACCTTGCTACACCATTTCACAAAAACTAGATTTCCAGTCTCAGCTACTGCCCTACAAATAAAGACACAGTCCTAATATGAAAGATAGGCCCATGAAAATGCACTGCTGATTCTGGAGGCATCCAAGCTTACTGCTTTAGTCTCTCCTCTCCTCTCCTCTCCTCTCCTCTCCTCTCCTCTCCTCTCCTCTCCTCTCCTCTCCTCTCCTCTCCTCTCCTCTCCTCTCCTCTCCTCTCCTCTCCTCTCCTCTCCTCTCCTCTCCTCTCCTCTCCTCTCCTCTCCTCTCCTCTCCTCTCCTCTCCTCTCCTCTCCTCTCCTCTCCTCTCCTCTCCTCTCTTCCTCTTTTTCTTTTCCTCTTATTTTATTTTATTATTTCTTCTTTTCTTTTTTTTTCTTTTATTTTTTTTCTCCTTTTTTAATTTTTTTTTCTTCTATTCTTCTTTGATAAACAGCTACTGTGTTTCTATGTTATGCTGTCATTTTCATGGATGATTCTGAACATAGGAAAGCAAAATATTTGTAAGCTAGGGATCAACTGCTATGACAAGAATAATGATTTCAGTAACAGTACAAGCTGTGCAAAATCACACATGTGGCTTTGAAACTGTGGAAAGATTTCCAAGAAATGAAAATGGACATTACAAATATAGGGCTGACATAACATTCAGTCAGCATTCATACTGAAGCAAGCAGACACTCATCTTGGATGAGAACTATATCTTATTACAGAGTCGCTTACCTGCCCTAACATGAGCTTCACTGAATGGAGTCTGTATAGGCCATGTTAGTGTCTGTATAGATTGTGTTAGTCAAAAGGTGAGATATCAAAAGGAGGAA
Organism: Anas acuta; assembly: GCF_963932015.1. NCBI lineage: Eukaryota > Metazoa > Chordata > Aves > Anseriformes > Anatidae > Anas > Anas acuta. The sequence continues at coordinate 149,344,367 of NC_088980.1, forward strand.
TTCATGTATATGTGATGTTGCTCCTTAATTTTTGTATTTACAGTAAAACTTCTTTTTGCTCATTACTTGGTTTCCTCCACATAGCTTTCTACATGACAAGTTTGATAGGGAGTGGCAGTTAGAAAGAGACATTTCTTCTCAGAAAGAGCATTCAGGCATTGGAATGGGTTGCCTAGAGAGGTGATGGAGTCACCGCCCCTGGGGTTGTTCAAGGCAATGGTGCTTAGGGACATGGTTTAGTGGGTGACATTGGTGGTAGAGGATGGTTGGACCAGATGATCTTTGAGGTCTTTTCCAACTTCAACAATTCTATGATTCTATATCTCACTGGTTTTATGTTTCACTGAGCAGAAGTTTTGTTTTCTCTGCAGCACTAGCTTGTCACTTCTCAGCTCTTTACAAAAAGTCTTACCCTCTGTCAGCATGTACTCCTGGGCAGAGCTGTTTTGTCAGACCAGTCATTCAAAAATACACAAACTGAATATGAGTTTATATTAAAGACACTGATATTTGGGATACACTGATTCATTTGGGACTTGTGTTATTCTGAGTAGTTAAATCATGGTTCTGATTTTTTCTATGCAGTTTCAAAGGCACACATAAAATATTGCATGGTCTACAATAAAAGCTAAAGGTATGTTTAGTATAAGACTAAAAGGCAGGACAAGACTAAAAGGCAACACTTTTCCATGGTGTTTCATCTACCTATCTGCACCTCGGAGAGAGATGTCTTGCAAATTTCTTTCAAAAAGTCTTCCAAATTTGATTTGAAGATGTCAGAACATGATATCATGGATGGATCTTTGCCACTAATGAGGAAGGACTAACATTGAAGAAAGTTAAAAGTGACGTTCCTAGATATCTGTGCTGGCTTACCCATCAAGTCATGTGTTAAGTGACCAACGTGAAAGTATGGCTGAGAATAGAAAGAAGATTGCTTTGATAATTTGTAATCCAGTAACCTTTAATTCCCTCCATTGTGCCAGTTAGTAGTTCCAAGATAATAACTGCAGAATTTCACAGATATTAGTTTTAGCCTACACTGTCTCTGGACAGAGAGTGCACAGAAGGTGAAAACAGGCTTTGTTTGCATGTGGTTACCCACCACATAGCTGGCAGGCTGCATATTCTCTGCCCATCCATGTCTTTGTCAGCATGAAGAAGGCTTTCACTACATTGTACTGCAAGTATTGTAGGTCACTGGGGAGTGGTTTACTGCAGCTGACACCAGCTGGTCTGGCTAAGTTCATGGCAGCAGTGTCTTCTACAGCTGGGGCTCAAGCCATGCCAAAGAGCCTGTATGAACCTGGTGCTTTGAGATCAATGGTGTCACTGTGCTACCCTGAATACGAGGCAGTTCCTTCCACAGGCCTGTTGACTTGGCTTTTAACAGCTGTGGCTTGTTCAAAGGCAACCTCATACCTCATTGCACCCTCTCAACTTACTGCCTCAGCAGCTGTGGCTTGGTAGTAGAGATAGGGTGGGTCCTCAATGGCAGAGTAAAATCTGAGCCCAGCTTCCTTACTGCAGTCACACTTGAATGCTTTCTTTTTTTTTTTTTTTTTTTTTTTTTTTTTTTTTTTTTCGGGGAGCCCTAGCTATTCTTTTTCTGGAAAATTTTCATAGCTGTTTTCTATAATTTGAAATTATACATATGAAGGTTCAAGAAATAAAGCTTGCATTTCCTCGATATAATTCAATGCTTTCCTCCACAGTCCTTTTGGCTTGGACCTGCAGGTTCTGGCATCCTGGCTCCTTTAAATTCTGTTTGCAGAAATCATGACACTTCTGGTGACACCTCTATCATTTCATAAGCAACTCTACCTTTGGCTGACTTCACAACATTGTCAGCTCTTTTCTGTCCAGGATTTTATTACATCAAGGAAAACTCAGTAACTATGTGCTGTCAGAGTTACAGCAAATGAATCCAAAGGAAATGCTGATTTCTTGGACATGAAAGTATCTGAAGGAGAACCAGTATAAGAGCTTACCATTTGGGGATATGTCTAGGGATGAAACATTGCTATCTGATACTTTATTCAGTTTTATTATCTCTGCCATATTGGCCAAGGATGGTAAAGCACATATGATCTGGCTGAGTGCCCAGAATTGGGTAAGAATTGGCAAGAGGTTAACAAAAATAATGATACAAAAAAGCCTGAGTGTCATCCATCCTGATCAAGTCACTGTAGTCCTTACTGGTGATAAATCATGTAATCATTTTGGTGGTTTTCTTTTTTCATGGAGATCTAGATGATATTTCTTGTAAGAAACAAACTGGTCTCAGACAAATGACTGTGATCTCCAGCTTCAATATCCTTTTTTTTTTTTTTTTTTTTTTTTTCTATTTAGGGTTCACTTACTATACTGTTGGCTTGACAGTTCCTTACAGCACCACAGGGCCACTAACAACCTTGCCTCTCCTGCACACTCAATTCACAGCATTGGTCACAGGTGTAGCCTGTTCCAAATATTCCTGTTTACAGCAAAGCACAGGTTGCTATATATATATATGCTCTTAAATGTGTCCACTCTGTGGAATAATCTCTGGCTGAGAGGCCAGCTACTACAGAGTGTTTGTAGAACCTGGTTGGGGCTGGTCCTCTAGGGTGAAGACCTCCTTTAAGATCTTCATCCAATAACCCTTAGAACAGCTCCAGGATCCACAGGTCCCCATTGCCCTAAGCCACAACTTTTACTTGTTATAGTATTGTAGGGTTTTGTTGTTGTTTGATTTTGTCTTGTTTTGTGTTTTTTGTTTGTTAGTTTTCAATTGAGTGTCAAAAATAATGTAGGGCTTGTGATAAATCCTGTAAGAATGATGTATTTATAGTATAAAACCAAATGTTGTCTCTTTCTTTGCCCTGGAGTGTGGCATGAGAACATGTAATGATCCTGGAAGGTGGAAAAACTACTGGAATAATGCTGGATGATTAGTTCAGTGAGGTAAATCCTAGTCTCATCCTCACTACACATTAAGAAATATTGCTTGTGAGAAGTATTCTTAAGGACTACACAAGCATGTTTTGTTTCAGAAGGGTTCTGTTGGCTCACTATAAAGGAGAGCCTATTAGCAATTATTAAATGTAGATGCTCAGGACAGAACCTGAGAGTTATGCTATTTGACACCTTCTAAATCCCTGACACAGTAGACTTCTTCACTGAGCATAATAACAGTGGAGAATTTGCATATGACCCAAAGTCCAGTATTTCCATCCTTGTCTTGTTTAGGTGAGAAGAGATGGAACTGGAGAGACAAAGGAAGCGTCCATGGCACTGGCTTGCAGCTTGGACAAGGGTGATTATTATAAGTCATGGATTTGCTTTTGTACCAATAGCAAAGATTAAATAAATCCAAGTTAAAACTGGAAGAGAAGTTCCAAAGTTCAAAAAAATTTTGACTTGTTTGAGGAGAAATCGCAAATATGGCCCTTCAATTTTGTATTTTATGCAATTCTAATGATATCCCAGTACAGGGACTGTTAGGAAAAAATGAACAGAAATTCAGAAAGCAGGGAGGTGGACAGACATTAAAATAAATTCAAACAGAGAGATCATGTCCTGGCTCAGTGGTCACACACTATGGTGTTTTCATGTGTAACTAGTATCCCTACAGACAGATTTAGTGTATTATCCAACCATAACCAGCAAGTGTAGCACCTCATTTGGGAATTTAAAACTATTCTCTAATTGACCTCAGAAAAATGTGCCAAATTTCCAATTTCATTTTGTGTGGCTGAAGTTTGTAGTCATTATTTTTTCTTATTTTTTCTCTACTAGTCAAAAGAGCTCTATTTTACCCTCATTAACACACTTTGTAATCAATTCATCTCAGCCTGATAAGCGGAATAGATTCAGTTCTTCAGACCATCCATAGGAATGCATGTACTTCGGACCTCTAATTATTTCTGTAACATTTTTGTAACTATTTCAGTTTTTCCCAGTCTAGATACCACATCTGGATACTCTTGGAGAGTGTTCTTCTCTTGGAATAACCTATGAGATATATGGAAATCATAAATAAACAAACAAATGAAAGAATGGTCTCTTCCTCCTCTGTCACTATCTGTTTAAAAGCCTACTATCTATTCATCCAGTTTGGAGATACTGCTGAGCAACTTCTACATTACAATGCCTAAATCCTTGTCAGAAGCAGTGACTTTTCAGGACATAATTCCACCCTCTTATGCTCTGACTTTCATTCCTCTTCCTAGGTTGACATTTGACTGTAGTGAGTTTTCTTTTTGTCTGTTTGGATGGGTGCAGGTTAGCTAGGAATACAGATTGCTCTCTATGACAGCCTCAGCCTCACTCTTATGCATCATTCAAGCAAGCTTTAGGGCACCTGCAAACTATGCTGAGATTTTAAAAGACAGAGTTAACAATAGCAAGAGGAATTATGCAGGTGCAGGAGCAAGTGGGAAGGGCAAGGAAACATATCATTCCTTCTTTCTGCTTCATTAGAGAGTGTAGGTCTATGCTTGACGGAGAGTTGTGAAAAACTGAAGCATAGCAGTCACCTCAGGTTCCTTCATAGCTGTCCCCAGATTAATACCAACTTCCATTCAGAAATCATTCTTCTGCTTCTTTTTCCCTCTCCAGGCTTCTGCAGTGTCTTGCAAAAACCCACTTATTAGCACAAAAATAAAGTACTGTGTTAGTTACAATAAATAAGCTGGTGTGGTTCACAGGAAAAGGAAAAAAATCCATGGGTGAAACTAGAATTTTTAAATTTACAGTAGGGATGGAAAATCTTTGACAGATTCAGATTTTGTAATGGCAGGAGAAAGTATTCATTAGAAAGGTTATAAGGCACTGCTGGGATGCATCTTTATGAGGATAATTGAGTTAAAACAATGTCTTTCATTCATTCTATGCAAAATACATAAATAAATAAGGAAAAGCAAAGGTCATTTATGTCAAATTGGGAACTCTTCCATTTTCATATTTTTATTTTTTTCTTGGGAAAAATCCTGCAGTTTATTGTTGTCTTCTCATGCTGTCACAATTGTATTCTAATGGCTTTTGAGGTTTACCGCACTGCAGTACGACTTTTCCTGCCTACGTGTGTTCAGCAACAACCACAAAACAGCCCCCACCTGCAGCAAAAACACTCTTCCAACAAACTTGATGCTTTTATTTACAGTGGAGTTTCATTCCAAGCAAGCAAGCTAATAGGACTGAATCTAATTTTCTCACATCACTTGGAGAGAATAATGCTCCAGTGCCCCCAATTTGAGGAAAACATGTTTGAAAGATTTTTAGAAGAGATCAACCCACATACTTAAATAGTACAATTGAATAATGAAATAGTTATGTCAGTTCAGCTACACACAAATAAGTGATAAGCTTTGGAGACAGATGCTAGGCTCACAGAAGTGCATTAACAAATACAAATTCTTTTCTACGTAGATCAAAGTTTGCTTACATGGATTTATGGTAGATCTTCAATGTTTCTCTAGGGATCTTTGCTTTCAAGAGAGAGGAAAGAAAAAGGGAAAGGAAATCTCTTTAGCACTCCTGTTTTTCTTCTATGCACACACTTCCAAATCTTTTCTTTGCTTTATGACAGTAGTTATTTGTGTCACTGACATCAACTCCAGCTGGCCCCAGAGTACCAAAACCAGAATAATTTTTCTTATAAGACTTCTTACCTTCACCAGGCTGGAATACAGAGCACTACATCACAATGTCAATAATTAACCTTGGCCAGGTAATATCCTTAGGCCAGTTAGGCTGTGACATTATTGCTATAATGGTTTGGAAGTTACTGACATAACCTGAAGAGCTCACACAACAAAAGAGCTGTGGGCCTTAAGAGGTTTTTAATATATATATATATATTTTTTGTTTGGTTGGTTTGATTTTTGGCCAGCTGTACTAGCTGGGCTAGAGAAAGATACCATGTCTTGCTTAAAATCTTGGCTATTTGACAGCTGGTTTTTAATGAAAGAACAGTGCTATCCATGATTACCTTCTAGTGAATTTGTGCTATTTTTTTGAATAGCTATGATTGTTGCCAGGCTTTCATCCAAGGTTTATATGAGAGAACTGCTCTTTGTTACACTCATTTAAAACCAAAAACAACAACAAAAAAGGAAGTTTTGAAAGGTAACGCTAACTGAAGTTTATAATTAGGCTGGTCCAAAAGTTACTTAGAAGATATGTTTTGTGTGGACTAGAACCACTAGGGAACACGCACAGAAGTTAATAAACTTACAAATAATCTACTTGAAAGCATGTCTAGTTAGGTTCAGTGCTGTCTGTTAAAATTCTCTTTATTTTCCCTCAAAGTTTTCGCCTTGCAATAAATATTTTTGCAAAAGTTGAATTCTATTTGCAGGCAGAAAATTCTATCTAGCAGGCAGAAAAGGGAAATAAAAAAGAAGCAGTAAGAATGCTAATTCGGGTTGTATTTTGGAAATAACTTAAGCTATTGACCTGCAGTTTGGAAAAAGTTTGAGAGAAGTGCATTTCTGTGTTTCTGAGCTTGAAATGGGGTTAAAAATTAGTTTAATATTAAATCTTCAATTTTGCTCCACATTTTCTATGTGACCTTGGAAAACTGCTTCAGGATATAGAAGGTGAATGGGCAATGAGTCTTGATTTACGCCAATATCAGAAAGACCAGCCTTAATTTTACTAAATGACATCTGATAGGAGAACCCAGCTGAGGTCCTTGACCTCTCTGCAAAATGATCCTGATCTTGTAAAGCAACTGTGAGTTTTTTTTTTGGTTTTGTTTTTGTTTTGTTTTTTAAAAGTAGCTAAAGAAAACTGTTAATTTCTTTGAAAAAATTGGAAGAATCTACCTATAAGAAGTATTACTTACTTGCTATAAGTATAAAACATGGGAACACAGGATGCTTTTTTGGTACTAGATCAGTCAGATGATGCTCAAGGAACAAGTCAGCCAGAAATAACATCACACTCCAGTAAATAACAACTAACACTGCAAAATAAATACCCATAAATAAATATGCATACCTACAGCTGTAAGGTGCTGCAAGGTCCATGAAGCATTCAAAAGTGGCTAGTTAGGTGATGTACCTTGAATATTAATTACTACACCATTACTAATAATACTAATATACTCACTTCTAGGCTGAGTTCACCATCTTGGACACTACTCATTAATAGTTGATTAGAAAACTCACTGATCTCAGTTTGCTCATATATCTACTTTTTTTTTTTTTTTTTTTTTTTTCTGATTCAAGGTCATCCTATTTTTATTTTTTTTACTCAGGCCATTAAGATTATACCAATATAAGTATCTTTTCAAATTCTTCTGGTCATGTCATCCTTGTATTATGTGTTTGGACAATATCAATAAGTGAAGCAATAATAATAACGTTTGATGTAGAGAGGTATTTCTGTCTGGAACTGTCTAAAAGTTTGTGGATAGCCTCTGACATTTCAAAGAGCTATTCTTTTATGTTAGTGAGAGAACATGCTCTACTGCACTGTAGAGGGTATTGCGCCCTTTCTGTTCATCATCCAGAAAGTCTATGTTTTCTATTTAATTCAACCACACTGAAATTCTAGGAAGGTTTGAAAGGAATTATTTGGGGGCATTTTTCACCCCCCATTTATCCTCATAATCTTTGTGGCATTTGTTTCAAAAGTAAGTACCTACTGATTTCCTGGGAGTTTGAAAGGATTAACAGTCAGGTGAAAAGAAGTTTGGCAGAAGTTATCTTTCTGTCTCTACTGCAATGTTTGTGTGCTTGGCTATTTTGTATCCAGTGCTTACCTTCATGGCTACTCTTTTCAATCATTAGGAAGGAAAAATAATATAACAGATTTCTCTTAATAACAGAACAGGAACATATATCAAGTTCTTTAATTTTTGAGTGTCATTGTCAATAATGAGAAATATATTTCAAGATAACAATTTTTTTTTCAGAGTTAAGAAAAAAAAAGGCAATTAAAAGCATAGGCTGATTCTTAATATTTTGAGCTGATTCCTTTCTCTCCATATGAATAAGGATTAAAAATGCAAACAAGAACTATGGAAGTTGGCCATTAGCAACAACAACAGCAGCTGCTTCAACGCAAGTGAATTCTTCAGGCCAAGTCAATGGAGCATGACTTTCTCTGTTTGAGTATATTTATGAAAGGAAAGTTTCTTCAAAGCTAAACAAAAAAAGGAAGAAGGTCTTGAAATTAACTTGAGCAAGCTGTGAAACTAGAGGGTGAGAGCCAAGATTTAAAACATCATGTATCCAAAGAAAAATGTAATTTGGGGAGTTCTGCCATCTGGGGTGAAATCCTTCAGCTGCTTTCTTATTGACCCTCATCAGCAACTGGAGTGACGGATAGATCCATCACCTGCTGGTTACAGGCTCAGCTGTAGTGGTGGAGCACTGACCTCACACACCAGTGAGTGCCATCCAGGCAATCACAGGCAAATATGTAAGAGCTGCTTTTGAATAAAGTGGCTCACCAGATTTAATGTGTTCATTTATGCAGGCTATAAGGCACGTGACACTCTGCATGTTATCAAAGCAAATACAAGAACTGGAAGAAAAAAAAAAAAAAAAAAGGCCCAAAGCCTTCAAGATATTAAAGTGTGAAGGGGAGAGCTGATAAAGGGCATGACTGCAGTTACACAGTTCTGATTCAACTGAAAACAGTCTTTTCCCCATCCTCCTATGTCACTATATAACTTAATTTCCTTTACAACTCCTTTAACACCTCCTTCCTTTGACCACAGCAGCAGACCTATTAATTCTGATTCTCCCAGCCTAGAACAGCTTTCAGCTGAGGGGATTTTCTCAACGTGACATGATTTTCTGTTTAGGAATACTTTATAGATCTCTCTTCCACACTTCTCTAGTTCTCTTGTTTTGGCAAAGAGTTCCACAGATCTATTGCCTCCAACTCAAAGAAATTTGTTTATTTTGAATGAATTGTTTTTGTTTCAGTTGAAATTAAATCTAATTCTGTTTATGTATTCAAAAGCTCTTGACTATACCTAAGTTCTGCTATGTGGCTTTCCTAATGCAGGATTCCACAGATCAACTTTCAAAAGTTGCCCGTTGTATTTGGAACCTAAAACAAATCATTTTGCAGTGGAATTAAATACTTATATCTCTTTAGATCCAAACAGCACAGCTTAGCAAGTTAGCTGAGCCTCAAAGTATAGTTATGGAAAAGCTGCGTAGCAGAACACTCATTTCTTTTCTCATCTGCATTCACAACAGGGCATACCAATGCAGTTCTCTTGAAGACATGTGCATCTCAGTTTGTATTCATTGTCTATATTCCTTTTGTTTCAGTTACTGGCTGCATGTAAGAGAATGCACAGAGCTACTGCCAGGCTTCTCAGCCTAGGGATTCACTGCATTTTGGATCCCTTATTAATAGGTGAAATTAAAATAACTCTTCTTGGACTATGACCTGGGATTAAGGAGAGACCTGGGAAGGCTAAGTTTGGCCTTGGCCATAGTTAATGCTGGCAGGGCTGGGGTAAGAAGCAGGTGGAAACTGCTGCTCAGAGTTCAGCACCACATACACAGAAGCAAGTGCAGTAGCAAAAGCTTTCAGACTGTCTGTGGTGAGAGGACATATTTCTTGCTTGAATAAACCATTCCTTACATGTGTACTGGAGGTGGAGCTACAAACAGCCTTTCATGAATATACTTCCTTCTCCTCACTACATGTATTTGCTGCCCTTTATATCTGTCTGCTTAGCCTGCAGCCACTCCCTTTCCCTCTATGGTGTTATGGAGGAGGGTCATACTGAAAAAATTCCTCTCTTCAGTACTAATAAAAACCTTAAATACTTAGTTAATAAATTGAACTAATGTGGAGTGACAGGACGGAAAAATGCATGTGGAATTCCTGATTGAAAACTTTCTTCCTCTCACAGCCAGTGAGGAGAGCAACTGCGCAGATGGATGATCAGTTCTTACAACTTAAAAATTATGTGGTTTGATACAGAACAGCTTGAAGCAGCTTGAAGAATCTTTTATCTGATACATAGCAATTTGAAGAAAGATCACTTTACCTAAATTATTTGCTCCTCAAACCCAAGAAGAACCTCCAGCCCAGTTGTGAAAAGAGGGTGAAATTTGTCCAGTATATCCATACTCCTTAAAACCATCAAGACATTGTTTAATTTAATATGGTGCTATCTTTCACACTGTGAAACTCTGGAGGGGTTATTAAGTACTCTTAAAAAAAGGGGGGGGGGGGAGGGCTAGAAAGAAAGAAGAGCTCAGGCTTTGATCCTGCTTGCTTCCATTGGATTTCATAGCAAAAAATCTTGGTCTGTTCTCCATGATGAAAACTCATTAGTTTCTCTACCAACATCACCATCTTTCTGATTAGATTTACAAACTGTTGGAATTTTGGGAATCCTCTAAAAAAAATGTAACATTTCCAGCTTAGAAATGGGTGACTGCTGGAAAAGACTCATCATTAAGACACAGTTACACACTGAGAAACATCTGTCTATGACGAACCGTAATTATATCACTAATTACTCTGATGTCAGCTGAGACCAGGGAACATTGCAGGGATAAAACTGCTTTCACACCAGGCAGTCTACTAGCAGTGGTGTGCTCTGTGCCAATGGAAATGAAGAGGTAAAAAGGAAAATAAAGACATCCCGAAGTGACATACTGGCATCACTGGTCTCCTAATCTTTCCTAATAATTTCTCCACTTTGAATTAATTGACTTTGAATATGCTTTTCGTTCTTGTTTACCAGCTTTATAATTACTTTATTAACATTTATCAATATTGATGTTAATTAATTATTGATATTTATTAATTTAGCATGTATATTCTCAGTGGAAAATTACAGTAGGTCAACATTCCACTTGAACATATATAAAAAAAACCAACACTGTGAATGGAATAGCAAGCCCAAAGAAGTGCATGTTGGAAAGCAACTGCTTAGAAGGTATATAGCACAAAATAATGAAATGCATTAATTGTTCATTTGTTACAGAATTCACTCACATAGCAATTCCTTTGATTGAATTTTGACTTCGGTGGGGTTCCCATAGTAATCCCAATGGTTTTCCTGTAGTAATCCAATACTGTTCGAATTTCTAATATTGCAATGAGCTATTAATGAACAATTTACTAATTATTGTTTCCTCTGCAAGATTGTACACGTTTTTGAGGGGAAAAAAAAAAAAAAAAGCTGTTTATGAGTTATAAATAATTCTCCCAATTGTGTTTTAGAGGCTCTAAGACATGAGCCATATTGGTAATTGCTCTTTTTTCTTTCACATTTTCTTGTGCTTCAGTTATATACAGCCTTCAGTTCCATTCCTTAAATTCTTGAGTCATGCCACTATTACCCCATACCAGCTCCAGACACTGACAGAGTGACTGTGTAAGAATTTAGTGCTCTCTGAGAGGCTTTTCCCTGACAGCCTGGAAAAACAAACTCCTTTTTATACATATGCCTAAGCATGGAATGGAAGTGATACTACAAGCTCTCTGAACAGTCCAGCAATAGGTGAGAAGGTACATCCTTAATTTACAGTGCCTTTTCCTAAATATCTTTGATGACTCTTCCAGGGTGTATAATTTTTATAAGTTTTGTTACGGTCATTGGGAGGTAATCAACATTAACTGTTATTTCAGTCCTAAATGGTTTTTATTCTCCATCAGTATGGGCTGAAGTGTATCCACGAGCTTCATTTTGTTTTACCCACTGGTGGTAAATGTTGTAGGTAAAGCAGATGCTTTGTAGATTTGATTCTGTGAGAAGTGAATCAGTGTAGCCCATTTTCAACAAATTACTTCAGCATACAAAACGTTGTTGTGCTTATGGTAACTGGAAAGACTGAAATCCTCATCCAAATAATCTTCCTATTTATTCCCTTCTGTAGTCAACCTTTTAAGTATGATAAAAGATTCAATGTAACCTCAAGGTATATGCACAGATATCCTCTTTCTCCTTCTCCCTAGTGACTTAATTTATTTGTTAAATTATAGTAAGCTGCAAACCATAGAGAGCTCTCTGTGCAATGAGAAGGGGGTGAACAAAGCCAGGAGACCCTTCAAGATAGCCTCAAGAAACCTGTGATGATATATTTGAGCAACAGATAGGACTTGTCTAGATGGAGCTTCGATCTTTGAAGTTGTGACCCCATGACATTCCTATGCCTCTCAACCACATGTTTCTTCTTTTAAATCCTGGCATGTTTCCTGTCAAAACCTTTCTCCTCTCGTACTCTCTTCCCTAAAACAAAACCCCACAATTGATTTTGCATAACCACCTAGAGAGCAATCAATAGTTCCTGAAATTTAATGCAGCACTTTGTTAAGCTTGCAAATGGAATAATGATTCTGTGGGGCCAAATGCTGGGCCCAGAGCTGCTTTGCCCCTATCAGAAATGGGCAGAGAAGGTTTCCCTTGCATGTTAATGTGTTGTGTTGCAACAGGGGTCAATAGCTTCAGGCTTTATGTTGATTAGTATTTAAAGGAATGTTGTTGGAAAGTATTAGTAGAGGCATTTTAACCCTACAGACAATTGAGGAAACTAAAACACCTATTTGCTGGACAGCTTTCTCTATAAATACGCTAATGCCAGTAAGAAGCACATTATTCCTGGTCCCTGTGGTGCTTTAAAATGCACTCATTAATATAGTCTAATTTACATTTAATTCTAGGAGAGATATGCCCTGTTGCCACTGCTCACCCCAACAAACCCTCAACTGCCTAGCAAGCTATGTGAGGCAGAGTGAGGTTTCATCATCTCAGAAGTCCTACTCAAAAGACAGTTCATTGCAAAACACAGTCTCCCCTCTGCAAGATGCTGCAGGGCCAGCTGCAGTGATGAGAATCCTGAGGTTGTGGAAGATTTGGGCTGACAGGTAGCTGGGGGAGAGGTGCTGGCAAGCCTAAAGATGGCACAGAGGTTGAAGCAGAGATTGAATCAGAAAAATAAATGTGGCAGATCTGAAGCAAGCTTCCCATGATTTATATTGAAGGTGTCTCTCATTGTGAAGCATCCAGCCGCTCTTCATGTGCATGCCACACTCCTTCCTTGCATGCTCTGTTTAGCAATGAAGTCACTGACCTTTTTGTTGTCCTCATGATGCTTGCAAGAAATGAGCATAGGTTGTTTTCACCTCCCAAAATGTTGGCAGTCTTCTCAATATTAACTATTTGGGGTTCATATAATTTCTGTAAGTCCACCTCTGGAGTCAAGGAATCGATGAAAGGGAATAAAAGGTATCAGTAGTTGCAACTGCAAGGTTATTCTGAAACAAAATGAACAGAAGATCCAGCACAGGAGAGAGACCCAAAAGGGAAATGTCCTTCCTAAGGGCATACACAGCCTTCCCTATGAAAGTGCATAGTGGTTTTCTGACACCTAATGATTTATTCTTCAGAGTTTACACCATCTTGGAATTCTCTGTGGTCTAATGCTTCAACTCCTGAAAACACAGTCCATAAGATTAGTTTCAGGAGTTCCCAGTTCCCGCCTTTTTTTTTTTTTTTTTTTTTTTTTCTTTTCTCTCCTGATTTCTAGCTTTGGATTTGTCTATGGGGAGGCATCAACGAACAGAGGATGGATTTCTCAGCTATTTTAAAGGAGACATTATGGAGACAAACATCTATGATTAAAATAGATTATCTCTGTGAACTGAGAAAGAATGAAAGAATACAGGATAACAGTAAAAAAAAAAAAAAAAGCTTTAAACATGCTACAGAGCTGCAATGCAAAGGTTAAAAAGCTAGAGCTAGGGAAAAAAAAAAAAAAAAAAAGTCGGAAAATATATGTCCCCAGCAGAAATCCAATTTTGGTTTTATCATTGCTTTTCCACCAGGAGGTGGGGCTGTTAAGCACTGAATTTATTTAGTACTGCACTAAAAAAGTGTAGGTAAAATGAGAACTGTCTTTCTCTTCCCTTTCCCTCTGAAACTCATTATGTACATGTGAGTAAAAAGCATGAACTTTCTAGATATTTTAAGAACCGATTTCATTTTCTCATGAAAAAAAAAAAAAAAAAGGAAATACCTTTAGAATGATTTTGCAATGGTTTAAATGAACTGCCTCCAGTAGTGAATTTAGTACCAATAGCTAATTAAAACATACATTAATTTGGGAGACTGGAAAGCTCAGGAGGCTTATAATTATTACTATTCCCAAGTTTCTATTGAGTCTATTGCTAGGAGAGCTCTGCAATTCAGTTGTAAGGATTAAGTCACAAAAAGAAATCACAGGACCCTGTAATGTGGCTAATTGCATAATAAAAAGATAAACACATTTAAGGTCATTTGATTCTAATTCTAACAAGCTGCCAAGAGGGATGAAAGCAGTGTTTCTGCTGCTTTCTCAGAGCCTGAACTGAGGGAACTGCTTATTTCTGATGCTTCCACAGCTCCTCATTTCACCACCTTCAAAGGAGATGTTCTAGACCCCTTGAGATGGGAAGGTGCAGCCAAAGGAAGAAAATGTGTGTCATATGTGAAGCTGAACTCTACCGCAACAGCTCTCTGACTCCATCCCTGCCCTCCAACCCCCCCCCCAAAGGGAAATGAGGAGAGGAAGGGAAATGTGATGGAATGAAGGGCTCAAGGGTTGAGATAAGGACAGGGAGACCACTCAACACATATAATCACAGGAAAAAAAGATTCAACATGGGGAGATTAATATAATTTATTGCCTATCACTAGTAGGCTAGAGCACTGAGAAACTACAAGTAAGCTGAAAACACCTTCCCCCATCTGCCCTCTTCCACTTCCTCCCCCCAAGAGTGGCACAGGTGACTGGGGAATGGGGGCTGTGGTCAGTCCCTGATGCTTTGTCTCCACCACTCCCTCACAGTCCCTCTCTACCCCTGCTCCCTGTGGGGTCCCTCCCATGGGATGCCATCCTTCCTGAAATGAGCCTGTGGGGGCTACCCACAGGCAGCAGCTCTTCAGGAACTGCTCCCACACGTCTCTGTCCCAAGGGGTCCATCCCCCAGGAGCAAACTGGTCTAGCACAGGTCCCCCAGTGGTGGGCAGCAGCTCCCCCCAGACCCCCTGCTCCTGCGTGGGCTCCTCTCCACGGGCTGCAGCTCCGGCCCGGGGCCTGCTCCTGCGGGGGCTCTCCATGGGCCACAGCCTCCTCCAGGCCACATCCACCTGCTCCACCGGGGGCTCCTCCACCCATGGGGGGGCTGCAGCGTGGAGATCTGCTCCATGTGGGACCCGTGGGCTGCAGGGGGACAGCCTGCTCCACCAGGGACCCCTCCATAGGCTGCATGGGAACTGCTGCAGTGTGCCTGGAGCACCTCCTGCTGCACTCACCTCTCTGAGTTGCTGTGGCACAGTTATTTTTTCCCCCCTTTCTTAAATCTGCTTTCACAGAGGCACAACCTCAGTCACTCACTGGTTTGGCCCTGGCCAGCGGCAGGTCCCTTTTAGAGCCAGCTGGAGCTGACTCTTCTCTGATATGGGGCAGCTGCTGGGTTCTGCTCAAAGAGGCCACACCTGCAGCCTTCCTGCTACCAAATGTTGCCAAAATAAAGCATGGCACAGAAATAGGTGCAAACCTGAACCCTCTTATGACCTAACAGTTGAACCAGGGTGCCTCAATGCAGGCCCATTTTTCTCTCTTCAGTGTCAGAATTGTTGGAGATCCACTCTTCTATTTCATAGAATACATGTGATGGGCATGTAATTACTGGGCACAAACCTGAATCTGGAAGCATTTTAGGGGAATCTTGTCACCATCATGCTATGTAGCAAGGTCTCACCTCAAACAGCAACAAATATGTATGGTTATCACACTGTGTTGATCTGCATCTACACTTGCAGAGAAAGCATTTCTGATGGACGTGATCAGAGATGGTCAGTCCACACAAATACTATCTGTACAGCATGACCATGCAATGGATATTAATAGATGTTCATTTAGGCATTCAAAGAGATCTTGACTGGCCATAGGGCTTACGTGGGTGCCATAAAACTTGCCACATCAGAGGTTATCCTAACCTGATCACATTCAAAGTCACGGTCAGGAGTTAACTAACTCAAAGAAGACCATCAAGACATCCACACTTACCAGAGAGGGTACAGTCACCAGGCAAGGGAAGTCAAGAATTATTTCCAGCCACTGCTGCTATTGAGTTCAGGAGTAATGACTGATCATTGCATCCTGCGGCAGTCACAGCTTCTGCCAGCTCATCCAAATGCTTCCTCCCACTCACAACACAGCACTTCCCTCTCCTCCAAGATGACTCATGCTGTGTTCACTTCCATCCACAGCCCAGTGGCTGCTAGGCACTACCAATATAGCATAACTAAAATTTGGCTTTGGGTGTCATGGTGAGATCTAGATGTAACATATGGATGGCAATGAAGCCCCAAATGTTGGGTCTTCTATATGGTTTAATGTAGTTACAGAACAAGATGGACAATCTTGAAAAAGAGGCTTTTTTTTTTTTTTTTCCTTTTTTTTTTCTTTTTTCCTGATAGTCGTTTTTTTATGCCCTGCCTGAAAACACCATCCAAACTTATCAGCCTCAAGAGTTTGAAGGCTACTAAGCATGTGTTTGTGATCAATAGTTTCAAAAATTATCAGTGGGTTTATTCGAATAAGAGTAGATAACTTGTTCCCATCCATTAGCTACAAGAGAGCTTTAGACAGGTAGCAAGAGTTTGATTTTTATATCTGTATAAAAAAAGACATGAATACATGGCCAGTTAAGACTTTCAGAAAGCCCAACAGAGGGATATACAAGGCAGATGAAGCAGTGATGCTGCTCAGTGATTTTGCTGCTTGCTTGACTGTTCAGCATCCAAGTTTCAAGTTCTGGGCTTACAATTCATAAAATTTATTCTTTAGTTGGCAAGGATTTCCTTTGCAATCTCAGATTTGTCACTCCACACCATTTCTAAATACATCATCTGTATCCAGATGCCATACATACTCATCTACCTAAATGTGTTAGAGGTCTAGAGTCACAGAGGTGCTTGAAAATATTTACTGCTAATATTTAGGAAACACTGACACTACAAAGTCTTGGTAGATCTCTGTTAGCTTCTGCTCCCTGGTGCCCAGGCATAAAATACAGTTTGAGTAGTAACAGCAATACAAGATCTGGACATACAGCTAGAAAGGGGGTTACTGGGGTTCCTTTCCCTGTTCTAGTGAATATCTGAATATGATATATAAAATAGATCAGATGTTAAAGGAGGAAGTGATAAGTTGAGAGCTTCTTAACTCAAAGTGCCCTCTGACACTTTCTGCACTTCCTCAGAGGGATGGAACATGAATTCAACTCCTCTCAGGTAGAGGATGCTTAGTGTAAATGCTCTAAACACTGGATCATTACTTAATAGATAAAATACCTTGCCTGTTTCCATACTCCATTTTCCAGTTGGATTTTGAAATGACTCAACCTTCATGGAGCTTTTTAAATAATAGTAGTTCTTTAGGGGTATATTTTGACCTTATTCCTTTGGCTGAAACCTACAGAAGACTTTAAAGTGCCGACGTCTCACTGACATGCAAGAATATCTTGGCAGACCTTGACAAGAAAAATGTAGAGCTATCATTTCAGAGATATTTGATTCCTATTGTAAAACGCTCACAGATGGACCAGTGAATTCATAAGCTATTTTGAGGAAGAGAGGTATTATTGTAGTGTAATATAGATGGTTTAGATGAGGAGTTTTACTGTGGATTCAGTGAAGCCAGAATTTCATCCTGCACCACTAAGTTAGATAACTTGTGTATAGCACATACTTAAATGACCATTGCAGGTTTCTGAGACCCTGATCTGAAGCAGGGCAAAATGATTGACCCAATAATTCCTTCATTATCACTAGAATTCCTTTATATCTCTTAATGATTTTCTATTTTCCCTCTTTGCTTTCTGCTTATGCTCAAGGCAAAAAAACAAAAACAAAAACAAAACAACAAAACATCCAATATTTCCAGAACCTATTTTAGTTTCCATACATTTTTTTTCTTTAGCTAGCAGCAACTTTCTAGTCTTAAAACTTTGCTTTACCACTGGCTGAAATTTCACACACACTTAATACTAAAATTTGTCAAACTGGAAACATACTAGCTGAATAATCAGGTAGTTTGAGGCTGCAACTTAATCTACAGTAAGCAGATTTATTCCAGTAGGAAATGTCTTATAGTATTTTTACTGCTAGTGTTCAATGTGTTCCTTTGTTGTTTAAAAGTTACTTGCAGCATAAGTAATTAACCACTATTTATTTATAAAACTACAGTATTCTTTCTTGCATACAGACATGGCTAAACTGATTGCGAAATCCTTGGGACAAAACTGCTGTTTCTTCTGTCTTACACATGACTGAGCACATTAACACGTAAAAGCGATAGTACAGTGAATCTTATTCAGGCAAAAGAGGGTGTATGAGTAAGATAAAAACAAGTATTTGCATCTTGATTCTGATTTGAATTCATCTTTGTTTGTGTTGTAAAAAAGAAAAAAAAAAGAAAGAAAAAAAAAGGAAAAAAGAAAGAAAGAAGAAAACATGAATTTTCATCTCTGGAACCCTCATGTAACATCTCTGAGTCTGATCATTTTCTGTGTCCAATAAAAAAGAAATCTTGGTTTTATAAAAATCTCAGAAGATGAGAAGGGATTACAGGGATTAATCCCACAGTACAACTTTTGTACTTTATTTATTTTATTGCTGTTGATTTGTAAATCTATATTGTATGCTAAGATTTATGATCTTCATTCATCACCAAGTTCAGTCTCATCAGTGAGAGGTTATGATACTGTAAATTCTAGCACCTTTGTCTCACTAATAAAATATGACAGTATACATCTATAAATTCCCAATTCTGATGGTTATGTTGTGTTTCCTGCAAGGGTCTTTCAAGCACTGACATTTTCAAACAGATGTCATGAATTAGGGGAGCATGATTTGATTAGGATGCTGTGGTCTTCCTTGTGCCAAAAAGCATGGATCTCTTTCAAGCAAATTCTGTCCTTAGCACGTAGTTGACAGTAATGTCAATGCTCATAAAAAAGCAAACAAACAGCCCAGCTATGATGAGTTATGCTGTGTACAGAAAGCAGTAATAGAAAGGTGACAACCTTAGCCAAAAGAAAACTGAAGGACAAAAGGGAGAGCAGAGTTATTTTAAACATTCTAACAGGGTACCAGTAACAAAGAAAAAGTGATGGACACTATAAAAGTAACAGAAAGTGTTCTTGTGACCAGAGCTGTTTGCTTTTCTACTGCCAGACTGTATATACAGGACTATACACTTTTATGATGATATTTTTTTTATTTCAGAAGTTTGGTAATAGTTCCCAGTATGGAAACAGCACAACATGCCAAAAGCTGACATAAGGCACACTCAGATCTGGACCCCAGTTTCTTAGCTTTCAACTGGGCTTACACTTGAGATTTCATTTGGAGCTCTTCTGTAAAGGCAACATGTCTCTGCTCATATTATTAATCTATTTCTTTGTCTTCCCTATAGTAGGGGATACTTTGATTAATAGCTTCCTCTGTACTGCAATGGTTTGGAGGTGCTTCTGTCACACAGGGAGACATAAAAACTACAGAACCCATAGTGGTGAACTATAAATCCCCAACAAAATTAATGTAAATTCTCCCTTTAGCTTGAATGATTTCATTAATTATTTTGAAATCCAGCTAAACATGGGTAGTACATTCTTCATCTTTAATGTCTCAGGATTTTCTCATCACTGGAATCTCTTTTGTTTCTTGCAAAACATAGTTAAGAATATTTCCCTACTGGGAGGCAGGAAAAATTTTGGCTTGTTTAACTATGAAAAGTCCATCTCAGAATCTTTCCTGATCTGAAACACTTATTGAAAAAGGGCTTGCTTATTTCTGTGAAGAAGAAATGAAAAATGGCTTTTTTACAGTTGTTGCATAGTTGTTACATGTGTCTGCTTTGGTATCAGCAGACTTGTCTTGTTCTAGATATAGGTCTCTCTATAGAACATTTCTATAGTTTTATACAGCTATATATATATATATGTTCTTGATAGCCTTGTTCTATTTATAGAGGAGGAATCAATGTTCAATGGACAATGGGCATGAAGTTCATATGTTGCAAATGTTATTAGAACATGATTCAAATAACATTATAGATGGTTATATGGTGTTGGCTGTATGTGTACATCTGCCCTTAACTTCCACAGGTCATAACACTTTAGGAAGATCTTTGTTCACTGTTTAGCCTTTCCAAATGTATCTGTAGGTGTAGAAAATAAAACTTTTAGTTCACCTACTGTTATATTCTGCCTCATTTATGCTGGTGTAACTGAGGAACCATGCCGTTCCCTTCTTCAGAATGTTATTAGATTTACAGAAATAAAAACAAGAATTTGGTCTTAGATGGGATTGGATACAGATCATGCTTATTATTGTGAATAGATAAAAGCTGCTTTTGGTTTAGATTTTCTCAATTAAGCAAACGTGAAGAAATCCAGTTCTCCATTCTTTGCAAGCTTTGTTGTGTTTTTCCACTTACACAAAGAGCTTTTTTCACTTGTTTACTTTTTTTTTATTTTTTTTTTTTCCTGTTTAAGAGTGACAGAAGCCTTCAATTCTTTTGAAGAAGCTAGAGACCATTAAATACTGCTGAAATAAGAAATATTTCAATACAAAAACCTCAAAACCTGAGGGGGTGGAGGAATCTATTCCCACCTTATATAATATGGTCTTGGTATCTTATACATAAAAGACAAAAAAAGAGCCTTTGAAAAAGGCAAACATGTGGAGGAGGAAACATTAGAAATCAGACTTGGCCATCCTGCACTACAAAACAGAGCTCTGTGGGTGTTCTGCCTTTCCTACCCCCAAAAAAGCAACCTGCAAAACAGGCCCTGGTCCCTGCTCTCTGCCCAGCCCTATTCTTTCTGTTTCATCCACCCCTGCTGAACACAAGAACAAACAGAAACACCAACTCTTTCAGAACAGCAACATATTTTATTGGCAAAAGGACAGGAGAAACAAAGCAGAGGATGGGATAAGGATCAGGGAAAAAAATAATCAAGAGAACTGTTTTTCTGAGCTGTCTTTGGACTATTCTAGTTTGTAACAGGAGCATTCAAGACATCAGGAGATATCTGACAGCTCCCTTTCCACTGGTGAGGTATCTGATATCCTCAATTTTTTCTCTACCCTACTGCTTATGTGATTTGGTTTTGTTGAATTTAATTAACATACTTGTATGTAGTTCTCAAATCTGATGCTTTTTACAATAAGGTCCCTTTGTACTTCTCTGAATCTATAAAAGAGACCGAAAACAATACATACATTATATTTACTCTGATTTTAAAGAATGCTGCACTAACAGAGTACATTTAAAAGAGCTTGCTGATTCTGAAAATTTAGTTACATAGATGACATCTGGTCTAATTCACTCTCCAGACCTCTGGCATTCATGTGTTGTTGTTCTCTGAAGGACACATAGCTACAGTGTTCCCAGAGGAAGAGTTGTGACTTACTAGCAGAGCCTGAAGTCATATGTCAGTTGAGATGGCTGTCGAGGCACTTTCACACCTAGTTAATCGCAGTGCTGTTAGGCTGGGATCGGATTCCTAAATCACATGGAGCCCACATATGAGCACAGCTGTTATAAACATGTGAGATGTCTGAATGTACAGCCTGGTTTTCAATAATTTAGAAAGGGATAATGTGTAATCAGCATTCTGTAAATTTAGAACATAAAAAACTTGTTACTTACATATGAAAGTCCAGAGCAGCACTTGTGAGGCAAAACTTGTAAACTTTGTCATAAGCACTGTCTGGATGAGGATTTTATCTGTTCTCTACAAAGCCACTGTTGGCTTCCAGCTTGCAGGTGTCCTCCTGTCAATTAGCGTGACCACTTCCACAGTGGGATCATTACCCGTGTATCTGAGCACTACAAAGAAAACTGTAGAAGAAGTTCTCAAGCTTTGGACCCAATTAATTATCATCTCCACTTGGGCAACACAGAAGTGAAGGATGTTGCACTTAGAGACAGCATGAGATCATAGGAGTTCCCTGCTCATTACTGTTTCTCAGACCACAAGACCATGCTATTCTTATGATGCAGTGAAACAATTTGATAAGCCAGGGTTTTTCTTTCAGACTTGTTCATTTGTTACCGGTTTCTTTTTTGTTCCATGTCCTCTTGCTGAATTTTGGTAACCTCTGAAATCAAGAAAGATATGCTTTATACCTCCTCAGCAATGTTACCTTGCTTGTTACATCCTTAAAAGCAATTCTTTAGTTCTGTTATTTTTTCCTTTCCTCATGGGGATTTCCTGTTCTGTATTTTGCTCTACAAGAAGCAGAGAATGATTTTTCCATTATTTCTTAAATAAAGTCAAGGCATAAAGGGAATTAAAACAGGGCACTTAAATGTATGCTTTCAACACTAAGTTGATATGGACAACAGAAACACTTTACTGGTAATAGAATCACAGCAAAGCTTCTATGGTATGGATGCAGCTGTACTGGAAATATTTTGTTTATTACCACTGAAGGAAAAGAACCCGCAAGGAAGAAATAAATGTATTATTTTTTTCTTTATAGCTGTGTTTAGATTTGTTTATTTCCTGATATTATCCGGGAAAGCACAAGAGCTGAATAAAAATGTACACAGAGAGATTGTGTCTCTATGAAAACAAGGTGAAAAGAATTCACTTATCAATATAACCATGCAATATAGGTAAATAAAATTTTGCCATGCTGATATGGCATAGCAAATGCTGGTGCTGCTGTGACCTATAAGAAACATATACAAAGGTACCAAATGAAAAGAAAAATTTCTCAGAGAAAATTCTTATTTTAGTGCAGAAATCTTATCTAACTTACCTTAAGTTCTACAACCAAGTTTCAATAAGTGTGTGACAAGGACAGAAGAACATATCTGGGGTGCCAAAACTATTTTTTATTACTGCAATCAATACTATGAAACATTTTAATCTATAAAAAATGTACTTGTATATGATTACACTGTTTTCTTGCAATCTAAATAAAGCAAAATTATGCTTATGTCTGCTTGGCAATTAAGTGATTTCTTCTAACTTTTTGCCTATGGAAAGCCTTGACTCAGCTTTTTCTTTCTTCTCATAATGTCTACTCCTAGAAGTCCCACTTACCCCAACTAGTTGGCCTGTGCTCCCTCAGGTGTTTATCATGCATGCTAATCTCATACTTTTACTCATTCTGTCTAACATGATTATGATATAGTTTCCCATACTATTTTATAGATAATGCCATTAGCAATAGTAAAAGAATTAGGTTCAAGTTATAGACATACATTGGACCATCCATTGGCACAACTCCTTCAGTGAGCAATAACATCCTTAAGACCCATACCAACTTTCCTATTTTAGCTGAAACTTTCCACATAAATCTCTAAATCATCTCATTTACCATACTCAGGTTTAATGTAGTCCATTTAGACTAGTCAGGACTTAAAAAACTGTCATGGCTTAATAAATTTAATAAGTTTAACACATCACATGAGTTTCAGAAATGAACTGAAAAATTACTGTAACAGAGTGCAAGGGATTCTTCCAAGACAACAGGTGTGCGATCATGGCCATTCTATCTTGCCTGATAGAATGTGTGGCTGATCAGAGGCTGGGTTTACTTGACCTGATTGAATGGACTGAGGCAAAGTAGTATGTAGTTCTAATTTATACGATTGTAAGGTAGGTACTGGAATGTGTTATTTAAGTTTTACATTGCTTCCACCTAACACTGAGCCAAACTTATGACCTTCTGTCAGATGAAATCTGTCACAGTCATGATTATGAAATGTGTCATGACTGCTCCAAAAAGAGTAATTATTGGTATAGGTTGTCTTGCTAATGGAGGTGTTTCTTGCTAATGGAGCATGTGCAACGTTGCTAGCAGATATGTGCGCAAAACATGAGAACTTTTTTGTCATAATACTCAGTTCTGCTTGGATCATTAAAGCACTCAAAAGGTCGAGAAATCCATAGGTTCTTCCTGTTGTTGGCTGCTTTGTTTGTACCTTTATTACTCTTTACAAGAGTCTGGAGATTTCCTCTGTTTTACATTTCAATGTATGTGATAGACAACATAGTCCAGTCAAAACTCATTATTATTCTAACCATTAACGTTCTGTGGCTTGAAGAAGAAGGATTGCTTCCCTCTAGTTACATCATTTCAAGCTCTTTCTTTTTTTAGATAGATTGGTTATGAAGGAGATAAAGTCTTTGGCAATGTAAAGCTCTATATTAATTGTCCTCAGAAGCTATCACATCATCTACAATAGCTGCAGTAAAGGCATTTGATAATTTCCATTTGTTTAATAGTTTTCCACCACCTGTCAACAATTATGATTGTCTCTTGACAATCATAAAGAAGATCTACATTTAGTACCTCTCCAGTAGTGCCTCTCCTGAACAAAAATTGCAGGAAGTCAGAGCATCTGGGTAGGGAAAACACTGCTACTTACAGTCATATGGTTATAGCTCTTATTTATTTAGATAATATATTAGAATTGCAGAATCACTGAATGGTTTGGGTTTGAAGGTACTTTTAAACATCACCCAGTTCCAAGCCCCCTGCCATGGGCAGGGACACCTCCCACCAGACCATGTTGCTCAAAGCCCCATCCTAACTGTCCTTGAACATTTCCAGGGATAGGACGTTAGCAGCTTCTCTGGGAAATTTGTTCCAGTGTCTTACCACCCTCTGAGTAAAAAGAATATCTTCCTTATACCTAATCTAAACCTTCCCTTATTCAAGAGAATATTGAGAATACAAATGATGTCAATTCTGAGTATCTTATTTGCAGTCTGTAAACTGTGGACAGACGCTGCAGTTGTATGTAGGTGTATTCCTATTAAAATACCATGCACCTTCCAATTGGAAGTAAGATCTAGAAATCAAATCCCTACCGAGAAGTAGAAATCATTTAATTGAACGTAATATGTATTACATTAACTGCTAAAGCAGATCACTGATGTTTTACTCAGTGCAAGATTAGTAACTACTGAAATATCAGACAAGTATCTAAGAATGCCTAATTCAAGAAAACTAATTGAAACACGGTGTTTCAAATTACAGTATTTGATTATTGACAGCTCACACTAGAGGGAGCCAGTCTTTAGGATACAGTGCTTTAATGAAATACAGTTCCCAGGAGGGTATATTGGAGTAGAAACTGAAGCATCTAGGTGCACAGAACATTTCTTTCTGGCTCACTGCCTTTCTGTCAGAGGCAGGCAAACAGTTGTTTGAGCAGTGCATGATGCCCTAGTAGCAGCATGACTCCCACCGTGACTGTAAGCATCCATCAGCATAGACAACCAGCTGTTGTTACATACACCACATTACAGTGCTTCTCTTCCTCCATTCATGTGGGTAGGAATGAGCTATCATATCATGCAAGGGATGGTCCCAGAACTGTTATATTGTCTCCAACAAGGATGGACTGTTGTGCATCTTTGTAGGTAAATCTTTGCATTATTCAGAATGCTTTCAAAATATGTTAGCATAGTCACTGGAGATGGTAGAATGCAATACTGATCGCAATAATATTAACTGTCATCCTTTTGCAATGTCAGGGCTCAGGGATGAAACTTCAAAGGTGTTTCAGCCGTTTACCCCATATTGTTGGGGTACATCAATAATGCAGTGTTACCCTTGAAAGTGGTTACAGAGCTGACTGAAATGTGTTAGGAAGGCTCTGCAGAGGGATCTGTATAGACTAGATCAATAGGCCAAGTCCAGTCACATGGCATTCAACAAGGCTAAATGTTGGGTGCTGCACTTAGGTCATAATTACTCCATGCAGTGATATAGGTTTGGCAAAGTGTGGCTGGAAATATGCCAAGCATGAAAAGGATCTGAGGGTGCTGCCCAAATGCTGGTTGAAGATGAGCCAGCCATGTGCCCAGGTGGCCAAGAAGGCCAATGGCATCCTGGCCTGCGTCTTACATAGTGTGACTAGCAGGACTAGGAATTGTCCCTGTGAGGGAGCCTTCCCTTCCTAGGCTAAATAACCCCAACTACTTTCTCATCCTTTCTTTATAGGAGAGGTACTCCAGCCCTCTGATCATCTTTGTGTCCCTCCCCTGCTCTTACTAGGAAGCTTTTATGGATTTTAAATTCAATTTAGTGGGCAGAATCAGAATGTGCCTTCTCAACAGTTTAGAGGAAAGGTTAATAAAGAACTTATTTTCCTCAGTGAAGCGTAGGAAAGCATTGCATTTTCCAGGATAACATCTTCTGTTTCTTGGTGCTGCTCTACCACCTGTAGTTAGAGGAGTTAGAGTCCAAAAGTCCCTCTGACAGTAACTCTTCAGGGAACTCAGTCCCTTTATACACACTTATACGCATCCTTTCTGTATGAAGTAGCACCACATTTTATCTATTAATTCAACACAGCCACCCTGTAGTGTCTCTATGTACTGTACTTACAGGCAAGGTAGGTGAGGCATCTGTCCTGTCAATAACAGAAACAGAACCAAGCCTAATTCTTATTTTCTTCTTCTAACCACCAGCCCAGAAACTTGTCTATTAACAGGGAAGGTTTAGGGGGAAAAATGATAAGAATTAATCTTGAAGCTTCATTTTCTTCTTCTGTGCCCTGCTTAGATCTCAAGTATGCACAACTCTGGCAACAATCATGTCTTTTCATAATACTTATTCCCTCTGCACTCTGCCACTGGGATTGGAGCTCATCGTGATACACCTTTTTGAACCATATCCACATTCAACTAACTTTGGTGTCTTGTGACTTATTTAAATGTAAATCACCTGTCATAAATGGACGTCCCATTCTGTCCCTGACAACTGGAACTGTTACCTGAGAGAAATCTTGGATACATTGTGCAGCACTGACTGCCAGCCTGCAGTAAGAGTGATGCTAGATTGGAAAACTCAGAAAAAGGCTGCAAGGATAATTAGAAGCCTGAGACTTACTTTTGTTTGTTTGTTTGTTTTTGTTTCAGTGGAGCATTCAGAAAGCTGGATGTAGTTTGTTTAAAGCAAAGAACTTAACAGCAGATTTAATCAAAGCCCGGAAGGGGGTGGATATTTCTGATGCTACAGTTCCCGTTAATCTAGAAGAGAAAAGTTAATAAGATCCAATGTTTAAAAGCTGATACCAGACAATATAATTTTAGACTTAAAGCTTAGCTGTAAGCCCTGAGTAGGAAATGACCTTCCCCCAACACACACACACACACACAAAAAAAAAAAAAAAAAAAAAAAAAAAGCACTAAAACACAAAAAAGAGACTATTCTGGTAACTCTCTAGATACATACTTGATTTAGACAATGATGAAGTAGAAACAAAAATTCCATGGTGAAAAGCTATTGAAAGCTATTGTTTGTGTTAGGCAGAAGCTCAGACCAAATCAGTGTTTCCTCTTTAAAATCCACAGCCTTGTGAAATGGGGCTTGAATCCTTTCATATACACCCAGAGGAAAAGGCGAGTCCAATTCAGGAGACATAGTCTGAATATGGAAGTAAAAGTGGACAGAGAGTGAAATATTTACCTCATATCCAGCTGTGGCTAGCATAATTAAAAATAAAACCAGGCTTTCTGATTCTCAGTGTATTTGTATCTGTTTGGCTATGGAAGTTACTATTATAGTAACTAGGGCTAGTCAGCTAACTGCTTTTTCCTTTTTAAAAAACATTGATTTTAGTTTAGAACAACTGATGACTCTTTCAAAAGATCTGGCTGAAACCCAAAAATTCTGATTTAATGGGATTTGCAGGTTGAACATGGTTCCCTCGGGAATTTTAATTTAGTTTGGATCAGGGTACCCAATTTGTCCACTGTGCTTTTCTTCTCCTATTCTTACTGAGCTATTTCAATATGCACGTAAAGTCCCACAGCCAGAGGTACCATATGGAAGACTTGTATGGGTCATTAAACCTGGATATAGAAGGAAAATAGAAGAAGGAAGGCAAATAAACAATGACACCTGGAAGCCACATGGCAAGGTTTTAATAAAAATTTTGTTTTCCACTCAGTAATATTCAGAGTTCTGAATAAGTTTAGTTTTTAATCATATATATATATTTATTTATTTTTCCACAGAGGTTAGATATTTAAAAATATATCAGTGATCAAAAATTAATTTTCTTCAGTTTCAATAAAAAATATTCAGTCATCTGTTGTAATGACAGACAGCAGTAATAAAGAATCAGAAGTTGTGTATGTTACCATCAGAAAACCCAGATGTTTATCTGAGAGGTGTCTGAGTATTTTTGATGGACATGTTTTCATTGCACAGACTCAAAATATCATTTTCAACTTTGAATGTTACTAGCTACCTACTTTCTTTTAAAATGTTTCTTTTCTTGGGATTTTTACTTGCCACCATATAACCCAGATGAGGATGAATAGATATAGGTAATTAAAATAAACTTTTATTATTTTTTTCAATGTAATTTATTTTAAGAATGGAAGATACTTCTTTTTTCATGTAAACTGAGATTTTTCAAGCCAAACTATCATTGTCAGTAAACTCTTGTCAAGTGCTTGTATCATGATATAAAATTATATATTAATTTTGTATAAAATACATATAAACATATAACATAAACATATATAAAACATATAATTGTTATATAATACATTGTTATGAGCATATATTAAAATACAAAAATATATAACCATCTTTTGATACCTAGTTATTTGGATATGAGACATATTGGTTTCATATGTTGTGTTTTTGACATGATATTTAAATGACATTAGCAGATCACTGATGAAGAATACATTCATAAAATTCTTTGATGTTATTGTCAGATGGGTAACCTGTGACTTTATTCAATCTGGAAGAATATTGCATTCAAATTCCCACATGAAGAAAGTTATTAATGACTAGATTGATTCAAGTTTCCAAGACAACATATTGCTGTGAAAGATTAGGTGGAATTTTACAGTAAGTTGGTTTCAAAATTGCATTTAACATGAAATAAGGCCAATATATCATTAGGAATGGGCCTGAGCCTATGCAGGAATTAATAGTAAGGTGCGACCCTTCTGCTTCAACAGAATGTGCACAAGCAGCTTGATTTACCAGGGCACAGACAATGTGCATTTGTTTCCTTTTCCATCTGGGATGACACTGAGACTGGTACCCAGCATTAGCTTGCTTTGGGTCATTCTGCCACAAAAGATTTTTGAGTATTACTGGGGGGTTGTGCTAGTATAGTTTGAAACTAGAAGTGAAACCATGCTGGCAAGACAATTTGCTGGATAAGGGAAGCTATCTTCCTCTCTGACACCATTTCAGACTAAATCCTCTTTACCTCTCACTCTAATGTTGTAGGTTTTTGGCATTTTCATTCTGGTAAAATATAAAGCATGCTAAACTGCAGAAGAGGGCAATAATCTATGGAGGGGATTGACTTCCTTTAGATCCTCGCACATCCTTTGCTACATGGATAGTTTATTACATCAGCTGTATGTTTTAGTCTTTATTTTCTTTCTAAAACACCCTCTCTCCTCAATAACATCTTTCTTCTGTTACTTGACAGTGTTCAGTAGGTGGATGTATTTATTAATGGAGAGACAAATGAGACTGAAAATATTCAGAGAAGATTGCTTTTCAGGTAGCAGATTTGATGGTCCAGAGTTTTCATCTTCATAATGACATAGATTATGGGATTGAGTGCACCCTCAGAAAATTTGTAGATGACACCAAGCTGAGTGGTGCAGTTGATCCCAAAGAAGGAAGAGATGCCATCCAAAAGGACCTGGGCAGGCTGGAGAAGTGGGCCCATGTGAACCACATGAGGTTTAACAAGTCCAGCTGCACCTGGGTTGGGGCACTCCCAGACAGGAGCACAGACTTGGAGAACTCATTGAGCAGCCCGGAAGAGAGAAACTTGTCAGTTCTGGTGAACAAAAAGCTTGACGTGAGCCAGCAGTGCATGCTTGCAGCCCAGAAGACCAGCTGTGCCCTGGGCTGCATCAATAGAGGAGTGGCCAGGAGGGGAGGGAAGTGATTGTCCCCCCTCTGCTCTGCCCCACTTGGAGACTGCAGCCAGGTCTGGGGCCCCCAGCACAAGAAGGATGCGGGGCTGTTAGACTGAGTCCAGAGGAAGGCTACAAAGATGATTTGTGAAAGATCATTTAAACTGTTATTCAAAGACTTAAGTTTTCTGCAATGTTAAAAGTAAACCAGTTACTTTTTTGTTTGTTTTGTTTAGAAAAAGAGTTTCTCTGGAAATTTCCATTGCAATTTGATTTTTTAGCCATTTAAAAAGTATTATTGAGTTTATTTATTCACCAAGAAATCATATGCACAAAATGACCATTTATGTAAGAATTACGTTTTTACCCAAGCACTTTTCTTGTGAGTATTAAACATTTTTTTAAATATAATATTCACTCTGACAGCTCAGGCCTGTGGGATTCTTTCTTACCTTAAATAGACATTTAGCCATTATGACAGTTCACTGGTCTGGAAGAGAGAACAGGTTAAGGTATCCTTTATGCAGCAGTGTATCACTACAGGAATACTTTTTGGTACTAATCTAGTCTTAGACATTATTTAAATCACTGGCTTGGGAAATTGGAGAGTGAAGGAAAAGTTTTTAAAGATTGTGAAACTTTTCTGCTGTTCTGGGAAGAACTCATTTTACCTAAGTCCAATGTGTTAACAGTTGAGTGTCCAGCCTCCTCTACAATCTTTGCAGAGATACATCAAATAACAGTTCACTTTATCTCTCTGTAACCCAATTTAGGAGGAGATTTGCCATTTTTTTTAGGATATGGCTGCTGACATACAAACAATAGAATCACAAATAATAGTTTAGACTTGATGTTTACTTTCTAAGTGAGATATAAGCAATCCAGAACGTGTGTTTTACCTATCTTTTGGACATACTTGTATTTTTGGACTTCTCTGATGAAAGTTATAATCTGATGTAAAAATGTCTTCCAATGAAGTAACCATTTATTTTTACAGTATTTTAAAACAGCAAACATGTTCAATATATAAGTTAGGAGTGCTCAATATGATAGGCTGATAAAGATGAGACTTCTGCAGCTTCTGGCCCACAGGTCCAAGACCGAACACGTGTTCTCAGTAGTCACACGTATATAGAGCACGCACATAAAACACATCTATACATGTCTGTCTCTGTAGATCAACACAGGTTTACGCAGTCAATGCTCGGACAAACAAAAGCAGCACTAATTGCCTCATCCTGTTGTCTTTTCCAGCTGATTGCATTGAAGAGGCAGTATCTGCCTCTGCCTCTGGAGCAGTCTCCCCAGCTGGGCACGAGAGTCCCTGAGGCTGCATCTCCACACCAGTTGCTTGTGCATCTGAATGCAAATACATGCAGACACACTGTGGAGCCCTCCAGTGACAGGCATTAGACACTTGGGTCTACCTACTAACTGGCCTTTGTATCCTCTGATCTCCAGTTGCCTCATGCACGTAGATGCCACATAAGCAAAAGGGTCTCAATCTATCCCCAGACCTTACAGTGTCTCCACTAGCTGGCTTGGACCTCCTGGTCCCTTTGGTAGCCAGCTGGTATTATACCAGTATTATACTGGTATATACCAGCCTGGTATATACCAGGGCTGGTATTTCAGTCTGTCTATTTCATGTATATGCAGATGAGCCTTGTAACACATAACCTAATAATATACATTTACATTACTTTCTCCAGTGTATTTTATAGATTCTTTGTAAAAAAATCACTTAAATTCTCAATGAAAAAACAAAACAAAACAAAACAAAACAAAAAACTAAAAATGTAGAATGTTGGCTAAGTATCAAAAGGTCAGCTTTGACCTAGACAATACGAGTAAGATAACTTTCTTTTTTCCTAGATGGCTTCCAGGACGTTTCATTTTAATTTCACATCTCTTTCTAAAAAAATTCTTCTTAGCAATCATTTCCAAAATCAGAAGCTGGCTTGATTTCCAAAATCATGTTTAATGTGTCAAATTTGCACAGTGATCAAGGATTATCGTACTGGTGGTTCTCCACACTTGTTAAAGAAGCTAAACGGAATAAGAGTTAATATCATATAATTGGGTACACCTGTTAAATTGAGAAAGCAGTGATCTTCAAAAGTATCATGTGCTTCAGCTGTGAAAGACTAAGCTGTTTACTGTACTTGAAAAAAATGTTATCTTCACATTTTCTGATGCTTTTGCCCAATGCAAATACAGTCCTAACAGATTTAATAAAGATCTGATTTCATAACTTTAAATAGAAAAGATCTTGTTTAGTTGTCAAATTACCATTTACTTGTTAAGCAGGCTATGTGCTATTGTACAGGAAAAAGATAATATTACAGTAGTCAAATTAAAATATATTTAAATGTGTCTTTTTTGTACCAGCTTTTTATGTTTTTGCAATTATTATTCATGGTATCCATTGTCATTTTTTCTCTTTGATTAAGAGACAAAACTGAACACTGAGTAGTAAATGAAAGGAGAAAGCACCATTTTATGCTAATTGATTTTAAAAGTAGCCCATGAGCTAGAAACAATTCAGAACTACTGAGAAAAAAAGTCTCACTGAGATTATGTTAATAGAGATTTTCATTAAAAATATGTTTTTTCTTTTCCTCACTGAAGTACTGTAATTACTGTAAAAGTGAAACAATAAACAGAATCTAGTGGCTGATCCTATCTTGTATAACTTAATATTCTTTTCACAACAAAAATATTACATGAATTTTCATGTAAAAGAATACTGATGGGATTATGATAAAGCAAATTGAATAAGCTTGATATGATCAACAAATTGGAAGTGTAAAAGCTCCAGAGAACTGGAAGATGGTTAACATGAAACCAACGGATCTTCCAAGGGAGATTCTAGGGACTGCAGGGTAAAAATCCGATGTCCAATAGAACCTGTAATAAAAAGAAGAATTAATGGATACATTGGAAAATAGTGTGGGTGTGGTAACACAGCCTTTTGAAAAGAATTCGTACTCCTGGGGTTCTTTGATGAAGCAACAAGTATATGGATTCATTTTTATTTTTTTACTTCAAAAAAAAGTATATGATAAAAAGTTAAAAAAAAGAAAAACATTGAGGAAATGAACCAAATCTTTCCAAAATTAAGGTGCTGTGGCATAAGATGGAAGTTCTTTGTCAGGGAAAACAATCAGTTAAACGATAGGAAAGGGGGACAGCAGTAAGCAATTAGACTTGCAGTATAGTGAGGTCAGTATTGGATTCCCCAGTCCAGGGACTTCTGCTTTTCTATGTATTCACATATGAACTGGAAAACTGTGAATATTGAATTAATCTGGCTTGCTGGTGAT
This sequence comes from Anas acuta, assembly GCF_963932015.1. Classification (NCBI taxonomy): domain Eukaryota; kingdom Metazoa; phylum Chordata; class Aves; order Anseriformes; family Anatidae; genus Anas; species Anas acuta. Next base: position 149,377,603 of record NC_088980.1, read on the forward strand.
ACTAATTTATTTATGGTAAGAAAAATAAGGTGGTTGAGAGCTTAAGAAAACTATTACAAGACAATAACTAGGCAATAGAACAATAGATGACATTCAGTATAGATAAATTTAAAGTGATGCTTAGCCAGTAATACAGTCTTAACTTTACATTGAAAAAGATTGTTTTTGAGTGGACTGTTATTATCCAGAAACAAGACATGGAACTAGTGTGCCTACATCTTCTGTCAAGCATGATGTTCCTGCCTATATGTCTCAATAAATGAATAAATATAATATAAATAGATAAAAATATATATTAAAAAAAGTAGAAATAGAGAGTTTCTGAGAAGAGCAAAAAGCGTGATCAAAGGTTTGTAACAGGTTCTATATTCGTGTGTAGGCTAGGCTTTTTCAGCCTGCAAACAAACAGTCCAGAAGGAGTCCAGAATGAGACCTACATGTATAAACCCTAGGTAGCCTAAAGAGGATGTACATATGTTCTCTTTTCTAGTATAAAACCCAACAACCTAACGGAAACTAAACTAAATGGAGCTAACATGTGGCAAATTGGAAAGAAAATAAAGACACCAGTTTTTCACACAGGGTGAAGAAAATGTCCAGGTTACTGTTTACAAGGACAGCATGTCTCTACTGAAAGTCATTGAGTCATAAACAGCTAGAGGCAAGAAGAGTATTTTTGGGAAGTATTATCACCTGCTTGCCTGGTACTACCTCCCAGATATTCACACTTGGTCACTGTCAAAGATAGAATAGTGGAATAATTGTGCCTCAGTTCTGACAAAATATGCCTGTTTTTAAATGATCACATCCAACCTCCTGCATTCTGTGGCTAAGTGTGGAGTGCAGAATAGTTGGTTTTTCTTCATAGAAGATGCATTAGAATGATTTAAAAATCGATGAAGGACTACATAGCTTACTTGAAAAGACTTTGGAATATAGTGCGATACTTCAAAAATTATCAGCATGTTCTTGATTAATCCTTAAGCTGTTTTTGCAGTATTTTCTTCCCATTCAGAAAAGTCTGTTATTTAGCAAAGCAGAAGTACTGTAAATAATGAGATGTATCTACATGAAAAGGGTTTCTCTAGTGTTTTTTGAAGTGAACAAGGTTTGGTGTATGACTACATGCCAGTTGTGCTTCAAAAGTTCTTTGTATAAGGACCTAGTTCAGTAAACTGAATGTAAATATATAGTGCTATTTAAAATACCCTGTGATATCTGAGAGATCCTCAATGGAGATATTCCATAAAATGTAAGGCAGACCCTCGGGAGTAGGAGCTGGAAATCAGAGACTGTGGCACAGCAAATGGCTCTAGACACCCATGCTTAACTGCAAAGTAGCTGTGTACCTGCACATTAGTCATCCCTTGTGAGACAATGTGACTGATATAACTCTCTAAAGAGAGCTCAAATCATCAGTGAAACAGATTTATCTCTTTCTTTTTTTTTTTTTTTTTTTTCCTTTATGAATTAGTTAAATTAGTAATATGCTAGTGGACGGTTAAAAGTTCAGTTTCCTCCATTTCTTTTTAAAGTGCCACAATGGCTATCTGTAAAAATGAAAAAATCACAAAATAAAGTCCAGGCTTGTTGTCTGATACCAACAAATCTTGTTGGTAGTACTTCTCCTTTTTCATTCTTTTGCTAAATACCATCTAATTCTGTTTCTTTAATGTGATAGAATGTGCACAAGCAACTTGGCAAGCAAAGGGTTTATATTTCTGTATCAGTTCTTTAATGAAGCATACAGGCACAAATGTGAATTTTTTATTTGCTAATAGAGACATATCTCAGTAGAATACCAACTTCAAAGAATCAAACAATAATGAGAACTTGACTTTAATTAAGCGTTTCACCAAGCGGGATAGTAGGAAGAAGAATCTTAGGGAGCCATCATTAAATTTAATGAAACTGAGGATCTGAACTATACCCCACCCAAACAGCAGCAACAAGATGCAACTATGTCAGCACCAGCAATGAAGGTATAAAAACAGTCATTATTCTTCTGAAGTGAATATATATATATATATATTTCACTGCCTACACCAAATACTGCTCAGATGTGTGCTAATGTGTTAGCAACCTACAGCTGTTGCAGGGTCAGTCACACTTTCCCCGAACAAGGACGAACCTTCTGAAAAAGTGTTTCAGAGAGGAAGTCTTCAGAAGAACCAGCTACTGGGGATCTTACCTTTCTGTCTCCCAAAAAAAACACATGATTTAATTGTTCTGGTAGAAATCTATCTATCTAATGGCAGAAATCTATCATCACTGCATTGTCAACCCAGGGGAGTTTTGCTCTCTTTTTTCTAAAATCATGGCTGGCCAGTTGTGACAAACTGGGGGAGTTGCTAGCCATTCCATAAGGCACACCATTTTTGCTGCCAGCCCAGCATCTATAGGTGCAGATCAGTATCTTCCAAACAAGACATAATGTGAAAATTAAAACCAGTGTTTATACTCACATATTCAACTGCAGTGACATTTTTCTAACCACATATTCATAATACATCCAACCAAGATGACACATCCAAGGACTGACTTGAGGGGGGTGAGGTGGGTAGCAATAGGAAAACTCCTGCCTGCTCCTTATGTTGCAGTTCACTTCTCTTTGAGAAAGGTGGATACCAAAAGTCACAAGCCATTTTCTGTTGCTATCAAGGACTGTGCAAGGCCAAAATAATAGGATGTCTAGTATGACATTTAAATGTGACTTGAAGAGCATACTTCAGAGTAGACTAAGGTTAGATAAAATACTGTATTGTCCTCCAATAACTTTCATATGCATTACAGTACAGTGATAGTGCATTCACTGTCCTATTTTCCTAATCTTCTTGCTTGTGGAGCTGTGGCGTGGGTGGATATCAAGATTAAAAGATAGGAGCCTAGATAACTGTGCAGAGCTAAGCCCTGAAAATATTAATTTTTGTCTTTGAACTGTGCTAGTCATGGTAGGGAGTAAATTAATGCAGGATTAGAAACATTATTTTATCCAAGATGTGATACAGGGCCAAATTGAAGAGCCCTATTCCCTCTTAATTAAACCACATAGTTCATACCATTCAGAAATACTGATTTAAGGAATTGAACTGCAAATTAGAAAATATTTTGGTCTGTGTATGTTTAATTTTAATTAACTGGAGACTTACTAATTTGACAAGTGTTTCACAACACAGAACTTGTAAAGGGAGAGTTGAAGGTTATGTTCGTTTGTAGACTATATTTTAAATAAACTGCATAAAAAAATTTAAATACATTCTCCAGTCTCACAGCACAAGGCATTTAAAATACTACTGTAGGTTTTTCATTGAATAAATGTTTTTGCTCATCATTAAATTATTGGCTAAATATTTATGAACTTCACTGCTTTATGCTTCAACAAACAAATTGATCTTTTCATTTTGTTTTACTCTGAATTCTGGAGACAACTGTGGAGTGGAATACAGCTGACTTAGCGTTATCACTATAGGGGTAATTCATCTCATGCTAAACTAGGTATCTATCATAAAATATAACACAGTATTTGGAGATGACTATCTCACTTCATTAAAGACAGACAAAGCCTAAATGATGAACTTTACACGTAGACACTGTATTATTATTATTATTATTATTATTATTATTATTATTATTATTATTATTATTATTATTATTATTATTATTATTATTGGAAACAAAAATGTGGGAAAGTGAATTCTACTTTTTAAGTTACTGATAATAACTTTGTTCAAGCAAGTAATGTTCTATGTTATATTTGCCTGCTGGACAACCAAAGGAGAAGTGATTCATTTCATTCTAGATTTTCTGCAGAATTCAGTGGTTTGGCTCTCCTTGGAATTGACTGTGGTGATGTTTCTCTTCTAAAGTTGAGCATGATGCTTTGGTATCTTCCCTTCCATTTGTTTTGCTTACACTATGTGTATCTGTGGCTCTCCTTTTCTTCAAAAATGGTACTTACAAGCATGAATTATACCCCATTGCTTGTGCTTTTCATGTTGACTGTTCTGCTCTGGAGAAATAGAACTTTTCCTATACCGAGACTCTGCTTCCCTAGGATTTTAAAGAAATCCTTAGAAATAGCTTGACCCACTTGGCTCTGAGAGGACCATGTTACCTTCTCTAGCTTGCAGCTTCATAGTTGAGAAGTAGTTCCAGGTGAGGAAAAAAAATAAATAAATAAAAATGGGGGAGATGGGGGGAGGGGGAGAAAAAAAATCTTCAAGATATGTCTGAGAGACAGAGTGGAAAAAAGGTAGTGTCACAGTATGGTCAATCTCATACAGAGATGTGAGAAAGGAAAGGTCATGGGCTTCGGGAAATATCCAGCTACTAGTTGAATATGGTGAGGAGAAGAATTGGTATATGAAGTGGAAAGCAAGTTAAGAATGCTGCAGCTGAAAGACGATGTGTGTGTGAAATACAGAAAGCTTTCCAGACTGCCATTTCTGCTTTTCCACTGTACAATAAAATCAAGTAAACATTTAAAGATCTGAGTAGTGGGAGGCAATCATATCTGCACTCTTAGAAGTCACCACATTTTGATTATTTCAGGGTGAATTGCTTGCACTTTTTAATGCCATAAATTGTGCTTAATATCATATTGTTTACATAATGATAATTGTTCCCTGAGCAGAGAGATCCTTGAGCAATTCTGTATGGGATTTAATTCTTTAAATATAATTCCCCTAGCAGCAATGTGGCTAAGATTAGGGAACAGATTCCAACCCAGCCACCCCCACACCCAGCCCCCCAAAAGGCATATTCTTCATCTTAAAACAGATACAAAATTTAATTTTCATAGAAATTTCAGGATAATTTTGCTATTTAAGGAATCATTTGCAGATAAACAGAAGAGGGCAAAATTCCTTTCACAATGAGCACTAGATTAAACTTTTTTTTTTTTTTTTTTTTTTTTTTTTTTTTAATACATAAGGCCAGTAACACAGGCAATGATGCAAAAGATTAATTTCACCATTTCACCAAGTGATGTCAAATCTTCCTGGAGAAAAATTCTTAAGGTGAATGTCTGAGGTACAACTAAAGATTTGATCAAGATCTATAACTTATAGGAGGTGAAGCCCTCAGACATTTCACACAAACTTTTGAAGTACAATCTCTTGATCAAGTCAGTCAGTGCAGTTAGGGAGCTGGAAAAGCAATGTGTCTTGATAATGGACCAGAACAGGAAAAGTGAAAATAGAGCTGGAAGTCTGGAAGATAAGAAGTGCTGCACAGGAAATATGACAGGAAAAGGATCAGGTTAGTCTCATCTCAGTACCAAATGTAACTATTCTTCTGCTGATAGGAACAACAGAGTTTCAAGTTTTAATTGTTAAAGGGATTTGTTTTCCAGAAGCTGGAAAAATCTGCTTGTTTGCAAATGGGACATGAATCTCAGGAAGGCTAAATTATGGAAATTGCTTTGTTAGGACTACACAATGGATGGAGCAACATCAGAAATATATGAAAAACTGGCATTTCCTCTAGCTTCTGAACATCAAAGTTTCCTAGAGTGCTTCCAATGACTTTCTAAGGCTTTGAGGATGTCCATCAGAAAACATACTTGTCTTGTTTTTCATATATTGAATCAGTGGAAGATTGCTGTGGTAAGATAATTGGTGATTCCTTATCAGATCTATTGAATTTCCATAGAGAAGAATACAGGATATAGATATTTAAAGTAAAAATCATACTTGGACTACCCACTGCTCAGTGCAATTTGCTCTTACCTGCTGCAGACAAATATTTCTTTACAGGAAGTGGCAGACCACATAGGGGATCTAAATGTAGGTGTCAGTTCAAACTTTGGCAGCTAGTGTGAGTGCAATATAGCAAGGAATAAAACATGAGTAATGCAGATGCATGTCACAGAATAGTTATAGATGGGAGCTGATCCCACTAATCAGTAAGAGCCATAAGTGAACAGCGACATTTAAAGAGTAATATTATCTTTGGCTTCATGATATATGAACTTAGAAGTCCACAGCCATGGATAAAGTAATTGAACTTTAGTAGCAATTTCCACAGTTTTGACCTTAGCTTTTTACTCCTTTCATGTTTTCCAGCAACTTTTGACAAACATAGGTGAAGAGATGGCTAATAACATTGTCACCTTCTTCCAGAGCCATCACCACCTCTTGACAGATAAATACCCTTGAGACATTTATTTAGATTAACCTACACTTCAGAAAGCTCCTGGAAAATGAAGTGGCCTTCCCTCATTTCCTCAAAACCTATAAAGAATTTGCTAAAGAAATCCAAGTTGGAGGCTGACTGTGACCTGGAGGCTTTGGAAAACCATCAGAAAGCATAGACTGTGAAATGTTCACTTCATTGACTTTCAGTGGGAGGCAGAGGAAGACACTGATGCATACTTGCTAAAGAAAAAGTATTAGTGTTGAAGTGCACATAATACTGGACCAGAACATGGGACAAAGATGCATTAAGGATGTGTGTGAGATGAGGAGAAGCTAAGCAGCAGTGTAAGTGTCAGGAAGCAGGAGCACAAAGCCAGAAACAAGAGAGAAAGACAAATAGGAAAAAAGGAGTGAAAAGAAATCGCTCAAGGAGGCAATTTTTGCATTGTGAATCTACCTCATCAGAACCAGCAAGCAGACAGATGCCATTGTTATCTTTTAATAGCTAAGTCAGAATTGTATCAAATGTGAAAACTAAACTTCACATTCAGCTTAGCTACCTAGGGAGACAGAAGATGACACTGAATAACTAATGCACCATAGGTAACAGTCAAGAGAATAACTTTGGATTGACAAATGTATGATGCAATGTACCAGGACAAATGAGAAAAAAAAAAAAAAAGAGAGAGAGAGATTTGATTGCTAATTGCTGATTGCATGTTTAGAATAAGAAACAAAGAAAAAAAAAATAAAGAAAAGAAAAGAGGAAGAACAGCACTCACAGTGAGGGCCATTATCATAATCTGACATCAGTTTAATTGTGCACAATTATTTCACATGAAATATTTGTTGAAAGCAACCTAATCTACAGAATAGGCTCCTAAATAAATAAATATATAAATAAAAAGTGCCAGAAGCAGTGGATTCCTGTACTGCTTAAAGAACAAAAAAAGAACAAAAGCAACTTTAAAAGAAGGCAGTAAGCCTTCAAAAAGATGAGAAAGACAGACAGTGATATATAGAATGCATGAGAATGAGTAGGCAGGAAAGAAAGAGTGATCTTTATGGCCAGAAGTTTCTTCCAATTCCAGGCGTATTTTATAAAAAGAAGAAAGATTTCTACTAAGAGAAATTTGAGTCTGTATATGAGATACTGTAAAATAAATTGCAGTTGAAAGGAACTTTAAGCACATATTTTCAATGTTAAACTTAAATCCCCTGGAAAAAGTGAAGAAAAAAGAAAAGGAAAAAGGCATTTCATTCATTATTATAGACAGTATCATACACATAAAACTTTTCAAAGCAGTGTAAATATTTAAGCAGCTACTATAGAAAAACTTTTATATTACCTTAGAATGAAAGCATATTTCTGGAATCAGATACCTTTGATTCCCTGACTAGAATAAAGTTTGAGCTCTTCCATTCTAACCCTCTGCAAAACAGGCTTCCAGATCTTTCTCATCATCCAACCCCACTCCTTTGCCATTTCTATTTTTCCTTCAACGATCAGGTAGCTAGTGGAGAGTTTGATTCATTAAAACTAAATTTTCTATTAAAATACACTTAATGTCAGCTGGAATGGGGATTTGAACAAATCAGATGTTAGGCCAATGCTTGTAAAGATCTTTTTAAATACATGGTTCTTATTGTGGTTGGATTTGCCCCCAGGAATTTCAATTGTGTTATGTCATTGAATTTCTGAGTCCAAATTGCTTCTTGCTTCTAGGCCTCAGTTTCCAATTTTAAGCTGCTAAAATAGCTTCATTATTCTCATGTATTTTCCCTGCCTTATCATTATTTAATACCAAGACTGGAGGACCAGAGGATATTATTTATTTGTACAGGTAAAAATGTAATGATTGTAATATCCCCACAAGAAAGAATCATGATGTCATTATAGTATTTTTTTCACTCCTCTGTTCCTCGGCAAATTTTCTTTATTCCTATTATCTCTGTCTTGAAATGGATGCTGTCACCTGTCTATCTGGATGTTGTCTTCTGCCACTAGTAGTTGAAAAAAATTAAAAAATAATAAAATAAATATTTCACCAGCAGAGAACTTTAATTCTGTTCTATGTTTTAAGTTTTATGTTCTATGTCTGCTGTTTAATTCTGATTCTGTGAGCCATGACTAGATTAAACCATAGATTTTGGCCAAGGACAACAAACCTGAGACTTGTGGCAGACTCACAATTTCAGCTCATGTTAATGTAAAAGAAAAAATATCATATTCTTTGTTTTAGAGAAAACATTGTGAATAGGAACAGTTTGCACCTCATACAATGAAATCTGTGTAATTTTACAGACAATTCATTTCTCTAGCAGAGGACAAAAAAAAAAAAAATAAAGGGAAAAACATCCTTGCCCCAGAGACACTTACATGGTCTAACTAGACCACCAACATTTGGAGGAAAGTGGTATAAGATGGGACAAACCCTTAATCCAATGGAAATTGAAACCTTGGGGAAATCCAATGCAGCAGGTTTCAGAGGGATCTAGATGTCCAGCCATCAGCTTTGTTGTGAGTAGCAGTGCCTGCCTTAGTGGTATTTTGTCCCTCTTCAGCAATGGAAGGAAAAAAAGGTCTCATCTGTGGCCACATACATTCTATGTTTCACCAAGGATCCTAATGTCCAAACTGCCCAGCCCAAGGACTGCCAGGACTCTGCCCTGTCATGCACAACAGCTTCTCATTTCTGTGGAAATGGGCACAGGCTCTGAGAGTTTGGTGTATACCCCAGGATGTATATGGGATGTCTCTGGGGTGCAGATCTTGGAACCTCAGGACCTCAGAAGTCAGATAGGTCCATAAGGCTCTTGTGGTCTATGACACAGCCTTGCTTGACAGAGGTGACAAGTGATGGCTGCAGTCAAATCCCAATGATTCTGAGAGAACTGAAGAAAAGATATCAATAAATCACCAGATTTCAGACTGTTTAGTAGAAAGAAGAAAAAATCTGAGTACAAATGTTTAGAGTCAAGTCACCTTTTCTGAAACCCATGCTGTTTTTTGCAAAAGCAAGAATAGAGCTCAAATTTCAAATGATTTGTTAAAAAGGAGCAGGCAGAGATAATTTACTTGTCCTATGAGTGGAAACCTGAAATAAGGCTAAATGATAGCAGCAGCAGAATCCCAAAGGAGCACCAAACTGAAAAAGAAAGTTTGGGGAACAGTGCGGGAAAAAACTCTACACATGCCTGTCATAAATAGTATTTTGCAATTTTTAGCACTCAATACCGAATAAAAAGGATGTTATAGGAAGAAAGCAAACAGTAATTTTGAGGAAATCACTTTACATTAATCTCAATGATATTAATGCATTAAAAAAGCAACAAAAATCCACCCCACTTTGTGAAGTTTACATCAACAGTAGATGTGAAGATAAGCATCATGAAAAGCTCAATGTTAGAGACATCGGTTGTGAGCCCAGTACAAAGAATACTTCAGTTCAGTATCAGAACAAAGAGCAATATGTCAATCAAGTGCAGTCATACTAATATCATATCATGACCAATCATATAATTACTTTGATAATACCAAAGAAATTATGAAAGTTAAAACTAACGTTTAAAAAGCTAAAATGCCATTAACATACAAACATCCAGCTGCAACTAAAACTTCTGAATTACACCATCATACAAGCATAAAACATAAAATATTCAGACAAAAATAGAAAAAAAAAAGTAAAAAAAAAAAAAAAAAAGTTGCAGAATGAGGAAACACACTGTGCCCAAAGAATCTACTATGAATTTTTTGCAGTTGAACTGCTAACTGGCTACCAAGTTCTAAGTTCTAACTGGCTACTAAGTTCTACTTGTCCTCTAGGGGTCCTATAAGTTATTCATTGCTCAGTGCAGCATTTACTTGGAATAATGATCTGAAGGAAATTAATAGAAGACAAGTCCTTTCAGAATCACTAATGGATGGGTACACAAGCTGGATAAGCAGAAAAGTATCTACTGGAAGGTCAAAAAAGTTTCATATTTACATAGACTGAAAGAACTAAAATGAGCCCACTAACTATCACAATACAAAACTCAATCATTCAATGCAAAATGGGGGTGCTTGAGACCAGTAACAGGCATTGACAAGAGATAATCATTGGAAGCTGTTTCATTAGGAGGGAAATTGCCTTACCATATCTTGAGTATTAAAGATCGATAGTTCAACTAGAACAGTCAAATGCTCAGCAACAATAATCCAAGTAGGAAAATTTTACAAAACGTTATATCTTAGCTACCCACCATTGTCTGCTTATACTACTGAAGTGCAAAAAATACAGGTTCATAAGAGAGCACTGGAGATGTGTAAAGATCCTCTCCAAAGCAATGAGAAGACATAAACAAATTTTACTTCTGTGCCTGCTCTATCTCCTCCCATACTTTTCATGATTGTCTCCAACTTTGATAAGAGCTATGAAAGGCAGGTAAAACAAAAGAAAGAGGTAATAGACAGGCACTGTGCACCCAGCAGAACACAGAACAAAGCAGAAACAAATATTTTGACTAATTGCTTCTTTCACTGCTTCAATATTGCATACTGTAACTCCAGTTTCTACACAGTAAGCAACTTGCCTCACAGTGTCAGAGCAACCATCACAGAGAGAGCAGTGAGGCTTTTTCACCAGCCCTGGTTTGTTCACCATCATTTTGTTTTAGACAGCAAACTGCAGCTTACTGGCTGGCAGTTTGTTCAATTACCCAGTGATGAGAATTCACTCACAGCACATCATCACCATACCACAGCCAGTCAAATGTCAACACTGAATTAGGAGCTGAAGTGAGTGAGACTCTGTTAAAGAAAGCTGCAAACATCAAAGAAAATCTATGGCAGACTATCTCTTAATGTAGAAACACTGTCACAAAAGGTATTCATTAACAGCAGCTTTGTACAATATCTGATGTCAAGATGGTGTTAGGCATTGGTGCTCACAACTCCATCAGTAACAGGAATGACAATGGAAAAACCATAGGACAAAGGAAAGATACACAGAGACAAAAGCTAAAGACCTTTCAGATGTACACCCTGGACAGACTATCATCTCACATTAAAATGCACACATGCAAAAGAATTCTGTAGTAAGGCTAGGAATGAGCATTTAACTCACTCAAATCCTCACTATTTCAAAGACCACTAGAAGACAGATGTGGAGATGGCCAAATATGCACGCCATTACATTTCTTTTAACAGGCATGAGTGAACCACTAAGCAGTTGATGATGAGTATGTGAGGGCACTTGAGATATTTAATTTACAATGGAACCAAAGATAAGAGTTTCCTTAAAGTCAGAAAGGTTCTCCCTAACACCTATGTCAAACTGCCACCACTATACAGAAAACTTTTGGGGCAGTGTTTAGACATGAGAAGACTGTCTTTCCGTAAACATCCCTGGCTTCTAAGAAAAAATGAAATGTTAGATATTAAAAATAAGGGTTGGTGCTCTTTGTTGGTAACATATACATACACTCCACAAACTTTTATTATCTGAAGTCCCTTGGTTTGTTCAACCCAGAGCAGAGCAGGCTGAGGGGAGGCCTCATGGCGGCCTGCAGCTCCCTCATGAGGGGAGCGGAGGGGCAGGCGCTGAGCTCTGCTCTCTGGGGACAGCGACGACGGGACCCGAGGGAATAGCATGAGCTGGGACAGGGGAGGGTCAGCCTGGGTGTTAGGGAAAGGTTCTGCACTCAAAGGTGGTCGGGCACTGGGACAGGCTCCCCAGGGAAGTGGTCAAGGCACCAAGCCTGACAGAGTTCAAAAAGCCTTTGGACAATTCTCTCAGACACGTAGTCTGATTTTGGGGTGGTCCTGTATAGACCCAGGAGTTGTACTTGATGATCTTCATGGGTCCCTTCCAACTCAAGATATTCTATCATTCTACAATTGTATGAAGTTCAAATGAAGTTCAATGCAGTGGAAGAAAAAATGTGATTACAGAGAATGTTGAAGAGAAATATTCATTACATTAGGATAGTATTTTGAGAGGAAAGGTTGAATGCTGCACTGTCTTGGCACTCTCATTTCCACTCTCTCCCAGCTTGAATACCAAGCAGATGGAATGTAAAATATTTCAATTAGTGGCAGCTACCATTAAAGTGACTAAACATTTTGGGAACAAACCAGTGTTTTTACAATGACTGTGCTTTAAATGCTAACAACTCTTTTGCATTATTTCAGGCACAGAGGCTCATTTTTCAAATGGTTTTCTGTTTATGTCTTTTAATCTGAGATTATAAAGAATACGCTTTACACTGTGGTTGGCCTGCCAGGTTTCAGGTGAGGCGATTGATATGTTTGTCACCAGAATTCTTTGACTGAAGCCATGTCAAGCAACTCTGGAACTCACAGAGGGGTAATCAAAAGTGACAAGGTAACTGACAGCTCTGACAAGTGATTGTAGAACACACTACACTGTGCTTTGCTGTGGAAAAAAATGACCTAAACCTTATGGTTAAGTCTAAATACCTCTTAGCAGCCTGTTTTCCTTTATGGAGAATTATTATATTGTCAGGAAAGTTAGCAGAAAGCAGAGTTACTACCAACACATGACTTGAGTTGTTCCTGGTTTCTACCATGTGCAAGGAATATAGTTCAGAGGCAATGGTCGTTCTGAAGAGTATAAGTTGCAGCCAGCTTTCTCTCTCCTGTTCATGAAATGTTTAATTCCATTTCTCAGTACATTACTGACTTTTTCTCTCAAGTCAGGATCAATAAATCCTTCTTTTGTGTTCTCTGTATGAATAGTCTCAGACAGAAAAATTGCACATCAACAGGCAAGAAAAGGGAAAACCTTGAACACAGTGAAGGAGTGCAGACGTAAAAAAAGATAAGCAAAATTCCAACTAGAGCTTAAAGTGCAGTGTTAAGATTTGCCTCTTTTTCCTTGTTTTGGGACTAAAACAAGCTTATGTAAGACTGTGAGGGTGTTTGTTTATGTGTGGAGGTGTATTCAACTTTATGCAATGCTCTTTCCAAAGAAATCACCTAAATTTGATATCTGGTACCTTTGATTTGATGGTCTTCATATCTACTTGCTTTTTCTTTTGCAGCGTTTCCACAGGGATGTTTTCACTGGCATCACTAAGCTTTGATTTAGGCTATTAAATCATATTTTGCTCTCCAATCTATCTACTGACATTTTATTCCTTCTATGGAGATAAAACCTCTGTTATTGTCAAGTGGATCTGAGAGCATTTTCTGCCTTAAGGTGTTTTTCTGTTATACAAGGGAAAGAATGGGATGAAATGAAGATGCTCTTATGGTCTCAGGCATTTGATCTGTTTTAAAAAAAAAAAAAAAAAAGTAACTAAATGCAAGTGCTAAGCACTTGCTTTATAATACTATCACTTGAACTAAAGCATCCAGATGACACAGGGCTCACTTGTTTTAAACCTTATGCGAAAAGAGGCCTAGTTCGAGGTCTGCTTTCAAGACAATGTTGAAAATTGGAGCTAGCATTGTAGAAGTGATGGTCCAACAGAAGCATCAAGCTGGGAGCTAATTGGATAGAGAAGGACTGGCAGGAAACCAGCAGGGAGCTGGGGCTGGGCAAGGTAGATCTCAGGTGGGCAGGGATTGACCTGTAAGTGATGTAAATCCATCACCATGAACAAGAAGGAAGAAAGTTCACATCAGTGTAGTTTTTGAAGTAGATACTGCCCTTGAATCTCCTGATGATTCAGGTTTAAAATAGAATTAACAGTGCTGCAATAATAGGTGAATGGAAAGGTGCATTCAAATACTTATTTTAGTACCTATGAAGCCATATATTTTAAAGTTAATGCAAAGGGTGTCCTTGCCCAGGTGTTAGCAGGGGCTGCAGGGTGCTGGCCAGTTTCAGATGGCTTCAAGAGCTCCATGGCAGTGCAGAGATGAGCCCAGCACCAAGCTGGTGGCACCTCAGGGAAAACAGATTTCTGAATGGGCAGAGTGGGCACAGGCCGAGGAGGAGGCCTAGGGCAAGGGAGAAGCAGCAGAGGGCCCAGGCCCCAGGAGGAGGAGGGCAGGAGGGGCTCCAGGCCCACAGGCAGCAAGGATTCCCCGGCAGCCCTGCAGAGCCCCCACTGGAGCAGATCTCCACCATACAGCCCGGGAAGGGCCCACACCACATCAGGGGGACATTTCCTGAGGGAGCTGCGGCCCTAGGGAGCCCCCGCGGGAGCAGGGTGTTCCTGAAGGGCTGCAGCCTGGGGCAGGGCCCCCTCTGGAGCAGGAGGAAGGGATGGCCGAGAAGGGCTGGTGGGCTGAGTGCAGCCCCCATCCCATCCCATCCCATCCCATCCCATCCCATCCCATCCCATCCCATCCCATCCCATCCCATCCCATCCCATCCCATCCCATCCCATCCCTGTGCTGCTGGAGGAGAGGGGGTGGGAGTGAGGTGATGAAGATGGGCCTGGAGAAGAGGCAGGTGTTGTGGAAATTTTACTTTATCTTTCTTACCAACCAAATCTGTTTTAACTGACAATAAATTATGTTAATTTTCCTAAGGTTGAATGTGTTTTTCTCATGATGGTAACTGGTAAGTTATCTCCCTGTCTTCACCCTGACCAATGTGCATTTCTATCTTGTTTTGTCCTCCTGTCCTGTTAAAGAAGGGGGGTGAGAGAGTGGCTGGGTGGAAGTTTGACCTTTAGCCATAGTCAGATTAGAAAATTCTTATGAAGATTTCCTGAAACAATCTTTTTAATCATGCACTGAAGTCCATGCAGCAAACCATCTCTTTAGATTGGCTACATCTCTTAAAAGAACAGGCCCATTTTTACCTACATAGACTTTCCTGGCCTGTTTTTACTGCTGAATTCTAAAATTATAAATTAAGTGACATCACACCTCTGATTGAAGTGTGCTTCCTGCTATCTTACTGAGTGTCAGAATATTGCTCTGATTATCAGTTTTCACTAGAATAAACTTGTCCGGCCACCACATTTCCATTTTCCAAAGTAGATTGTGTAGTTATATGAATACCCTTTGAATATCCAACAGTGATGCAAGAGTTGGATACCTTCCAGTCCCTAAACACCACATTTGGAGGTATGAAGTGCCCTGATTTTAGTTGATTACAGTGAAACTGAAAGTCACACTTAATTCAAGCCAGAGAAGGGCTATAGGTTTACTAAATCCAAAACAGATGAATTAGCAAAATTTATAGAAGTGAAAAGAAGGAAAGAGAGAACCTGAAGGCTACAGAAAACCTTTAACCATTTCTCTTTCCTGTATGCCTTGGTTCATACACTGACAGACTGTCTTCTGCTTCAATGGCAGAAAAATTCAGCTCTCAACAACACCTGAACTGTAAGATTGCCTACACAAAACAAATCCAAACATTTATAACACCTTAATCTTAATTATTCTGATCCATCTGTTTTTATCATTTGTAATTCCTCAACCACATCTTTGACCCAAGAAAAAAGAGGAACTGGCAATTCTTCATTACACTTACTTGAAGATACTAATTCCTGTGGATCTGGCACAAATAGTCTTACTCACATTGCCAGAATGCTTACAAGAGTTGTGTTTGTCCGAACTTTTAACAAGTCATTAATGCACAGTGAAGCATGATGCCCTTTTCTAGTGGGTAAGGAAATCTCAAACCTCAGACTTATGGCTTTTCAAAGTCAGCTTTAGTATTTCACATATTACATGTAGACCAATATTTTTTATGGAGACAGGCACACAAGCTAAATGCATATTATTACTGGCATGTCCCTGAGACCATATATAAAGGTTTTCAAGGACTTTGGGGAATTAAGCTTTCATCCATTTTGAAAGATAACATCACATCCTGTCAAAGCAGATCTCTGCAGAGAGAGAACAAAAGAAAGATGGCAGGACAGTGCACTCATGACTGTTGCATATAGCATCAGCAACCTTTGCTGAACTTGTGTTCGTCATAAAGCTGCACTTGAAACCATAAAGAACCTAGGGCTGCAGACAGAATGTAATACTAAACCATTTCTAAGAGCAGTTAGCTCTTAGGCTTTGCTGCCAGTCCGGTGGTTAGAGCACAGCCTGTTGCGTTACCACAGTGATCACAACATTTGCCTTCTCCACAGCATCTGTTCAGAATGACGTTTTCCCAGGCTGTATGTACTATTAATATATTATTTAACAAACACTTGAAGGGGTGTGATGGTGTCAGGAACATTTTGGATAACAACTCTTATTCCTCCCACTCTGCTGTCACTTCATTTGTTTTCCGCAAGGGTATTTCTCAACTCTGAATTTGATCCCTGATATCTATGAAATGAAGGAAAAAGCATATATATATATATATATATATATATATATATATATATATATATATATTTTTTTTTTTTTTCTTGTTATAAATTAAGAATAAGTAAATGGTTCACACTCAATCAGTAAATCTTCCTCAAACCCAAACTGCTTTTCTTTTCATTTGGAGTAATTCTAATTTTAGTGACAGCTCAAACTAATTAGGTTATTTATTTTAATAGCTTAATCAAAAATCAACACGAAGAATAAAGAACTTTATTGACTTTACCCTTCATTCCCATGAGCTTCTGCACTATACATTGTCACAACAACACAAGGTAAATCAACCTTGCTCAACAAAATAGTGAGCTCAACAAAACACACTCATACTCTGAGATGTCCACCTGAGCTTTTAAAGTCAATAGAAAAAGGCATTTCCAGAAGACTACTTACCCCTTTTCCACCTTACCATCATGTCTTTTAGGGTTGGATCAATTATTTTCAGAAATAACCTCTCTCTTTCTTGACTGCTGAAGAAGATGAAATTTGATGCCCAACTTCTGGATGGATAAAGCTGGAAACTGATTCTCACCTACCCAAAATGTGAAAAAAATGTGTGAAGGCAACTGCATTCTCAGCACTTGTAAATTTATTTAATATTCACAGTGTTTCTTTACCCACCTACAGTATCACTATCCACCACTTTCTTTTGCCAGGCAAGATTCCTAAAAAGATACACATTCCCTGTCCTTAAGAGTTTACATACTTAAATAACCAATGCAGATTTCCAGCTGAAGCACAGGAAGAAACCACAAGTCAAGTATCAAATGCAGAGGATTATTAGAAAGCAAAGACTTAAAACCTACAGAAAGCACTGTGAGAAGATGGATAGGAAGAAGAAGAATGGAAAAGGTGGGAGATTACAAGGAATCATAGAATCATAGAAATATTAAGTTTGGAAAAGATGTCGAGGATCGTATAGTCCAACCATCCCCCTACCAGCAGTATCACCCACTAAACCATGTCCCTAAGCACCACATTCAACCTTTCCATAAACACCCCCAGTGATGGTGACTCTACCACCTCCATGGGCAACCCATTCCAATGCCTGACTGTTCTTTCTGAGAAGAAATATCTCCTAATTTCCCATCTAAACAACCCTGCCCTGGCACAACTTGAGGCCACTTGGTTTCTATAGGTGGAGGAAATTTGTTAAAGCCCCAGAAAGATGAGGTAAAAAGCCATCAAGATAAAAGAAAACAACAGGGAAAGGAGGAGACCAAGGAACATAAAACACTGCTTCTTCTGCACTGGAGAGAAGTTCCTTCATAGGAGAGAAGTAGCAGGCCCATAGGTATGTCACCTTTTTCACACTTCATTTCATTTTTATCCCAGATGAAATGCAGCTATGACAGCCTATTTACTGCACTTGAGAACTTGTAAGTTTTTTTTTTTTTTTATTTTTTTAACTTTTCCCTTCAGAGACTTTAGCTTAAAGTTATACAAGAAGGATACAAAAAAAGCCTTTGGTTTAAAAATTTCCCTGTTTTTTATCTGCTGTATAGATTGGTTAAAAATAACTTTAAGTTCCTTTACTTTTTCTTTAATCTCAGTTATGACCCTTCTCTTGACATTATTTTATTGGGTCCTCTTTTTTTTCTTTTTTTCATTTTTCTTTTTTTTTTTTTCTTCTTTTTTCTTTCTCTCTTCCTGTTATGGATAACATCTTGGTGTTATTATCATTTACTTCGCCACTATTCCAAGCTTCTCTTGGCTTTCTTTATTTCCGATTTACACCAGACCTGGCATCTGTCTTATTTGGACACGATCTGTCTTATATTGTGTTATTTACACAAGATTCCCATATGTTTTTTAAGAAGGCTTCTTTAGCCTCTGAAAATGTGCTCATTTTTCTGCTTAATGATATGGGTTTCCTTTTTCCTCTTGGTATTCGTTGTCTCTGGAATTGGTTCTTACACACTTTCTATGTCAAATTTGTAGAGTGTAGGGTGTTCCTTTTATATTACATTCTTCAGCATGCTGTTAACCTTTTCTATCAGCATTTAGAGTTTGCCCTTTCACAGTTCGTTGTCACAACATTTGCCTTCTGGGAGATACTCTTAGCTGTAATATCAAATCTAATTTTGTCCTGATGCCCAATGGAACCTATGTAACCTTTGTAGATAGGTATAATAAATATGATTTTACCAGAACTGAATGCAAGGGATTAAACTCTACATTTTACAGCCATTGCCATTACTGACAAATGTTCCTTCCAACCTGACTCTTTTTTTTCTCAGTTAAGGTGATGACTTGCAGAGCTTTGGTTCTACCTGGAAGATGACTTCTGAATTCATGCAATACTGTGACTGCTGATTCGATGTTAATTCTGATATTGCTTAAGCTTGGTTGAACAAAACAACTCAAATCAAATACAAAAATGTTGTTGAATGTGTATGTCACATAGATAAAAACTGCAGAGACCATGAGGAGCAACTAATAGTATACATTAACACAGATGATACAGAAAGGCAGATACAGAGATTTATTTATCAGGTAAAGGCAGTAAATAAATAAAACTTCTCTTCACATCTGAATATATATCTTATAGAAGGTGGGGATGTACAGGGTATTAAAAAAAGAGACATAAATGTGTACCTAACACATATGTTTTAGCACAACTTATAATTTGTAAACAGCTTTTCTGAGTTCATTCATGCTTCTCCTGATCCACATATCAATGTGAAACAACCTTGTAGCCTTTTGTACCTTTGGTTATCATTTTATTTTTGTCTATAAAGATATTGTTATTGGAAATGTTGGGAAATGCAGTCACTAAGTACAGCACTGGCTCCAGGAGGGGGGGTTGATAGGAAAATATGATCACTGAGCTATTTACAGGAATTGAAAGGTGAAGCTCAAATAAGAAATATGAGCAGGAGTGGTAAAAAGGAGGGGTTCACAACTATTACCATTACCCTGAATGGATATGCTGGAAAAAGTAAAAAACAAACAGGATAAATTACATAAATGTTCACCACCTGATACTTCTTTGTATTCCTAAATGATATACAGAGTTTTTGAGAAGAGGAAAGACCCTAAGTATCAGTTAGTGTTGAGGTAAAGAGAAAAATATTTATTTCAACAAGCTTAATCTTCAAATAAAATGAGAGATAACAAGGTAGATAAAATAAGATGCTGAAGTGAAGTTGAGGACTATAAATAAGAGATATTATTGGGGATGCTGGGTTAAGAACTGACCACTGCCTTCACACTTCACATTTCTTTCTTTTTAAAGCAAATCTTCTGTGAAATTTTTAGGACTGTGGAATTCTTTTTTTTTTTCCTTTTTTTTTTTTTTTTTCCTGTTTGACTTCAGAGTTTCTATTGAAACTGTAAAAATTGAGCTTGCAGTTGCTATTAACTGTGTTGCAGCCCATGAGTGGATATCAATGAAATCACTTACATTTACCTTTTTTCTTAATTTGTCAGACTGTGACACTTTACTAATATATTTACCTACCAATGTTGTAGGTACTCCAGCTGGGGAAACAGAAATTCAGAAACACGAAATTCAGACACACCAGTTTGTGTACATGAATGTGCTGGTAGAAATGCTGTGGGAATTGCCTGTCTGTTGCCTTGTCCTTCTGAAACTTTGGAGGCTTGCAAAGAACTGCCCCAGGAGTGTCAAAGCTATCATACAATTCACAAAGGGTGAAACATTCATGCCAGAAACCCGAATCTCTTGAGATGGCATGATGCAGAACATTTTCTGGGTTCTGCCAAATATAATGTTAGGCCACACAATAATATCTACTTAGAATCTATAATTTCATCTAAGTTATTATTTTCCAGAACCCTTCTTATTCACTTACTAAATATCAGAACAATTTATCTACATGTACTCTATTTTTAGTTTAGCATTTTTGGTATCTCTCTTGCCACTTCAGTAAATGAAGGAAGAGTGGACATTTGTGTTAAGTTGACAAAGTTTAGGCCAGCCTGACTTTGGAAGCATTTATCGGTCAAACAGCCTGCATGACTGAACTTGTCTTACCTTCCAGATTAAACGTGCTCCTGAAACCCCTGGAACCAAGCTGGGTTCTCTCACAGAAAAACAGTAAGCTCTGGAAGAGTGAAACTCAGTAGAAGACTTGGGGAAAAGAAAAAAAAAAAAAAAAAAAGATATGCAAAGATACTGTTGGATCATCTTACAGTGGCTTCGGCTACTGAGCCCTAAATGCCTGCTAAAGCATCTAGATTGCCTGAAATATCTGTTTCACAGGAGGCAGAGAAGACTGTCACTTTGCTGTGTTGTGCATCCACTTACAGGCATTTTCCTTCGCTGTAATGCTAAGAGCAGGAAAGGTTGTTAACAGATGCCAGAAAATGTGAATTCAATTACAGCATGTTGCAAAATCCACAGATGTTAAGTAGATTTACAAGGTACAAATATATATTTAGTCCAAGTAACAATGATGGATATAATTACGATTTTATAGCATGAATGACATAAAGAAGTTACTTTTTTGTTGTTGTTGTTTGGCTTTCATGTTCAGAATCAAAACCTACTGAGCATGAGTGATAAACAGAGATCACTGAGGCTCATATACAAGACATTTTACATGAGAAACTATACTTCAACTCCCACACATTTTTAGGAAGTATTGGAATGATTTTGAAAAGTCATTGAATAAAAGGGTACAATTTGAAAAAAAAAAAAAAAAAAAGAGAAAAAAAAACAAACAACTGTTTTACTCAAAAATGTAATTATTTAAAATTGCAACTGCTACCAGTTGGAATTGCAGGCAACAGAGACCATAAAGTATCTATTCTGTTTTTCTTATATCAAGAGTACCTCTGTATGTTTTTTTAAGAATAGGAAAGAAATTTGGCTCTTGGACTCAAATACTCAAATTAAACAGTAATTTTCACCCACATATATCCTCAGGCAGTATGATGAACTTAGTCAACAGCAAAGTTCTCTCTAACCTTTTCAGGGCCACATTTTTTTAAACAATAAACCGGTCCAGGCCATGTGGAGCAGTACTAGCTGGAAAAAGAACATTATGTTATCAAAAGAACATTATGTCACAGCATCACAGTAACACTAAATATTATGTTCCTGTTTCACTGGCACAACTTCACAGCCCAGTTGTCTTCATGACCTTTGAGGGACAACATAATGACAACTTTTTAACTGTTTTCTCTGTTCATACAGATAACAAACCCATGAGCCTATTAGCATATGCAGCAAGAGAGTATTGCCTCAGATACCGGCGATCCCAGACTGCCCTGGGACCATGAGGGATGCCTGCACTCATCTGCCAAGTTTAGATAGCGTATGTATGAAATATGTAGACATGGAGAGATTAGGAAAATTTGAACATAAATCCTGTTGAATTAAAGCCCTTACATACCCTTAATACAGAGATCAGCCTATGTTGAATAAAAAATTACCTAATTGCAATGTGCTCAGATGTATATCTCTCCCTTTTCTTCCCAATACAGTATATGTCTCATCTTGTAGTGCCTTTACGTTCCTGGCACTGGACATAAAAATGCAAGCGATAGTCCTTGCACAGTGCAGACAGGAATGGTCTGAGATATTGTTTTCCTGCACTTGGCCATTCAAATTCACAGGGTCATACCAAGTTGCAAGTGCGGTTTATGCAAGGCTTCAGCACTGGAGTTTGTCATTCTTGCTGTGCCTGGGTTTATCTAGCCTATCTCTCAAGCTTTGGTTTAGATTACAGCAATTCCTGGTGAGCAAGTAACTTTTGCCTCATTTGTCTTAGCTTTGCTTTGTGTAACTGCATTGTAAAGGCTATTGCTAAAATGATTTTGACATATTACATGTAAGTGACAGGCAGTGTTAACAGATATTTTATCTCTTCAGAATGAACTATTTATGACTCTAGAATAATGATGTGGTACAGAGGAGTGCAAGTGTAAAAGAAAGAATATGGGCTTTGAAAGAACAAACAATGTGCAACGCCAGATGCCCTAAAGTTATAAACAACCTAGCAGCATTCAGTTACTGATTGCTAAGGGACTGTAACTTTAGGAACTAAAAAAAGTTTTTAGGAACTAAGAAAACATGCAATATAAAGTAAATTCAGAGGTAATGTGGAACTGTTGACCAGTGAAGAAAGACAGGATACAGAACACATTAGAAATATAAAAATTGCCTTAATTCCACCCTAGGATGAGAAGAAAGAAGCTCCCAGCATCTAGATCACAGTCTTTTGGCAAATAATTTTGTTCACTGAGGACTTGATGCAACCCACCCGACTTCTATTTTTCTCACGGAAAATTTCAGCCATTGACTCTAGGACCCAGAAGAACAATGAAAGATTGAGCATAACTTCATAGAAGGGTGGTGTTAGGAAAATGTGTATAATATTCTTAATTATTTTATATTAAGACTTTCCTGGACTAATTAGATAATTTGTAGATAATTTCTACATCTCTGAGTCTCTGAGGTCTCTGGGTGTCAGTATCACTAGGTCAATAACAAGTATTTGCTCTGCTTTTATTAGATTTATTTATTTATTTATTTATTTTTCTTTAATAAGCAAGCAATGAATTCTCAGTTTTGCATATAAACTGGGTTTCTTTTTTTCCATAACCAGGTTTCTAGTATAACAGCTGAAGTTTACACAAAGTCAAATTGCAGTAAATTGTGTTGTGAGTATGTTGCCTAATTAAAGCTAGAAAGCAGCTTTTCCTTTGCTCTCCAAGATCCATTCAAGAGCTGAGTGTCAAACTTGTCTAAATCAAACCACAACGAATACAGTATGATATGTCTGAAGGGTAGATACAGAAAACACATGACGATCAATGTCTCTTCTAGCTAGGAACCGTAAGTTTCAAAAGATTTTTCACTTCACCAGTATAATTTATATTTTACTATTTAAAATAAGTTAGCTTCTTTCTATTAACAAAAGAGGCACAAGAGAAGAGTGCTTGAACTTTGACAAGGTCAAAAGATCCTTAAAATGATGAGTCCTGGCTTAATGTTTTATTTTACCAATGCTCTGAAATTTCTGAAGAATTTCAGAGAAAAAAAAAAAATACTGTGAGAGGAACACTCTACAAGTCTCTGAAATCCTGAAGCAGGCCCATAGATGATTACTAATCCATACGAAGGCACACAATGTAAAAGCAGTAATAATTAATGATGTTTAAAAAAAGCTTTGACCCCGTCTTGGTTCTCTAATTTGTTCAGAATAACTGTTGTTCCAATTATAAAATAGAATGTCAGATTAGACATCAGCATTGGAGGTGAGCTAGGAATTTGACCATACAGACAACATCAGTCTTCCAACTAAATCAATAAAAGATATTAAATAAAGTACAGATGGTCCAGTAAATACTGCCAAGCAAATACATCTTAATACTAATTAATCAAAAACAGAAGTTATGAAAATGAACTTAATCACCAATAATTTCATCTGCCTGGCAAATTAAGCCTTGAAAATTGTTAATATTTTTACATCCTGGAGCCGTGCCATTGTAACACAGGTGACTGCAGCTTTTGAGGCCTAGAACAAGCAAACTCTATATTTAGCAAATTAGTAATTGTAGCCTTGGTGTCCTTCTGTTCCTAGCAGGCAGCCTGTGGGCAAACCAAACACATGCTTTTTTGCAGGTGTACTAACCTGCTATGCATCTCTAACAACATGCCTTTGGGTGGCCCTGAAATATGTAAGTTTGGGGGGCATGTTGGATAAGTCTAAGTATTGTGAGCAGAAAGCCCTGTTTAATCACCTTTGAAGCCCCTCCCTTATAGGACAGCTAATCTACAAATCACATAAACTGTCTGTGAATACAATTGACTATTGGCTCTGTTGGATAAAAGTTAGATAAACAGTGGCAGGTTAATTGTAATGGGCTTCCCTGGATTTTTTTACCTAATAGCAGAAAAGTTTGGTAATAGAGCTTCTGAGAGATAGACTGTTTGTTTGTTTGCTTTTTAAGGATGTACCTGAGTCATCCTCAGCATTACAAAGCAAAATTGGAGAGCACTTCCCTCTTACTTTCTTGCACCCACAAATGTCCATTATGACTTCAGTTGCTTCCTCCCCTTCCTGTCTAGTTAGGTCTGGAAGAAGAAAGAAGTACTGTGTACCCCATTTGCAAACTTCTCTCAGACCTGTTCCTGCAAATAGCAGGGTACGAGACTGGTTGATTTTGAGTCTAGACTAGCTTTTAGCAAATGAAGACTGACTTCCTAAATGGTACCACTCAGGAGAGGGGAAAAGGAGATGATTAGAACTGACAACTAAATGTCATTATTTTTCATCTCCATTGCAAGTTTTGGCTTTTCTATCATAAACCACTTCATGGTGTACCTCTACATTATTGAGTGGGATATATATAGTACAGTGGGATATAATATAGTACAGCTTGTCTCTATCTGTGCATCTCTGGACCACCCATAAGAAGATTGCCAAGTATGTAAAAACATCCCCTTTACAGGTCTTTTTTATGGCAGGGTAAAACTCAATATAACACCTGTGACTGGTTGCTCATTTTGTGAAGCTTCAGTAGCTTTCTGGAGAAAAATGCTTCAAGGAACCTGCTCCATTGACCATGCTAATGCTAAAATTAGGAATATTTTTGTTTATATAACTTTCAGAATAGCTTATCCCAGAAAACCTGGAGAGAAGTTTGACACTGAAGTCAGATATTTAACTTTGGAATCTGTGTTGATGCATTTTTTTATAGTGAACCTTGAAATACAGCAGAGAGGTGTAATATGGAAATGTTGCTTTGATAGGTTTCATATCCTGAAGAGAATAAGACGTTCTGTCCCTAGTGAAAACATCTCTTTAAAAGGGCTAATGGCCAAATTTTAGCTCTTCAGAAGTCTTAAATAAATTTAATATTTTAAAGTTGGCCAGAATTCTAAAATAACCATCATTTTTTTCTAAGTAACAGCACATGACTGTTTCTTGCAGTATTAACATTTCATGGATGTTGGTAAGTACTCAGACCCTGCTGGACAATCTGCCAATATCCTTTCTTTGGTGAGTTTCTTTTTTCACAAGTTCTGCATCTCCATGGTCTTATGAAATTTGAACAATAGCTGGAACGTGTCAAAGCAAATAATATTTTCATCTTGGATTTTGATGGGTAAAAATCTTAAATTTTACAGAAAAACAAAACAAAACAAAACAAAAAACTATTACATTGCCATGAAAATACTTTAAGTGGGGAAAACAAACAAACAAACAAACAAAAATCAAACCAGTATTGTCAGCAACATTACTTCCAAAGCTATGTCAAAATGTTTCTAAGAGTAAACTTAATAAATAACAATATGAGACATGAAACTGATACTTTAGCTGCTTGGTGACTGCAAAAAATGATATTCTAGCTTGACCTGTCTTCTTTTGGAGACTGAAGAATAATTGAAATGATTTACTGAAATATGTGTGTATATATATATATATATACAAATTTAGTATGTCTGGTCTGGCAGACTTTTTATTTTTATTTTTTTTTTAATATTGTGATATTAAACCAAACGTACTGGTAGGAATGATATAATGTTCGATTCATCTACGGATTAGACTTACGTATGTTTGTATTTGTGTTGCAGAAGAACTTGAGCAACTGAGGAATGACTCAGAGTATTTACTTTGGTAGTGACAAGAAGGCAGAGATAGGATTTAGGGAGCTAAATCCAAGAACATATTCCTGAGAAAAAAGCTGGAATTAACCCAAAAGTTTGAGGCATTAGCTCCTGCACTTTTCTCAAGTTTCTTATTGTTATTTTTTCTGGTTTTATTGGATTTCCCAAGTAAATCCAATACAAAATGCCAGTTCCTCTCATTTTAAGGCAACATCTTACTAGAGTTAACATTTTCTGCATTTTCTTCCCTCATCATGGCTGTGGCATTCATGCCTGTGCAGTGGCTTGCTCTCATCAGAAGCTGCACTCTGAATTTTTCAGACATTTCTGTAATTTTGTCTGGTCTATTGTCATGCTGACTGAGGTAAACACTGACATGGGCACAAGAGACCAGGCCAATGTCAGAATGAAGCAGCAAACAGAAGTGTGGTTTGAGTTCTCCCATGAGAAAACACAGCCCCCCAGGCCACAAGGGATTGGTTGCTATCGGCTGCCTCCTTGAGGACCTCAGCTCCCCTGGTGAGCCTGCAGCATAGCCAAACAAGCACCTATGAGTGTGTTTCTGAGTATTTTCCTCCAAATCCTGCACATTTCCCTCCCTCCTTTGATGAATCGGTCTCAATATATATATCAATTGTATTCACGTATATTGAGATGATATATTAGAGGAGAGGAAGGCTTTCGTTTTAATAAGTTGAATTGTGGTATTTAAGACTGCATTAAAATAATTTCAATTATTTTATTCAAAAATGCCTTATAAACATTGAACTAGGTTTACAAGTGAAAAAATGGCTTAAAATTGTTACAGCATTATTTTCTCTTGAAGATTCTACATTGACCGCTGGTGAGAAGAACAGAACAACTTTGTGGCATGGAAACCATTTCCTGAGTTATCTTCATGCCTCTTCTTCAAGAGAGTTCTATACTAACAGCTGTAACTGTGAACATATCTTTAAAACCAAATAAAACATATTTTCCTTTCTATTCTTTCCTTGGTTCTGAAATTACATCATTTTGCGATCTTAAATCATGACATGCTTCATTTTCAAGAATGCTGGCATGCATCTTGTCCTACAAAGGCTTTGACCTTCTGTAATCTGCACAAGATGTTCTCTAGATGAGGTAGGGCCCTTTTTCGCAGAATCACAGAATGGATGAGGTTGGAAAGGATTCTGGAGGTCATCAACAGCCCTGCTAAAGTAAGGACACCCCTAATTCCACACTTATGAAGGGAATTAGACTTATTATTCTTACCCACCTGCCAATTTTCATGAAATTCATAAACACCATTGGAAACAAAATGGTTGGTGTTAATGAGGCAGTTTATTGTTTTTCACTCACACTTGAGTTGACAGCTACATACTTTACTTATCGTGAAAACCAACCTGGGATGCTAGACTTTTAACTGGTATGTAAACCCTGCAACTCTTAGTCACATATAATGAATGATCTTTATTTATTCAATTAGCTATACTGACTTCAGTGAAGGTACTCATGTGTAAGAAGTGGTCCTGTAAAATAGATTTCCAGAAAAAAGTGTAGCATCCTTGTGGTTTCCTCTTTGTCTGTTGTGAGGATTTTCTCTTTCATTTTCAGTTATTTTAGATAATTTTTTAAAAGGTTCAGAGAGTTTCCCAGTAATAACATTGTCTAGTTTTTTTATATATAGTTTCTTTCACTGAAAGAAGAAATCAGTGTGTGTAAGCATCATGCATATCCGATTTCCTGGGAGTAATGAAACTGTCTGCCTGACACGACACAGTGATATCTAGGAAAGGTCGTCTGCAAGAATTTAACACAGCTAACAGCAGAGCTTACACTGAAGGTGCTTGGTCCCAGAAGCAAAAGCTAGTGCTGTAGTGCTGAAAGAAACCATAATTTAGCAGACATATTTAGTTGTCTGTATCAGTCATTAAGACAGAGGTGGCAACGTACAGCAGCAGATAATAACTAATGAGACAGTTCGACACAAACAGTCTCACTGGCAAGGGAACAGTCACAAGCTGATAATATGGAGTTTGAGGAGAAAGTACAACCAAAATGGGAAGTGTAGCTCTGTAGGAGGCAAAGTCAAAACTGATTCCTTGTTATGTGTCAAGCTAGTGATTTTTGTTGTCATCACTATTTCATTCACTGAACACTTGCAATATTAAATGACAAGAATGGTAATCAAATTCAAAACCAAATACCGCAACTGAGACTTAGTAGTGTGTGCTGAGGGAAGAATAAGATGAATAAAGCCTTTGAAAGTGAAATACTACTGCAGAATACATATACATCCAGTCAGCTCAGACTCAGCACCTGGGAGCAATATGCCTGGACAAAAACAAAGGTCCTTCTGTGACCCTCTTTGTCAAATAAACACAACAACCTTTAAATTCAGATCCCTCCTAAAAAGAACGTTAACACAAGCAGGTATTTTCCTCACAGGCTCCAACTACTACCCCATTAACTATAACCACAGTGAAACATGTTGTTCATCCCACAGGAGATACGTGCAAATATAAAATGCAAGTCATTCTTAAATTTGTTATGAGGCTGCTTTTAAAACTGAATCAAGTGTTATATAATCTTGCCAAGATGGAAAGCTGAGGAACTCGTGGAGAGGGTTGAATGTTTAGTTTAAGTCCAAGAATGCCTTGAAAATCTGTGACCTTCAAATACAAGTTTCACATTGGTAGTTTAGCTTTGCCTATTGTAAAAATGTCCTTGAACTGGGAGAGGTGCAGTTCAGCTCCCTGCAAAAAGGTGAACAGGGGCTATGTCTAGAACTAGTGTTTGGTTATAAAGGGGGAACAGGCTCAAGACTTCCTGTTCCGAAGAGTTGGACCTATACTTTAATAAGTTTTTTTTTTATTCTCCCTACAAAATATATGAGAGCTGTGCAATATCAGTCATTTTCTTACATGAACTTGTTCTCTCAAATAATGGTAGAACAAAAAGGTATCTCAGTATGGCTGTTGCATAGGTCTCCTGCAAATCTATAGTCTCAGATACCAATATCCTTTGAGCAGAGAAGGCCTTCCATATATCTACCTGAAGACAGAAGGAAAACCTATGTTTATACCTTATTCCCAATTCCCATTAACTATAGCAGAGTGCTCCTATCACTGTAAATTTTGTTCTTCTACTCCAATGATACAGTTGCATCCTGATTATGTGGACGGTGACTGTTGTTTTCCATGATGCATATTTCAGTGATGTACAGCTATTCAGTAAAACTCACATGTCACTTGATAGTAACGCCTTGCCATTACTGGGCATCTTTGAACTAATTCTGTCCTTCAAAGTAAAATTAATCTGTCCTGCCTGACCTGAGCTTCTGCTGAACAGGTTTGTTGGTACAGTGCTTTTGCTAAGACTTTGACTTGAAATATGTATATTTACAGGTCACAGGATCCTAGAATGGCTTGGGTTGGAAGGGACCTTAAAGATCACCTAGTTCCAACTCCCCTGCTCTGGGCAGGGACACCTCCCACTATACAAGGTTGCTCAAAACCCCAACCAGCCTGGCCTTGAACGCTTCCAGGGATGGGGTATCCGCAGCTTCTCAGAGCAGTGTAGAATAATATAGTCAAATAGAAGGTAAGGATTTCTTTGCTCACATCTATGGTGGCTTCACCAGTAATCTCTTCAAGAACTGTACAAAACATATGAAAATTAATAAGAAGGAAGGAGTGTTTTTGTGGAGAGACAAAGAAGGTCTCTACATCCCCTCTGACAGATTGTTAACTGTATTTAACTCTAACTGTACATACTGACAGCCTTTTACATGCCTGGGGATGTCTATAGACAATTGTACTGTTACGTTTCAGAACATTACAACACAAGCAGCTACAGAAGCCCAAAAGGCTGAAACATGATGTTTGGGATAAGATCTTGCTTATTCTATTACCTTCATTCACCCTTTATTTCTTTTAATTGACATGAGTGGTGGTTTTCTGGCTACAACGTGTTTTCTGACTTCTGGAAAAAGAAAAGTTAGAGTAAATATTGATAATTCTCTTTTGAATTGTACTTGACTAACAGAAGCACAAATATTTGCTTAAAAATACATTTCTATTTTAAAAGCAAATTGACAAAAATGATATGGAGATCCATGTATTTTAACAGGTTCATAATCAAAGACTCACTTTGTCGATAAATCTAGTCATAATTGATACTATTTTTCTGAAAGCCAGACAGAGATATTGATTCTGGACTTTCACAACTGCAGTGGGGTGTTTCCATTTTTCACCTCACCCTAGCACTAAAGGTTCATAACAACACAGACAGCTCATTTATTCCTCCAATGATTTTCTTCTAATAAGCTACTGGAGTATTTACCTAATTGGAAAGCTGACACTTTCTTCTACTGTTCTTTCAATTCAAATCATTTCTATGCTGAGTAACTTTTTTGTAAGCAGAATACTAAAATGATACTACAATTCCTTGGAGGTCCTGAAAAATAGTCTGCTGAGGAAAAAATACTGTTTTGAAATACCTGCATTCCAAATTAAGCTTCCTTTAGACTTACCAACTATAATGAGGAGATTTTTGTCAATGAAATAGGCATTATTCTGATTTTCTTTTGTCTCTTCACATAACCTTTTGCTGTTGCCTTCCATTCTCTCTGTTAATCACAAAATTGTAATTAAGGCTGGGGAAGCTGGGGACAAGCTCATCTAAATTTCAATCCCTGATAAGATTTACAGGTTGAAGTAATAATTTTATCAGACATAAACCCAGCTGGCATTTTAAAAATCACACTCATTCACATCTCAAGATTAACTAAAAAGCTTTTTTATTAGCCAATACCCGAAGGCAGAGCAGTTTGTTTTAAGTATTAGGGGAAACTGTGAAACAGGTATTGTTAGTTTCAGGACAATTGTAGTGAAAGCAGAATTACACAAAGCTCTAAACACAGGGGTGCTGCAGTTATAGAGTAAAAGAAAAAATACATAAAAATAATAAAAATATTTAAATAGGTAAAAATAAATAAAAATTTTGCATTTCCAAGTATCTCAAACTTATCTGTTAATTTTGGTAAATGACACAAGACTTCATGTCTTTAATATCTTTATTTTAATTGTACAGAGTTAAGTGAAATGGTTTGCTGTACACTCTGTCCTTTTATTTGTAAATGGGATGAAGCACAAGTGGTTTGGAACCAGTATTACATGACTGCACAACTACACAAAGAGCAGAATTAAGGTACACAACTCACTTTTCACTCTTTAACTTTTTCATAAATAGTTACTTAATGAGGTATATAATTTGTTTTTCGGCTGTCACCTTCCAATTTATATTCATTGCCACTATTCAGATTAGTTCTATATCTGCTTCAGCCTAAAGAACATCCTACTACCAATCATCTCTTCTGCTCTCAACCTCTGTTATCACCAACACTTGCTATTTGGTCTTTTGTCTCTCTGACGATGTATTCTCACAGAGTCAGGTAGCATTTCCAAATTACCAGAGAAGCTATTAGGAGGATAAATAGATGTTATGTCCTAAAATCCCCAGAAATGGATAGTCTGTTATAAAATATCTCAAGTCTGTCTGGAGTTTTGGGATGATGTTTATGACTTTGTCACTGGTCCATGTCCCATATTCTCATGCCTGCCCCTATCCTGATTCATCTATCTCCTTTATGTGAAAAATTAAACAATTAAACATGTATGTATTCATTCTTGTCCCTTTATAACTCCTTTGAAAATCTCCCTCATCATCCAGCCTTGTCACCCTAGAAAACGGTCATCTTCAATACTTCTTTTCCATCAGCTTGCCACCAGATGTTATTGCTCTCTTTTTATTTATTTATTTATTTATTTATTCCCCACCTACATTCTTTGTTTCTTGGACAAAACTTTATTTTCTCTTTTTATTTTCTTAATAAAATTTCCTAACAAAAGTCCTAATAGTTGTGTAATCTGCCTGTTGCTCTGTCAGCCTTTTCTTTTTATATACCAGTCCACTAGTTTTCTCTTACTTTTCAAAGTCTTCCTTTAAACTCACATCTTCCAATAGGCTTACATGTTTTAACTGGTCACAGAAATGAGTTCATTAGAAAGGCTCATTAATAGATACTCAAACAACTTCTGGGCATAAGACATAGAAAGTTTTGGCTGGTATTTCCTGTTTGTATGAACTACAGTACAATCAATCCATCATGAACTTGGAGAGAGAAAAAAATGTTACTAACCTGAAGAAATGGCTATAAAAGAACAGGGGATATATTTTGCAATGGAACAATGAGCATAAAGTAGTTTGGATATGTCTGTCATACCTGTTTGATCTTTCTTTCAGAGCAGTAAGAAAATTTCCAAAGAAATTAAGCCTCTGCTTGGTGAGAGATATGAACATACACATTGTTTACAGTATCGGCTTGTTTGAAATGGTATGGAGCATTTTGAGTCTAGTAGGTTAAGGCAATAATATTTTGAGACAAGCAAATTCATAAATAAATCAATAAATCAATAAATAAATAAATAAATAAATAAATAAATAAATAAATAAAGTGGGGTCATTAGGCACTTCAGAATATGTACATATCTGTTATGTTTTAACCTGGCAGGCAGCTTAGAACCACACAGCTATTCGCTCACTCCTCAAAAGTGGAATGGGAAGAGAATCAAAGAATCAAAAAAGTTGAAAAAGTGAGAGAAATCATGGGTTGCGATAAGACCAGTTTAAAAAAAAAAAAAAAAAAAAAGAAGAAGAAGAAAAAAAAAGAATAAAAAAACAAGTCAAGCAAAACACAATTGCTCACCACCAGCTGACCGATGCCCAATTAGCCCCCAGGCAACAGTAGCCTTCCCAGCCAACTCCCCCCAGTTTTATTGCTGAGCTTGATGCCGTGTGGCATGGAATATCCCCCTGGTCAGTTGGGGTCAGCTGTCCTCATATCGCCTCCCAGCTGCTTGTGCACCTACAAACCCTTCACTGGCCAGGCAGCACAGAAGCAGAAAAGTCCTTGACAGAGGGCTGCTTTTTTTTTTTTTTTTTTTTTTTGCTCAGCAACAAATAAAATATCAATGTGTTATCGCTGCATTATTTCCATCCTAAATCCAAAACACAGCATCATATCAGCTGCTATGAAGAAAATTAACTCTATTCCAGCCAAAACCAGGACAATATGTTTTACATGCACATCTCTGTGATGGCAAGATGGAAAAGGTGAAGCAGGTTAACAGCCAGATGATAAACTACACTATCATTTGCCTTCAAGACTTCTGAAATGAAAGTTATAGTTCACTGCCCTTTTTAAAACTACAAGCCTCAAGGTCAGATGAGCTTACCTCCCTTTACTGATCTCCACAATCAATTCAGAATGTGCCTTTCATGGCTGAGGACCCAAGCCCATGCTCCAATAGATTGCATGCTGCAGGCTTGGCACAGCTATCACTTAGATTATATACACATGGGACCTGTAAGAACTCCTTTCTAGTACAACTAATAAGTGGTTCTCTTATCCTTACTGTGGTTAGATGTTATAGAGAGTTGCACTCCTTAAATACACAGCATGAGATACTACAGCTGGCTGATGTGAAGGCATTAGTTTTGCTCTGCTGCAGTTAGGTCTTTGGAGTGCACAGGAACCCAAGGTAGAAGCAAACAGGGGTGTCTGCATACAACCACCAAGAGCAGAGCTGTTTCCTTGTTTTTAATGTAATTTCAAAATTAATAGAAAGGGCTGTAGTGTCCAACCTACTGTGTGTGTTTACTATTGGGGATTAGGCTTTCTGATTAGATAAGAGTCTAGATTGCATGTGTTTCCACTTGAACTGGAACTACAATACTTCTATTATACTGTCAAAGTATTATTTTTACAAAATATTCCCTTCTGGTTTTAATTGGTCTTCTTCACCATGCACATACTATCAATTTAGCTTGTTTGTATTCCACCTACTGTTATGTGAAATTATTTCATGGATGGAGTGAGTTCCCAATAAAAAGTGCATGAAATTAACTACTCTCTTTCTCTCATTAACTGTAATAGCACTTATAGCAAATGATTTCCCATCTAGTAAGATTACAACCAAAAATAAATAAATAAATAAATAAATAAATGCCCAACCTGATTTTGTTAGGAAGCTCGAATTTCTTTACAATTTTTGTAAAACTAGCATATGAGTATCTGAATAAATGGCTTGTTGTCTGTGTGTTTGTTCATATGACTACTTACTCTGGCATGCTGATTTGATTTACTAATTGCAATCATTTCACTGTTTCTTTTCTGTGATGAAGTGTCCTTCAGAACGAGATTATCATTTGCTTCTTTTGTGGTTCTTTCAATAGGAAACGACAGCAGGATAACCAAAACTGGACAAGCTTCAGAGAAACTGTTTCTCCCTCCACTTTGCTCCAAATGTATGTTAACATATTTGAGACAGTTCAAAAGCTGAAATTATTTTATCAAACTTATAATTGTTGTGGCAGGCTAAGCCTTACATTTAGATGACAAGTTGGTTAGGAGTTAGGGAAAATCATTAAAACATTCAGATGTAAGAGCTAGCAAGAGTGTTAGCATGCAGAGTTAGTTACAGGAGCTTCAGAAGGGAAGCCATTTTAAAGTCCTGCTGCTCCTTTGTTAATGTTCATACCCCCCAGAAAGAAGGAAAACAACAACAAGAAAATATTGGAATGGTCTGTGCCAGGTGTGTCCTGAACTGTTACTATTCCCTAAAGAGGTATCTGTGCTTGCATTTAGAATGAGTCTTTTGGTACGCAAGCAAAATGGAAGAGGTGGTGTCTATCTGATAGAGTCCTGAAATACTTCTTGTCTCTGCCCTTAATATTACTAATTGTGCTATGACAGAGCCTACAAGACTTGGTCTTTGCTCTGAAGTCCCTTGAGGAACACATTGCCAAGGCACAAAACACAATCCATTACTAAGGAGTGTATAATATAAGCAGAGCAGACCTAAGCAATGGGGAACACAAGCGAGTAAATTCTGGTTGGTGTGATTTACCATTTGTCAGTGGCTTGGAACAGAGGGTTTTACTAGCACTTGGCTCTGTGAAGCAGCAGCTCTGTCATACATTTGAGCATATGGGATTTAGTAGGCACTGCTGTCACACGACAGTCCTTTCAGAATTTCAGTAGGGGACACTAGAAAGATGGTGCATGACATGACAGAGTGTTTATTAATTGAACCAATTAAGTCAAGTTATTTGTTTTTTGAAATATTCACTACTGTCAAGCTTTAAAATGCAAGTTTTCCCAAAGTTGTTAGGGTGAAAAATAGGCCCATGGATGTACTAATAATATGATTTAGAATAAAAGCTTTAACATTTCATAGAAATCTATTAATTGAGGTGCTTCTTGTAAGCAGACTCTAAAATTTTACAAGCATCAGACCAGTTAGTGGGAAAAATGTTAGCAGTTTGTTTTTATTTTAATGGGAAGAAGAGAGCAGATTTTCATTTGTAAGAACATGCTCTGTCAGAACAGACAGTCCTTGCTTTGCTCCTAGCACTGCTCAGTGGCCTGCTGCAGCATTAAATATTCCTGTTGGGATTTTCATGCACTTTCAGTGGAAGAAAAAAATAGACTAAAAATAATCAAGTCCTGTATGGTGCTGAGAGCTACTTTACAAAAGTTTTCCACTGTCATGTTAGGTTAAAGTCAACAGGAGGTAAAAGCACTAAAATACATCTGCACTAGGCAGATGTATTTTGAGACCTAATCATGAAATCATGAGCCTGAAACTGTTAAGTCCTAATTCAAGCTTTGAGACTAATTCATCACCTAAACTCTGGTGAGCATATTTCCCCGGTGTGTTGCATCCTACCCATGAGCAACAAGACTACTGAGTCACGTGGTTAAACTGAATGGAGTCTGTTTGTGCTGCCAGAGCAACACAAAATTCAAGATGAAGAGCATGACCCAACATTTTGGTTTTGATTTCCCTCTATAAAAATACACAAAACAATGCCTACTTCAGAAGAAGCTAATAAGTTTATTAACTACCATGTGTTTAAAGTGCTGAAGAGAAGCAGAGAAGCAGAGGTTTTATTCTTGTGATGAATTGTTTATTATTACAGAGATATAGTTAAATAATAAGTTGAATATTAAATGAGAATTGAAGGTAGTGTTACAGTGATCATAAAATGGCACAATTTCACAACCTTTTATCTTAGCCTGTGTTAGAGTTCCTCATGGTTGAGTTATGGTGAATATTTTTAGCTTTAGGACACTCTGCATTCATACTTGGTACAAAATTTCTGCAAGCACTATCAGATTTTTCCTTCCCTTTTGGTCTCAGATACAAAGTCCTGAAACAGAATTTGTCTTTGGCAACAAAGTGTATGCATCGTACTGAAGGTCTTGGAAAACAGGACTGCTTTGCTTTTGTTTAAGTGTTGTGATGGCTATATAGTAGCCATCATATAGAAGTACATATATATATAAAACAACACTCCATTAGAGTACACTGTGACACTGCCTTATGCATTGGCTTCACTGGCCAGACAACCTGCAATCTTAACTCTCCAGTCTTGGCGAGGTTGTTTTTTAATAGGAAGAGAGACAGTAATATCATATTGCTAACCTTCTGTAAGTGGTGGTGAAAATAAGACATCTGATGAAGCCTGAAAGGGCGTATGTTATGTCCATAGCTGATGTGATGCTGTGTATTCTTACAGATGTCAGTACTCAAAGTTAGTTTGGGTAATTAATGTTAGTCATGGATATTACTTTTCCGTTATCTAGTTTCAGCCCTCTAGTCTCAATGTGGCCTTTTGAAGCTTGTGAATATTTGGGTTTGTCTGTTGTTTGGCAACTTTATTGTATTACACAATATCTCATATATTTCTGTGGTGTAACACTGCAGTGTAACATTTGTTACTCAAGTGAACACATCAAAAAGAAGTTGTTTAAGAGATGATTGATCATTAATACAGGCAGCAGAATAAAACAAATTGGCTACAGAAAGTGCTCTCCCTAAAAGAAAATTAGTTTGGTGCCTCTCCATTAACTGTTTTTCACAGCCAGTGGATGGCTAAGTGCCCATTTGTCCTTGGAAATAAGTGTGACAAAAGAGGTTAGAACACAGCAGTTCTTCTTTGAGGAAGTTTTTGCCTAATGAGAATGTCTAATGAGAAAAAAATAAGCAAATGAATCCATTTGAGATGGTGATTAGCAATGGAAAGCAACATGGCACCCTATGAAAATGTAGCAAATATTCAAATTCATGGAAATAGGTACTAGTGGTTTTTCTAGAAGATCAATTAAAAGCCTCTTTAAAGAATGAGTTCTTCCAGACCTCCCCCTGCCTTTTACTTTTGCAGTAAGTGTGCCTTAGACAAGACCTTCTATAAAGTTTATGGATAGATGAATTGCACAAGTACAAAACTTGTCTTATGCATGAAACTTCACAGCTTTGTTAAATGAAAATATGATAGTAAATGCCAAAACAAAACAAAACCACAAAAAGAATTCTGTCTTTTTCTTTCACTGACTGTATAATTGTGGCCGAGTTTCTGAATTCTGAGGGGAAGCAGTGTGTATATACATACACAAATAGGAAATATGCATGTAAGAAAGATGTGTCAAATGACTTGTGTTGCACAGAAATTCTGGCAGGAGATCTTGGATAGTTACTTGATTATTCTCTGGTTCACAGAGATGAGCATTCCTGTCACAGACCTTCAATCAACATCTCCTTATGAATACACTGTTACATCCTAAAATGAACAAAGGAAGAAAGATAAACACATCAGCCAAAGGTAATGAAAGTACGTGACCAGTTTATGGAAAATACAAGATGAAAACATAAAGGAAAACAATGTGCAGGCAGGTTGCATAATTTACCAAAGTGCTTCCAGCTATGAGCAGCTACATAGGGATCATGGTGTTGTATTGCTCTACATCTGATCTCTTTTTCTATTTATTCCCTTTCAGCAAATGTAGTTCATTCTCTTTTATCTTCATGTTTTTTTTTTTTTGTTGTTGTTGTTTTGTTTTGTTTTCTGATTTGCTGATTTTTTTATTCCTCTCCCCTTCCCTCCCCCCCCCCCAGTGTTTTAAAGTCATTCTATAGCTTCTAATATATCTTTCACTGTTCCCATATGTTGTTTCCATCATTAAGAGATTTCCAATACAGTTAAGGTTTATTAATGTTAAATATTTTCAGAGAGGAAAATAAATGGCAAATACCACTGTACATTTCTTCACAAGCTGCTTTGCAAAATACCTTTAAAATAGCCATTTGTTGACATACTGACATAGTTTTTCCTACTTCATTGAAACTTCTTGTCTGTAGCTAGCAAGTAGAAGTTTGAATACAAAATGTCATTGGAACAGAAGAGAGAGGCGTGTCAGCTTTGGTAAACAAAAGAAAATATTCAATGGCAAGTGAGGTTTTTTTGTTTGTTTGTTTGTTTTAAGGTTCCAACAGAGTTATATTTTTATGATCCAGGGGATATTTTTAAAATAAGGAGATGCCTAAATAAATATCAAACCAATAAATCATCACTTGTCATTATGCCTAAATTAATTTCAGTAAATGTACTGTGTAGTCATGCAGAAATTAATTTAGGTACTACTGTTTTTGACAAGTTGGATACATCCATTAAGAATATCTATTGTTTTTAATTATGGTACCTGAATACCATGTTGCAGGTAAATCATTTACTTGTATAGTAGAGATGCCTTTAACCTTAACTGAAAAGTGGCTATGTAAGATACACTCAGAAAAGTAAGAGGTACTAAAACATGCAAAAGGTCTAAATAAGTCTTTATATCCTATGCTTATACAAGAGTTCAATTTGAGTGGTAACAAGTGTAATATGTAACCTGAATTTTGCAGACAGGTGATACAAATCTAACTGGTGGTTATTTTAACTGTATAAACTCACGTTGCTTTAATTTTTGTAGAATGTAAGAAAAGAAAAAATAGACATGAAGTACAAGGGAAAAATTGCTTTAAGGTAGTGAAAAAAATCCCCACAATGATGGTGCTTAACACTAGAACAGTTGGGCTTAACAGAGAAGATGTTAAGGGACCTCTGTCCCTGAGGATATTCAAAACTCAGTTGTTCAAAGCCCTGAGCCTCATCCATTTCAGCTTTGATACCTAAGGTAAGCCTGGCTTAACATAGCTCTGAGGCTGGCCCTGCTTTGCTCAGGAGGTTGAACCAGGTGACCTCCTGAGGTCAATTCTGAACTAATCAATTGTATGATTTGTTGTCTCATTTAAATGCAAAAACAAACAAAACTTTTTTTTTT
This sequence comes from Anas acuta, assembly GCF_963932015.1. NCBI lineage: Eukaryota > Metazoa > Chordata > Aves > Anseriformes > Anatidae > Anas > Anas acuta. The sequence goes on from NC_088980.1 coordinate 149,416,815, forward strand.
TTTTCTCTCCATTTTTTTCCTGTTGTGGAGTTATTTTTGTTTGTTTGTTTTTTGGTTGGTTGGTTAGTTGCCTTGGTTGTTTTGTTTGTTTATTTGTTCTGTTTTGTTTTCTTTTGTTTTCTTTTGTTTTACTTTGGTTTGTCATTTTTTTCCATGGATGGGAAGGGAGTTAGACAAGATGACCTCTAGAGGTCCCTTCCTGCCTCAGCTATTCTGTGATTGTATTATACAAGCATATGAGTGGGGGCATGGAGAAACATGTTCCTTGGCTACAGGATAATAAAACAAACTTTTCAAATTGGGCAGACACACATGGCAAAGGACGAAATTCAGGTTAGAAATTCAGGTTAGATTGGTATCAAAATTTACTAGTTTTACTTGGTATCAAATTTTACTCCAGTCTCATATCCTCTAGAAAGTTTTAAAAGGGATGGTATTGACTTTCGTCTTTCTGGAAGACTCTGAGATATGTTGACATTGTTACTGTTTTTCCTTTCTGATTTCTTCCCTGAAAACTGATGAGGCTGCACTGCATGTGTGCAACTGTTTGTCTGAGAAATAAAATCACCTATGTTTTTTCCAGAGCCAGATCCATCATTCTGGGAAAGGTTTACAGTTTATTAAGGATCTCGGACTTGGGAGAAGAATATTTTGCCATTTTCTTTCTTTCTCTAGCCTTATTTTTTTTTTTTCAATAGACAGTGATCTCTAACCCAATCATCCTCAACCAAGATGAAGTCCTCCCTTCTCCAGACTTTCTTTCTTGTCTCAAGGGTCTGAGATTCCTGAGGGCTAGCCTTAGCAGTAATGACTGCAGTAAAAAGTCATTTTTTGACTCTGCTTTCTCTGTATCCTTTGTCACAAAAGCACCCATCCTATTCAGCAGTGTGCCCACATTTTCCTGTTTTCCACTTGCTACTGATGTATTTGAAAAAGCCCTTCTTGTTGTCCTTGTCATCTATTGATGGATTTAATTCCAAATGGGCATTAGCCTTCCTCTTCACATCCCTGCATACTCTGACAAAGTTCCTATATTCCTCCCAATTGCCTCGTTCCTTTCTCCACATTCCATATACTTCCTTCTTCTGTTTGAGTTTTACTCCATGCAGGTCTCCAGACCACTTTGCTTGATTTCTTACTCATAGGCAAACAATGATTTTGAGTTTGGAGGAAGTGATGATTAAATATTAACCATTTCTCTTGGACACCCCAACGCCCTCTTTCTTCTAGTTTCTTAACCAATGATATTCCTCCAAGTACGTCCATGAAGAGCCAAAGCTTGTTCTCCTGAAGTCCAGGGCTGCAGTTCCACTTATTGTCCTGCTTCCTCCACTCAGGATCATGAACTTCATGGTCACTGCAGCCAAGGATGCTGACAACCTTTATATCTCCAAACAGCCCTTCTTTTTTTGCTAGTAAAAGGTCCAGCAGAGCACCTCTCCTCATTGTCTTATTCACCACCTGTGTCAAAAAGTTGTCATCAATACTCTGTAGGAATGTCCTGGACTGTTTGTGCAAAGAACAAGACACAGGGTGCAAAGATTTTTCTTTTCACTCTCTTGAAAGAGTCCTGGCAAATAAAGTAGTATTTACAACAAATGAATCAAAAAGAAAATGGTGGTAACCAGAGATTCATGATAGTTTTGAGGGCCTTGAAACTTTTTAGCTTTTCTTTCATTACCTACCTTTCATTGTTATGAATATTTGCCAGTCAGGTAAAATTGCAAGAAAATGATAGAATCTTCTATAATCGTTATTTAATCTTTAATTAGTTCTGAGTGGGTAGGTTGACATGCTTATGAGTAGTTTGTAAGTAAGCAAACTGGAATATTGCAGTCTATGTGTTGGGAAATCTCATGAATATATACAGTTATTCAGTCCAGACTGATTAATCCAGGCTGTGGTAGGGCCTTCCTCCATCTTTCACCCTTAGCATGGTGTTATTTCTTAACACTGTCACATTGTGGTGCTTGAGATCTGGCAATGTGATTAAGAAGTAGGAGTACATACCTTGTAGCTAATATTTTATTATAGTTCTCCTTTGATTTAGTCTCTGCCTTAATTAAATTGTAAGTCTGACTCAACAGCTTTCCAAATATATCTTCTATATAGATGAATGTGGGCTGTTTCCGTAGCTTAATGAGGAGAATGCAATGTGTGACAGCTTTACTGCTCCTTTTATTTCATTTTTTTTTTTTTTCAGGGAGAGGTACCACCTGTGAGGATAGTTAATTTTTATAGGGGGCATTGGCCCTGATTTCCCACTCAGTGAAAGACCAAGTGCAGTGAAAGACAAGGTCCAATGAAAAGGTGATCACTGGTTGTGTTTCATCACCTCTATGTCATGGTATGAAAAGTTGAACATAACTGGTTTTGGCTTATGCTTTGTGTTTGTGTCTGAGGACAGGCAAGATAATGGAGTGAAACTGGGCTTCACTTTGACCTGGAGTGTCCTCCACACACTCACTAGGCCCCATGTCTTCTTCTGGATCTCCTAGCAAACTTTAGGCATGGGATTCCTCTTAGTTGATTGTGAAGACTTGGCTATATCAGAACTAGCTACTGAGGCTTTCCTTGCAGCTGATGAAGACACAGTCAATGGAAATTAGGAAACAATCCATCTGACTACATGCTAAAAACTATTTTAAGATTTGTTAAACTGAGACATTATTTTTTCTACTGAAATCAAGCTCTCCATTGTCTGCAAAGGGTGATTACAGTAACCTGCTCAGAGGTCCATGCTAATATTTTTGATACCTACATTATATGAGATAAATACCTCCCCATGTGTAGGGGGCTTCAAGTTGTATGACACATCTAACAAGGGAAGCCATTATTTAACAATTGTTGCTTCCCTCTTTCCTCTTCGTATACTTACCTTCACTAACTCACCACCAAAACAAAATAGTTGTTAGTTTACCAATTAGTCAGACCTTGAGACTCACTTGGCATGGTTCACCACTGGCCACTCTAACTCTTCCTTTGGGTAAATTCTGTCTGGAAACAAACTATCAAAGATGCAACAGGAATCAATAGGAACAACATCATTGCACTTAACCTTCTCTCTCAGTAACACACACACACAGAGTCAGATATATATTCTCTCACTAATTCTGTCTTTGTAATGATACTACAAAAAATCTGATATAAAGCACACCTCCTGTCTTTTTCAGTAACACATCAAAACACCCAGAGTTACTATTTCTGTGATATCAAGACTAGATAAAGTAGAATGTTTGATTGATAACAATTGAACAGCACATCAAACAGAATTATAATACTCTGATCCACACACTTCATCTCATCCCAGTCAATACTGTGCACACTGTGAATGCATTAAAAAAGCCAGATGCATTGATCATTGTCAGTCTGACAAAGGAACATCACACTGTTGATATTAAATTAAATTAGAGATACTGTAAAATAGATTACAGTTATTAGAAATGTAATTATTGGACTTTCTATTACAAAAAAATTGCCAACTCCACATCATATTACCTACTCTTTTACATTATTATTTAAATAGTACCTAGAGGTGAAATATCAAGCTAAAGAATTAGGTGCAATGCAGACATTTTGTTTCCAACCTTAAAAAAAAAAAAAAATCCATCCTGAAAAGAAGTAAACAAACACTTTTTATTTGACCTTCTGAGGTCAACTTATAATGATAAACAAATGTAATAGCACTTGGCAGATGTATACAGACGTTATAGTTGCTCCCTGATTGAGATCAAGATTTGTGAATCTTTTAAAATATTTGTACTCTCTCATGGTGTTTTGTTCATATTGTTACATGGAAATCCCTGGATGCCTCTTCAGCAAATATATTTCCCATGTTGAAAAAGGACAAAACAAAGTTTTCTGAGATGCATAAATGCCTATTAAAATGATATCTCTTTGTCTACACAGATCTTAGTGATCAATTAATTTGGGACAGGGGCCAGAAAATGGAGAAAGGATACTGATCCATCATGATTTTTCCTCATTACTGTCTGCCCCAAAGAAATTATGTACAAATAGAGTGAACAACATGCTGACAGAACATTTCATATTACCCAACATGACAACTAACACATGTCATGTTAGCCAAGTGCAAGGTCCTGCACCAGGGCCGGGGCAATCCAAAGCACAAATACAACTGAGGTAAACAATGGATTGAGAGCAGCCCTGAGGAGAAGGACATGAGAGTGTTGGATGATGAGGAGCTCAACACAAGCCAGCAATGTGTGCTTGCAACCCAGAAAGTCAACCATGTCCCGGGCTGCATCAAAAGAAGTGTGGACAGGTGAGCAAGGAAGGTGAATCTGCCTCACTACTCTGCTTTCATGAGACCCCACATGGAGCCCTGCATTCATCCCTGGGGCCCCTAGACCAAGAAGGGTATAGACATATTAGAATGAGTCTAGAGGAGGGGCACAAAGATAATCAAGGAGCTGGAGCAACTCCTACAAAGACAGGCTGAGGTAGTTGGGGTTGTTCAGCCTGGAGAAGAGACGGCTTTGGGGTTATAAGAAGAACTTATAGTGTCCTTCCAGTACCTAAAATGGACCTACAAGAAAGCCCAACCCATTCCATGATTCTATGATTCCACCCAACTAGAACTGGTTTAAATCAGAAGATTCATCTAAGTAGTTACACATTTGTTTTTGGCCTCAGTTGAGCCAACATTGATTAATAGATACATATATATAAATGTGTGTGTGTGTTGAAGAACATGCAATTAAAATATGCTTTGAAAATGTCAGAACATGTTGTTCCACCATGATCCAATACTGATCAGCTTCCTTGACAGCTGGAGTGCCTTACAGGAGTTTCGGTTTGATTGCTTCAGGCTCTTAATCCTTTATGAAGCTTTCACTTTCCAGATGGACAATTCCAGGATAATCTTATTGCTCCAGGGTTCAAACAAAGCAGGTCAGTGTAGTGTAGTGTACTGTGAATGTGATTCAGGCCAAGAACCTTACCTGCAATATTTATCAAGGGTAAGAATCAGTGACCTTCAACTTGCATGAAGGTAGATGTCCAGAGGGCTGCAGATACTGAGTTGACACAGAATATTTCAGAACAGTGTGATGAGCCAAATGTGTCAATTCAGGTTGACATAACCCAAAAGAGTAACAGGGTAAAAATACCAAAATTTACGTTTTCAGTGGAGTGGACAAGCAAACAAATAATCACCCCCAAATTCCCTAGCATCACTTTTTAGAAATCCAAGTTTCTCAGACATCACTCTCAGATTTTTCAGTTCTGTGATTTCTGTACAGCTGGCATAAAAAGGCTTTAAACAGCTCCATTCAGCGTGTCTTTGAAACTTTGAATCAATCTTACAGCAGTAGCGGGATTAAACTCCCTAGGTGTTAGCAGTTAGATATTTTCCTGTTATTTTTCTCCTTTCCTAGCTTCCTTAGTTTCTTATTCACACACACACACACAGTTTTCCATTTTGTTCATGTTCTTGTGAGCTTTCCAGTCTCACCTGTTATTTCTTTCTTTCTAGCACAGGTTCACACATGTAAGTGCACACAAAAAATCCTCTGCATAGAGCAAAGCTTCTATACTTGTCCTTACTACCTTTATCTCTTAATGGTAGCTAAGTTCTGTAAGATAAAAGATGCCCTTTCTGGGGATAACTGAATTGTGCAATAACATGTGCAGCTCATATATCTCTCTGCATCATGTATGGAAATGAATGGTGGCAATTATATTGTTTCCACTGAAAGCAGAAGGAGTTACCAACCAATAACTGTTCTTTTTATTCGACTTTGTTCCCCAGGATTGAACACAATTAAAATGTGATTGTTCATGAAGTATTCTATCATTATTTTTCACCTCCCATGCAGATTTATTGGGATGTCAAGATTTCCAGTTTTGTTGTTGGTTTTTGTTTTTTTTTTTTGAAGTCTGACCCCCCTCTGTTTTGTACAGTCATGTTTACCAGTGTCAAGTGAACACAAGGTATACCCTATTCACACAAAACCAGACTCTTGTATCTACACTCCCAAAAAAGCAAATAAGACTGATGTCCTCCCCATCTGGTCCCAGGGATGCTCTGGCAAGAACCTGGCTAGTGTCTCAAGTATACCTGGCTCACTCTGTGCCCTCCAAGGCTCTCATTGATGGGCTGGCAGAAATTGAAATACATCTGCTAGTCTTCCAGATTTTACTTCGGGAAGCAAAGCTCACATGGCTGTGTCCATATGCCACACTTGGGCTCTCCTAAATGCTCAGGAGAGATAGGATTTAATCCTTTATCTCCTTGTGTGGCAGTGCCAACCTGCTTCTCAGGAGGACTGCCCATCACTATCCAAATCATCCCATTGTACTCTCTCTAGCAACAATGCTTATAACATTTATAGAATATGCTAACTGCTGTCATGATCAGGTCTATCATACTTACAGCCTGCTAAACTATCACAGTTATGGTGCAAGAGTCATCTGCATCTACTAAACCTGCTACAGCATCCATCTCTGCAGGACTGTGCTCTCTCGTGTCGTACCTAATACCACAGTTTGATGAGAAAACATGCAGATGGAAAGAGAGCCACAGCCTTTCCACAAATCATCTGTATGTGAGATGGCACCAGGCACTCAGCATGTTTTTCTGCCCAAGGATGCACACACACATCTGATAGCCACTGCTGTCTCTCCACTGATTCAGGGAGTGCTATCTCCCTTCTTTTTCCTGGCATTTGGCTCAACATTTAACTCACTAATAAAGAGAAAAACAAAACAAAACAAAAACAAACAAACAAACAAAAAACTGTAGAAATTTAATCTCTTATGTAAACTGCTGAGGATGATTTCTAGAATATCATACAATATGAGGCCATGAGAGTTTTCAGTTTTGTCTTTTGCTTGGTTGGCTCTGGAAGCCCTGCACTTGACTTTGTGGTTAATGGTTCAAATTGTTTTATGCTGGATTATAATTGATTTTACTCAGAAGAATTAAAGTTCATTGTACTTCTCAATGTGAATCTTACCTTCTGACTCAATATCCTTTCCTTTGGTCAAATTCCAACCTTTCTCATTCAGTATAAATATGTAAAAACTCAAATGATTGTTCTCTCTAGCCTGGGTGCTGGAAAGCCTTGATGATCTAGGGAAGCTTCTTGGTGACCTAAAAGTTTCTTGAAGGGAGAAGCTGATCCCTTTTATTATTTATTATTAAAATTACAGAGAAAAGTGTTAAAGCATGCCACCATGCCTTGGTCCCAAAGGCCTGGAATGAGGTTGGAGGTTTGATATACTTATGGAGCCAATAAGTTTTAAACTTAATATTGTACTGAAAATATACATGAGAATTTGGAATAGGTGGGAGCTCAGAGGAAAAATAGGACAAAAACCTCAGAGCTTCTGGGCAAGATTGCTGAAATAACCCTGATCTTTACAAGAAGGCAACATCAGATTTTCTTGGTGTCAACTACTAATGTTGAACACAACAATAGTTTGCTGTTCTTTGGAAATGCACTTCTCTTGACACCATGAATTATGGATTGAAACCTGGATTCTTTGCTGTTGTTGTTTCCGCATCTCCCCTACTTCTTTATTTTCGATTTGACACTGCTTGTTGGAACAGTCCCATGAAATATTGACACACTTTTGACTCAACAGTTCTGATGAGAGACAGACCTGGGGCTGTTCTGGTGCCCATTGGTGGATGTTCCCAGGTGTCGGTCTCAGCACAGAGGTGTGCTTCCGTCTATATTTTCCCTGAATAAAAGCAGGGAAAAAAATATATCCCCATAGAAAACCTTGGCAAATCAGGATTGTGCAGTCCATATCTTCACTGATAGAAAGGACAGCTCTTCTCAGAGTATGATTGAAATTTCTTCCTTTTCTTCCTATTCTGTTCTGTCCTTAGATAATGTGTCAAACTTTCAAATTCTCCAGTTTCATAGTAGGAAACACTGTCCCAGTAGGAAGTAAATTATAACTCCCAACTTATTTCAGACAGTCTCCCAATATGATTTATAGATGAAAAATGGGAGATAAAGGTAAGAGCAGTGGCACTCTCTGGCACTCTTTATGTTATTCTAAAACCATCTTATTTCTCCTTTTGCTATAATAAGGTTCTATAGAATGATTTAAATGAACTGTATATCTTGCTGGCTCATCATTTAGATTTGTTTTTGTCTTCCAAAAACAGTAAATGTCTTACATCTTCCATTTGTGTCCCTTTGTTTTCAGACTTGTAGGCTGCTTTATACAAAAGAAATAACCATAAAGTAGTGATGTTCAGAGGTTTGCTGACAACATATAAATATTTATATGTATCTTGTATTGAGGACTTTCCATTGATTCCAAATACATGTATAATGCAGACATTTATACATTTTCATATGAAAGACCCAATAGAAATGAGACAGTTTCATGCTGTCTTTCATTTAATACACTGAGATTGAAGGTCAACGCTCTTTCATTTTGCCTTTGAAGATGTGTATTTGTGTTGGCTTTTTGTCTTTGTGTTTAGGCCTCAGTGATGAAGATTCTTTACAGCATCAGCTTTTTACCTCAGGAAACTGGGTTCAAATCCCAATCTAGATCAAACATAGAGAGGTTATTGGTCTCGTCATGCTCTCTAGTGGCTGCTTTTCTGCTGAGCAGCTACCATGCTCCAGGGAGGCCCAGCACTGGAATAGGAGTGCTGCCTGTTACAAGCCTATGCAGCCTGAGGGATAATTGGTGGGTCATTCTGGCTTGGTTGTAGTCACTTGTAAGACGTCTAAATCTCTCACCTCAAGGAATCAGAGAATAAATATCTTAGTGATGATCACATTATTATAATTATTTGTTATTGTTTGTTATTGTTATTGTTATTGTTATTATTATTGAATAGTTTCAATTTTCCTCTTCTCTTCTTGGCTATAGTCCCTTCATTTGAAATATAGAATCAACAGTGGTCAAACTGGCAATTGGCTGACAAATCCAATTTTTTGGTTACTTACCTCAAACTGCAATGAAAAGAAGTATAGAGATTTGTGAGAATGTCCTGCTGATCTCAGTGGGCTTTGAGACTTCAACCAAACATACTGATAATTCTCACCTCATGGTACTAAATTTCATGAGTTTGTAAACTGGTACAAGGCCTTCCCAGGGACAGAATTTTCTTAAATTTTAGGGTTATAGGTTTTCTGCTGAGTGTGTCACTGAAGTACAACAGTGACCCAGAAAGGTTTATAAGGAAATTGTAATTGAAACCTTTTTAAATCTCAGAGAATGTTTTGGTTTAAGTTCTCAAGTTTTAAGTGGCAATGAAGATAATTATTTTCTTAGTCCAAAAAAGTAGTGGAATTAAACTGAGATTCAGCAAAAACAAATGAATCACTCTTTTGATCATACTTCTAGCAGAAAGTAAACTATCATCATAAGAAGATGATAGTTTTGCTTTTCAGGGTTACTTTAGTTTAATTCTAAAATATCATGCTAGCAATATGGAGTGGTACCTTGATGAAGTGATTTGGTTGTGACTCTAGTCCAGGACGGTATCACTTCTACCTGCCATAACAGCCTGTTCACACACACTTTTAACTCTCAGACCAGACACTGATATCCTTCAGGTACCCTGGGTACCTGACTGCTGGGAAGGCACTCTTCTCCTCAGGCTGTGACCAAATGGGTTTGCTGACTTTTTCCCCCCACAGTGGGGGTGATACTGTGGGGGCTAATGAGAAAAAATATAAAAGTGATGTTTTCCATTTGTGGGATGTAGGTGGTCAAGGGAAACAAAAGTCCTTGTAGAGGTTTTACACAAGATATACAGATGGCTTCGGGGGTGTGGCAGACTCTGTTGATGTTAAAAGGATGAAGGAAGCCAAAAAAGATTTGTGACAGATGCTCTCAAGATATGGAGTATTTAAAGAGGATTGCAATAACTTTATAAATGCTAGAAATGTTGGCTAACTAACTTCAAGTTTTTGTCAGTAGCTGTGTTCCCAGATAAATGAAATTTGAGATGTTTCCTTCAAAACTAAAAAGATGTAGAAAGGCAATTAGCACTGTTTTCAACTTTTAAACAATTTCAGTTGCAAGACAGTTGAAGCTTGTTCTCTAAAGGGCCTACCACACAGACTGCTAAGGCCTAAAGGCAACCAAGGAAACCTTCAACCATTTATAAAAATAATAGACCTGACTGGGGAGAGACGTATCTTCTTAAAACTCACTATGACTAACAAGGAAAAATGCTTCAAAGGCTTAAAAGTGCATAAATCCTGAGATGATCACCACTCTAGAAGACAGATGACCACCAAGGAGGTGCACAGGGTGGCTGTTGCTCTGAGATACATGTCCTGTGAAATGGTGTGGTTCTGCATAAGTAGTTTATAACTTTAGGAGAGCTGGAGGGCTTGGGAAAAGATGGTAGAGGATCTACTCACTGAGGGTTGGGGGCGGGGGGTGCAGCTAGTAAGGTACTACTGTAAGGAACTGGGCTGTGGGATCATCCTTAAAAGAGCTGACATAGGATATCGGATATAGGATTATAGATAGATATGTAGATATAGATATAGGATATAGGATTAGGATATCATAAGGGAGCTGGAAGTGCGGTTACCTTAGAAACTGGAGTAAGAACTTCCATAAATTATGTCTGAAAATTAAGAAAAGACAATATTTCTAGTTATTGCCAAACCAAGCTAAAGGATCTCTCTTCTGAAATAAAGACAGTTTTAATAATTAGCAAGCTGAGATTTTTTCCTTGGTTATCTTTGCTATAATGAGGAAAGGGCTCTAAGAAGGATCCAACTCAGCAGTTATAAACATATAAATATACTTTTTTAACTTACACAGACAAAATGTTTTCTTCCAATATAAAACATTATTTTATTATTATTTTTATTTTTCCTGTCCTCCTGGATTTTGCTTCTTATCTTTCTTACCCCAGTTCAGCTTATTTAGGATCAGGCTCTTATAATCTAGGCCATAGGGAGGATTTTCACTGTCACTGCACCAGGCTCTAACTTCAATCCTTTTTGGCCTTTAGCTGGGATTATTCTCCTCCAGAAAGGTATTTTGGGCAGTATCAGTTCTGCCTTTGAGAGTGCTACATGCTGTGGAAGAGGGAAACCATGAAAACCTTTAAAGTTAAAAAAAAAAAAAAAAAAAAAAAAGCTCTGTTAAATTGGTTCTTAAAAGTGCACTTAACTTTAGAAGGGAAAAAATGAGGTATCATATCCTCAGGTACCTCACCAAACAGAATGGTATTCTTTTTGGACATGGTTCAGAAACTGAAAAACGATTTGTTATTACTCACTCTGAATAAAATAATTATGGAAGATTTTTCATGGTGGAACTTTAAATGCTTACAAATGAGGGGATATCTGCACTTTCGCCTCTCAAGAGCAAAGACTCAAAAATTTGGCTAAGAGAGCTGTCTTTTTAGAAGCTCCAGCTTTGATGGAAGGGAAGGGAAGGGAAGGGAAGGGAAGGGAAGGGAAGGGAAGGGAAGGGAAGGGAAGGGAAGGGAAGGGAAGGGAAGGGAAGGGAAGGGAAGGGAAGGGAAGGGAAGGGAAGGGAAGGGAAGGGAAGGGAAGGGAAGGGAAGGGAAGGGAAGGGAAGGGAAGGGAAGGGAAGGGAAGGGAAGGGAAGGGAAGGGAAGGGAAGGAGAAGCATGTGTCTGCTTGAAAAATGCCGGGCTGATCATCAACAAAGAAGCCCAAATATTTGCTTGGAATTATTTTTACAGCTTGATAATGCCATGCTGGAAAGTCCACACTCTGAGTCTCTCTATCCAAGAGCAGACTTGGTGCATGAGTGTGCATCTTGCTGCCAGTGAGTCACCTGGAAAATCTGTCATTCGGTTGGAGTATTGAGGAAAGGGGTGATTGCAATTCATACTGTGCAAAATTACTGTAATGCCATAATTTGGGCAAATAATTCAAAATGTGTTGCCTGTAGCAGTGGATTGCTACATTGCCCACTGGTTGTTTCTATTGCTTACTTGCCTGCTGGATGTGTGTTTACAAAAGCTAACGAGAGTGGACCATGTTATTTACAGTGTTAGATTTTAACAGAAGAAAGCTTACTGTATAATCTCTGTGCTCAAGTGTGTTTGAGCAAAGATTACTTCAGGGAACCTAAAAGGAGCCAGCAGGAACAAGTTCAGCAATTATTTTAACACAATAAAACATTCCTCTCCCTAAGTGGTAGTATGAAGTATCCCCATGTTGGTTACCTGATACTGAATTATACAGAATGCAGACTTCTTTGTGTATGTACCATATCACCTCAGGCTACAGTATGTGTCAGACCACTGTGTTTCATTTTGAGTTTCAATATGATTAACATCTGTAACAGAAATCAGAACTAGAAAAGATCACTTTTTTTTACTTTTTTTTTTTTTTTATTTTTCCTTCTCGTCCATTCTATCCCTTTCCATTCAAAGTTTAGGCACTGATTCCCCTCCCACAGCATTTTTTTAAATGCTTTTGTGGTTTCATATGATTTCTATGAAGGTTAGTGAGACACAAATCCAACATGGGCAGGTTAAAACCTTTACCTTCTTTAATGTTATGAAAGGAAAAAATTGCAATCCAAATAATTCCTTTGATGGCTAAAAATCTCTGGGCATTCTAACCTAAAACTATCTGTCGTCTTCACCAGGAGATGGGCATGTTTATCAACCCTAGGGCTTCACTCAGGCAATCTTTGTCAATGTAGGAAGTTAAGAAACATTAGAATCAGATCCATTCCTAGACAGATAAATTAAAGCTCGTGTCCCAGCTGAAGTTTCTTAAACTTACAAGTCTCTGCAAATATCCCAGGTATGGTGATAGAATTCATATCCACATTGTAGTGAAAATTATGGAGAGCTTAATGTTTGCCAAAAAGCTCTTTTATCAAATAATAGCATACATTTTTCACCAAGCCTTTCAGAGGCAGGCATAGAAACAAACAAAAGAGACTGGAGGGGTCTGGCAGCTCTGCTGGCACTACTGCTGCAGCCTCAGTGGAAAGCTAGTTGGATCTAAATAATAGTAAAGAACTGGAACCATACAAAGCAATTCAAGATCTTCCCATTCCCCAGCCCACGTGTTCAGTCTCAAAATCAAATACCATGACTGTACCCAGCACAGGGAAGAGAGTCTGAGGATGGAGGTAGGGATGAAATAATAATTTATTTTCTTCATGCCTTCATTTTGACAATCCAGATTTCTGTTCCAAATTTACTCTTTCTTGTGGAGGTTGTAACACAGAATGACATATCTAAAGGAGGGAAACAATCTGTCATCAGGACCATACAAAGGAGGGAAGCTAGAGTGTGAATATAGGAATTTGCTCATGTTTGTCCTTTTAGCACTTCACTCCAGTGAGTTCAGTGTCAAGGAAGCTAGTTTTAGCAGGTTGTCACACTCTGCTTGGTGATATTAGGTGTGTGCAGGTGGGGGACCAGAAAATTAGTAAAGCTTTTCATTTGAAGCTTTCCTGGAAGCCTGTTAAGCCACTTTAGTTGATTAAGATTCTGAAGATTCTGGTTCTTTTTTTTTTTTTTTTTTTTGAATGGACTGTTTATATATTTCTATATTTGTTAAGACTATGCAGCCTATTCTGGATGAGCTTTTCAAGTATGCAGGACTGATGTGTAGCAGCAAAGTTAACAAATTTATTAACATTCACTTAGTTGTCCCAGCACATTTGGTGGGCTTGATTAAGAAAATATTCTGAAGACTCCTTGCTTGCTTTTCCCAGTCCTGGAGAGCTGAGCTGCCTTTTAAACATGAACTGTGGTAGCTGATTGTGCAGAGAAAGCAAGAATCCTGTGCCAGGCTGTGAAAACATTCTCCCTAACAAGTATATACATACATACATACATACATATATATGCTTATATATGTATATATTTATATATTTGGGAATAATATAATCTTACAGATTATTTATGCTATACTGTACCTAGCAATGTGTATGAGTAAGAGAGCATCAGGGCCTTTCCCAATGTACTAAAACATGTTGAAGCACCATCTATTTACTCCTTGCACTGATGTAGCACAAACAATACAGTAGGGACTTTCTTCAAGTGTCTGTGTTGAGTCCTGTGAGTGTGGTTCCAATTCAATAATGAAGTAACAAAAAGAACCATTGCTTTGAGGACTATTCCCCTAACCAATGAATACTGAAGACAGTGACAAACCAAGAGGTTTGAGTCAGGATTTGGTTGCTATCAAGTTTGGCTATACCTGGAGGCACAATGCAATCTTCAGACCTATTTGAACAGTCTGGTTTGCAGACTTTGAGTACACCTGTGCTTTCCCAGCTGTTGCTCCTTGTTCGTTACATGATCCTCAGTCTCACATGAGTATTCAAACAACTGTAACTTTCTGCAGCCCCAAAAGCTTCTTTGTCAGAACATTTCTTTTTTCTTTTTTTTTTTTTTTTCAGTGGCTGTCCAGCTCTGACACAGCCACTGAGCCTGACACACATCGTTGTTGGCAGCAGCGCAAATTAGTGCTCCAGTGACAGCCACCCTGTGGCAGAAATGCCTTTGCAAGTTAGGATGCTCAGAGATCCGTAAGCCTGGGGAAAGCACAGCCTGGAGAGATGGAGCCGTGGCAAGCCGAGAGAGGCGAGGACAACTGGAAAACCCGACAAGAAACATCAAAAGAGAAATATGAAGCTGAGATTTGAAAAGGTAAATTTCAAAGCCGTTTCCATCTGGCTGCACTGATTGCACTGGAGCGAAGCAAATTGAGAGCAAGCTGTTTCCAAAGGGTAATGAGACTTGCAAGGCACAAAGCAGGCCGGGGACATGTTGCCAATTTGTTCAGAATGTACAGGCCTGTCTGAAATTCCTGCCTGGGAGGATGAGAGATAAGAAGATTGGGGAAATAAGAGGGTTAAATGCTCACAAGTGCAACACCATCATCATCAAGTTGTCATGCTCCTTCCAGAACCTCATTGCCAGTGGTATGCAGATGTAGAGTCCCCTGCCCAATGGGAGAGATGAATGAACATCTCTGGGGTGGGTGTTGCGCCTTAGAGTAAAGGATTAAATCCTCTCCTCCCCTGTATGTCAGCTCTGAACCTAACTTTTCCTAAAGCATGAGCCTTACTACCCTGACTTAGTGCCACTTTGGAAATTCAGGCTGTGTCTCTAAGCTCTCTCTAAACTTGGCACATGAACAGTAACTTTTCCTTCCTATCTGCATCACATAGGTGCTGATGCTGACTTCATCTTCAGAGACAGTGTCATCACAGTGCTAGCAAAACTCTTGCCTTTGGGATTGGTTTGGGATTTTGAGATTCTCCAGGAGAGAGACCTCCATACTGGTGATATTTCTATACAATAGAAGAAGTTCTGGTTTTTTATCTCTGCTCACCACTGACAGACTTTGAAAGTGGGAGGCAGGGACTTTAAATTAGGTGAAATGACTTCTTATTCTCCAAAATCTGATTTTATTATTATTTGGCATTTTGCTTGGTGAAACTCTAAAGGACAAAATGTAGGTATTCATATATGTTTGGAAAACATCTATCATATTAAGGGTACTGTGAAGAGAGGGGAGGTAGGTAACAGATGGGAATAAGTGATGCTTGTGCAGAAAAAGAAATTGAATGCAGCAGTATTGAAAGCCAAGAGCAAACAAATGAAAAAAGCTGCACTGAAAACTGAGCTGTCAGTGATTTAGCACCTGAGTAGTTGTGTTTGGATGCCATGGGTGTGTGTTCAGTGGAAATAAACTGGAAGTTCCACTGGGAGAGATGCAATTTAAGTTTGGTTTATAATCTCAGGACTACATATTAGAAGCTTTTCTCATGAGTATACAGAGAAAAACAGGAGCAATGCAAAGAGATCATCCCCTTTAATTAATTAGTTAATTAATTTATTTATTTATTTTATGAAAGGCATTTTTAACTGACTATCAAGAGCTCCACTGAGGTTTGCCAAGGTAATCAGCTGTGAGTAGGTGAGACCAGCCCACTTCACTGCCATCTGTCGTTAAGCTACATATCCATACCGAAATGGTATTTTTTGCTAATAGATTTGGAGTTTTCTAGTTTTCATCCTGGGGGGAAAAGATTCTCCAAACCCTTCTCAGGACTGCACCAAACCAATACTTTTTAGGCCCTACATTGTGAGGTCTTCAATACATGGAATTGTCTTACATGTCAAAATCATCCCAAATCCAAGAATTACCTTTTAAATAGTTAAGCCTCAGACTTAGACCAAAGTCTAGCATTCATCTCTTTCTGCACAGACTAAAGAAAAGACGAAAACAAGATAGGGGCAACCTTAAATCTTTCTAAAGACATGGGTGATGACTGAAAGCATAGTTGCTAAAGAAGCAGAAAGGTAGCATTCTTCACAACATAGTAACAGAGGCTACTTTTGATTCAGTACTGAACATCAAAACTATCCTTAAAAATCTTTAAAAGCTTTCTCCGTGCTGTAAGCAGAGACTTTTTGTACTCCTTTTAAAACACTAAAGCTGCAGTCCACGTACAAGCTTTCAGTGCTACTGTTTTGGTGAAGCTTGTCATATTATGCTGAACATCAGTAGCAATGACCACTCTGTGTACAGCTATTTTCCCATGCAGTGCTCTCCATGCTATTCTGGATTCCCTCCACTTAGCCCTTGTCCCTGCTGAATTGAAGGCAGTGATTCAGACACAGCTTCCCCAAAAGACATCAGTTCACTGAGCCTCAAAGGAAGCCCATTGACCTTTAGAAGCTACAAGGTAACATGACAGCACTTCCTCCCCCTGCAAGGTGTACCAGGGATGAATTCGATGGCAAAGGGATTTTGTATACAGAAGGGTTTATAAATATGAGGATTCACGTTTGTTGATTGGCAACAAATCTGAGTGCCAGAGCCACAACTGAGTTGCCTAGGAAAAAAGCTCTATTTTTAAACATTGCTCCTCCTACCGATATTTTTTCCCCTTCATTTTCACTGAACTGGAGGTCAGCACATTCTGCTGACTCACTGTACCAGGAGAGGCAAGACTTCTCTTAAGGAATTCTGTTGACTCATTGGCCCTGGGCAGGGGGACAGTGCAAATCCAGCAGGAATCCATGCTCACAGCCAAGCTTAGGGTACAGAGGCTAATTTGATGGTTTTATTTTGCTGCCATTTTTTCAGTAGTGCACACAACAATATCATGGGAAAGGGATAAGTTTTGAAGCCAGTATGGCTAGATTGCAATAGAGAATTAACCTGCAAAGCTGGCTTTGATTATAAATCTGTGATCAACACAGTTTCTGCCTTGATGTTCAGATCCTAAGATAAAATTAAATTCTAAGGATATTTGGTGGTTTTGGACCCTGAGGCTGGGCCAGACTAACAAGAAGGAGAAACAGGATTTGGATGGAGGTTGATGTTCAGCAATTTGTTGATTTTTGTTCTCTGCAGGCTCTTTAGTTGACATTCCCATTTAGGATAAAATTCCATTTGTGAAAATGGCCTCCTCAGAAATAAAACTGGATTGTTCAATGACTTACTTGAGCTCATACAAGAATGTTCATGGGTTGTTGTGTACTCTACTGTGACTGTTTGGGAGGAGAAATTCTGGCTGCAAGAATTCAGCACTGCCATAGCAAATGTGAAATCAACCAAAAGAATGAGAATCAAATGCTGTAGATAAAACTTAGAGATAGAAATATATATGTTGCACATATTTATATATAAACTGTATATGAATTTTATTCATCTTGGATGTATGATTATATCATATAACCAGGGAATCATAGAATGGCTTCGGGTTGGAAGGGACCTTAAAACCCGTCTGGTTCCAACCTCCCTGCCAAAGGCAAGGACACCTCCCACTAGATCAGTTTGCCCAGGACCTTGTCCAACCTGGCTTTGAACACTTCCAGGGATGGGGCAGACACAACCACCACTCTCAGAGAATTTCCTCCTAACCTCTAAACTAGATCTCAACTCTTTTAGTTTATAACTATTCCTCCTTTTCTCACCTATCTGACTGAGCAAAAAGTTGCTCTCTATCTTTTTTATAAGCCCCCTTTAAGTACTGAAAAGTTGCAATATAAGTTCACCCTGGAACCTTCTCTTCTTTAAGCTGAACAGCACCAGCTCTCTCAGTCTTTTGTCACAAGAAAGGTGCTCCAGCCCTCTGATCATCTTTGTGGCCCTATATAAATAAATATAAATATATAAATAAATATAAATATATATAAATATATGTTTATATATATAAATATACATTAATATATATATATATAAATAAAATAAGACCAAGATTACATATAAAAGGTTATAGCTACATATCACATACATATGTATCACATACATAAAACATGCAAAAATACGTTTCCATACAGCAGATCTGTGTTTCACAGATCCTTTTAGCAGTGTATCTTTAAAGGAACACAAGGAGCAGCACAGTTAAAAAATGCATAAATATGGTATTGCTAGCAACAAGACAGACTGGACCAATGTGCTAGCAATATGTGCAGGTGAGCCAGCCACCAAGGGGTGGCAATTTTGTGGCTCACTGAGAGCTCCTGCTCTTGCAGACTTGGAGAGGGAAAAAATCCAATGATTTCTGTGTCTGTGAAAACCATATTTTTATTTCATCCATGTATTCATTCACGTAGTTTTTCTAGTTGTGAAATAAATACACATATATATATAAAAGGGAAAAAAAAAAAAAAAAAAAGGAAAGAAAGGCTCTCAGTTACAGTTACTCTCATGAGTATTTGACCATAAATCACAGCAGCAGGAGTAGAACTGTTAAAAATGAATTGTGGAAAACACAGCTGACTGGTGGACAGCCCAGGTAGAAAGTAATAGGTTCTGACAGGGATGCCCACAGCTGCCTTCACAGTTACCAGAATGTAACGTGACTTCCTTGACACCTGCACTGTGCTTTTTCTTCTGGTAATAGCCTAGTTCAATGTCAGACAACAGGAGCTGGCCTCTGGGCTACTGGTTTTGCTGTATAATAAAGAATTCAGTGTAGGAAGTCACTTTTTCCCGGACTACAGGAGAGGGAAGTGGTATGATTTCCCTTTCTTTTCTATAGCTTAGCAACAAGGTAAAATGCGCATTCATGTGCATACAGTCAGGCACTTCCTCTTCTGACTCTGAGGCAGGCTGAAATGAGAGAAGTGGGGTGCTGTGGAGTAGCTTTTTCTTTGTGGAGAGAGAAGGGTTTTCCAAATGATAACCTTTCCAAGAAGGGACTAACATCCAGATACACTGTGCTTCTTTCTATCCTCCCCCTCGATAGCACTAAGGCTCAGATATACTAAGAGCATTATGTAATTAGCAGCTCACGATAGTCTCCATCAAGTACTCCTTTCATCAAAGTACTCATTTTGCTTAGACTTCTGGCTTGGTCTCTTGATTTATTTCTTGTTACGCAAAATATCATTTGAAGGAAGAGAATTCATGCAGTATTAATGTCTGGAGTCTGATCAACTGCAGTGATTTCAAAGGGCTTTTGGAGTATCCATCTGAGGGCAGAAATGAGCTCTTTCAATTTCTGAAACTTATTCCCACTAAGTCCAATGAGATTCAGAGCTCTAAATATTATTCTTGCAGTGCTTATCAGTTTGCAGTGTTGGCCCCCAGTTCCACAGTTTATCATTATCTGTGAAGTGGAGGAGGGTTAAACAAGAAGTTCTCAGAAATTCCACTTATGAATAAAACATTAAAAGTTATTCGTCTGCACTTAAAATAAGACAACATTTTTTTGCTTCATCTGTGTAAAATTTTTCTATTAGCATCTGGCTTTGTATTTTCTGAAGACTATTTCAGTGCATCTATTATAAATATTTATGTGATAAGAAAAAATGTTGGAACTCCTTCAAGGAAATCAGATGAGAACACGTCCACACACTTCAAAAATAAATGCATAATGTAAGTGTTCAAACCATGCTATTATTAAATCACTGTATCCCGTGAGCTTAGTGAAAGATTGTTGCGGTGAGAATGGATTATTATATTGTTACCTGGATGTCATTCCAAAATTAGGTTCCATCAACAAAATGGACATCTTAAGTAAAAAGCAAAACTGAGAGTTGCCTCTCAAGTTTATACATAAATCTAGCAGCAAAGCACTTTATAAATTACCTGGTTTATTTAGAAGACTTGCTTTCCACTTAACAAAATATAATCTTCAGAATACCCATGATAATCTGTCAATGTAAGTCACTATTTTAAAATATGTTTTGCATAAAAAATGCACACAGAAATTGATGGAACTATTTAAAAGAAAAAAACTAAGATGGTTTCAATTAAAAAAAAAAAAAAACACTCAAAAAATAGGAATCTGCGGATTTTTTTATGTAAATAAACTTCATTTCATGTAAGTTTTACAAAGAAATTCAGAAAGTCAAAGAAAAACTTGTCAGTGCAGCAAACAGTTGAGAGTAGTCCATAAATCATCCCTTTGAATTTTTGCCTTCTCTGCACTCTGTTCTCTGTAAATCAAAGACAAACTTGGTTTAAAAGAGACAAAGCCTGCCTTCAGTTGTGAGTGTGCATCTCACTTAAATGTCAGGTAGAGTCAGGTGCTCAGATCAGAGGAAAGGATTTAGCACCAAGATAAGAGAAATACTGTGTAAAATAATGCTTCACTTAGGTTAGGCAAAACTGGTTTTTTATTGTTGTTTATTTTTTCTTTGTTTTGATATTTTTTTTTGGGGGGGGGGGCATTCTTACTATTATATTTTAGTGTGACTTTCTGTGTAACACAGACTGAAGAAATTCTCCAGATAAAATGTCACAGAATGGTTTGGGTTGGAAGGGACCCTAAAAATTATCTAGTTCCAAACCCCTGCCATGGACAGGGACACCTCCCACAAGACCACGTTGCCCAAAGCCCCATCCAACTTGAACACTAACAGGGATGAGGCATCTTCAAAATATTCACCACATTATCTTCCTTTTTTTATTATTTTTATTTTTATTTTTAATTCTAGGCTGATACCTACTCTTGATTTTATAGAATTAGAGAATGGTAGAAAGATCACTCTTTTCCTATATAAAAAGTTCTAAAGGTTGATTACAAAATGAAAAAAGAAGTATGCCTGATGTCTTGTCTTGCTTTATGTCATTTCAGCTTCTAGCCCTGGGGTTCTCTCTTGTCATTTTTGAATGCCAGAGATGTGTAGTATCAGAAATATCTTCACTCTGAGGTACTTTTGAACATTGCTTATCAAATAAATAATAAGTTTAATGACATTAATTACTTAACCCAAAAGTTGTGATTTCCCTACCTATAACTGTTATTTTACCTCTTATACTGTTTTCCAAGGGATTTATACACTTCTCTTTTCTCATGGTTCTACTTAAAGGCAAATTCTAGATATATCCTATTTAGTTCATTTAACATAGATATTTTGAGGTGAAATAATTCCCTCTTTCTTTCTGCAGAAATCAGAAAACTTGTAGAAGGCCAGTGCAAGAGTCCCTTGCACTCCTCATGTTAAAGAACAGACAGCTAAAGAACCAAATAAGGTTGATTTCTTGTAAATATAAACTACCAGAGACATCCTCTTTGATAGAAAATATTTTATGAAATAGAAAAACCAAGGAAAACAAACAATATCATTACGTGAAATAAAGGTATGGTTTGACTTTCAGACCCTTCAAGAAGTAACTCAGCATAGTCCTATTGGCTGCTTGTGACTTGGACTGGCATACGCTTCATTGCATTAAAAACTGGCTGGATAGCTGGGCCGAAAGAGTTGTGGTGAATGAAGTCAAATCCAGTTGGAGGCCAGTCACTAGTGGCGTCCCCCAGGGCTCGGTACTGGGGCCAGTCCTCTTTAATATCTTTATCGATGATCTGGATGAGGGGATTGAGTGCACCCTCAGTAAGTTTGCAGATGACACCAAGTTAGGTACGTGTGTCGATCTGCTCGAGGGTAGGAAGGCTCTGCAGGAGGGCTGAGGCCAACTATATGAAGTTCAACAAGGCCAAGTGCCGACTCCTGCACCTGGGGTGCAATAACCCCAAGCAGAGCTACAGGCTGGGAGATGAGTGGTTGGAGAAAAGGAGGCTCGGGGGCGACCTTATCGCTTTCTATGAGTACATTAAAGGAGGCTGTAGAGAGGTGGGGGTTGGTCTGTTCTCCCACGTGCCTGGTGACAGGATGAGGGGGAATGGGCTAAAGTTGCACCTGGGGAGTTTTAGGTTGGATATTAGGAAAAACTTATTTACCAAAAGGGTTCTTATGCATTGGAATGGGCTGCCCAGGGAAGTGGTGGCGTCACCATCCCTGGAGGTCTTTAAAAGATGTTTAGATGTTGAACTTAGCAATATGGTTTAGTGGAGGACTTGCTAGTGTTAGGTCAGAGGTTGGACTCGATGATCTTGAGGTCTCTTCCAACCTAGATAATTCTGTGATTCTATTATAGATGAAAACCTGTCATATGGAGTCTATTTCTAGCTATCATCGACTTGTTTGGAAATATGTTTCTTTGGAAAGCAAAGAATAAATTCCCTGTAATTTTTTGTCTGTTTGTTTGTTTGTTTCCAGGCTTGAAAAAAGAATATTCTTTCTCTGTGTCTCACGCAACCCAATGGTAGTGACATATGCCTTATTTTGTTATGTCTGAGTTCTACGTGACAATGTTGCATTTCAGCTGACAGATTGCTTCTGCAAAGAGACATTATTGTCCTGGCAAAGGACAAACATAGAGCATTGATCTAGACTATTAGTACAAGCCTCTCCTCTGTTTGTAACTTTGTTCCTTCTGTTAATGTGCACCCTAGATACTACCCAAGGTGCTTTAGGGATTTTTTGTAAACACAGATAAAATCATCTGTGATTGTTATAGATGCTTGCAATGAAATGCTTGAGGTCAAATTCATTTTACCTGATTTCAAGTGTTTGTAATGCAAGTCCATCTGAGACAGTTGCACAGGAACCACTTTGTAGTCAGTGGAAGAAATTAGCATCCTTAGGGCATATCTAACTCATTTTAGTTGTTTACTGTAGGGTAAGTGCTGATACATCTCTACTGATTTTAGATTTTTAAATGTGGTTTGCTGCCATGACTGGCTATTACAAAACTTTCTCCCCATTTATGTGGGGATCATATATTCCTCACATACTACTATTTAGCTTCTTATTAATATGGAAAGACCAAACCCAGGTGAACGGTTACCTCATTATCCTCAAGCACTTTTTCACTACAGACTTGGCACTTTACTTGAGGGATTTCTGGTTTGAGAAGTCCAGATCAGAGCCACACTGGTATGAATCTTTCTGCTTTTTCTTGAGAAGCGTGAGGACTTATCAATATGGATGTTTGATGTTGTCACAGTGCCTGCTGTCTTTGCCACCCATGTCTAGGTATGGTAACAAACCAATTGAGAACATTTGTGTATCTAAGGTCACATTCTCAAGATAGGGGTGTAGAAGACAATATTCTACCCTTCACAGCTGTTGCAAACATTTAGGTTGGCCAAAACTAGGTGGACATAGCAATGTGTCATCCTATTTTCCCCTGAAATAGCCTTTAGGATCTACAGCTCTTTTTCATTATGACAAATATTGACATAGAACTGACTTCCATATCTGTGCCAGTGGCCTTAGAAGCCTATGTTTATTAGGAACAAGAAAACTAGGATTAAGTGTGGTTTCTTTGCCATGGCAGTTCATTCCTCCTTGGTCTACGTGGGCATTTTTCCTCCCCCTTTCTACCTAAATCATATAGAAAATATGTGCTAGCCACACAAGACATTTCACTAAGTGCCTTGCTCTGGGTAGTTGTAATGGCTGGAGACTAACAAATCCTATAAATAAAACCATTTTTCAGCCAGGGAAGACTGATTGAGAAAGGTCACTAAATGCTTCCCTGCTGCAGTGTGAAATCAATGAAAAGTTTAATCTGGTATGATCTGGCAATTTGTCAAGTTTAGAAGAGCCAATGTGAGCTAAGGATATAGATGAGAAGAGAAGAAATAAACCATGGACTCAGAAACAAACAGCCACCACTTTCAGGCTTGAAACAAAGAAAAGCAAATCTATCTGCAAGATAGGTCTGTCATAAACTAGCCATTTGGGTTTTCCTTCACCATCATGCTTATTTTTGATGTCTTCTGCTAACTGATGTCTGTCAGAGAAGTTTAGCATTGTGAACTAAAATGACAGAGATGGATATTCTGCTGGTTGCCTGCTTTCCACTGGGTAGTGGGTAGGCTAGGATTTACAAGCCACAGGGTGTTTCTGGGGAATGAACAGACCCAAAGATTGTGAGGAGCTCTGAAAGGTTTTAAAAATAGAGGAAATAAATTCTTTTTCTTCCAGCAGGATCTATTCTAGCTGATCCATGAACAACATGCGTTACCAGTGAAGCAACAGGAATTCTTTGGTACCTTTGGCTCTTGGAAAGTTGGTGTCATACATTGGGATGGGGTTGTTGGGATAATAACAGGTAATATGAGTTAGAATTGGGTATGGATATTACTCTTGAGATATCTTTCACCTACTGAAATTTGGTGGGAACAGTGAAATTGGTAGGTTAAAAGCTATTAAACGATCAGACTAGCCCAAACAGATGTATACATGGAGCAAGACTACAAAAGCTATGTTTTTTTGAAGTTAGAGCTAAGGCAGGCAACAAAGAAGGGTGTTACTCACTATAAGCTACTAGCCTGATGGAAGCTAGTGACCCAGCTTGATGCAAAAATATCCTAAAAAATAATAATAATAATAAATAAAAATTTTACTCATTTACTCATGATAAAATTACCGTTCTCTATTAATTTTTAAATTCTTTGGGGATCACTTTTAGTCTGTTTTTCTAAGAAATTAGATTGAAATTCTCAGTCTCTGTGTACGTGAATATACAGAGATATTTGGGGGCTGTTATCCCCAAATAACTTCTGAACTAGTTAGCCAACTTCAACGAAGTTAATGGAGACATAGTAATCTTGTGACTTTTATGAAAAGAGGCCATCAGGCCAAGGGCAGGTTCTTGTTAAGTGCTTTACTTCAGAGAAGAGCTGCATCAACATTAATCCCTAGAGCCTTTGCATGGGGAAGAGAAAAGACTTTGTAAATATTCCAGCTTCCAAGAAAACTTCAAATGGACCTGGAAATGAGCCATGAGACATACATTTCGTACAGGCTCATAAGTTCCAGAACACACAGAGCTATTTACGTTGTTCATACAGGATTAAGGGTAGTCAAGGTTTGATACAGGATGGGTTGTTAAATAACTCTGACTTATTGGATGTGCGTGCAGAATCTGGTCCCAAGATAGGTGATGAGTCAGGTTTGGGGTGAGTTTTGTGTTTACCCAACTATGTCTATTTCTTGAATTATACTTGTCAGTTACAGGTTCATACTCTGTTTAATTCTCTTTTTAGTAGTATCACATCGTATTGTTTACTGTGACATGAAAGTAATGATATCTCACAGGAGATTCACTTACACTTAATATTTTTGTTCATGGTCTAACTTCAGCACTACATGTCTAAGAAGGGTCTTTGAGGAGTTAATTTTACATTAACAGGATTTGCATATAAATAGGATGAGAACTGAGATGTTCTGTGGATCTGCAAATCCATTCTGTAAGAAAATTATGAAAAAAAGCCTCGTATTATCTTTATTGGCTTTGGGATCAGGCCCTCAGATGAGTGTATATGCAACAAAAATCTCTTATGCAGTCTCATGTATATCAGTTTTTTGTTCTTGTTTTTTGTTGTGTGTTGTTTTTTTTTTCTTGAGAAATTTAGCCAAGATGCACTTTTTGCTAGCTCTCAAACTAAATGACGAAACATACTAAACTGTTTACATAATTTTTCTTAAAAATTGAAAATATCACAGTAGAGCTGTCCACCCACTTCCTGACCTGTTACTGTTAAAAAAGAAAAAAAGAAAAAAAAAAAAAGTCTTATTAAAACTCATGCATTTTCAGTAGCATCTCTTAAAACAAGAGTTCAACATGCCAGCTCACATGGCATTACTCCCATACACATTTTCTATTGTAAGAACAGTGAAACTTCTTGTAAATTGGATATAATCCTGTGTGACAACTAGCATACAATGATTTCCAATAATTTTAACATATTAGTGTTACAGAATGCATTTATTGAAACATATATAAATTTCTTTCAGGGCTACTTAATTCACTTTCATGTAATTGGCTTTGATAATAAAAGCACAGAGAGTTGATTAATGTTTAGATGTTACTGTTTGAATATGAAAGAAACACGAACATCATTTTTCATAAAATTCCAGTTTTAATTTGCATATTCAAATGCTTTTCTGAATTAACAGCAATGCAAATGACCTCACATTTGTCCAAGAGTGGAATTGCAGTAAATGACTGAGGGAAATTTCCCCCATGTCTGAGGAAAAATAAATAAATAAATAAATAAATAAATAAATAAATAAATAAAAGGGGAATGGAATGTAGATTGGAAAATATTTAAGTTTTGTTGTTTGGATCTTCCTAAGTCTTCTTGCTAGTTTTTGTTTGTTTGTTTTAGTTAGTTTTTGTGTTTTTTTTTTTATTATTTTTGTTTTTTAATATATGTTTGCTAAAGTTAATTCTCTCCTGTTTCATAATACCACCTACCAGCCAGAACTCAATATATTCTACATATAATTCTTTGTCTTTTGTTTTGACATGTTTTATAAAGAAGCCTAAGTACTTATCTTCATTGGAAATTAACATACTGCTAAAAAATGTGGTGATATTCTAATTACTGATGTATGCAAATCTTACTTTATGAAACATTTTAAAAATATTAACTACATCAACAGGACATAAAATCTGATTGTGAACAAATTTCTCTGAGAAACCAGGTTTGCATTCAAGACAACATGATTGCATTTTATATCATCAATAATGATTTTCCGTTTTGGAATTGTTGAAAATAATGCACAATTTTGCTAAATGCTTTGCTAATAGATACATGCTATTTTTGCTATATGCACAATTTTGCTAAAAAACAAACAAACAAATAAACAAAAAAGTTAAAGAAAATAAGTTGGACAGTACTTCAGAATGGGAACTGTGAATAGATAAAGACTTAATGCTTTGCTTCACTTTTATTTATTTATTTATTTATTTATTTATTATGAAAACTCTAATCCCCCTATACAGACAGATGCAATATTGTTTCTTTTCTTATTCTTCAGTCATCTGAAGAGAAATGCTATAAAGTGAGGACTTACTGGCTAGGAAAATAGTATTAAAAATAAGGATCAGTCACACAAAGTGGTGGGCATTTGTTCAACTATTTTACTTCATAATTATTATGCTCATGAGCAAAATAATGCTTCCTTACAAAAGCATTAAAATGCGTTCATTGAAATGATAACAGAAAAAAAAAAAAAAAAAAAAAAAAAAAAAAAAAAAATTATTGGGTATACAATTAATCCTTTTAATGCCATTTAATAGCTGATGAACTAGCCTCACTTCCAAAACACCGAAAAAGGTTTCATCGTTGGAAGCTGAAAGTTATTACACTGTACCCAGACAAGGGGAAGATCATTATCACGAGCTCCTAGCCCTTCACCAGAGTCTCTTGTATGTGCTCCTTCAATATGCCAGTGGCATCTTTGGTAGAACATTTTAGGGTGAAACTATGGGAAAAATTATACAGAGATACTTGGGAAATTTCTTAACTGCTGTCATCTTATTCTTAAAAGTACTCCAAATAACCATAGAAATTTTAACAAATCCTTATTTTTAAAGACACTCTCCATATCTGATTCTATCTTTAGAGGGAGATCTGCCAGTGTCCAGTCAAGCTTGAGCCTCTCCTCCCCATTTCCTCTTGCAGCGGTCTGCATCTTCTCTCTTCCTTCCTCACCTACATTGAACAAGATTCTTTAATGGAGTATCTTTCTCTTCATATCTTTGACTCCTTCAGAAGTATTAGTGCAATACCTTGGTAGCAGACCAAGTGTAGCTAGTCCATTTTCTAGAAAAATGAGCTGATTATTGTTGTGTGGGGGAGTTCACCTGGCCTTGCTTTTAAACCTATGTTTTAAGTGTTGAGTCTAAACTGGCTGAGTAGTTTTTCTCTACAGCCCACCAAGATGGACAGACACTACCAGTCAGGCATTTCATCTTAGGTCTAAAATGAATGTTATGAACCAGTGCAAGGGCTTGTCAAACTTAAAGTACCTTTGTTGTTTTTCATCAAGGTGACAAACACTCTCTCCAAACAGTCCACCTTCCTTCATGAAAGCAAGAAATAGACAGGGTCCAGATTACTATTTCACACAGATGTAACCCTGCACCAACAAGAATTTCTGAAGTTGGAACAGAAAGAGCCACAGAAAGAAAGAGGCAATATTTACATCAAGTTATTATCCACTCTCTCCCACTTTTCTAGCAAGGAGTAACCCTGCCTGAGATTTTTCACAGTGCTGATTCATTCTTGCATATCTGCTCACTTATGGGCATGAGCATATTTGGAAGTCCAAGCTGGAAAAAAAATAGCCTCATTTTTATTCACTCAGACAGAAGGGAAGTGTAGTTGCTTTTGGGTACAGTTCTTTAGTCATTGAAAACATGCAGTAGCCATTCCTTTTATGCAGACCAGATGTTTGACATTTTATCAATTAATGATAATGGTGGGCATATCACAGTATTGTATTTTAATAATTGGGTGAGCTGATGAGTTTTTAAGATTAAAAAGCAAATAAGTAATAAGGCTTGGCTATGTTTATTCCTCTCTAAAAAAAGGAAAGCTTGACCAATCACAACATGAATGTCTCTACCTCAAAGTCCAAGGAAAAAAGAAAACTTGATCTCTCATATTTATTTCTTCTAAAAAATGATATAAATGTAATTCATACACAACTCATATCTCATTGCCACAACTGGTGGAGTATAAAAGTGCATAGTGTAAATGAGAAGTAGAGATCATACAGTTTAATAAGAGACAGTTTAAGAAAGATAATGTGTTCTTTTCTGTCTTTGTTTAAAGCATTTGTAATACATACATCATTAAATTTGCTATTACAGCTCAGACTCTAAAAGTGAATCATAAAGTTAACAATAGAGTCTTAAAACAAAATTACATCAATTATACAGCAAGGGGAACTTGAGTCTAAACCACAGAGACTTAATAGAATCAAGGTTTTCCCGAACTCCTCATAAGAACTCCAATAAGGAAGATTTTTTTCTTTCTTTCTTCTCTGAATATGACATCACAGAAATAAATTTTAACTGACTGGCACTGCTAGAACAGCAATGTGAAGATGGAGGACAGGCAGGTCAAGCACTAGCATTTGGCTGATCTGAGCCCCCTTGGAACAGGGCTCATACCCATCACGTGAAACCAGTGGAAAAAGGACAACATTCTTTGACTATACAGCCTGAACTCTTCTGGAAGCTCCAGAATCATTTTATGGCATGTAAGGGTTTCCCAGTTATATTTAATATGTTTAGGTGTAATGGAATATGCTTCTGGTGTCATTAGGTCATTTCTCTGATGTGAGTGAAAATGCTAAAACGTGAAGATGAATAGCTGCGGAGGATGCAGGACATATATGAGTGAGATCTAAGGTCTTGTTTTAAAAGCAAAGAGCCCAAAACCTCAATTTATGGTGCAACTGCAAATAGATTTTGCACAGGCTGCAGAACTGGTTTCCAAGCAAACCTATAGAAGTGGTCTTACTTTTTAACAAGAAACTATTTCAAAACTAAATGTAAAACGTAGGCAATGTGGGACATACATGTATATGCACAAAGCAGAATGATGCTGCCCCAGAATAAACTTCATTGTGCAGATTTGTTCCCCTTGATATAAAACAAGGAACTATGGAAGCTGAATGATGACTTTGCAGACCTGGGTATATATTCTTTCCTCTGTTTTGATATTTCTTCTGCGTTTCAGACTCATGGGATTCATCCTCAGCTGTAGATAACCCCGATTTTTACTTTGCTCTAAGGAGAAGACAATGTTGTGCTTTACCAGAACTTTAAATTTGGGGATTTTAAAGTTCTTTAGAAGCATAAAGAAATTTAGCCTCACATTCTTCTCTGAGGGAGAAATTTATTCCTATGAGGATTTTGTGGTTGTGGTTCAGGCAATAGTAACAAGCTGGCAGGGAATAGGAGGGGGAGAGAAGGACAGTATTTGTAGCAAAATGTAACACAAAGAGCATACAAATACTTTTCAGGCCTATGCAGTCACAAGATAGTTTGCATTTCATTTCTTTTATCTCCAAATTTCAGAAACTAGATCTTTCTCTAGAAATAGCTGAAGAGGTTGGACTTCAGGGTTTCTCTCCCAAGAAAAATGGGACAGTAACACATTAGAAGACAGTGATATTAAGTGCTTTTCTCTGTCACAGAGTCTTTTTTCCATATTATTATTTTAAATATATATGTATATGAAGATGCTTTCTGCTACATTCCTAAAATGATCTGAATACATGTAGTTGTAGTTTAATGCATCAGGCAGCTAAGAACCACACAGCCATTCTCCCAAAATGGAATGGGGGAAAAAATGCAAAATAGAAAAAAAAAAAAAAAAGTGCAAGAGCTTGTGGGTTGTAATAAAGGCAAATTAATAAGAAAGAAAAACAAACAAACAAACAAAAACACAAAGAAGAAAAACAAAACAAAACAAACAAATAAAAACAAACAAACAAACAAACAGTGTAACACAACATAACACAAACCAAACCAAAACAAGTGTTGTAAAATCCAATTCCTTACCACCAGCAAAACAATGCCAAACCAGTCCTAAGCAATGGCATCCCTCCACCCAGTTTTATAAATAATATAAATATAATATAAATACCGCTGCCCCCATTTTTATTGTTCAGCAGGATACCACATGGTGTGGGACATCTCTTCAGCCACTCTGGGCCCCCTGTCCTGGTTCTGTCCCCTCCCAGCTCCCTGTGCACCCCCAGCCCCTTCCTGGCAGAGTACACAAGAAGCTAGAAAGTCCTTGGCTCTGGGTGAGCACTGCTCTGCAACGACTGAAACATCAATGTGATATCAGCATTTTCACCATAAATCCAGAACACAGCACTGTACCAGTGACTATATCAAAAATTAGCTCTGTCCCAGTGCAAACCACGACATATGCCGGTCCCGGATCTAAGCTCGAACAGAAAGAGGAGTAAAAGTCAGCAAAATTTATATCACTATTGTGAACCCATGCACTGCTCCACATTCCCTCTTCCTCCATACCCATAGTGAGTCTCACAGCTCACTTTCCCCAAGGCTCCCCATGGGCTGCTTTCCCCAGCTGTGTGCACAGTCCTGCCTGTCCTGGCAGCTGATGGGTACAGCCAGCCACCTGTGCTGTGATGGGCTTAGGGATCTCTGATCCCTGCAGCTATGACAGCCTGAGATTCTGCCAAAGCACGCAGCCACTAAGCATTAGCCGCCAAGAAAGGCCAAGGCCAGAGCCCCATGGAGCCTGTCTCCTACCCTTGGCCACGTGGGGCTCACAAAGAGAGCAGACGTGGGCATCCAAAGCTGCATCCACTGCAGCTGCTGCTACTAACATTTTATGTGATAATCTAAATTCCACTTGAATCCCAGTGACAAAATATATCCTCTGGACCTGTTTAGAAGTAGATTAATAGTAACAGATCCCTCAAATGGCTTCTCCCTTTTCTATATGAGAGAAAGTATTCAAGATTTTATTTTATTATTATTATTTTGTTTATAAAGTTGTTTTTGAGAATCTGTTTATGAATGAAATACCCAATCCAAGATATTACTGGACTGAGAAGAGAGATTCTTTTACTTTTGGTAGTCTTTCAGTCAGGCCTGCAGAGATACCTGCCTTGATTTATTCAACAATTTATTCTGAGCACTCTGTATATTACCCTTCAGAATAGCTGTTTCATTTGACCAAGCAACATCAGTCACAGAAATGCCAGCTGTGAAATGGACACATGCCTACAATGCCTTTCATGATGTCCATAAAAACCAGTCGTTCCTCCAAAGATCACAGCAGTCAGGAAGCCTGAATGGGATAGGCTCAGCATCAGGATTTCAGCTCAGGCTGAAATCACTGCTGCTACACTCAACAGAGCACTGATGGAAAGTAGTTATTAACTTAATTCTCCACACAATTGGGGATTGGAGCTGTTGATGTCAGGGTATCTAACTAACCACAAAAGACTTTGTGTCTCTGTCGTTTAATAAAATTGCCTACATTCAGATGAGACGAAGCTGCCAAAAGATTATCTAGCACATGGCACCATAAATTATGGCTCCGGACCACTGTGATCAAAGTCTTTTCTTTGCCTCTCTTCTCTCCCTCACCACTA
Source organism: Anas acuta (assembly GCF_963932015.1). Classification (NCBI taxonomy): domain Eukaryota; kingdom Metazoa; phylum Chordata; class Aves; order Anseriformes; family Anatidae; genus Anas; species Anas acuta. The sequence goes on from NC_088980.1 coordinate 149,448,997, forward strand.
ATGGTAGTCTGCCTTGTATCACACATTTACCACTGATTGCTCCTCCATTGCATCCCATATCGAGCGTTCCCTACTGCTCTGACCTGTGTTAATGCACAGAAATAGCAAACTTCTGGATGATTTGTTGTCTTTTAGAGTAGCTGCTGGGCAGAGATCCACCATAACGCTAAGGAGCAGTTTAAGTACAATAGATGACAAAGTAGGCCAAAAAAACCTCCTCCCAATGAAGCACACAGAAAGCATATGATAAAGTGAGGGTGTAAATGTGGGGTCTTGTTTTTACTCAGGCAAACCCATTGAACTATTTTGAGTAACAGCTTTTAGCCTACCATCAAATGCCATGTTTCTTTCTTCATCTGATTTCATATAAAAAAATTCACTGTGAGTTTTCGTAATAGAAATATATTTCTTGACAACAGGAAGCAGCCCCCAGCTACCACCTGCAACACTCAGATTTTTGCATCAAAAAGCTTTCCCTAGATAGAAAGTACAGCAAATCATAGATAATCTTTTCTGATGCACTTAACTCTTGCATGGATAATAGTTCTGCTTGGTAATTTGCAATGAATTTGCAAAGGATGCTGTGGGAATAACTCAAGTGAAGCAACTGGTGCTCCACTGCAAGTGGACAGTCACTCTTACCCTGACTAATTTTGATGCACAGAATGTTCCCCTGCAGTTCGTGCTGGGGAACCCTCCCCTGTTTCTTTTATTTCAGTCACTCATTCTCCTTTCTACAAAGTGAATGGCAACCTGGAGGGCCTGTAGTGTTAGCGGCATTTTCAGAAACAATGGAAAACTGGCTTTTTTACTGTTAGCCTTCAGACTTCTGGAGGGAGGTGCTACCCACTCCATGGCCTTTTCTTCACTAATGGGTATAGCAGCACTTTCTATTCTGCACAGATGGAGCAGAACAATAGCCTGTGGGAGAAGGGAAAAAAAATGTAAAAAAAAAATGTGTGAAACAACTATGGGAAACAGTTGCTATCACAATAGGTTTCTTTAGGAGAAACTTTAAATTTCTCAAGAAAAGATAGGTCAGGATAGCTTCTTCTGCAGCAGTGGTATGTCCTATTGCTGCCATCTGTAACAGCTTCATTATAAGGAGGGGGAAATGAGTGTGAACAGGAAAATTTTAGAAGAACCTTAGTTCTTCATTGTCTCCTGGGCAGTGCAAGGGCAAAGGGGACGTTGAGCATTTTTCCTGAAAATGCCAGCCCCACCACCATGCACCATCCTCACTGCCCCTGTAAATGTGGCTGGTAGAGGTCTGAATGCAAATACTTGATCAACTTTATTTAAAAGTTTGCTTGATGCCACTAGAAACTATCCATTAAAATCTGTGTGGGAAATGCACAGGCACACAGAAGAAAGAAAATTGCAGAACACATAGTGAAAAACTCCTCATGGAGAACTCCTCTTCTGTCCCTGTTGAAGTCAACAGACAGTGTGTGTGCTCCTGAATATGTTACCTTGCCTAGCACAGGCTCACTGGATATGCTATAATGTGCAGCATTTTCAGACTTCAGTGATGGATTTGTCTGGCAAATAAACTTCTGTTTTCTGATGTGTTAATAGGAGACCTGTCACTCCCTCTCCAGATGCTCCTGTTGAAATGGATAATTTGCATTTGGAATGGCAAACTTCCCTCCAGCCTAATTAATATTAAATTGTAATTATTTATCTGCTTAGCTGATAGCAATTATCTTTGAAACCTGTTGCATGAGTCGCAACAAGGTGTCAAAGTGCCTGTTCCCAAACATTCTTTTGGGCTAAGCTGTCTCAAAATGGTGAAAATGTTAGTTTGGAAACTTATACTGTGGCAACTGTTCAGAAGCTGCAATTGCAAAAATGTTCAGAAGCTGCAATTGCAAAAAAAAAAAAACACATGAGCAGATACAACAGCTGTAGCTAATTCCATTTTGCTTTTCAGAGATTAACACAAGCAGAAGTAGATTAATGGCAAAAGTAACATAAAGTGATACATATCTGCAGATTCAGCTCTTACGTCACAATCCAGAGAGGCTAAGAGAGAGGGAGTCTCAAGATGGGCAGACACCTGGCATGGCCACATAGTCCTGTGGGATGTCACTATAATTTACTGTTAGAATTCATCAATATTTCTTTTTTCCTAATAGAAAATCTTAAGACAAATCTTGTTGAAATCTTTTTCTAGGAGTTCACAGATAGCACAGTCCATAATATCATGAAGATTAGATCTACAAAAAACCCTCAGGTTTATTTAATTTATTCTTATTTATCCTGGTCTCATGTGTCTTGTGCCTCCCCCAAGATTAAATTAAACTATAAAATCACAGAATCATAGAATGGCCAAGGTTGGAAGGGACCTCTGAAGATCATCTAGTCCAACTCCCCTGCTGAGTAGGATCACCTAGAGCACATTGCACAGGATGGCATCCTTCTGGGTTTTGAATATCTTCAGAGAAGGAGACCCCACAACCTCCCTGGGCAACCTGTTCCAGTGCTCTGTCACCTCACAGTAAAGAATTGCCCCCTCATATTGAGCCAGAATATATAGGCTAAGTATGCCTAAAGATTATCTGTCATCTTTAAAGCTGTGTTTACCTAGAATAAAAATAAACAGGGATAAATAGTTATGGAAATAAAGAATTGATTTTAAAACATATTAAAAGAGGTGGGTCTAGGTAACTTGGAAAAAAATGAGGACAGAGAGGGAGTTGCTCAGATTTGAAAGGTTAATAAAAGGAAATAATACAAAGCCAAAGAACTGTGAAATGGAAATAAAACTTCCTAAACCAAAAATTGGAAGAAGGATTCTAACAGCAAGCGAAGTTCTGAAAGGATATTCTAGATAGTCATGGAGATGAGGAACTTGAATTATTTCATTAGATGTGATAAAATCATGGAAATTTGGAGTGCAATTTTTTCAAGAGGAGATTTTAGGATAAAAAAAAAAAAAAAGATAAGATAGGAGTTTGAAATTAAAGTATACGATATCAGGATATGATGTGTAGTTTGGCTCCCCCCAAAAAAGGGATGAAAGGAGATAGATCATGGTGAGTTTGTTATGCTCTGCTCACAACAGTATTTAATTAGTTCACTGCATATTTCCTGGGGTCTACTGTTGCCTGCAGGCAATGGGAAGAAATATTCTTTACTTGCTTGATGTCTAACTTTGCTTTTGGGAAAAAGAGAAAATTGGTTTTCTTCCAAAGTATCAGAGATTAGCTACAGCTGGAAAAGGACCCCTGGGCAGAGTATTTTGGTGCATCAGTGACAGTCAGAAGCTTTTCAGTACCCTGTTAGTAGTGAGTTGCTCACATGTTTATGGTTAAACTGACCTTGCAGCTTGAGGTTGGAGAAAACTTTTCTCAAACCTGAACGACAAGGACTGCGGTTTTTATCTGTTTGGCTGGTTGGTTGGTTTTGCTTTGCTTTTCCCTGTGCTCAGGGCACAATCTGCTTTCTAAGATTCTCTTCATTTAGAACTATCATGCAACTGCAGACCTGGGATAGTGGTGATTATCCTGCTCTTTCCCTGGGACATAGTGTAGTAGTAGCCTTTGTGTCAGGTTTGATGAGAAGATGAAGAAATAAACTGTGGTTTATGTTAGGCTGAAATCGGGAAGAGTTCCTATGGACTTCTTGAAAATCACTGCTTATTGCATGGTTACTTGCAGCTGTATGGATGGATCTCAGGGTCACTGGCGCTGTCACCCTTTTATGTGTTCCAAAGTTATTCTCCTACACAGGTTCATTCAGGACCATCAGGACCAGAACTTGGTGAAGTAATGTACAACTGTAGAGTGGTAAAGAGTTCAATCACTTGTATACAGATACTGCAGAGACTTTTATATGTATTTTGTACAGGAAAAAGCCTTCTCTGTCCTTTCCTTGCAGCAAAGTGGGACTTTGATCAGACGTGCAAGAAATAAAGGTACGACAATTCTTGATCTGAGGAGGAAAAGTGTGGTGGTTTTTGTTTGTTTGTTGGTTGGTTGGTTTTTTTTTTTTTTTTTTTTTTTTTGGTTTGGTTTATTGCTTCTTTTCCTCCACTCTTTCACAAAGTTTCTTCCAGAACTCACAGTTATAACATTTTCCCTTTGTCATTAAAAAAATCACTATCCTTTCTTTGATGAGTCTAATTAAAGCAAGGAAATAATAAGGGAAGTAGATATCTTTCTGCTCTTCCAGCTGGTTTGTAATACCAAATATAAATTTGCTTGCACAAAAAGAACATTTCATGTGAGTTCATGTGAGTTCATCTTTTTTTTTTTTCTTTTCCATTGACCACAATGTGCAGATAGCAAATATTTTCTTTTTTTTTGTTTGTTTGTTTGTTTTGTGTGTGTGCATCCTTGATATAGGAGATAAAATTATAGCAAAACAGAATGCATGACTAATTTGCATTATCCAAAGTCCTTTCTTTCCAATGAGTTACCACAAAGTCCATGCCACCCACAGCAAGCAAACAAAAAAAATCTTTTGACACATTTTCAGCTTAAGATAGGTGCACTCAGGCTTACATTTTAGGATGGCTGAATTGCCAGCTTCTCTCAATTAACTATATACAGAATGAAAGGTGACTGTTCCTGAAAGGTGAGATTCTTTGTTGGCTGCCCTGAGTTTGATCTGTTTTTGTCAGCTCCCTGATATAAACTACTCAGGAAAAAATAAAATAAAATTACTTTGTTTAGTGACATTTGTCACTGTGTTTAGTGATATTTGTCACTGTGTTTGGTGACATTGGGTGTTTGGTGGGTCAGGTATGATCAGGAGTGACCTCAGAAGGATTGTTTCCAGTATCGTAATCTGGTCCTTACTTTTGAGCCAGAGCAAAAATCTTCATTTTGAAATTCAAAACATTAATGGGTAGTGGTACCTTCCCTGCACAGATCTTTCTGGACTAATAAAAAGTTAGGTCTGTGTATACTCATAGACCCTAATGGATCTTGACACTTAAAAATAAAGAAAGAGAGCAATATATTGTCCAGTGGCCTGTAGTTGAGATAAACTCACAATCATGTAACAAAATTTATATATAAAAAAAAAGCAACAACAACAACAACAAAAAAAAAAAAACAGTTATAATTAACACTTACTTTAAATGTAACCAGCATGACATTTTCACTTAAATAAATCTCATGAGACAGAATGTGTTATATTGAATTAACACCTTTACAGGCTATGTGCTTTTTAAAGCAAGTACATAAATTAACAATATTCCAAAGAACCAAATCCTGCCTCTCTTGAATGCATCTGAAACCTTATTTTAAAAGTTTACCATCGTGCTGGTGGTTTTATTTTATTTGTAGGTGTTGTTGTTGTTCTTGCTGTTTTTCAGACTGAGATGGGGGGGAATTTCAGATATCCTGTCAATGAAGGGAGGAGCCTTTGGTCATTCCAGTGGTTCAACAAACTTCTGTGGCTACCTTGGTATGTTCTTACTTGTTTCCTCATGTCCATTTCTTCTGTTGTAAGCATCCTCCAAGGATCAGGTTTGGTTACTACCAGACTACAAGGCCATGGCTGGCTTGTAAATTTGTCATGAAGAAGATGAGAATAACATCAGTTCATCTGATTGCCATATCTATGATCTGTAGATCCTGGGATTGTGTATTCTAGTATCTGGGCATATACAGGTTGATATGACAGACAGACTCATGAGACAAGGGAGGATTGGCTTAAAAACCAGATAAAACAGTTGTAGTTACTATGGAAACACATCTCTCTCTTGGTCCTTCTGCATACCAGCACAAAGTTTCTTTCTGAGGCCTTTTATAGATCTAATCTCCTTTTCCTACTAGCGTAAACCACAATGATTTCATTCACAGTATGTAATTTTGCTGACACCAGTAGGTGTTTTCTACAGTCCATCTTCTTTTTGTTAATCCATGCTACTTGTAACCTGAATAATGTTGATTTTTAGGAAGTGTAGGTACATTTCAGGAAATGTAACAAACCACAGAAAAAACACATGAAGCAAGGGTATGTCAAGTGAGTGAAATGGGCTGTTTCTGGTAGTCTATGGATTATTCTTCTGTTTTCTTCACCAAACATTTGTAGTTTTATGGGTTAAATATGCCATAAATAAATGAATAAATAAATAAATAAATTGTTCATTGTTTTGTTACTTTATTCATTACCAAAGAAACTGGAACCAGCACTTTGTTATGAGATTTCTCTTCTACGCACTTAGCTATTCCCTGTCATCTTTTCTACTTTTGATGTTAATAACAAGCAGACTGAACCAGAAGATAATGAAGAATTAAATGATTAGAGATATGGAAAGTTTGCATGTTAAAAGCAAAGTCAAAGAGCAAAGAAACCACAATGACTGAGAAAATGAGAGTGAGGTGTATAATTTCTCTTCGAGCAGTGAGATAGTAAAATATTCTCATGGCACTTCCACATGGGAGAAGATAGTGCTGCTTACCTCCGGAGGGGCAAAAATAACAGCTAAACTGTACTGAAAACTTCAGAAATAAAGCTAAACTATTTGGGACACAACGCACAATTTTGACACTCTCCTGTGAGTTGAGTGTTTACTAGGAAGAAAAAGAAACTTAAAAGTCCCCAGACGAGTGGTAGACCATCAGAAAACAAAGATTTTGAGCATTATCACCTCCCACTGCTAAAATCTGAGGTGCTAGTGCCCTCTGAATCTTTAGTTGCAGTAAAGTGCATTTGTAAATGCATGAACCACGAGTAAAAGGAAGGAGTTCAGGGAGACTAGTTCAGACATAGGCAACTCAGGTGCTTAAATATTAGTTTCTGTTTTTGTCTTAGAAGCCCTACAGTATCCTATGTGACTTTTTACCACATTCCCAGAAAAGTATTGGCCTCCTATGCATTTGGTGTAATAGCTGCCATCCCTGTTCATGTCTCAGATATCTTAGGGCATCAAAGGCCCAAAACAGTTTGGTGACATGAATCCCACTATTGAGCACAGAAAAATGGGCTTTTGTCATTGTGGGAAATGCACTTCCCTGGCACCAGAGGCTCATCTTCTTTGCACATGGGATATTTATACTTTGCTTTTCAGTCAGGAGCCGTCTACACTTCAGGGGCAGTGTTAGCAAAGGGAGAAGTAACAAAGCTGCACCTCAGCATCTGAAGACAAGAAGTGTGAAGGTCCTTGCCTGTGTGTCAGGCATCAGAGAGTAAAATACCTAACACACACTCTGTGCCCCTTTTTGAGTACTTTTCAACAGCGCTACAAACTAGTAAAAGGCCAATAAAATGCAAATAACAACAACAACAACAAAAAAACTGATAGTGGCATTTAAAATATTTTTATGTAAGTCCCAGGGTGATTACTGAAATAAACCTTTTAAGCAAAAACAACTTATTTATTTATTTATTTTATAATCTCTCTGTTACTTTTCCCTTTTTGGCATGCACTAAGCTCAGTAAATGAACAGAGACAGTACTACAGAGATTGGGTTTTCAGGCTTGTTCATATGTTGGGTCATTACATTGTGGTGGCAATAAATCATGTCCAATCAACCTTACAAATGTGCCTCTCTTACCACTGTTATCTCTGGGAAAAACAAAGGCAGACAAAAACATCATGGACCATCCTACTCTCCCTGAAGGAAGGACCAAAAAAACAGCATTTGTTTTGTTGAGTCATAAAGCTACCAATGTCAATGATCCATGACCATACCTTTTTCTTTACTGTTTAGCAAAGTATTCAGTATTTTCTGTAGCTAAGGAAATTATGTTTCTCTTCTGTACAAGGGAACACTTTTGAGACTAAGTTCTGGAAACATATGTGGAATAAAACTTTAAAAGACTTGCTGTTACTTGTATTGCTACTTGGCAAATTTCCAGTTCATTAATAAACAAGTCTTTTCAAAAGAAGTATTGAATAATATTTTTTCACTTCCACCATATATAATGGTGTTACTGTGAAAGTTTGCTATATTTCATTAACAATCATCTGTACCATGCAGACTATGCAATAGCTTTTTTGTTGTTGTTGACACTGTTGAGTGACATTTTTAATCTCTATTTCAAACCAGAAATGGTATTTTGGGAGTCTTCTGAGTATATAAAGGTTTGCTGTTACAAGGGTTAGAGAAAACGGACTTAATCAGTAGAAATTATTTGCAGATGTTTGTCAGTCTATAAAATAATGTAAATTTTATTGCAGTCATCAATTAAACTTCAGAAGTACAAAGCTGGCCTGTCAGTAACATCCAAAATCTGACTCTTCTATTGAACATTTCACCAACATTTAAGAGATTTCATTAACCTTCTGTGTTTCCTTCATTTAGTAAGTTGTACTTTTGCTACAGTAATAATAAACATATATTTTGAAGTCTCCTTGACTAAACAGGATGATTGCAAAGTATTATAAATCTTTTAAAACTGAATTATTGCCAGTCTCATTTAAGAATTGTCAAATACTTAAAAAATACATCACTGGAGGGTATCAAGCTGTATTGTAGCCATTTGCTTTCTCAGAATCACAGAATTTCTAGGTTGGAAGAGACCTCAAGATCATCGAGTCCAACCTCTGACCTAACACTAACAGTCCCCACTAAACCATATCCCTAAGCCCTACATCTAAACGTCTTTTAAAGACTTCCAGGGATGGTGACGCCACCACTTCCCTGGGCAGCCCATTCCAACGTCTAACAACCCTTTCGGTAAAGAAGTTCCTCCTAGCATCCAACCTAAAACTCCCCTGGTGCAACTTTAGCCCATTCCCCCTCATCCTGTCACCAGTCACATGGGAGAACAGACCAACCCCCACCTCGCTACAGCCTCCTTTAAGGTACCTGTAGAGAGCAAATAAGGTCACCCCTGAGCCTCCTTTTCTCCAGGCTGAACAAGCCCAGCTCCCTCAGCCACTCCTCGTAGGACTTGTTCTACCTGGCAAACAATTACAAACCAGAAAAAAATATAAATAAATAAAAACATCACTAACCTTCTAGAAGAAAACAAACAAAATCCCACCAAGATATGACCTCGGAAAATCCAGAGGCTTAGCACTTTAGATTACCATCCAAGTGCGGTGATGTGAATTCCTAGTATACACTAGCAATTCACTGACTTACATCCACACACTTGCAGAGGAAACTTGATGAATGCTAACAATATGATACATTAAGGCTTATCACTGGTTGAATGTCATTTCTCAATTAGCATTGACTGGACCATCAAATCTCTTTTTCTATGGCCACAGAAAACATAAATAGAGTATGGTTACCGTGGTATTTTCTTGACACTGAAAGGAGAATATTATACTATTTCTTATGCTGAAATGACTTTCTTCTTTTGGCTGATATAAGCAGATATTTGAGATCTGATTCAAAGACAGATGCAATCAGTAGGTGTTCTTGTTCAGAGATCCTAGTCAGGGCACTAATTAAGCTATGTGCTTTGAAAAATTTTTTGTCTGTTCTCCAGCATCCACTGAAATTGTCATTAGCAGCTCTACTAACCACAGGATGGAGACTGCGTGTGTCAAATGACTTTCAAAAAACTTATATTTAGGAGAATGATTCTTACATTTGTTATTACTTTTTAATCATATAAGTACTACTATATATATATATGATTTGAAAAGGATATTTTTACACCTTACTCAGAGGTCTTTAATCGCCTTAATCCATCATATGAGATTAGAAGGATCTAAGCAGCTTCTGAAAATCCAGCTGACTTCCGATTTTCCACCTTTTGGTGTCCTTAGAAGGCCATATTTTATTGACCTTTAGTGGAAAAGAAAGAAAAAAAAGTGTTTGACAAAGCTGTTCAGGGGTCTCGTTCACCTTTAAATCATCAAATGAAATGAATAGAGATATGACTTCTGGATCCAATCTGGATCCAAGATTCTTAATTTTATTGGATTGGTTGGTTGGTTGGTTGATTGTTTGTCATTAATGGAAAGATTCACATGGAAATATTATTGAAAGAGATGTAATGTGTAGAGTTAACACTTGAACAGTCAATTTCTCTCACCAGTCTTAAAGGCTCCAAAGTTCATCAGTGCTTGTCTCTTTTTTGGGGGCATTAAATGGGCTCATAATCCTTTTTATTTTATTTTTTTCTTTCATACTTCTTCATATTCCTTCAGGGGAAAAACAGATTTTGTTGAAAGAAGGAAATAACTAGGGTGCAGAGGGATGTTTATTGAAAATGTACGAGATATTTCAATATGAGATTCTGGAGCAGATACACATTTGCAGGGCGGTAATTACTTACATTTCTGTGCAAAACAAACATGGAAGAGACATAATGACTTCGAGGGTTTTTCTGTGGCAGTTCCTAAAAATAATACAGGAGTCATAAACACAACCTACAAACACCCTTCTTCATCTGTCTGACAATTTGCAAATTCCCAAGGGATTTCTGATGATGTTATGCTCCAAGCTGCTGATCATCATCCTGTTATGAATCATATCAGCTCATTAAAAGGGTCCATAATCCAATGGGGGGCAACAAAAATGTATGATACAAACATTAATTTTGACAGAAATATAAAGTTTACATCTAGGTTGTTAGGATGATGTCAAAAAAAGGTCCTTCCATCTGAAAAAGGGAACAAGAAGGGGGAAGTTTGTCTGATTTTCATTTTTATTTTTTTTTCATGAATAGCACATTTACTAGAAAATGTGGTTTTAGAATCATAGAGAGTAAACAGGAATTCAGTAGTTCTGAGAATTCTGACCAAAATAAATCATACTTGTCTTAAAAAAACATTTTGTTTGTAACAGTTTGACATTTCATTTTGAAAAATTATATATTTTTAAAATGTAGATTGGACTAATTTTTTAAAGTATATAAAAAAAAGCTTAAAAATGAAACAACTCTTCTGAGTTTATCCACAACTACTTGTTTGGTTAGATTTTTTATTTAAAAAATGAAAAGCAAAAATATTTCTTTTTGAAGCATGGCGAATTTCTCAGCTTCTTCAGTTCACCTGGCAAATCAACCTCTTATTCCTGAACATCACGTGGTATACTGGGAAATGTTACATGCTTCCTCCTTGATTATCAATTTTCAGAAAGGTGATATAAATCTGAGCTAAATCAGATAAAGGCAAGTCTAGTGCTTTTAGCACTTATTCTTGATTTAGAATAGTTTATAAGCAAGAATGTACAATTGAACAGTCACATTTATTTTAGTTCAGTTTGGTTTGGTTTAATGCTATTCATTTAGATAAGACTCACAGTTGCTACCATGGATATAAGTGGGAAAAAAATTGTAAGTCACAAGAGCTGAATGTATAACCCTGAATCTTGAAGTTTCTGACCATAGTTTCTGACCAATTGTGAATGATGCTTATAATTTATAGAACTGAATGGAATTTAGGTGCCATTCAGCTATTGTTTCCTATCTCATGGTGTAACAGAATACTATTTTTCTCTCCTCAGAGCAGAGAGAGGAACTGATAATATGTCAGTGATTAATGAAAAGGTCTTGATAATGAATAATTTACTGTACTTGGAAATGTTTATGAAAATTAAGTCTCACCAAGGATATAACTCTGCAGCAGCTCGAGTGATTCAGAAAATATATTGTTGTAAATAGTTTCAAAATCTGGCTCAGAGCAATGAAAACTTTCTTTCCGGATGACAGTTTGTTTTAACATAGCTAAAGGATGTCATTCATTTTTGTACTGAATAGAAGTGAGCTAAACAGCAACCGGCACTGACATGATGACAGAGAGACGACCAAGACAACACCTCCATCAATGAGAAGGTAAATCATGCTTAAGAACTCACAAGTCCACAGCAAAGATACCCAAAAATACCTAGTTATTTTGAAGGCCTTGTTTACCACACACTCTACTTGCAGGAAAAATAGTTACAGGAAAAGTCAAGCTGCACTTAACTTTTCAGGAAAATAGACACTCAAAAATCAGACCAGTTCAAGATGTGTTAAACTGGAACTCTATTAGATACTGAAAATTGCCACATGCTATTGTAAGCCCTAAACTTGGACAGACATGGGTCAAATGAAAAGTATCCCCATCTGCCTAATAGGCAGATATAGGGCAGATGTCCTGGCACAGTTAGCTGTTGCTGTGTGCCTGCTTATAAATAGGAGACTGCAGGCTTCCAGTGACCGCAGAGGCATAGAGATGGCAAGGACAAAGCGAGAAGAAGCACAGCTGTTGCCTGGCCCTGCAGGTAGGTGCTGTCCAGCAGGGTCTGAAGTCTAGGAGACAGTTCAGAGCTCAGCATCGCACTGTGGGAGTTGAAGCAGGCAATTCTCCACTGTTTACGACAGTCTCAGTCTGTATATACACACTTCATGAAACCACAACACATCAACAAGCATGAATAATCCTATTTCATGATCCAACCCCAGGTGAGTTATGGTGGGTGGGATAGCATTCAGCAAGGAACCCCTGCTCCTGCTCTGTGAAGCAGGCTAAATGCCAGAGCTGCTCCACTAACAGACCTTTATAAGAATCAGCTGGCCTATTCATAGACATCCCTCTCCTTTTTTTTGCTTGTAACTCAAGTTTGAACAACTTGCTGTAAGCTCCACAGGCATCTGATCCCTTCCGGCTACATGGAGCTCATGTTGTAAATCTGATTGTGGACAACCTGCTGTGCTCCTTTTCACCAGCTTCTGCATTGCAATGCATTGTTGTTTTCTTCTTTTATTCTTTATTTTTCTCTCCTGAAACAACACTTCTCACCTCTTTCACCTTAAGTCTTTGCCAATGATTCTCAATGAGGTATGTGGGATTTTTTTTTTCCCTAAAATTCCTTCCTTTGCATGACTGTGTTAAAAGCTGGGGGTGCAGGAGGTGAATGAAAGTCACTGTGCAAAACTGGAAGCTCTAAGAATTTTCTGATGTTGTGCATCTGTACCTGTCATTTAAAGTATGGAGTGTAAGAACAATTGCTTAAAGGCATAGGTTGGTATCTCACTATAAGGTAGAAATTCTCCAATTCATGTTCTTAATCCACATGCACCAACATTCACTCACAGCAATTTATACTATCTTTCCTGTTTCTATAAAACACACTGCTCTACTATAATTACTATTCCTGCCAAAAACAAACAAACAAAAACAAACAAACAAATAAAAAACACCTTCAGCCAGATTTATTAATGTATATGAAGTATCATAAATACTCTCAAATTAATTGCATTTCCTTACCATTTCTGGATCATTCCTATTCAGAAATGCTTTACCTTCATTCTTTTAAATTGTGTTTCCTTCCAGTCGTAAAATCTTTGCACTAGAAACTCTCAGATCTGCTTCATTTTCTCTTTGTAGGAATTGAAATTCAAAGCATGACTTTAGAGAGTTCTGAAAATTGTTTCCTGGCTTCATCTTTAAACCAGCTTTCTATTTTTTTGATTTTTCTGGGGCAACACCTAAAATAACATGTCTATTGAAAGCATATAAATCAAATAGGTGTTACTTCCATGATCTTTGGCTTGGAAAAGAAAGTTTTGCTTTTTAACACAGAAGTGTCCAATCTGTTGCAGCTATTATAGTTGCAAGAAGCAAGGGAAAAAGCTTCCCTATCATGTAAGTAAGAGACAGCCTTATCTTATCTTCCGTCTCACACAGCAATAACACTGTTGTCTAGTCACTGAGCAGGTCTTCAGTCAAGAAAGAGCAGATGTTAGGTCTGAAATTAAGAGAACTGTTTCATCCCAGATGAATATGTGGCATCTGCTCCAAGTAGAAAAGCCTGAGAGATCAGTAAAAACAACATTAAAAAAGGAAAACATCTCCATCATTCTCCCCACCCCCCCTTTCTCTCTCACACATCGGCTGACTCAATCTCTGAACAATCTCAAAAAAATGACTGCAAGCTTTAACAAAGTTGAATGTAATGTGAATGCTGGACTAGCTCCAATGAAAAATCTTCTGGTTAGTGGCTACAAACTCTGCCTAAGGTGCCTGGTGGGATCCATTACAGCACTTGGGAACATCAGCTACCCATGTAGTTCCAGGTTGACCTGGGTTTCTCAGGAGAACATTAAAAGAGAAGATAAATCAAGCCTAGAACAGATGAGATGCCCTGGCAGGAGATGATAAGCTACTGTAGAAACCCTGGGCTCTAATTATTGCTGCAAACATAACTAGCGTTTTTCTTTTGCTTATTTGTTTGCTTGTTTTTTCTTCCAATAGCTCTTTGATGTAAAATATCCACAAGTTCTGCTCATCAGGGATAAGACCCTAGTCCTTTCCCAGTTTGGTAGCCTAATCATTAGGAGCTTAAGCTAAAGATACAATGCTTGTGTCCTCAGAAATCACCAGAGCCCTTTGTTCCCAACACTTACCTGATCTCTGGCAAATATAAATTTGGATCTTGCAGAGTGATGAAGAACCCCTATGCTAACATAAGTGTTGCATTTTTTTGGTTGTTGCATTGTGCCTATGGATTTCACGTAAAAGGAGGGTAAGTCAACTATCACTCTTTGGGGCTAGCAAGGAGAATTATTGTGTATGTGCACACACACACACACACACACAAAGAACCTAAAGAACCTGAACATCACTGATATAGCAGATCATGTATACATGTAAATAAGAATACTCAAAATCAGACCTGTACAGCATGTAAATAAAGCAAGAGGTATTGGAGAATACAAGCCCTTTTGACTTAGTATGTGAAATGCTCTTTTCCAGTCAACTTAATTAGAGAGGTTTATGAACGAAAAAAAAAAAAAGGTGTCAAAAAGACCATACCTGACACTGATGGAGCATATCAGCTGTCTTTAGGAAAACTTTACAGCAGTTATAATCACCCATCAAGTTTTTGAAATGCATCAAAACTTTTTTTTTCTTCCTTTTTTTTTTTTTCATGTGCTAGAGATATCAACAAGACATCAACTAGAAAATGACTATTTCAGCTTTCGTTCCAGCTAATTAGGAGGAACTGACTGAGGATCTAAATGTAAATGACAATTTGGGAGAAAATAACTGTGAAGATTAACACTCACTACTCTAAGGAATGGTTGAACATGATCAGCAGAATAAGGCTAAGAAGGGACTTGTTCAATTGGTAGGGATAGGTAGGATCTCTTGGGAACATAGTCCAGTTCAAACCACACAGGTGATCTGTTACAGCTTACATAAGGAGAAGTACATAAGGAGAAGTAATAATAATATAATACATAGACTGGGTATGAAGCAAGGCATAGTGTGAGGTTATGGATGAATGAAGAATTCTCAAATGGTCTGTAAATGGTAGTATTAAAAATGTACAAAATATAGGAGTATTACTAGATGACTAGAAATTAAATACATATTGTTACAAAAAAAAAGAAAAAAAAGAAAAAAAAAAAAGAAAAACTAAGACAAAAATAAAAGTATAAGTAGTTTTGAAGAAAGATTTAAAACTATAATAATAATTACAAATAGAATTTCATTACCAAAGAGGAAAAGAGGAAATGAATACCTGGCAAATAGCTAGAGACACACATAGAAGGCTAAAGTAGTATTTGCCTCCTCTCTAGTCCTTATCACAAAGGTTACACACAACTTCAAAATCAGAATGAGGTATAACAGAGACAGAGGGATTCAGTGAAGAGATAGAGAAAAATATTTTCATGAATATTCAAGGAAGACAGTGTAACCAACTCAGCTGTCCTTCTGAAATTCACTGTGCAGTACTTAAGGGAGTAACTGGGTAGTCACCAAAACATTTGCTGGTATCTTTGGTACCACAGGAAAGATGGGTGATAGTAGGAACTGGAGAAAGGTGAATGTCTGATCCATCTTTAAAAAGATAGAAGGAGCTCACAGAGAATTTCAGGAAAAGTAGTCTCATTTGGGGTGTTGGAATGAAACTCTAGCACATCACTATAATAATAATGCGGTAAGAACCAGACAGACTGGAGTTTTCAGAACAAATCAAATCAAGCCATTCTTTTTTGTTTGCTTGTTTGTTTTGTGTCAGGAAGGTTAAGGAAGTGAAGACAGTCTAGATAATTTGCATTGCAGATAATTTTTTAACTTATTTTTTAAAGGATTTGACACTGTCTCCTTTTGTATTCTTATGAACAAGCCATGTAAAAAAAAGTACAGATAAAATCATTAGAGTGGATGCAGAAACTGTTAGTTAAAAACACTTGTAGAGCACTTTACTGGGAGTTTACAGCAAACTGAAAGACGGTATTTTACTGAATTTGGTTCTATGTGTGGCAATTTTATTAATGGCTGCTGGCATCAAGCACAGAACAATGAAACATTGGAATGATCCTCTAGTGAAATGACAGTTAATTTGTGCACAATAACCAACATTGCAGAATTTACCTTGAGACACCTTGCATCGTTTCTGTACCATCACAGAAATGCAGAAAGGATATTTGTCTGTGGCATTAGCAATTGCATTGCATGTAAAAAAGTAAAAGGGGTAAGTATTCTCGTTATTTAGAATCAGTGTCTGTGAGGCCTCAACTGGAAAAAACTCCGTGCAGAAAAATATAGGAAACACAATATTTGAGGAAAGGTTAAGGAAGAGGAAAATGGAGGGAGACACAGAACTGCAGAGATGGCTGGGACTTCTGATGGGAATCTACCTTCCTCACTACACCTAAGGCAGACTATATCTATTTCATTGTTTTTTGAAGATTTAAATTTATACCACTGCTATCCCAAGACATTTATTCCAGCTCTCTATTATTTTTAACATTGTGTTTTCTCTCAGCCTCTTTATCTTCAGACTAAACTCAATTTTTCTCTTTTTTCCTCTGGGCTTTTTGCAGATCTCTGATCATTCCTTCTAGTCTTTGAATTCTCTTCAACTGCCCTATATCTTTTCCTAAGTGCATTGCCCAGCCCTGATTATATTCTTTAATATAACTCTTTAAAGGAAGTGCCAGTTCCCTTTAACAGTTTTTGTGTATATTGACCTTCCATGAGCCCTAATCTGACAATTCTCTGAATGTATTG
This sequence comes from Anas acuta, assembly GCF_963932015.1. Lineage (NCBI taxonomy): Eukaryota > Metazoa > Chordata > Aves > Anseriformes > Anatidae > Anas > Anas acuta. The sequence goes on from NC_088980.1 coordinate 149,465,867, forward strand.
AAGTCTGTTCTACTGTACTCTATTGTGAAAGTAACCATAATTCAGCTCATGATGATTTGTATAGAGTCATAGAATCATGCAATCAAAGAATATCCTGAGTTGGCCTCACAAGAATCATTGAGTCCAACTCCTGGGTCCACACAGGACCACCCCAAAATTAGCCTATTTCTGAGAGCATTGCTCAAATGCTTCTTGAACTCCAGCAGGCTCGGTGCCATGACCACTGCCCTGGGGAGCTTGAATGAGCCCAGCCATGTCTCAGTGAAGAACCTTTTCCTGATATCCAACTTGAACTTCCCCTGTCACAGCTTCATGCTGATCTCTTAGATCCTATTGCTGGTCAACAGCAATGTCTTCTGTTTTTAGGCAATCTACTTACTCTTTGAGATGTCATGACATGGAACCACTAATTATGTCTATATTTACAGCACCTTGGAATGGTCTCCAGGAACTTGAAGTAGCTCTGTATTGATACATCTCAATGGTGTTAATCTTTCAAATAGATCTAGATGACTGCTAATAAGTATTTATCTAACCTATTTTTTAATATGTATTCTGTCTCTTGCTAAAAAAGTGATCCAAATATTTGTCCTTCTGTATTGAGTACATGGACTAATTTATCATTGTCCTCCTCATACTAGAAGATAGCTCAGGCTTCCAAATCTTCAAGCTGCAGACAATTACCTGCTAACCACTTCTAATAAAGAAGGAATAATGACTGAAGACTGGAAAGATAAAAAGGATCAGTAAAATGACAGCTTTCAAAATCCTTAGACTATAAAGAAGGAAGAATAAATAGATTACTGTGATTACCTTCAGCTAGAGTCTATCATTCCAGCTCTGCTGAAGCTACACCCATTTGCCTCTGCAACATGGTCTTTCATGACTGACATCTTTCGTTCCTTTGTTCTTTTCATAGTTTGATGTCCTTCTCCATATTATTATGTACTAACGTATAATCATATATAATATAGGTCTACAAGTATATAGACACAAGGTTTATATATATAATATTTACTAATGTATTGATGCACGATAATATTTTATTTACATAAATTGTTTATAGAATATCGACATTGACTTCAGCAGCATTAATCTAATTTTACTGCAATGTCCCAAAGTGCATTGCTGAACCCACACTTTCATAGGAATTAATCCTATGAATCACCAGAAAGACAACCATCAATAGGACCCTTAGATGTTAAATGCATAGGTTATAACTACATGAAAATAGCTTGTTTTGCTATTACTTAGCTAGGGATCCTTTGGGGAACAATGAAAGGGAGAAATTTAGTCTTATTTGCTAAGAGTTGTGAAGTATTTAAGAGTCTGTTCACACAATTAGGGCTCAACACATGGGGTTTTCATTGTGCATCTATTTTCCTATCGAGCCTTTTGCTTTTCAGAGCAAACATTTAAATCATCTTTTTGATTACATGGAATACTGTGTGCCCTAAATTGAATGTTAATGTTGTTTTCAGTGCTTATGAGGAAGAAATGGTTCCAGACACCTGTCTCGTTTTCTCCAGACACACCTGGGAAATGGTAAGATTTGTGGAATTGTACTCAGAAGGTGATAAAGAAGCCTTCAGTTAAAAGGTGTTTTAACTGAATCTTCACAAACTAAATTAAGTGGTTGTTGTCAAATCAGGTAAGTTTTTTCTTTTGTTTTTGTTTTTGTTTTTGTTTTGTAGTTTTGCTGTTGTTGCTGTTTGTTTGTTTTTGGTTTGGTTTGCTTTTAAAGGAGTGAACCAGAATGTAACATAATTTTTGTTTTTGTTGCTTCTGAGAAGGTGAACATCAATATTAAAAGACAAAATGAGACCACCCTGCATGACTGAGAACTGCTATGTGTAAATCAAACATAGGCATTGACCTGCTAGAGAATTATATGCAAAATTGTTTTACGGCTTGTGGTATCTATATTACTTCACCAGGTTGTCTTCATAGTCATATACCATGGTTCTTTTGTGAGAACCTGGGAATGATAAAGCACAAAGATCTCTGATGAATTGTGGAGGCTCTCCAGAGCACCAGTGACATCCTGTGTTCAAGCACAGATGGTGGTTTTGTGTGTATAAAGCAGTTTGTAGCAGGCTTTTGGGGAGAGCATATCTTAACGGGGTTATAGGAATAGTTCAAGTGCTATCCTGAATAAAATTCAACAAATAATATGACAAAGGAAAGTATCAGGGTGAAGATGATGTTTCTTGTTCACTGAATAGCTTTGAGTAGATTGTGATCCTGAATGCATCTGTTGCCTGAAATATGAGCTATTTATGCAGAAATTATAAATATTTGCATTTATAAATTCAGGCTGTGATTTCCACTAATGAAACAAATGGCTACCTTAGAGCTCTCTCAGTTGGAATCACAGATACATGAAATAAAAAAAAATAGAGATTCAGGTGCTTTTATATATTTCAGTTAATGTTAGTAGCATTCTCAGTAAACAGAGGAGAGCTACTTATTTCAAAATGCACCTGACTTTTTACTCTTCTCTCTCTCCCCTTCTTTCTCTATGAACAGAAGACAGCTGTGTTGCTAGTGAGTGGAAATTTATTTCTGGATTTCTCAACTACTGATATTTTATATATATATATATATAACATTTTGTTTCAATTCAGTAGTTTTAAAACAAGCTGTTCATGGTAGACTGCTTAGAGATAAAGACACCAAACTATTCCAAATCAATCTATATGATGAAAAAACAAATACCATCAGTACTTATTGCTTTTTTGCTAACATTGCACATCTCATCACTGTCATAATTGATTTGAAGTGATCCAATACAGCATAATAGAAAATGAACATTTCAAAAGAGGGGAAGGAGGAGGGAGAAAGGGGGTGGTGGTGTCAAGAATATATTCAAAAGTTGGATACAAATGTGTAACGGACATGATCTTTACAGTAAGCACTAGCAATTAATATAGTCCTTTAAAGTGTCATAGCAGATATTACCAGTCACATTAGGCAGTATTAGTTTGGATAAGAAAAAAGTTTACTTGATTTGATAGAAAAGCAAAAGAAAAAAATGTTGTTCGGTTCTGCTAAACTAAAAGATGCCGCAAACATAAATGACAACAATTCCTGAAAGATTGATAAACAAAAATCTATAACAGCAATAGTCTCAAAGCAAGAGAGATTAGAAAGGGGTTTGTGCTAAGAAATCTCAGTGCAGCAGCCTATGGAATACATGATGTGCAGTGATAGGCCATGATTAGGCAGACAGATTGTTGGGCTAAAAGAATAACTTTGCAAAAATGCAAAAAAAAATACAAAAGTTTGAGATCCATTCAGAGATCAAATTGCTGTCCAGATGGCAAGTGTCCAAAGGCAACCATAGGAGAGGTTGCAAGGTGTCCTGTACAGCCTCAGGAATCTGGAGCCTAAAGAGCTTAGGTTCATTTAGGAAATAAAGAAAAATGTAAAAGATTTTCTCTTCATGCAGCAATACTGATGCTGCACTTTAATTTCAGCCTGCAGTAGTGTGTAAGCCTGTCCATCAAAGATAAAGGGTTTCAGAGATGATGCAAGAAAACACACAGTTAGGAGGAATGAGGAATGGGCAGAGATGGTTTTCTGAGCTAACAGGCTGAGCTTAATTAAAAACCCAGAGAACAGTTAGCGTTGCATAGTCACAGAAATAGACGCTGTCGTAAACCAATGCTTGCAGTCAAATCCAATTGGTAGGAATGTATTTTTTGTGAAAGGCACTATTTTGAGCCACAAGAGAGGTTTAGAATCCATGTGGAAATGAAGTAATGAAGATGGAGGTGCAAAATGTTCCTCGTGGCTTTCCTGCAAGATTGCCTTTACTTTCTCATAAAAAGAATAGCATGCTAAATATAAATAAATAAATAAATATAAATAAATAAATAAATAAAATTACAGCATTTGATTCCATTTATCATCATCCCTCTTCTCATTAAGAAATTATTAGTTTTTGCTGTTGTTGTTGTTTTTAAGTCTGGGAAAAAAATAGTTACATTAAATACATTATGAAAGCTTAATTTGCCTGCAGTCTCTGAAATCCCCATTCACTCATTCACTCTCTGTCCAGCATTCTATTCTCTGACCAACAAAGCACATGTTTGTTGTTGTTGTTGTTTGGATATTTTTTTTTGCAGGACTCTCTGTCCTGCAGGCATTGCCATGTCACAAAGCCCCACTTCTGTGGCAGCAACACAGCAAAGGAGGGAACACTCAGAACTCTGGAATGGCACCAGTGTTCTGGTACCTCTGTAGGAAGTGAGCAAATGGAGTTATTTGGTTTTGGGATGGCTGTGCTGGATGTCCATGCCCATGTGCTGGCCAGGGGCTATAGGGCCTCTGTGGTGGCTCCAACGGCCCCATGGCAGGGCCCAGCTGAGACCAGCACCAAGCTGGTGGCACCTCAGTGAAAACAAATTTCTGAAAGGGCAGAGCGGGCACAGGCCAGGGAGGAGGCCCAGGGTGAGGGAGAAGCAGCAGAGGGCCCAGGCCCCAAGAGGAGGAGGGCAGGAGGGACTCCAGGCCCACAGGCAGCAGGGATTCCCCGGCAGCCCTGCAGAGCCCCCACTGGAGCAGATCTCCACCATGCAGCCCGGGGTGGGCCCATGTCACAGCAGGGGGACATTTCCTGGGGGAGCTGCCCCCCCTCAGGAAGTGGGGAGCCCCTGCGGGAGCAGGGTGTTCCTGAAGGGCTGCAGCCTGTGGCAGGGCCCCCTCTGGAGCAGGAGGAAGGGATGGCTGAGAGAGGCTGGGGGACTGAGCGCAGCCCCATCCCATCCCATCCCATCCCATCCCATCCCATCCCATCCCATCCCATCCCATCCCATCCCATCCCATCCCATCCCATCCCATCCCATCCCCTGTGCCACCTGTGGGGAGAAGAGTCTGATATGAAAGGGTAAGCAAGAGAGGAGTATTTTAGGAGTTTTCTTTTTTTTCTTTTTTTTTTTTTTTCTTTTTTTTTTCCCCTTATCACTCAGGTCTCTTTTTAACTGTCAATAAATTAATTTTCTCTAGTTGAAGTCTGGTTTACCGGTGACAGTAATTGACATCATCTCCCTATCTTTATCATGACATACATGCTTTTTTTTCTTATGACTTTCTCCCTTGTCCTGTCGAGGAGGGAGAAAGAGTGAGCATCTGGGTGGGTCTCTGGCAGATGGCTGAGGTCATCCCACCACAACACTTAATGAATGCTTAAATCTAGGAAATAATAAGTGCCACATCACATGCAGTTATGCTGCTAGCACCTGTCAATTCAGTAGTTATCCTGTTAACATTAATCATTTTAAACCCCTAAGGTTTTATTATTTTCAGTGCTGTCACCACCCATTTTTTCCTCCTATTTGTTTTATTTTTACTTTTTGCAACAGTTGGCAAACCACAGTTTTGTTAGCTGAGATTTAAAGTTAGTTGTAGCACTAAAGAAGCCTACCCAAAATGATACTGAAGGAAAGCAAATGCATTCAGATATTTCTCTGTTGATTTCCCTCCTGATTTTATTCCCTTTCATATATGGAAGCCAACTTTGAAGCATAGCATTTCTGTGAGGTAGGTTGTTGACTAATGTATTTCACAGGAGGGGAAAAAAAAATAAATAAAATACAGTCACTCCAGGGAATGTTTTCAATGAACTGCCTGAACAGTTTTCATGAAACTGGTTAAGGCCAGACAGGGAAAAAAAACAAAAGCAGAACAATCTCCCCTCCTTACCTTCCCCTCCCCTCTTCCCACCCCCCAAAAAACAAAACAAAAAAAAAAAAAAGAGAGAGGGAAAGGAGAACTGAATGTATATGATAGCCACAAGTGTGTGCATGGGTTGAGGCTGTGGTTAACATCAGTTTTTTACTGATTGGAGCTAGATTCCTTCTATTTCACCCATTTGAACATCCATTCAAGATCATAGCAAGGAGATTTTTAAATCCTGGGCTAATCTCTCAAGGGAAGTTAAAATAGCACCACTGGCATGATAAAAATAAAAATAATAAAAATAAATAAATAAAATATGATTTTTTTTAAAGTTTCCTTTATTAGTAAAATGGCTGGATAACATGATTCAGTAGCTATTTATCCTGTCTAATGTTTAATATTAATATTGTTCTTTATGTTTTCTTTTTTCTTTTTCCTATGTTTATTATTACATTTGCAGTTTAGGTAAAAATTACGGCAGCCATTCATCTACTCCATTGTATTAAAAAGGGATTCATCTCATCTTACTGAACATGTGTTTCTTGCTGTTATCTTTGTCTCTCATAGCTTGCTAGGCTCCTCTTCCAGTAAATACAAAGTGAAGAGACAGAATTAATGGCCTTTCAGGGTTTAGATTTAGAGCTTAGTGGAGGACTTGTTAGTGTTTGGTCAGAGGTTGGACTAGGTGATCTTGGAGGTCTCTTCCAACTTAGATGATTCTGTGATTCTATGATTCTGTGTGTTTCATCAAATGAAATAAAAATAATACTTTATGATAATAAACTTGTGTTCTGAATTTCCTTGCTTAACTTACCAATCTTTTTGTATTGATTATAAGGGGAGGTTTGGGGTGACATGCTTAAATATATTTTGTACTGGGACATTGAATGCCAACTTCTCATGGTTAGCTGTGAGTGTCAATAATATCTTTTACAGTGTTTTTGGATGGGTGAAGAAATGCTTCAAAATTAGTTGTTACTTTCCTGTTTTTGTAGGGTGGTTGCACAGGCAACAATTGGTTTCAGTTCTCCAAACTGTTCTTTACAGAGATAAAATGATTGGATTAAATCAGTTTTTCATAGTGTCAAGGTTCCACAAGTGACCTTGTGTGTCCAGTAAAAGGGTAAAATTTTTCCTTGTGTTAGCCTTCAAAACTGAAAAAGAAATGTCAAATAAAAGCAAAAAAAAAAAAAAACAGTTTATTGTAGGAATCGGTATTTTTTTTCTTCAAATTATTTTTCTTTCTAAGTTAACCATTCTTAATTATTCCTAATTTTCATCTCACCTTGCTCTCAGTTTTGCTCATAGCATTGCAAAATTCAGACAATAAAAATCTAGTTGGATAGCATAACATGGAATATTTCTTTTAAGGATATTCTAAATATTTTATTGTGTTTTCTGGTTGTTTGAGGTAATAAAATTTCTCTTTTTTACAACTAAAGGAGTTGAGTTTTATCTTACGGTCAAGTGACAGAAACCTGTTTTCTTTGTACTACGAGGTCATCATCATAGAACACTCTTTTGACAAAGTATTCTCTTTTATATTAAAGACATTGTAGAAAAATAATGGGCTTTCTTTTTACCTTCAAAAGGAATCTGGAATGAATTCACTGAAAAGATCTTTCAACTTTTTTTTTTTTTTAATAAAAAAGAGTATATTCGATACTCTTATTTAAAATGAGATTTTTCTTTAATATTAAGTCCAAAAAATCTTTAAGGTTTTCTTTAAGGTTAAAGGTTTTAATAACTTGTATATGCCTTTTCTATGTTCTCACTTATAGCTGTTTAAATTCACTCTTCTCAGCACTCCAAATTATCTTTTTCAGTTAAAGAACTGAAACCCTTCTCTTAACTCATCTAAGGTTCTTTTATAGAAGACGAAGTATTACATGAGTAATTACAGCAAGGCTGTATTCTTCAGGTATTCATAATTTACAGCTTAATGGAAGATGCACAAACATAGCAGCTTAGCATTCAAGAAGCTTCATTACTGTGGTTTAAGCAATACTCCTGCAATGAGTACCAGTGCTGGATTCTGAACTGTCAGCACATTAAAATACAGGGTCAATAAAAAGTGATGTATTAAAGCAAAATCATGGTTTCACTACAGGTTTTCACTAAGCAATAAATTTGTCCTCAAATACATAATAAGGGATTTGGACTATCTGCAAGGAAGATGGAATACAAGGAACAGTTGCTGGTGTATGAATGGAAATGTCAAAAATAATCAACAGAAAATATACAACAGAAATGAAGGAGATTTCCTTAAAGCAGAGAACAGATACAGTCTCCATGCTGTGGTTGTTCAGTATTGAAGGAAACAAATATTAAACATAGCAAAAAGTAACAAAATATTTTAGAAATGCAGGTCACAAATCCTTTTTTTTTTTTTTTTTTTTTTTTTTTTTTGCATATTCAAAATCATATTATCTTTGTTAAAACAAGTGTTTTTAAATAGTCTTCAATTCGGTACTGCTGCAGCTCTAAGAGAATGAGTTAAGAGTCTTGTCTGGCTCAGTCACCATGGAAACAATTATTTACTTCCATCTGGATAATCTGTATCATTATGGACTTGAAGCTAGTTAAATAAATAAATAAAAAATTAAAAAAAAAAAAAAAAAAAGAACTGTGATTTCTGTAATAAAGAAAAAAGAAGAAGAGAAACAAAAAAAAAAAAAAGAAAAAGAAATTGAAAAAAAAAAAAAGAGAAAAGAAAGAAAGAAAAAATTATTTTTCTGAATCCAACTACCCTTACATTAACAGGACAATTCTGTTTAAATCAAGATTTTTAAAAAATATTAGACTACCCTTTTATTTACTGAATGTCTTTTCAGGTACAGATTCTGCTGTCATTAATCTACTCCAGGTTTACTTGGATTTGGTGAAAAGATCTACTGTAACAGTGAGTCTATCCGTGATTTAATGAGCCCAACACGGTATAAGAATCAGAGGTCACCCATTTGGCTAACAAACAGCAGAGGGAATGGCTGGGAAAATTTAGACCTAGGTCCTGTAGAGGCATTCTTCAGTAAGAGTAAGAAGCAAAGTTTATATTTATGCTTTTCATCCATAACAAGAAACCTTCATGTATGAGAAAACTCCTATGTCTACCTGGCAATCTCCAACAGCAGTGTGGCATAAGACACCATTATGTGACTTGTAATGCATTGCTCTTGTGCAAGAAGAAGTCAGTTTGTGATAAAATGAACACAATCTGGAACTCACTGAGTTATTATAACCTTTGTAGTCACTTTTGCAAGTTGATTTGTCAAACAAGATCTTCACTTCAAAAAAGCAGGATTTAAATTCCTAAATAAATTATACTTATCACTATGTAAGAGGTTTCAATTGTGTTCTGCAAGGAGCTGACATGTAGGGGATTAAGGAAAAGTGAATGCTGTGATTATGTCATTGCCGAATGATATTGTGAGACTCACTTATTGACTGAGCAGTCTTATCAAGAAATAATTTGATTCAGGGAAATGTTCCTATTAATTTCCATTGTAAGTCAACCATCTGGATCAATGATTGTCTAATTCAACTCCACTCAAATTGAAGTAAGGCTGCTAATTCTCTGTGCTGGTGGCTAAATATGGATTGGTATTTTCCAAAACATAAGGCAAACACAATTTACATTCATTAAAAAAAAAAAAAAAAAACAAGCAAACAAACAAATTGAAAGGCTGTTAACTGTACAGAATGACAAAAAGATTTTGTTCTTTAATGATCTCACAAGCAAATGAGGAGTTTCCTGAAGATGCTGAATACAGATATTCAGTCCAGGCCCTCGCAGCGCACAGGCTTGGAGGGACTTCAGTCCATCTGCTGACTTGGATCTGCAAGGCAGAACACAGGAGTACACTTCTGATTGACTACCAATTCAGATATGGCATTTTATGTTTTCATTTTATATGCTGTTCAGCAGATGTCAGGAGATAAAATTTCAGTGAGGTGTTATTCAGGTCTAAAAGACTGAAAAGAAACTGCAAAAGCCCCTGAGCTGAAGTGTTCCCTAAAATAAGAGGTGTCGACATATAATATAGATCTACATGCTGGAAAGGTCTTGATATAGAATGAACCATCTTCTGTCATCATTCACACCACTGAAAGCCAAGCCAAGGTCTCATTTATATGCCAGAGGCAATCAGAGTCATGGTATATTAAATCTGGTTCAAAAGGTGTACAGGCAATTATAATTTTTTGTTCGGCACTGTCTGTAGGGTGCCACACTGACCACCCCATATATCTAGAAACTCAGTGTAGCACAGATGGGTGCTCATTTGAGTGACCATCTCCACAACAATGGGAAATCAAATTAGTCTAAAATAGTCAGCACTTCACGGTGTGTTTGGTTGCAGTATTTCTCAGACTTCATACTTTGACTCACTTTTATCACACAAGGAGAAAAAAGTCTGAAGCTGGAGGATGGATTGTCAGCCATCTATTCAGATGACATAGACTGAAGACAAGGTGTTTTAGCTGAAAGCAAAGACATTGCAGCATATTGTGTGCCTGAATGGCTGCATGATGTTCCAGGCAGAAGGAACTTATAATGACTGAATACTATGTAAAATATGAATAACAAAACTTGTGCAAAAATGACGTGACAACTCTAATGACAATGTCCCACTCTACTCTGCGCTGGTGCAACCTCACCTCGAGCACATTGTGCAATTTTGGGTGCCACAGTATAAGTCATAAAGCTATTAGAGAACATCCAAAGGAGGGCAACAAAGACAGTGAAGGGTCATAGGACAAGACATATGAGGAGCAGCTGAGGTCCCTTGGTTTGTTCAGCCCAGAGCAGAGCAGGCTGAGGGGAGGCCTCATGGCGGCCTGCAGCTTCCTCACGAGGGGAGCGGAGGGGCAGGCGCTGAGCTCTGCTCTCTGGGGACAGCGACAGGACCTGAGGGAACAGCATGGAGCTGGGACAGGGGAGGGTCAGGCTGGGGGTTAGGGAAAGATTCTGCATCCAGAGAGTGATCAGGCCCTTGGACGGGCTCCCCAGGGCAGTGGTCATGGCACTGAGCCTGACAGAGTTCAAGAAGCGTTTGCACAACATTCTCAGACACGGTCTGATTTTTGGGTGGTCTTTGGGGACCCAGGGGTTGGACTTGATGATCTTTGTGGGTCCCTTCCAACTCAGGATATTCTAAGATTCTATGATTCTCTGATAAAGAACACAAAATCTTGATGTCTTGGAAATGATTAGCTTTAGCATTACATAAGGAAAAGAGAACATACATCCCTGTTGCTCATTATTTAGTTTTCTGTGTATGTAGGAATTCAACTTTTGATAAAAACCACAAAAGCATCAGATCACTGAATATTAACATTTTCAGTCATGGTTTTTACCTACCCATTTGCAATTGACAAGCATACCTGCTCCAGCTTCCAAGTTTTTGGTATATGGTATAAATTCCTGTGTATTGTTCTAGTTCCCTCCCTGCACAAGGGAATGGGCAATCCAAAAGAACATGATGCATTTATGAGGCACCTCATCATAATGAGAGTAATTATTAATTACAAAATCTTCCAGTAGTTAGAGGCAGGAATATTATTATCTTTTTCCATGTCTATGTGTTTCAGTTTTTCAAATATGACTTGTTGACATAGTTTTGAAAGCTAGAAAAAGACCAGAAGTTGTGTTGCAGCACCATGAACCTGATTTCCCTTTCATGATCCTTTAATCTTTTATGAAATCAACACAGTGACCATTTAACTTTTTCTATGATTCACTATAGTTTTGGGACTCCTATGAAGTAAGACAGCACTTCACAAGCAAAGATTATCTTAGGGGAAGATTGTCTTGATCCATTGGTGACCAAAATATCTGATCTGTTAACTTTATAAGGTAATAAGATCACAGAGATTTAGACTCTAATTAGTTCTACATTATAAGGAATTTTTTTTTTTTATGGATGATTTTTATTTTTTTTTAATAGGTGGGAAGGAATTAAATATGCTTTTCCAAAAACATTTGACTCTACAGAAAAACATCAAAAACACAGAGAAAAATATTCTCGTTAGGTATGTGATTCAATCTATACTGCATTTTACTGTGTTAAAATGATATGTGCTCAAGGAGGAAGAAGCATATATTTTTGTCTTAGAATTCACTACAAATCCTGATCTGTAAGGCAAAGTTTTGTTTTTGAACAGCTTGACATCTGCAGACCAGTGTATAGGTGATGTAGCCTAGAGTTTAAATAAAAATAGCTGCCTTGATACAGAGCTCATGATGGGAAGTACTACATTCCCTGTTAAGGATTTTAATATTTAGAGTGCAGTTTCCCTTTTCAGACAATGTGAATAGACAGCTGTTACATTTGCAAATAGTAAAATGTGTGAGGAAGTGAGCCAGGAGGACCTGCTGAAGCTGATATTGCTTGATCGTTTGGGATCCTATATCATCCGAATGCAAGCCCAACTCATTTCCCAACAGTGCCCAGGATCCACAGAGAAGTATTATAACTTTCTTGGGTGTTACTCCCAGAATGGATTGTGGCAGTAACAAAATGACAACAAGACAAACAAATAATTTTGCTAAACATTGTAGACATGTAGACAAACATCATCTTGTTAAAGTGTGGCATGTTCCTTAGAATGTTGGTAAAGCCAAAAAATCAAAGAAACTAAATAGGGACATAGGGATACTATTTTTATCGAAATGGTTATAAACTTGATTTAAATAATACTACTAATAATAACAATGACATTAATAATAATAATAATAATAATAATAATAATAATAATAATAATAATATAAAATAAAATAAAAACCTTTACTGAAAATAGTAATGAAAATAATATTTATTTCCTATATTCATTTTTCAGATTCCCCTGAAATTACTAGTATTAAAAGTACCAGAAATGCCATGTTGAATTACACAGATTGCATTGCTTTGATATCTTGTTTCCAGCCTCACAAGTTTGGAGAAGGTTATAAGAAACTTGGAGTAGCTAAATGTACATGTATGTCATAGTAACCCAAGAGATCAGAACATCATTCAAAGAGTAGCTCAGGGTTGGAAGTGATTTAAATTCCTCCAAATCTTTGTTGTAATTGTAGTGATTTATAATAGTTATAGGCAGGATTGTTACCAGTCCCTTTTTAAATCCTCTTCACTTCCAACTTGCAGTTACTTCCTGAAGCAAAGGCTCCTATCAGAAAACTACAGTATGAAAGTGCACTTATTACCTCTTTGCAATTTTCATTTCATTACATTTCAACTTCATTTAACATCCTCACATTCATTTGCTATGAAACAGAGGGAACAGAATTTTTTGTCTGACCTTTTTCAGATTATTTGATATATGTACCTTTTCGCTTGTGACTTAATTTACTTATTTCTCTTCCTTATTAAGCAATCCCATGGTTTTCACTTCTTCATTAATTTGATAGTTATTTCAGGTTAACTCAATACACTACATTCAAGATAAAGTCACTCATTATGTAGAGAATTTGACATTCTGTTTTCATTTGTATCTGTCATTTTGTTTGCTTTTTTCTTCACCTGAGATTGAAAATAAAACAAAGATCTCTGCTGAATTGCTCTTGTCAATTTAGTAAAGCAGAAAACTAGCTTAAAATCACACCTGTATTATGCACTACTTTGCATTTCTCAACAGTTAGTTGCAATCAGCATTTTCTTGATTGCAAAAAGCAGATTATTTGTGGTTTTGGTTTCTTTTATTATTATTTTTTTTTATTTTTTTCCTAGATTTTATTTAAGTCATCTCTGGATTTGACTAACCTACCAATTTTGTGTCATCTGCAAGGCATTCTGTGTTATAACTAAATAACTAAATGAAAGGTTTTTGTAAGACTTAATGTAAAGTAAAAGCCCTCAAGCTTTACATTTTTTAGGAAGTCACTACATTAAAATGAGGTCTAACGTTTTTGTAATTACAGTGACATAGTTAGCATTTTATCTAGAATACTTTTAGTCCAAACCTAATATTACATGCGTTTATTCATAAAACTTAGCATGCTGACTTGGCTATTGACTAAGGATGCTGTTTGAAGTGAATGGTCTCTGTTTGTTTTTGTTTGTTTGTTTGTTTCACACGTTATTGAACAAAGATGAAAAAATCAATAATTTCTTTGAGTTGCTTATCCCTTGCAGTACTTTTCTGATCCCAAATAGAGACTGATATTTTTTATTGTTTTTTCCTTAAAGATGAAAAAAAAAATGATATTGGGCCAAACAGTTACAATTACATACACCAGAAACAAAAGACAACCACATGTTTTCTTTTGTTTTTTCAGATGGCAGACAAAAGAAATACAAGAACTTCAATAAATATTTGAAGCAAAAATCTAAGCTTCTTTCGTCCACTGAGATCACTGTCAGGATTAGCCCAACAGGTTTTGCTCCATTTTTAAATCGTTCAAGTGTCTTGTGTGTTAATTTTTTGTACTGGTGTACTGTTCCTTGAAGGGATGAGAGATGTGGAGTGGAATTAATACTTTTAAAAATAGTGGCTTTTAACCTTGGAATTGGGAAGCATTTGGTGATTTTTTATTTCAAAACGGCCCCAGAACAGCAGTACTTCACAGAGAAAGCACATCATTCAACGTAATTGTGAATAACAAGGGGACGTTGGTTAATGCATTGCATATTTTTTGAGTCTTTATGATGCAAACTGGAGACCTGTATTATTCAAGTAGATCGGCTTTATTAATAAAGAGTTAACATTAAACAGTTTTCAACATCCAAAGTGGTAATGTGTCAGAACTGAGATGCTCAGACATGCTTAGGAGAGGCTCTTGCCTACCACAAAGATTTTTTTTCATCACATGGCAATTAATTGTGTCTTAAGGGATTTGCAGACTCCAAGCCTGGAAATCCTCATGGTCGGGTACAAAATCTGCATAATATGGCAGCTGCTATACAAAAGATAATCCTAAACTTCAGCCCCCAAAGCTAACACATATTCTTCTCAGTATAGCAAAGATTCTGGATGTCAGATCTCAACATGGCCAGAAGAAAACAGGAGAGGTGTGTGCATTATGCAAAGAACATTTTCTGTTTGTTGTGCATACCCCCACTTAGCTACAGTTACTTTTAGTTTTAATTTTTTAAACAATGCCAATTTCTTTATTACCCACAGGTGCCTGGGGACTGGTTCCAGCTGTGTCTTTGAAGATGCCCAGAGGCAGACCACACACGTTGTAGCTCTCCTGTCTCTGTGATTAGTCCTTTCTCAGGGAGCAGGCCCAGCTGGTGCTTGCCAGATCCCTGCCTCCTACCACTCTAGTTCTTCTTTCCAGTCTAGTCCTGCTTTCACCAAGGCCAAGAGCTCTACGACAAAATACTTGTTACCTCTGCTGGAAATCCTCCTCAAATATAGGAGCCATCTGTGGTACATTTCTGTTTCTTAGTTAGGACAGACACAAAAAGCAAAGAACATAGTCCCTGCTAGCAACTGACGATCCAATTGCTTTTCTATAAGCAATGTTAGAGAACTTACTTCAGTACTTGGCATGGTTGAGGTCCTAGCCTAGACCTCAGAAGCTTATCTGTGGGAGAGTGGGAATTTGACTTCTTTAAGGACAGTGAAACAAATACTTCGCTGCAGAGAAGAGGTGCAATCCACACAAAGAAGGAAAAGAATCACGTCTTTATAATTGACACTGCAAACCTGCTGATGGTGATTTAAAAAAGTTTCAGAGGGAAGTGGGACTAGAGTTCAAGTCGTGCTCAAGTCTCTTAAGTTAAATAGTAACAAACACAAGATTGGGCAACTGAAAACTTAAATCTGCAGTTAGGAGGTAAACAAGTTGGCTAAAAATTGACAAGTAGAAAAAATATTATAATCAAATGTATTTTGTAAAAGGGGATTCAATATGGCAATATTTAATATTTCATCTAATATCTAGATCTTCAATATCAATGTTTCATTACATGTTACAAATTTTAGACCATAGAATACTCCAAAACCAATAAAGCCTTCAAGTCTTTTTCTTAGCAAGTGTTAGGAGAGCAGACCTACTGAACATTCAGATCACACCAAGCAAGGTCTATCAGTCAAACAAAAGCGCAGAGGCAGGACATGCTCTAGCTGGAGTTTTATGGCTTACGTCTTTCAGTAAGATTTCCAGACGTTGTTTTCTGCAGCCTGTTTCAAATATATTCAGAGCTGGGTCTGACTTCCACAGGTGGATGACACTTCTCCTTGGCAGCTGATTTGTTCATCATTTTTACTGTTTTGAGCAGAACAAGGAAGACTGTACTGTTGCATAGAAAAGTTTTTAATCAAGACATGCCACCATCCATCTTAATCGTTAATATGCTGGATCAGCTCTTGAATTATGAAGAACTATTCTGGAAAACAAACAAACAAACATTTTTTGTTTGTTTGTTTGTTTTGAGTAGAGGGCATTTCCTTTTTAATCAGGCTATCTACCAGAAGAAATTCGCAAGTATGGTGGGGTGGGCTTATTTGGTTGTTTTTCTGTGAGAGTTTTGTTTGTTTGTTTGTTTTTGTTTTTCCTAATATTCCAGCTTTCAAACACATACCAGAATGTCTTTATGCTTCTCTTCCAGGAACAGCAATTGTGTTGATTGCCAGAGGTGCCCTAAATAATTCAGTGTTTGGCCAATGTCTGTCGGCCTTTCCATCCGCCTTCTTATGACTGGGAGGAAAGGCAGAGAGAGAGGCAGCAATAATAAGCTAAGAAATAAACAGAAGTGTCAGATCGGTGGACATGGTCAGATGAAGCAGAGGGATTTTCACAAAAGAAGATCTAGATGCTAGCTGAGAAAAGTGAGTGAGTTTATTTCCAAATATTGTCATATTTTGCATACATTGCAGGAGCCCTTGGTGAAACAGTCTGTTGAAACAGGATGAACAAATTCCCATGACAATTTTCAAGTATACAGCACAGGAATGACCTTGGGAAACTATGACACACATAGCTGGAAAGCACTTTCCCTCCTTCTAAGATCATTCATCATTAAATGTAGAGCAAAATCTGCAACCATGGAAATTTTAAGCAGATTTTAAACTTATCCAAAACATGGTAAAATTCAGAAATAAAATGCAAATGTTTATTCTGTGATACATATGCTTTTTAGTATCTGGTAAAGCAGCTGCTTTGTTCTTTTGCTCTTGCTCTTGCTTCTTTTGCTTTTGCTCTTGTTCTTGACTTAAAAAGAGTTAGAGAACTTGTGGAGGATCACAGTTGCTAAAGGCTTCTCTATCCACAGCTCATACCAGCAGATGAGGGTGAGCAGAGCAAAGGAGGTATTTTTAAGTCAGGCTCCATGAACCCACCTGCCACCTCTGGAAGCTGGTAAAAGCGAAAATGCTTTCTTCACAGAGTAATGAAGGGAAAATTGTAAGTAATTTTTTTTTTCTGCGTATGCCTCTGTAGAATTTATGCATTATTGATAGTGGAAAGATAATTTCTCTATCATCTTTAGAGACTGCTTTCCTAAATATTTTACAGTAAATTGAATAGATGTTATGGTACAGAACAGAAACATCAGTCTCTTTAACTCTATTACAGTTGTTTTCAGTGTGTGGTCTTAATTCCCCTAGAAATCTACTAACTACTTTTGGGAAGTCCACAAAAGATGAGGAAAAACAAAAACAAAAACTAAACAACAACAACATAAACCTATTTTCAGGTAGCCTATAATAATATAGAGCACAGAGATGGAAGTTTACCAACGTCTGTTCAAAAGGCAAGTCATTACCTTTTGCATGTACCACTGCGCAACTCCAATGGTATGGCTCCACCTTCGCTGTAAAAACCCACTGTAGATAGGAAAAGGGTTTATTCTCAGTTTATTAATAAAAGCAAATAAATTGTATTTATCAAATTTATATCCATGCATGAAGATATGTAATACCTTCAAAGACATGATCACTATTACAAGAGCAGAAATCTGTATTTATTTATTCATTTATTATATCCTTATATATTATCTACATCTTTGGTTGTGAACACTACACCAGCAAAAACAATTCTTCCTCTACAAACCCATGTTCTTACATTCTGCCCAAGGCCCAAGTAGTGTTGTTTCAGATTAGATATATTTTGTGAAAGTATTCTGCCACCTAAAGGAGATATTTGAGACAATACCTCCTAAAAATAACTATTTTGCCATGGTGAATTAAGGGTATAAGTATTTTTCCCAATTTTAATTTTAAGAGTTAAAAGATTTGGTTCTCATATACTGAAAATATTTATCCCCCAAACAACTAATCCTTTACAGAATTTGTTTCATTTCAACAAACTTCATTGCCTCAGCATCTCAGTATCTCATTTCAATGACTTCTATATCTTCAGAAATGATTGTATTTTTTCAAGGCTTCAGGCTCTACTAAAAATTAGCTTCTCTCATAATATTTAAAGCAAACATCTCCATGCCCTTCATCATTCAGGGAATTATTGCTCAATCATTAATTCAAGACTGTAGAGTTTCTGAGGGGTTGGCTGCAGGGAAGAGAAAAGGCTAACTTAAAATACTTTAGAGCCTGTCCCTAGATAACTCCTAATTATGTATGTAGATATTGAGATAGATATATACAGATATAGATATAAAAAACTCTTCAGCTCCCTGACATATGGAATACTTCATTAAACCACCTAATCAATAATATATGCTATTCATGTTTTTGCCTAACCAACTATATATGCTTTGCATTATTTTTATTACTAGAGATCTCTTATTGATCACATCCCAAACTATACTGGACCTGAATATCCTCAAAGCCTAAAGTTCAGATGCAGAGCTGAAGTGAGTGAGTTTTCACTCACCAAAGAGTCCAAAAGAGGAAGGAATTGGGAGCAGGAAAAGGGAGGATAACATAGCAACGTATTTATATTATCTAACAACTTTTCGTGATTATTGTTCCATATCTTTAGACAGACTGAATTCAACAGTATAATGATAAAATTATTCATCTTATATATGTTTGGATATATCATGTAACTATCACTATATGCTAATAATTGTTAATACTGTTCTTGTATATTTTGGCAATTTTGTACACATTTGCAAAATCTCAGACCTAACTAATTGAAAAATTCTCAGAAAAAAACTAGTTTCAATTCAATAGGTAACATAAATTATAATTCAGAAGCCAAATTACATTTAATCAATTCTTTCTCTCTCTCTCTCTCTCTCTCTCTCTTTTTTTTTTTTCTTCTTTTCTTTTTAAACACTGGAGTAGGTATGTAGGCTTTTCACTAAGGCTTTTAACAATTGCTTACACTGACATCCAAATTTTATGTTTGCAAATGAATAAAAGTCTTCCTCTAGTTTTATGCATATTTCAATAATCAGAGTTCTAAATAAATCTGTAAAATAGCTACGTGATTGCAAGAAAATTTAGCTGCGTGTAACTCATTCTTTCTGCTAGAATCAGTCATCAGCAGAAGACACATCACTGCAGTGATCCTAGGAAGCATGGCTTTTGCAGTTTTCAGGTTTTGTCTCTATTGTCTTTATTGAGGCAAAATGCGTTTATTTGCCTGACATATTTCTAAGAAAGGTCATTTATGCTCCCTGAGTTATTTAAAAAAAAAATAACTGAGTGGATGTTTAATATTCACAGAAATTACAGGCTCAGTTAGTACATATAATGCCAGGTTTCTGAGATCCTTCTTCAGAAAATTACTTAATTTGTTTCTTTATTCTCTGCTACATTTTTTTCAATACAGAGATGAAACTCAGTCTGATGATCAAAGCAAAATGTCTACATTAACATTTTGCATAAGCATCTTTCCATACCTCATTTTTCAAAAGCTTATCAACATTTTTATTAGTAAAACAATCCAATTTCATCTAAACATGGCAAAGTTTTTCCTAAAGCTATACCAAAGAGATTCATTAACTCATGTAATGAACTATGTTTTGTAGATGCTGTTTTTGGCTTTGTCTTAGAATCACATAAACTGTTCTTTGTATTGATAACTCTTATTTCTGTCGTGAGACAGGGAACAAGGGAAAGAATGTTTCTGTGCCTTAGTCATGCCATCTTCTTGACCTGAGAGGAATGCCTTTTTTCTGTTTCCATTTGCTTGCACAGATGCATTTTTCCAAGCAAACAGTTTTCATAACACCACCAGCCTCCACCTCCCCTCTTTTTTCCCCTATCTTTGTGCAGTTTCTTCTGTAGTTTTGAAGAGGAGTCAGAAATGTAGAGAAATCAGGATGCTCTATGTATCATACTAAGTCCCACCAAGAAAATCAGTGAATCAGAAAAAATTGTGGAGGAGAGGGGAAGTACTTTGTAGCAATGCCATCTCCATGCAAACATTCAAACTGATTTTTTTTTTTGTATGTTTTGCTTTTGTTCTACATATGTATATATATTTTTAGTATATATATACAGTTGAGAAATGAACTGATAGGCACAGGGTTCTTGGGCAACCTGCATTCTTTCAAAACATCTCACAGCTAAAGACTGAAATTTGAGATATTGCAATACATCATCACATGTGCTTTTAGAAATGTGATTTCTACATTTGCTGCTTGTACAAAGAACAGCATATAGAAATCTTTGCAGGAACAGGCTTATTAACATTGGCTATTCCACTCAACTGTTTCTTCCTGAAGAGGTTTGAAATCTTTGAGAAGAATTTCAGTAACATATTCACTGGAAGTGATGTAAGCAAACAGAGAGAAAGAAAAATGAAGCTGACTGTCAGGGAACTCTATCAGTGAGGGTGAGTAAAGAGCTGTGAAGAAACAATAACAAAACAGTCTTTATCACAAACAGTGGTGAAAAAAGGAACAAAAGAAAACATGGAAATTTGGAAAATAGAATCATAAAATGGTCTGGGTTGGAAGGGACCTCGAGGGTCATCTAGTTCCAAAATCATCTTGCATTTCAAAATGGGGTATCACTTCTCACTTTTATTTTCCTATAGGCCAAACCCTGGTATCTTTCTTTGAGTGAGTGTCATGTTATTGTCTGTGGGAGTCTTGTTTGTATAAGAGTGTCTAGGTTTTGCCTTACAATTCTACAGACCCAATTCAGCCTGGGCATGAATGAGTTTCATTACTGTTGGTATCAATGAGGTGAGACCTCACATAGCATGTGGTTTAATTGGTTGATGAGATTTGCATTACCCATGTATACAATTACTCCTCAGTGGTATACAAGTGTGCTTAGAATATTATCAGGCATTAACCTTAGGTTTGTGTGTCTAGTGCTTATAGTGTCTGGAACTGCAGATTCACAACTGAAGTAAGAGCCAGCTTGGATACTGATGGTTTTTGTTCAAGCTCATATAAGGACAGAAATAACATTTATCTATTAGTGGTACTGTACTACTGATATAAAAAGCAGCTCCCAAGTCTATGTATTACCTAAGAATTCCAGGAGTATCTTAAAAACTCACAGTTCTTTTCAGTTCTGCCCTGGATATCTCTGATTACTTGAATTCCCTCATATCCCAGTAGGAACTGTAGAAAGAAACACAAGAAATTTGCATTGCTCAGCCTCAGAGAGTGCAGCTTAACAGCATAGAAATATTTGCAAGTCATAGTTGCCAGCTTCACTGGAAGGCACAACTGTCTGCTTAACCCATCACAGCAGAGACTACAAGACTGTTTGTATAAAAAAAGACAGTGTAAAAATAACTGTGTGTCTTCTAGCAAACAAATCACCATGGCAGAAAGAGCACAGCATAAAGAGATGGATAATTGGTCAGGTCACTGCTTTTCTTCTCATTATAAATCAAAGCCAAAAGGAAGCCCTGGCTGGCCATTCTGTGCAGTCCATGGCTATGTTTATCAGGCTTTGTGTCTCCTTTGGGTCGCCTCTATTCCTTTGCATACCATTTGAGTTATAACATAGCACAGTCCAGGAGGTACAAGGGCAGCAGCAGAAGAGATATAAGCTCCCAGCTAGGATGAAATCATAAAACATTTCTTTTAAGCTCTTACTCTGTCTGCCAGCCATCACGAAGTTTTACTGCCCATTCACCTTGTGAGTCACTATTTCACAACTTGGTCAAAGCTGTGCACACTGCAATTATGATGTTGTATTTTGTCATGTGAATTGCTATTTAAAGAAGGAATGAGCTGTACAAGTAAGATCATCTGGAAGAAAAGACCCCCAAAGACTGAGCTCTGATTAGCCAGCATATACTTTCAGCCTCTGACAGGATCCCTCTGAGTGGCATAGAGAACTTCTCAGATGCCTCCGAGAAATATGCACATATTTCCCCTGGTGAGGAAGAAACAGGAGGAGAAATGCAGACATTCTCTTTCTGGTCACTGGGCTCCTCAGCTGGTATTCTTCACCTCCTGAGTTTGGTGGCAATCAGTGCTGGGAGGTTCATGGTAAAGCCTCTCTAAACTGAGCCTACCATGAGCTTCTGGTGAGTCTTAGCTCAGCAAGCCAACAGCATCGCAAAGTAAAGCAACAAAGGGAAGGCTGTATGTACAAGCATCACAGAATTACGTCATTTGCTCAAGCTCTGATGGAAGGTTTGGAGTAGAGCTGGATGGGATCCAGGACAGCTCCACTCTGGTCCAGCATCTGTCACTGTGACCGTCCTTTGCTCTTCTGAATGCACAGAGGCAGGATAATTTGTTATCCTGACTTCTGAGGCTGTCAGTGCTGGATGGTAACATTAATAAGGCATAGTTAAAATGTCATCCTCTGGGACATCTTCTCTACTTGTCCTTGGAGGAGCCGGTCTTTGAACTGAGGGCATAAAATTCTGGAAAGAGGAACCTATTAATTGCAGAATCATTGTCCTTAGCTGGAGTTCTATGTCATTATAAGACTACTTAGCATAAAGAAGAAAGAAAGAGTGGATCTATGTCCTGGTAATGCAGTCACTTTGAACTTAAAACTTACAAAACCACTAAGCTGTTCCAGTTTAAATAAGCCTTAGAAATGCTTTTGCATCCCAGTAGTGCCTAGAAGTGATCAGGTACCATTATGGACCCTAAGAGGCAGATGCTGTTACACAGCCTGCTGGCAGACTTACAGACAGACATTTAGCACCTATTGATTTCAGTGGTGATTTAGCACCTCAGAGATGGGTTCATAGGTCCTAGCCGAGGACTTTCAGCTCTTGAATTCTTGGGCAGAGTTAGGTACCTCAACGCAGACTCCACATTCTAATCTGAGACAGAAGCAAGCAAACAACAATGACAATAATAAAGAGAGAGATGAAGTTTATGTTTATTTAATAAGGACACATTCATTCTCCCATAAATCAAATTCTTGTAGTGTTATTAAAACACTTTTTCCTTTTTGTAGCAGCCATGTTTATTGTAATAATTACTCCTCCTCAAGGATGACAGTTAGGTATTTTGATATCCTAATAATGGTGACCTCTTAACAAGAATACAAACAGACTTCCTGATGAGCATTTTGAAAAGTTTAATTTTCTGTTATACTTTCTGTAAAGCCAAAAAATCCTGGAAAAAAAATAATTCTGCTTGCTCATAAAAGTCTAGCAGCTCCATAAATCCTTTCAGATTTTTAAGAGACCATTTCTCTAATGATTTCTGTGTAGTAGACCTGCTTTCAGCTCCTGCCCACTGTTGATATTGTAGTATCAACTGAGCAATGACTGTAATCAAAGTTTCAGTGTTTTTTCACCAGAGCACAAGTTGCTATGTGGGTGGCAGCAGGGCAAACGGAGGCTACAGGAAGGTATTTTAGGAGACTTACTGTTGTCAGCAAAGATTTAGCCTGGGGAAAAAAAAAATGGACATTATAAAATTAAGAGCAAAGTGTATTTTCACAAGCTGCTCTCTGTCACAGAGAGTTTCATGTTAAATATCTGCTGTTAACAGGTCACTGAGCTCAACAGCACCTGCTATTTCTTCCTCTAACATCCTATTTAATTCCACTGAATGTGAAGCTTGTGGGATCTGTAGAGGCCATTTAACCCTTTCTGCAGGGGGTCTCCTCTCAATTACAAATATGTTGCACCTTACAGTAGTAACATTGAGTTACATGTCTTTACTTCTTTTGGTTTCATTTTAACTCTCACAGACCTGTCTGATTATTTTATTTTCTTAACTCATAATCATACAGTTTGGGATTCACAAGTCACAGAACTTACAATATTTTGAAGACTATAAGATTTGCTGGCATAATAATACCCAGGCACTTCATTTATTTAATAACATGTGCAACTTTCCGAGCTTATTTTTTCACCAGCAACTTGCTAGATTTCTCCCTTTTAGACTGAACTTGCTTTTAAAAATATATGCAGTACCATGACAGCCATTTACCTTTTAACTGTTCCATGATGCTGACAGAATGTTCCCAATAATGCAAAGAATGTGTCCCAAATTTATGACTAATGACAGCATGTTTACTTTGCTCAGTATCAAGGGGAAACTTTTCACTCACTATCTCCAATTTATGAGAGCGATGCCTATATGTCAAACATTAAATCATACCCCCACCTGAGTCCAAGCATGTTCAGTGGCCACACTGCACCTCTCAAGCTCTGGCTTTCATGGATCCATCTCCAAGGATGCCTTGGCACTGGCATATACATATGCTCAGAATGCTTTGTTCTGCAGGACGCCAACTTTATTGCACAAGCTGTATAGGCAGGGATTTTAACAGTAAATTAGATAGGGCTGGGGAATGTTCTTGGTCATGAAAATGTGACAGACTGTGCTATGAAACTGTTTGAATAGTCTCTGGTGCAATTTTAGCCTGTGCCTATTAGCAGTCTCCCAACAGTTCCAAAGCACTGCCTGCAACTTAGAATAGTCCGGGGACTATTTCTAATAGGCAATGTGTATGGGGACACTCTGCTTTGGAGGCTAAGAGAGTTTGCTTAAAAAAGAGATGCCAGTTGGCTTCAGTGCCTGGAAATGTTCCTATGCTTATTTAACTTCAAGTGTTCGAGTGCTAACATTGCTGTAGGTTCTCCACAGCAGGCACAGATTATCTAAAAAAAAAAAAAAAAAAAAAAAAAGCATCTTGTACTAGGTCTTCTGTGCACTGCTTCAAACTGGGCTCCTTGACCAGGAAGGTTAAAAAAGGCCATGTGCAAGTCCTGCATCTGCACTGGGGCAATCCCAAGCACAAATACAGGCTGGGCAGGCAGTGGACTGAGAGTATCTCTAAGAAGGATCTGGGGATGCTGGTTGATGAGAAGCCCAACATGAGCTGGCTGTGTGTGCTTGTAGCCCAGAAAGTCAACCGTATCCTGGGTTGCATCAAAAGAAGTGTGGCCAGCAGGGTGAAGGAGGTGATTGTCCCCTTCTGCTCTGCTCTTGTGAGACCCCACCAGGAGCACTGCATTCAGATCCGGGGCCCCCAGCACGAGAAGGACATGGACATATTAGACTGAGTCTAGATGAGGGCCACAAGGATGATCAAGGGGCTGGAGAACCTCTCCTGTGAAGACAGGCTGACAGAGTTGGGAGTTGGAGAAGAGAAGGCTCCAGGGAGACCTTACAGTGGCCTTCCAGTGCCTAAAGGGGGCCTACAGGAAAGCTGGGGAAGGACTCTTTGTCAGGGAGTGTAGTAGTAGGACAAGAGGAAATGGCTTTATACTAAAAGAGGGGGTATTTAGATTAGATACAAGGAAGAAATTCTTTACTCTGAGGGTGGTAAGGCACTGGAACAGGTTGCCCAGAGAAGCTGTGGATGCCCCATCCCTGGAGGTGTTCAAGGTCAGGCTGGATGGGGCTTTGGGAAACCTGGTCTGGTGGGAGGTGTCCCTGCCAATGTTTGGGGGGCTGGAATTAGATGGTCTTTAAGATCCTTTCCATGTGATTCTCTGCAATCTTATGGTCATGAAAGTCATCCCAAAAGAACCTGGTCACAGAGATTGTGTACAAATACAAACAGGACTAAGTATTCTAAATTATTAACATTCAACAGAAGGCAACATGGCACATAGAAATAAGCCAGAAAGCAGACTGAATTTCAGGCTTCCTAGCCTAACACCTTAACATCAAAGTGCGTGAAATCTTAGTGTTAGCAAACCTACCTGAGACCAAAGCACAGAGCCTTGTGGTGACCAGCATTGCCTGTCTTCTTGCAAGCTGCTTAGTGTAAGATATCTATTTGATGGTAGAAAAAAGAGAAAAAATCTCTGTTGTCACAGGAGTTGCAAACTTTAACAGGTTGCAAAGGTTTGCACGGAAGAAAAAAAAAAAAAAAATATATATATATATATATTAAGGAAACCAGAAGCAGAAAATTACGATTCATTCTGGCACTTAGGTCTAATTTGTGAATTTGTGCTCCTATCAGCTCTTTTTAGAAGACTTCTCAGATCAACATGGTATCATTGTCTTCTGACTTACTTATTTTCTCCCTAATTCTTTCTAAACAAAGAAACTGCAACATACATATAAAAATAAAATTTAAACATGCATGCAAATGACCAACCCTGGCCTGAGGTTAATCCAGGAAGGTAAAAGTGAAAAAAGAGATTTTATTTTTTATTTTTTTTTTACTAATGAACGTGATGGAAGGGGAAAAACAGTTGTCCAACCCCAAATCGGAATTAAACTAATATAACAGTAATGGGAAAACTAGGAGGTACAAGGTATGAAAGAAGTATTATGAACTTGAATGTGTGAAAGACATCAAAAGTTACTGAAAGAAGAGTGCTGGCTTACCAGCAGTCATTTGGAGAGGCCAAGATTATCATATAAGAGTGCTAAATCAGCAAAACTGGGGCCCATGGGGAAAAAGAAACACAGGAGTGGGTGGATTATTCATTTGGGAGGCAGAAAAGGGGGAAAAAGCAGAATATAAGGTAGAGCAAGTGATGTGGTCGTGGTTGTTTGAGGAACCTTTGTTGAGCTGTGTGGCATCTGATCCATGACGAGGAGAAGGGAAATAAAGCTCTGTTCTGCCCATATTATGTGCCTGCCTCAACTGCACAACCAGGGACACCTGGGATGCTTGCCCTATTATAGACTGAGGGATAGATACCATGGAGAGGATGGAGGACAGATGAAATAGCCCAACATACAATATCTAAGCAATCTACCAGCTGCAAGGACTGGTACAGCTTACTTAGAAATACTGAGCAGAACTCAATGCAATGAACAAAATTGAATTGTGGTGCAACTTCATTAACATTATGGGGGATAAAACTGGCCTGATTTTAGCACACTATTATTTTTTAAACAGTATTGATTTTCTGTGGGAACAGAAATATAGACAAAGAAAACTAGGAGACTGTCTTTCTAGGTCCAATAGAAGGTAAAATAAAGCCTAAACGATGCATTCTTCTTTCTGTTAAATAAGATTTTAGTTACAGAGTACACACATCTTGACGCATCAAGAGCTGTTCAAGAATAGAAAGTACACAAGTGCACTGAAGTGAAATCTCTGACTCGAGTTGTTTTTCTGCTGCAGGCTATGAGATTTGGAGCTATGCCATATATTTCAGTGAATAAATACTAAACCTGAGGTATCAGCTCATAGAAACAAGCTGAGAATCACCCAGAATCTGCAGATCCATCTCAGAACAAGTTATTACCCATGTGATCCTGGGAAGACAACCCCACTCACAAACTAAACACATCACCAAGGAGTACTGTCATCCAAGATACATACACAAGTTGAAATTCTTTCCAGCCTGGTTTTTGTTTGTTTGTTTGTTTTTCAACAAGCTTAATCTGAGGCCTTTGTCAACTCAAAACTGCAACTAAGTCATGTTTTCTCAACTAAGTCAAAGTCATGTTTTTCTACTCTGCAGCTGACACAAAGAATTGGATTTGGTTTGAGATTAATATAACTGACTTTACATGCCAGCTCGGAGGTATTTACCTGTGTGCTACTTGAGTACAGTCAGTGAAGATGAAAGATTCAGTTAAAATGCCAGAACATATATTTTCAGTGTCCTTGGAGATGCTGCAGGCTGCCTGGCTGGCCTGCAGTTGTTTCTCCAGAAGAGTACACATCTCCCATAGATCCATGTTATGTCCTCTTTCTATGTGGATGTGCATAGCTCCCTCATGTACCCCACATATCAGCGGACACATGCCAAGGCAGCTAGACTCTGTGCTAAGTGTTTATGTGAAGGTGACCTGAACATCTCTCTAAGCTCTACCAACTGTAGGAAGTGGCTCTCCATTGGAGGCTAGATGCCAAATCAGCCCAGTTGCCAAACAACAAACACTGAGTGACATCAAAGACATGCTCAGATAGAAGAGGCTTAGATCTTTCCTAAGACCTGTAGATGGAGCAGGGGCAGCGTACAGAATCTCAAAGGGTGCAAGAAGCCCTGTGTAACCTCTCAATATGATCACCTATACTGAGATGTTTTAACCTGGAATACGAGAAAGCCTGTGTTGTTACCAGCAGTATTACTACAGATTTCCTGTGAGACATCAAGCAAGAAATTTTAACCTGTATTTTTTAATTTTTCTGTTTATAAAGAGCAATGGTAACCCTTCATAGACCTGGATGATGAAGAAGAAAAGATAGAAGTTAAATCATTAATGTTTAGAAAGCTTTCTGACATTTTCACATGTGCTATTACCAAGGAGGTAACTGTTAGCCTTGAGGCTTTAAACATATTTAGCTGCTTTGTATCCCATTTAGAGATTCAGATGATTCAACAGTTCAAATGAATGTCCTGCATTATTGTCCTGACTTGCAGCAATGAAAAGTTCCATCTCTACTCTGAAAGAATAGGCATAAAAGAAAATTAGAAAATGAAATGAATGGTAACAACTTCTCATTTATCTCCTGGACAGTTTTGTTTGTTTGTTTTATCTTTTATTTTGTACTGATACTTACATTCTTTCCTGCTATTGTTTCACCTCTCTCTTCCATATTGACCCATACTGTTAGGTGATTAAGTATTGTATAAACGCTCCCAAACAACCTCCATGTTTCTTGTTAGTACATCTGTGATTTGGAGATGGAAAGAGAGGTCAAGACAGCTGTAAAATGTTCTTGTAGTAACTTTTAAAGTGGGTGATTTGGTGACTTTGGATAGACTATTGGCATTAAGGATTGAATTATTATTATTATTATTGTTGTTGTTGTTGTTGTTGTTGT
The DNA here is from genome assembly GCF_963932015.1 of Anas acuta. Lineage (NCBI taxonomy): Eukaryota > Metazoa > Chordata > Aves > Anseriformes > Anatidae > Anas > Anas acuta. Next base: position 149,494,541 of record NC_088980.1, read on the forward strand.
TGTTGTTGTTGTTGTTGTTGTTATTTTAAGAAAATGTGCATTTTATAGATCTGAGCCAGCAACTCAAGGGAAAAAAAAAAAAAAGTACCGACAAAGCACCCACAAGGGACAGGCCACATGCCTATATTCATAGTCCCATTATGCAGTTTTGTGTCTATTTCAAAGGAACTCATCATAAGAAAAAGGCACTATATTGCCATTCGCAGCTTCGACATGTCTCACTGACATATGTATGTATGCCACAAAGCTCTGAAAGAGAGTTTCAGGCACACTGGATCAGACTCCAGTGATCAGCCACTGTTCAGAAACAATCTACCTTGTATAACAATTCCAGTCCTGCAGGACACATCAGCTGCCAAAATAATCTACCCAAAAACAAAACAGCAGCCCCAGAACACAGCCTGGCATTCCAGATCAGACATTTTCTCCTAGCATCCTAATGACTATGTGAAGAAACTGGTAATTAAAAGTGAAGCAGCATATTTTAATTCAGCATCATGAAAACAAAGGAAAAATATAGCTTAGATCTACCACTATTAAGAATTAAATAGAAGTCAAGCATTGTGATGCGAGGATAAGTAAGGACAATTTAATGGATTAAAATGGCAAAATAGGAAGATGTTTACGAGAGCTGAGAAGCTTGACATTACTTTTAAAGCACTAATATTTGGTAAAGACATGCATGGACTTTGATATTAAGCTAAGTAGAAAGATTTCAAGGAAATCTGAATGAATGGCTGACAACGGCATCCAATTAAGGGGTCCAGACCTGCTTGCGAGAACAGGGAAAGTGTTTTCAGAGTGCAGTGAGGAGTGCAGTGGATATGACATCAAAACCAACATGAGACAAATACCATGTCAACCTATTAAGAAATGTACTTTAAGTTTGATTGAGATTAATTAATGCAGAATTTTAATAGGAGCTTTAGAAAGTGACAGCACTGCAGTACAGCCACCCTGTCAGAAAGGAGTCTCCTCTGTATTCATGTGAGTGTGGTGTGTGTGTGTGCATGTCTCTGACAAAAATGCTAAATCCTCTCAGCACTCACTCAAGGATGTTTGAAGTTGGTGCCTCTCAGGACCAAGTCTACTCTGAAACCCCGCTCTAAATTACTGCAGCTGCAGGGAGGCAGATGCAGTTCGATAGCCATTTGTTATAGCTCAAGATAAAGTCAGGTATTGGGCTTGTCATCATCATAACAGCTAATGAAAGATGTTATTCTAGAAGACTAAGGCAAGTAAAGGCAGTACAGGAAGCAATGGCTCAGTTCTAAAAGTGGGTCAGGGAAATGTGGTAATATGCACAGAGAATCGTCTTCTGCTCTTCATCAGAAATAATTATTTCAGACACAGAGACAGACTGATTAGTTTATATAGCTTCCTGACCTAAAGGTATTGCTGGCATCTCTGTATCATTTTCCATTGCTTGGAGAAGACATTACCTCTGGTGACTACTTAGGGTAAACTGGCTCAAGCAAGGGTATTTGTGCTAGGAAATAACAAGAGGTCTCAAGGCGAGGTTAGATTTACAGCCAGAGAACTGGATGGATGAAACCATCCATCTTCAGTTCATCATCATTTAATGTGTCAATACTGGGTCCAGTCCTGTTTAACACCTTCATTAATGATCTGGATGGCAGTGTAGAGTGCAGCCTCAGTAAATTCGTGGAATGCACAAATCTGAGGGAAATGGCTGACTCGACAAAGGGCAGCACAGACTTCCAGAGGGACCTTGATAGGCTGGAGAGGCGGGCTGACAAGAATCTTGTGAAGTTCAACAAGAAGTACAGTGTAGTGATAAGACTTATCACTTTCCCCTGTTCTGTGTGGTCCTGCTTGTGTCCTGCTTGTCTGGAGGCCATCTTGAATCAGATGGCCTCCAGAGGTTCCTTCCAGCCCCAGCCATTCTGTGGTTTTGTGTTCATAAGCTCTGGCAGTCTGGCAACAGCACCTGAGTACATCTACACTGTGGTGTTTTTAGCTATGGTATAATCACAATTTACTTGAGTGGACCTCAAACTTAAGAGCTGAGAGCAGAACATTTAAGGATCTATGGAACCCCAGACAGCTTGGAGCTATCACATTTCCCCAATTCTTTAGGTAGCTTTTCAGTTTTCAAAGAAATCCAGAGTGCTCCACCTCCTCCAGTAGCACCTAATGTCACTAGCCAAGGACTTCCATCCCAAGAACTCTGACTTGCAGGACATGGATCAAAACTTTTAATATAGTCCAAACTAAAAATACTACAAAGGCAAATGTCTACTACGGATTAGAATACTTAAAGAAATATCTGAAATAAAATGCTAATTGTCCTGTACATTAATAAACTATTATTTTCTTCTGTAGTTAGACAGACATGATTTCCTGAAAAAATAAACATAAAAAAATAATTCCCCATCTGTCTTTAACTATTAGCTGATATAATGGATCTGACAGCAGATGGAATTTGTGCCTAGGAGAAGTGCTGACCCTTTCCTGAGAAATGAATAAATCTTTCATTTACCAAGCAGACTTCACATATAAATAGAATGGTAGACATTTAGAAAGTGAGTGGTCTCCTGTGAAGATAAATAGCTGGTTGTGTTCCCTACAAAAGGAATATGGTTCACAGTACTTTCACTTATTTTACTCATAACAATTGGGAAGTAGTACCATGGAAATTACCTGTTTTCTAAAGTAACGTCTGTCTAAATTGGCTTAGTTCACTTGGAAATAAAATTCTAAAATGGGCAGTGGCCCAGATGATATTCACCTGCATTGTAGCACTTGGCCCCATACACCTTCAGAACAAGTAGGACCCCATTAATTTCTGGTGATGTAGTACAACTATTTGCATTGGTTTCCATGAGTTTGCTCTTTATTTTCACCAACTCTAATGGTCACTAGCACTGTAGCATTAGAGCTGTCAGAGTCTTAGTACAGAATATGAAGTACTCCAGGTATTAAATAATTCTATCTTGGCTTGGTTCTACTTTCTCTGCTCTGTCTACTGCTTTCAAGATTGACACAAACTGTAAATACATGGATGCTCTCAACCTCTTAGATGCAAAGGCTATCGTCTAGCAGAACTGAACTGAAACCAGCTGGGGTTGTAGTAACGGTATTCCTAGTTGCAAAATGTGTTAGATAAGCTCAAACATTTGTCTATTATAATTCGAATTTCATTTAAACTTGACAGAATAGTATTGCATTTCAGCCAACCTATTCATAATCATCCATCTGACCTTTGATTTATTAAAAAAAAAAAAAATTGCTGTTCTGAGGTATAGATATAATTCATTCACATGTCTCAGATGGATTCTCAGTTAATTATATAAACATAGTTCCTTCTTGAATATCATTGAATCAGAAAATATCCAAGTTGGAATGAACCCACAAGGATCATCAAGTCCAACTCCTGGGTCCCCAAAGGACCACCCCCAAAAAAAGGGAAAAAGTCAGACCACATGACTGAGAGCATTGTTCAAACTTTTCTTGAACTCTGTCAGGCTCAGTACTGTGACCACTTCCTTGAGGAGCCTGTCTCAGTGCCTGATCACCCTCTTGGTGAAGAACCTTTCCCTAACACTTGGCCTGACCCTCTCCTGTACCAGCTCCATGCCATTCCCTTGGGACCAGTCACTGTCCCCAGAGAGCAGAGTGCAGCGCCTGCCCCTCTACTCCCCTCATGCGAAAGTTATAGTCCATGATGAGGTCTCCACACAGTTTCCTCTTCTCCAGGATGAACAGGCCAAGTGACCTCAGCTGCTTCTCATATGTCTTCCCCTCTAGACCATTTACCATCTTTGTTGCCCTCCTTTGGACACTCTCTATCAGCTTTATAACTTTCTTATACTGTGGCATCCCAAACCACACACAGTGCTCAAGGTGAGGCCACACCAGCACAGAGTAGAAAGGGACAGTCCATTCCCTTGACCAGCTAGCAATGCCATGCTTGATATACCCCAGGGTATGGTTGGCCCTTTTGGCTGCCAGGGCATGCTGCTGGCTCGTATTCAACTTGCTATCAACCAAAACCCACAGATCCCTTTCTGTGGGGCTGCTCTCCAGCATCTTGTACTCCAGTCTGTATGTATAAGCAGGGTTGCCCCTTCCCAGGTGCAGAATCTCACACTTGCTCTTGCTCAAATTCATATTGTTGGTAATTGCCCAGCTTTCTAATTTGTCTAGATCTCTCTGCAAGGCTTCTTCACCCTCAATGAAATCCACAGCTCCACCCAGTTTGGTATCATCCATGAAATTGCTCAAAAAGCTTTCAAGTCCTACATCCAAATGACATAAAAACATTGAAGAGGACTGGTCCCAAAACGGAGCCCTGGGGAACCCCACTAGTGTCAGGTCATCATTCTGATGTAACCCCATTTACAAGAACCCTTTGGTCCCAACCCATCAGCCAATTGTTCACCCATTTATGTTTTTGTTATTATGTTTTTATCTAACTGTATTCTGGTCATTTTGTCCAGAAGGATACTGTGGAAGACGGTATTAAAAGCTTTACTGAAATTCAGAAAGATTATATCAACTGGCTTTCTCTGGCCAACTAGATAGATTGGTGATCTTGTCGTAGAAGGAAATTAAGTTTGTTAGACATGATGTTCCCCTTGTGAACCTATGTTGGCTCTGACCAATGACTCCGTTGCCCTTTAGGTGTTTTTTCCCAGAATAATCTCCATGATTTTACCAGGCACTGAAGTGAGACTGACAGGTCTATAATTGCCAGGATCTTCATTCTTGCCCTTCTTGAGAATTGGGACCACATTTTCCAGCTTCCAGTCAACTGGGACCATTCCAGATTCCCAAGACTGTTGAAAAATACTTGAGAAAGATCCCATGATTACATCAGCCAGCTCTCTGAGTACTCTGGGATGAATCCCATCAGGCCCCATGCACTTGTATGCATCCAGGTGGAGCAGCAAATCCCAAACAAGTTCAGGGTTAACTGGGAGTTTATCATTCCTGCAGTCATGGTCCACATCCTTTTCTTTGTCTTGTTTTGCCTGAATTCCAGTAACATAACTTGAAGGTAAATTTGCCCTGAAACTCACTCTGTGGAAATCAGTGCAGTGAGAGGAATAAATTTGGTCTTCTGTCTGTTTTTCTCTATGTATATATTGCTCAATATTCAGATTTGGTATTAGCAATTACAATCCTATCTAGCTCAGGGGAATTTCAGCAGCTTCCAGTAAATATGAATGTGGTGCAATTACTGAACTAAAACAGTAAATTGAATATCATTTACAAGAGGAGGTTGCATGAGCAATCTCATCTATTGAAATGATATTAAGTAAAATTTTAAGTGATAATTTTATGACTTCACTTGCATACATTTCTGGAACATCTCTTTTAAGAATAAGATTTTTCATTGACTGGTAATAATTAAACAAGATTAAGCTTTTTTTACAAGTCATGTGTAATATAACTGAGAACCAAAGTTGTATTATTTTTTTTACTGGTAATAGAGAAATTTAAAACTCAGTAAGAATAAGCTATGGAAATTCTGGACATTTAATCTTCAGTTTTCTTCCTGTCTACAGTTTTTTTCGTATGTGACACATGCAGAATCACACACAGAATCACAAAGAATCACACAGAATAGTTTGGGTTGGAAAGAATCACACAGAATAGTTTGGGTTGGAAAAGACCTTAAAGATCATATAATTCCATCCCCTCCTGCCATAGACAGGGACATGTTCCACTAGATCAAGTTGCCCAAAGGCCCATCCAACCTGGCCTTGGAACATATCCATGCATGGGGCATCCATGTCTTTCCTGGGCAACCTGTGCCAGTGCCTTACCACCCTCTAAGTGAAGAACTTATTTCTAACATCTAATCTAATTCTACCATGTTTCATTTTAAAACCATTTCCCTTAGTCTTATCACTACACTCTTTGATGAGGAGTTCCTCTACAGCATTTCTGTAGGCCCCCTTTACGTACTGGAAGGCTCTAGGAGGTCTCCCTGGAGCCTGCTCTTTTCCATACTGAACAACCCTAACTCCCTCAGCCTGTCTTAATAGGATAAGACATCCACTTCTTTTCCTTAATCTAGACTTCCATAAACTAAAACTCTTACTGGTTTAATCAGAGGTATTTCAGCACATTTCTTAGAATCTCCTTGACTGGCATTTTCATCCCCAAGCCATGCAAAGTACAATAACTGAGCAATAAAAATAGTTCTTTTGAAAAAAAAAAAAAAAAAAAAAATACAGAAAAATCCTGTATGTGGTACAACTTACTTGAGTTCTGGACAGCTGCTCTGGGCAAATTTTACTTTTTCTGAACTTTCTTCTAGTCAGAGAAACTGTGTCTCTGAAATTCACCATTACTGTTGGCCTTTACCAACACAGCCGATTGCCAATATACTCTGGCTTCACTTTTTGGTTGAGGAGTAGGGGTGGACAGACATAAGTATATTTCTGTAGTCTAAAGATGAGAGTTGGATTTACATTAAATTCATTACCCTAAGTGAATGATGACTATGGTCTGAAATTTAGGGTTGTGGGTTTTGATCTCCAAGTAATTAGAATTGCTTCCTATTTAATGCTCCATGTGAGTCTATGTGAAGAAGCTAAAACTGGCTTGATTCTACCCTTGTGATGTATGTGAAACCCAAATGAGTTCATAATGGCTCCATTACAGAAGTGGTACCAAGGAAACTGTTCCAGCTGTTCCTCAAAGAGAAGAGCTACAGAACTGCTATCCCCTGGGGCATTCTCCAGCATAGTAGCCTCTATCAGACAGAAGTCTGGAGTGCCAAACAGGGAGGCTGCTCTGCCAGCAGTTTGTTTCCTTTTTACACATAACAAAACAAAGCACAGGTTAAAGAGGGGAAAAGTACAGGACTAATAGGAAGCTAAATGAGACATGACAGTTAAGGCATGCACTAGATGTGAATGCATGAAACTTATTCCCACTTGGCTCCCTTTAGAAATATTTTGTCTGAATTGTTTTAGAAACTCTGGTATTTCTGAGAGCTGTTTTTGCTGTTTTTTTGTTTTTGTTTTTTCCCCCGTAGGAACAGCTATAAAATGTAAACATTTTAAATAGGTAAACTTCCTTGTTTGTTATTTGCATTTTAAATGTGCATTGTCCTGTGACACCATTACCAAAAGTTTCTGTAAATATCTGAGATTTCATATGGCCCTAAGGAGGCTTAACTGAATAAACATAAGCATTTATATCATCTTCTATAAATGGGTAATTAGAAAATAGATGGTGAATGTTGGTCTCCAGGATTACTGCTATAGGTGTATCTTGTCTGGGGGACTTACTCAGATTTTTCCGCTGCAGTTTTGTCCATTACAAATGCCTTCTGCAACATTCAAGAGTGCTGGGGTTTGTAGGAGCCAAAGAGAAATGGATGAATGCTGCTGCCAGAAGATTTTTACCTTCTTTCCTCCCTTCAGATGGGAAACTTCTGTGACACTGAATCATTAAAATTGATTCTCCTGTTAACTACCATGTAGTTACACCAATGATCAGTTTACACCCAGTGTCCTAAACTATCTAAAAATTTATACAGGCTTCTTGGCCAAACAATAACTGAACACTTCTTTGAGGTTTAGTCCTACAATGCTATTTTGGTATAGAAATGGATAGCCGTGTCACATTTTCATCAAACCTCCTTTTTTTTTAAGCTTATCTTTGCAAAATTCTTGACATTTCATTTATTAATCTTTTCCTTAGGATCTGCTTTTGTTCCAGCTGCAAAGAAAGTCTGTTGTGATGAAAACCCTTGTAGGACCTGCTTATGTGAGAACTCCTTTCATTCTCATTTGATTGTTCAGAGAGCATCCTCAGACCTAGGAGAAAGAAGATATGAATTACACACATGTAGGCAAGGCGTCATCTTCTCCCTTGCCACAGACTTACATGCATCACCTGTGCCCAGGGATGGTAAATTCATTCTTCCAGTGTCTAAGAAAATAGCTGAAAGATCTAGATATTCAGCTGAGTTGCTAAGAAACATAAAGAATTTTAAAGTATGCAAGGTTACAAGGCTAATCTAAAGTTAGACTAATACTGTGTAGCATCTCCATGGCAACCAGGAGTGAACGGCATGTGAGGTGAAAGAAGAGGGGAAGACAGAATAATAATCAGCAATGAATAAACCTTGTCAGGACTTAGTGCGATTATGTTGTCAATGAGTTAAAGAATGCTGCTGCCCTGCTGGAGTTCAGCTATGCTTCTGGAGAAGAGATATTCTCTTTGCAGGTCCAGGAGAAATGACAGATGACATTTTAAGAGTAGAATATAATGGCAAGCTCCATGGCTGCTAACTACTGGAAGGGTTAGTGACACTTCATCTCTGCTCCTCCATCTTTGCTCTCTCCCCCTGCTCCCCATGGGGTCCCTTCCACAGGATGCCGTCCTTCCTGAAATAAGCCTGTGGGGCTGCCCATAGGCAGCAGCTCTTCAGGAACTGCTCCCACACGGCTCCGTCCCACGGGGTCCATCCCCCAGGAGCAAACTGCTCCAGCACGGGTCCCCCACAGGTGGACGGCAGCTCCCCCCAGACTCCCTGCTCCTGTCTGGGCTCCTCTCCACGGGCTGCAGCTCCGGCCCGGGGCCTGCTCCTGCGGGGGCTCTCCATGGGCCGCAGCCTCCTCCAGGCCACATCCACCTGCTCCACCGGGGGCTCCTCCACCCATGGGGGGGCTGCAGCATGGAGATCTGCTCCATGTGGGACCCATGGGCTGCAGGGGGACAGCCTGCTCCACCAGGGGCCTCTCCACAGGCCACAGGGGAACTGCTGGAGCACCTCCTGCCCTCCTGCTGCACTCACCTTCAGGGCTGGCAGGCTGAGTCTCACCCCTATTTCTCATCTGCTGCTGCGTTGCATTCTTTCCTTCTCTTAAATCTGCTCTGAGAGAGGCACAACCAGCGTTGCTCACTGGCTCGCTCTAGCTAGCAGCAGGTCCCTTTTGGAGCCAGCTGGATCTGTCTCTTATCTAATATGGGTGACCTTCTAATTTTCTCTGTCTTAAACCACGGAATGTTTACTCTTGTTTCATGGTTAAGTACCAATACAAAGTTGCTATCTGAGGTCCAGGTTGTCCTCTTATTGCTTCTCATACATCACAGGAGTTAGTCCTTCATGACAATCTACATGGAAATGTTTTCCATTCTTTCATTTCCTGCTTTACCAATAGTGGTTAATATGTGAAATCCTTTCTCTATATATTTTTCTGAGCACTATGAAGGGAAGTAAAAGAGGTATAGTATCAAAACCACCTGCTTTTAAATGAGTTAAATGAAGCCTATGAGAGTTATGGGTACCAAAAGCTGGCACTCTTAAACTTCTGAGGCACTGAGACTCTCTTGATTTGGTAGTGAAACATAGCAAGAGACCCTTTCTAAGTACTTGTTGCAAAGTAACATTAAGACATATCAGAAGTGAATTTATTCAGATTAAACATGGATGTTTCCATTGCAGGCATCAGGTACACCTGACCAAGTCACTTCAAAATCACATTCAAAGTCATTACAGTCTAGGATGGTTCTGTCAGATTAAAACAGTTACACACAGTTAGTAGGATAAATTACATCCCAGACTTCACCAACTGTTCTATCTCTTCCACCTAAATCTATAATGAAGGGATACCAAACAATCCCAGCACAGAGTTACAGTGTAGTTCTTCTCATTATACCCAAGAGAAAATTATTAAGATATCATTTTATTTAGAGATTGTAACTGGTCTATTCTTGAAAACAAATAGCTGTGAAACTCCAGATGAGGGTAACCTTAGATATTTTTGGCAACCTGGCACCTAAAGAGGTTATGTTTTTTCTGCCTTGCTTTCATGACATTAGAAGTTTAAGAGAAGTAAAAGGTGATCTGTTCATGTTACAATAAATTATTTGCCTAAGGTTATCCAGTAAGAGTGAAACAGATCAGAGATTTGAATTCAGTCTCTCAGAGCCTATGGATGTCCTACAACCACTCTGTCTTCTTCCCTAATGTGCTTTTCTCCTAGTTCAATGGAGTGATAGCAATATCACTTCTGTTCATTGGGAAAGCAGTGCTTTCTGACAGAACATTTCACTGGCTCCTACTGACCTTGAGCCTCATTAAGGAGGGAAAAAAAAAACAAATAGAAAAACAAACAGACAAACAAACAAACAAGCAAAACTTAATTGTGAAAATATTAAGCTTAACTCAAAGCTCACAAAAGTCAGTAAAAGTATTTCAATGAGTTTCAGTGAGCTATGGCTCAAGTCCATGATGTTCAAGCAATAAAACACTCTGACATTCACATTAGATAGTCAATGGTCTGTGATGCTACACGTGGAAGTTCTCTTAACACAGCAGAATTAATTTATTCCATGATGACAGTCAATATTTGTTATACCCAGAGAATCAAAGATGCATGTCTATTTAATGCTTCAGTCCTAAGTGCTTTCCTTGAAATGAATTATATTTTCTATATTATAATTTACATTTCCCTTACTTGCCATTTAACACATTTAATACACTATTAATTCTGACTAGTAGAAATGCTTAAGAAAAATATTACCAATGAACTCATTAATGAAAGTAAAAAGAATTCTTAAAAAGTTTGAATCAAATTATTCAAAAAGCTCTTATTATAATGTAATTAAGTAATTATGCTGTGTTAAGTAAATAACAACTGAGTTAGAAAAGTACCTAATTATGCTGTCTAATTATAAATTTAAATCCAGAGAAGTTATCACTCTAATATTTCTGTACAATCTCATTATTATTTCAATACTTGGGAAAAGAGAGAGAGGGAGAGAGAGAGAGAACTTGATTTGGAGTGAGGAAATAATTCATTGCATTCAGTGAGTTTTCAGGCACACTATTGCTACAGGTTGTGAGACAAAATCCTCTGGGACACATAGTACAGGCTAAAAATAGATGATTTATTACTCTTAAAAGAATCTGCTTAAAAAGTTGGTGGAAGAGCAGGAGTCTATTTTAAAAAAGTGTTTAGCTTTAAAGTATTTCTAGCCTGGAAGCTTCATTGCCTGAAAATCTCATATGTGATACACGGAGCTGTTTTATTAGGGAAAGAAACAACTTGCTATTTTAAGCCTGTGAAGATTGTTATCAAAATATTTCCAGCCCTTAATTGGCTCTCAGCATTTTAACATTGCAATGATTTTATATCTAAAAAGGAAAGCTGAATTTTTAAAGCTCAGTTCTGCTTTGAATACTTTAAAAAAAAAAAAAAAAAAAAGTAAATAAAAATATTTATTTCCTTTCAATATATTAATTTTCTCCAAAATAACCACAAACCATTATCAGGAGACATCATTCACCCTGTTTGGCAATGCACTCTTCACTTGCCTTTGCAATAGACTTCCAGATTAATTATCTTCCTATCACTCTGTTTCCAGTGCATTTTACTGAATCTGTGTTTAAAGGTTATTTTTCTACCTTGTTTTTAAAGATGTTCTTTCTTAATTTGGAAGCTGCTGCTGCCACAAGCCATTCTTTCACTCAGCCACATTCCCCAGGTTGGAAATTCATCCTGGCATCTGCTCCCTGAAACCTGAGCAGATGGAACAGTCCAGGAGGGAGTATTTGTGCCATCATAAGGTGTCTTTATCTTTTTGTGGTAAATGTTCTCCAACACTAAAATTCAACCCCAGATAGACTTGGCAGAAAACCTATAGGAGTTAAGGGTTTTATAAATATATACAATAAGATATATGTCTTGTGGGAAAAAATAAATTCATATTAGTTAAACTACACAGGAAAACTATTTTTTTACAACACATTTATGGCAGTATTGACTCATCTTCCTTTAACAATTTTGTAACCGTCCAGTTGATAACCTAAAGTCTGCTTCAGGTGGCCCTTAGAGAGCTCCTGAGTAGTAGAATCAATTTCCTGCACACATGATTTTTAGAAAAATTCAAGTAAAATAGGATGTGATCCTGTATATGTAAGAATATGAGGACATCTCAGTGCTAACATATCCAAGGACATAGTACACCTTATAAGGTGAAGAGAAGAGAAATTCATTATCTTATCTGCTTCTTTGCTATCTTTTGCAAAGCAAACTAGTCGCCCTGAAAACCAAACAAACAAAACCAACAGAGAAATGTGGATCTTCTCTACACCAGATACTTAAGTGGTGAATCATGTCTTCCATTTTCTAAGGCATGATATCTTCAGAAGGTCCCTTTGGGGTCAGGTAGCCCCATACCACTAAAAATACCACACTAAGCTCTGTGCTTTTTATTCTTGTTCAATAAATATCAAAGTGTGTTGCTTAAGAGCAAAAGCAAAAATCATTAGTCAGGGAAAGAAACCCAGATGCTGGCTGCTGAGAGGAGCAGAATAAGGGACATCAGTATTTCACAGAAGCAGTGCTAGAGAGATAGTAGCCTTAGCAATATATTTTTACCTCTCAGCTACCCCAGTTTCCTGTTTCTTTTGAATGGGTTGCAGTACTGGCATTCTTCTGGTGACCACTACAGAATACTGGGACTGAAAGGCTCAATGAGAGAGATCTGTGTAATTGAAGAGGACATTCCTACTTTAAAATCTCTTGAGAATATATTTCTTTTAACGGTTATTGGTCACACTGTGAAAACAGAAAAACAATATTCTTTTTACTTCTTGAATAACACAGCATAAGAAAATGTTAACCACCTTGTCTCCAATTAAACACAATACATCCTTACTTCACAACCAATCTACAGACTACAGCACTCAAATCAGGAATTAATTCCCTCCAGTATGTATTCCTAGTATTTCTTCACTTCTCAACATCTTTTCTTTATAGCTTTCTTTTATTTATTCCCTCCTCATTTCATATTGAAGTAAACATACATGCCAGTTTTTTAAAGACTAAATACCTTCTTGTCTTACTTGACTGGTGACTACTGCTTAAACCACAGTATCCTGTACAAGAGGAATTGGTGTTCTGATCCATATGTAAAACTCCCCTTTCCTAGAGAGGCCTAGATACCAGTGCAACACTTCAATAAGCATTTGTTAATAGTCTATTAGGACCCCTCATTCTCTTGTGCTTCTTGGCAATCTACGTTTTTTTACAAGTAATATAATTTAGCGTATTTTGATCAAGAAGAGTCCAATTACTGGGATTGTTTATATTATCATGTTTATATTATCAAAGAATTAAAAAATAACTCAGTTCATTATTTTATTAAACTAATTGTTTATTCAGTAGTGATGCAGACACTCTTCACATTCATAACTGACCAATTAAACCAGGATAGTTCAGAAAAATCATAAACATGTATGTGTAGACAAAGGAAGATAAAAATGTTTGGTGGAAGTACTGGGATTTCAGTCTGTCTAGCTGTCTGTATTTATCCAGGCTATAATATGTGCCATTTTTTATTCATCCTTATGAAAGAAAAGTGGCAGATTCAATAACAAAAAGTGTTCCTTTACACTGTCTGGATAATGATAAGACATTATTCTGTCCATTGGACTTCATTACTTTTAGTACTCTAAACCAAAGGAGGTTATTTTATAATTTTCTAAATGATACTTAAAACTTTTGCTTTAAAACTTCATCCACTGAAGAAACCATACTCTTACAAATCTCATCTAATAGGAGGATAAGTTTCTCACACCATCTTCCACTTATGCATCTACTTCTTCCACTTATGAATGTGTCTACTAGTTCAGTTTTACCTGGAAAAAACGAAAATAGATCTGCTCTGGCCATCCACCTAAAGAAGGATGAAAAGGTTCACATGGGATCAAGTGGAGAAAAACTTTTCAGTGATACAAAAAGCTTTGTGTTACCTTCATCAACTCTTAAATTCGTGCAAGATGAATTCCACCATAGCTGCCTCCATGCTTCTAGACCATTGTGGTACAACATGATATGGCTTTGCCTAAATTCCTAGCAGTGGTGACTTAAAACAAATCTTTTGACCTACTGGAATAGAATATGTGTACACTCAGTTAGTAAGTCACATGTCAGCTGATGAACAAGAACTTGAAAGGGTTATGAGGCATTGGAACAGGCTGCCCAGGGAGGTGGTGGAGTCACCATCCCTGGAAGTCTTCAAAAGACGTTTAGATGTAGAGCTTAGGGATATGGTTTAGTGGGGACTGTTAGTGTTAGGTTAGAGGTTGGACTCGATGATCTTGAGGTCTCTTCCAACCTAGAAATTCTGTGATTCTGTGTGATTTCCCGGAGCTCACATCATGGTCTGCAGGATCACAGTCAATTTCTTATGCCTTCCTGGGTTGGGAAGTCCCTGGTCAGAGAAAAATGAACTGAGAATAACTTTGTTTTGTTATTCTTTAGGCACAATAGAGTTGATAGTTATTGGGCAAAATCTCTATGTGGAAGCATTTGCACAAACAGAAGCATTTCTATTTATTCTTAAACTGTTAGTATGAATTGATTTCAGATGAAAATCCTATTCTTAAAACATATAAGACTTTGGTCCTCTCCTTCTGACCCACTAGTCATAAATAACATTTGTGAGATATCAGTGCTCTTTAGAGAAAAGCTTGAGGAGACAGTGAGTTTTTACCACTGCTAGTGCACTTGAAGACATAATAATAAAAAAAAAACTTTCTAAGTAACACTAGAATATACCTAATGTCTGTGAGCCTAACATCTATCTGCCTTGTAATATACCACACCTAGGCCTTACCTGAAAACTTTGTGGCTGCAAGACACATCCAGAAATCCTGAATGATTTTTTTGCCAGACCATTGTTCTAAAAACAAACAAACATACAAAAATCTCATTGTTTATTTACCTTAGTTATTTCTTTCAGTAGAAGTAAGGACTCCAATTAAATTTCTGAAAATGGATTAAAACATTTGGCCCAATAAGAGGAGAAGGATCAAATTCCCCTAATCATCCCACAGTTGAATAGGCTCTATACTGCTGATAATAATAGAAAACAAGCAGAGGTAACTGAGAAAAAAAAAAAAAAAAAAAGTAGACAAAAATGGATTTTTATAGTCATTCTCCCACCTGGTTTTTATGTAAGCAAGAATCCCATCTGTGTGAGGAGCAGCTGAATGATTCCCAGTAGACATAAGCATGGGCAGTCAGGTAACTCAATCTGTTTTGTGTTACAGATGGCTCCTGCAATTTTGATTAGTTGAAGTATCATATTGTCCCATGTCCCTGAGTCTCCTGGATCCCAAATTGATGTGTTTTTATTGTTATTATTATTTATTTTATTGTATTATTTAATAGACATTTTTCTCTCTGTTTAACCAGTAGAATAAGGTTTTACACCGGGAGGTCTGTGAAGTTGAATTAATTTGTGTCTGAAGAGAACTCTGAAGTGCTATGGGGAGAAGTACCTTCAAACTGCAAAGTATTTTTATTGTTACAGTCAAACTCTCAGTGGAGAAATATGAAAAGACTGTTAAGTGTGAACAAATCCGCAGTTTGTGAATGACACTGACATTTACTGACTGTGATGAACAAAAGCTGAGGTCTGCTTCCTCCACTCAGCCATGGAAACAGTCACTCAGCACTGACTGCAGCTTTCCTCCAAAAACAGGTGTGCTGCACCATTCTTAAAATTTGGGAAAGATAGTGACAGTTTGTTGCTTTGGTGCTGACAGCTTGCTGCCTTGGATTTCACAATGTAATGACATACTGTCAGATGATTAAGTGGGAATTCGTATTTTCTTCTCCTGTTCCATTTTGTACTCTGAATAAATGCAATGTCCCATTTTTTTCCCATTTCCCTGGGTCACTTCCTGCACAAGGCTTTAATCAAACTGCTGCAAGGTTTCACTGTAGTGGCCTTTGGTCCAGGTTTTTAGCACAAAGTCAGGTAGAGCAGTGCTCTAGTGCCCCGTGTCTGCTCCCAGAGCTAGGTCAGGATTTATGTTCAGGTAAGGTTTGGCCTTTCTTTGAAAAGAACAACAACAAAAACAGAAAATTCTGACAGAGAAAAATCCAATACAAATACAGGTCTGTTGTGAGCAAGACCCAAGATGCTAACACCTCACCTACAAACAGTGATGCCTTAGCCACTGGGGACATAGAAGGCTTTAGGATATTCCTCCCAGAATGCTTCTACTCATAATGAGATTGGAATTAAGTCTTCAGTGAAACTGAGATGCCTGATAATCCCTACACATGTATGAAATCAGTGAGCACTGGGGAAGCCTAGGAGTGCATGACCACATACAGGATTGTTCCAATTTGACCAGCAAGTGAGTGGTGAGAATGCAGGAAACCCTATGCTCACAGCCTTTTGTACACTCAAGGAAAAACTCACTTCTTTGCTAATCCCATTTGGCAGCGACGACTATAATAGCGCAGTCCCAAAAGCGTTGGGACAAGGGGATTGGAGAGGGGACAGCCCACAGCACTGCATATAAAATAAAAACAATATTATCCTCAGCTAGATTAAATTCCCTATGTATGGGTCTGCACTGAATCACTTTTAGGGTTATATGAATCAAAAACAAACCATAACATGAACTGTAAATACTTCCACCTTTACTCCCAGCACAGAGTACTCTGAGTTGCTCCCTTTATAGAAAACTATGTTGCTTTCCTTGCTAGAGGCCTGTCTATGGCTGGACATTTTCCTAAAATACAAAAGGGTGGCAAATGTAAGGTTAACGTTCACAGATTTGCAAGTGGGCTGGAAACTGACACTGAACTAATGACTCATTTTCTCTAGCTGTAGAACATAGACAGGAACAGCAGGTGTTTATTTTTTTTTTCCTCCTGCTGGTGTATCATTTAAGATGAAGTATATGTTGAAAGAATGAGAAAATAATGAAAAGATAAGTTCTTTGGATATGACACAGCTAACTTGTGATAAGATGAACAGCCATGGAAGCATCAAAACTTTCAGAGTAAACAAAGTTTACAGAGCATTTAAAAAGAGAGAAAGCTTTTCTTCCACACTTTTCATCTACAGTAAATATTCCCCCCTTCACCCGCCACCCTCCAGAAATGGTTTTGCTGTTCTGTTTACAAACAAGAAAGAACCACAGAAATCCTAGATGAGATAGAGGATAAAAGCAAAGCTCAAAAGATTAAGTGACTCATGCAAGATCACTCAGGAAATCTGGCGGAGATGTTGCAGGGTTCCCAAGTTCTGTATTGTTCACATCAGTGCAGAAGTGCTATACATCCAAGTAGGGAACAAAATGTTTAGGAAAAATAGTATTTTTTGTTGGAAAATTACCATTCGTTGTGTCTTTTCATAGGCTGCCCAGGGAGGTGGTGGAGTCACCATCCCTGGAAGTCTTCAAAAGACGTTTAGATGTAGAACTTAGCGATATGGTTTAGTGGGTACTGTTAGTGTTAGGTTAGAGGTTGGACTCGATGATCTTGAGGTCTCTTCCAACCTAGAGATTCTGTGATTCTGTGATTCTGTGAATACAAGAGTTTTGCTGAAATTTTGGTCAGAAGAGATACTTCAGATCCAAGATGGAAATTCTAGTCAAAACCAGTGAGGTTTAAACAGCAGATAGCCATTGTCCCAGTCTGACAGTGCCTTAACAGACAGGAAAATCAGATCCAGTTCCTAATTCAATTAATATTCCACCACTTATGAAGGATGAGACGGCTGTAAGAGGAAAGCATAAGACAGCCTGGAGGCTAAGATATTAAGTGTGAGTGCAGATAACCCAGATTTTCTTATCATCACGGTTTCTTGCACTCAGCCACTGGGTAAAGACTGTCCTCGAGGGCTCTCTCTGTTGGTTTCTGTAGCTGATCAGTTAGTTGGACTTTTTTAGGAGTTAGCTTTAATTTTGTTCTTTAAATGGAAAAAAAAAAAAAAAAAAAAGGAAAATTTTATCATCTTGAAATACCAACAGAATTTTTTTTATTTTTAACTTCAAAAAGTATTCCCTAGGCAAAGAAAGATGTATCCCCTATTTCTTCCCTACGTTTAGTATTAACAATATGCTTAGAATCATATACTAAAGACAATATAGTGGGCACAAAAAAATGTGCATGCTTTTACAAGTTCAGCCTATAGCATCCTGCATACAAGCCCTGTCAACACACACTAAAAATGTCTTTGCCTTGCACAGTTTGGGCATCCCATTTTGCAGGTGTGCCTGCAGCATACAACTCCTCAGCAAATAGTGACTGTGCATCTTCAGTGCTTCTGCAGAGAGCTCAGATGAGCCAAAAGCTTGGATAAAATTCTCTTCCTCTTAAATGTGTTTCCGGGTCATGGCAGTTTATACTGTTTCTAATCCCTAGAAGGCAATTTATTTTCCTATGTGGAAAAACTTCAGTGCTTAAATTGACAGATGTGTTGTTTGATGGTGTTGTAGTTGCTGTTACCTTTTGTTTATGAGCTGGGATGCCAAAGTTCCAGCCTTATTTCTCTCATGCATTTTCCACATCATTAATTGTTTAAATTTCCTGTGCTTGGACGGCTGTTATTTCTCATTATCAATTCCCTCCAATGTGGCTGTGTTAAAATGCAGAAACTGTTATACAATCAGAATAGGAAAAAGACCAGATGGCATCAATAACTGCTAATATACCCCCATGTTTATGCTACAGCATGTGTCTGATAGATGGGGTAAGTGCTAGCCACTGGTATGCTGTTTGTGCCATCGTTTGTTGAGTTTGTTTCTTAATTAACCATATGCTTCTGAGGAAACTTTGAAAGCATGAGAACATTTCACATGACCCCCCAAAATACATCTGAAATGTACCTAAGAAACTGAAAGATTTTAAAAACATAGACCCCTTTCGAGGAAATATGAGAGGAAATATGTCCCATAAAAAGAAACTGATATATACATATTTTTTTCTCATGAGTTTCTATTCCTGCTTCTTCCCCAACTACTTTCTAACCAAGAGCTATCAGCCCACCTATTTATTGGGATCTCAGTTACACAGTCTCTAAAGCTGTGGTTATGATATATATTTATTTATCCAAACATTAGAAGAATTATCAATATTTACAAAAAATAATTGGAGTCCCTTCCATTGTTCAAGCTCCTAAGACACCTAAGCTCTTAGACATTCATGAAAGCAATGCAGACTCACTGGCTTTCTGTGCAGCTAATGAAAAGAAGCTGTGGCATCCCTGAAATCTCAGATCTGTAGTAAATGGCTAAATATGCCATCTTAGTTATGCCTCTCCACCATTCATGCAGTCAGCTTCCATCTGGTGGGCTTGGGTAGCAGGTTTGCCCCATGGTCTTGCTGCTGGGTTGTCCTGAGCAAGCTGAGGATTAAATGTACCATGCTCTCAAACCAGAGAAGTGACGGTCATGGTAGAGAGATTATGTTTGTCATTCTCAGAGAGAAGAGACATCTTGTCACAGCAGAAGGGGAGATAATTTTATCCAGGTTCTAAAGATATTAATTTAATCCTAAAAAAAGGGGGGGTTCAGGTAGCCATGTTTTAATGGGGTTACTGGGGATTTGAAAGAATGTGTTAATTGCATTCTCTTCTGACTTTTAGGGCACGGTGCATATTTTCTGGTTTTCCAAAACTTCTCAAACTAAATTTGGTATCTGGCAATATAATTACTGACATCTGAGTAAGTTTCTTGTATTCTTAATACAGTTAACAGAAAAACAAATCCACAGTCAATGAAGTATAGGGTGAGTCATTTAACCAAATGTATGTATCTACTTTGGGATGACATGAATCACACCCTATGCTCCATTGATTATCTAGGAACCCAAGGATAACTTATAAAAATGCTGATGCCACCTTACATTGCCTCATATGGTAGCTTAATTAGTGTGCTTTGCCTCCCACCTTAGTTTCTTGACTTGTGCCAGAGAGATCGTATAATCAGTCACCCAGTTTGCAAGAGATAAAGATAATGAGTTCTTGTTTGCAGAGTGCTAAGGAAATATTAAACCCAACATGCTGTGTTTTACCGATATATCCTTTATCCATACTGATGAAGACATACTGTTTACATATAGGCAGCAAGAGAGCCATAAACTCTGATTATGCTAGCAGCAGCCCGTCAGGGTCTCTACATGGCTTTCAACGCTAGTTTTTTTGTTTTGTTTTTTTTTTTTTTTGAATAGGAATGTTAGGGCAGATATGTCAGAAAACTAGCCTAGAGTAAAGCAGAAGGTTAGCAGCTGAGCTGGGATAATGATTTTTTTCGTATAGTTCCTGTGGATTGCTAATTGGCAGCTATAATGTAACTCTGCCTTGAGCAACCTGCAATTCTCCCATTTTCTCCTGAGGGAATACAGATGATTTTTATGTCTCATTTTCTGTGTTAGCTACTGAATGTCTGAGTAAAGTCTTGGAATCTTTCAGGTTGAAAAGAGACAGATAAATATTATTAATTATTATTGCAAGTCAAGTAATTTGTTCCAAAAATTCTGCAGTGTTCATGTATATTATGAGTCAGGGTGTTTTATAACTCATCAGTCTTCAGCTGATGTTTTATGACTTTCCTATGTCATGAGGAAACAATTATTATGGATGTTAAAAGCATGGCTCAGTACAGAATTATTGATATCATCTAGATATTATACAAATATCTTAAAACAAATCTGGGCTATAGTATTTCATCAAGGCAACTGAGCATGATAAATCAGTGTCTGAACTGTATCAAGCTACCAAAATTGTTCACTTATTCTCCCTGACAAAATTTTCAACTGCAGACAAATTGCAATGTCCTTAAATGTGGGGTAAGATACTGTAGACATGAGATAATCCTTGAGGTGATAAGATCAAATGATAAAAATTTCATTATAACGATTTATATAAAAGATGACTAGATAGGATAATCATTTTAGGAGAGACACCATCCACATAGATTTAGTCTATTCAGTAACAGCCTGATTTGTCCTTCTTCTCCCCAAAGTAATCATGAAAATTACAGTCAGAAAGGCTAAATTGCACAACCACATGCAACTTATAAAACTGTCATGGAATAAAGAAAGGCAATCAGAATAAATAGTACAAACACATCGGGAGTTTAAAAAAAATGAGACAAAGGAAATGTAAGTCTGGTTTTCAACTGGAAAGAAGAAATAACAACAAATGAACAAGAAAGTTATATTATTAAATGCCTTTTTTTTCTTCTGTCTTCAAATACTAGTTAAGTGAAAATGGAGTATTATATCTATTCTTTTTTAAGGATGAGATAAGAGTTCAAGTTAGAATAAGAAAGAATAGGCTAAGGAATATTTCAGTAAATTATATGTATTCAAGACTGAAAACTCACATGAAGACCCTTAAGCTACTGAAGCTGTATTTGAACCACTAGTGTTTAACTTTGAAATCTTGTGGAGAAATGTAGTAGTCAGCAGAATGGAGAAGAGCAAATACAGTCAGTGTCTTGAAAAGGGAGAATGGAAGTCTGTACAAATGAAGGATATTAAAACAAGCTTTTTTTTTTTGAACCTTCAGAAGATAAGCTACTGCTACATAAGGTAACAAAAACAAGTAAGACTTGGCAAGAACTTCCCATCTCAGACTAATTTTATTTTCTTCTACAAGTTAATAGACCTCTCATGTAAATGAGACAGACCAGTTATGATAAAACTATGAGGAGTTTTTGTTACCTTCTTTCACAGTATTTTTGTAGGCAAATTTAAGGAATTTGGTCTAGCTGAAAAGATCAGGAAGTGGTTAGACAACATAAGCACATTCGGTAAGTGCTTATTGATGTTTCTTCAGCAAAGTCAGGGAGTGTTTCAGTGGGGTTTATATTAGTATAGTTGCAGGAAGACTCCCATTAATGATAGAATGGGAAAAAAAAATGCAGCACTAAGATCAGAGTTGGCCATGATTATTACAAAAGGATCATGTCTGGGTTATCATTTAGAAGGCCTGTAGCTATTATCTATTTGGAAGACAAAGATGGGATAGTTTCCCCACAGGGCACCTTGCATGATTGAGACTAACAAGACAAGCTTGAAATGACTGGAACTTTCATAATATGTTTCTAGCAATGGGAAATGAGTTCACAATAAAAAATGAGGAATTAATAGCAGTACTGCAGGAAAGGACATAGACATTATTATGGATGACTAGTCCAACACTGATTCCTGCTGCAAAAAGAACATTTCAGTTTGAAATGACAGTCCATGTGTAAGATATGTAAAATGTTGGTGATAATTATTCCACTGTAATTAGCATTAGGAAAGCCTGAGCTAGAATTCAGTGACTAGCTCTGGGCACTACATGTTACAAGAAATTTTGAAAAATTTGTGAGAACACAGGAGGGGAAAAAAAATGGGACAGCAAGAGAACATGGTAGCCATGGCCAGGGAAAGAAAGTCAGAAAGAAATGAGATTAGAGGAAAGTATGACAAAAGTCTTCAAATATGCAGAACTGCATTTCATGCTCACTGCAAAAAGAGCAAGAGGAAATCAGGAATAATTTGCAGCAAAGACTACTTCAGCTACAGAATGCCATGTATGAGGATGGTGACATTGATTGACAAGGTATGCAGCAGACTCTCATTCACTGGGTAGTTCTAAAAACAGATCAGACAAGGTCAGCATATCTGAACATGGAGACTGTCTAAACAATCACTTCAGGTCCCAGATGGTTAGAGTTCTGCTCCCCAAATATATTCTTGATGTTTTGTGTAGAGAAAGGAGGGAGGGGACAGGCTCTCTTCTTAAAGAGCTATAACTAGATCCAGTACAAATTATCTGACAGATGGAGATACAGAGGCTTTTCCTATAGCAGAGAGGACAAGAAAGTAGAGTGCAGTCTGTCTATAAGTTTTTGGGGATTTCTTTGAGCTGCCATGTTGAAAAGATCTACTAAGGAAATACTATAACGGGAATAAGGAGAATAAATTTGCTTATTCTGACATTTCTGTAAAAGCATGTTTACACAACCATTAATGGACATCTGACACCCAGTTCACAATAACTTCTTGTGCAACTTGGTGGTTTGTCAAGAGAATATATTTATCTTGTATTTAATCAAAGACCACTGGATAAGGTATATCCTGAGCTAATATCTCAGCAACAGGTTCCCTTCCAAGTACTCTACTCCTCTTCAGAGCCCATATCTGCCTTCTTGCATTTCTGGGGAAGTTACATGTATAGCAAGTGGCCACCTGTTAACAGCCTTCCCTGACCCACCCTTCTTTCAGGACACTTCACTGCCTTTAAGCCCAAACAAACACCAAACACAGCGATCCTTGAATTGCTGTCTTCCAGCCTCCAGAAACCAAGGATGTGGAAGTAGTTAATTATACATGGCATCTTGTTAGACTTGAATGGCATTGAGGAAAAGCAAGTGTGATTCAGCTAAGGGCTATTTGCATCTGTTAACAGTTATGAAAGTCCTGCTCGGACAGCACAGGAAGGAGAGTGTGAACGGATGTTTCCTTAGAAAAAAAGTGTGAGGCCCTTGAGGCAATTATTTGGCTACATGTTCATTAAGTGCAGTGCTGCCCAAAAGTTCTTTTGCTTTCAAGTCTCTGATCAGAAACAGGTCACTGTTCCTTCTCTGATAAAGGAATTTGTTAATTCTGTAAAATTTACAATGAGTTTAAATGGTGGTTTTGTTTGTTTGTTTGTTTTTTTGAGGGGTAGTTTCTTTTGTGGCACAATGCTTTACTTTGAATAAAGTAGATGTATGAGTACAAAACAATTGTCAACCTGGCTAGCCGACCAGGACAACAGAAGGGATCAAATACAATATTTCTTCTTCTCTTGCTCTTACAGAAGGATAATCCTAATGTTCCACTCATACTATCTTCTCCCTAAAATCATTAAGAATATCTATTCATACGTATTTCCTGGTAGACTGTATCTGAAGATTTAAATAAATTGCACTAAAACTCTTACATTGTGCTAAAAAAAAAAAAAAAAAAAAAAAAAAAAGGCAAACCCAGTCTGTTTTCCAGCATCATTTAAAACAGAATATATATTGAGAGCCCTTAAACTAAAAAAAAAATAAATAGATAAAATAATGTAGCCATCAAACAGACCTTCACACAAATTTGAAGAAGTAAAAAACAGACTGGATGAAGTAAAATCCTGTCACTTTCCTCAGCAGAGTATAAAAAAATAACACTACTGTGTTCATTGGCAGCAACTTGAGGAAGCTGGAGATATGTTTTGGAAGGACGTGTGAAAAGAGACAATCTAAAAGCCTGTAGAAGACAGGGTTTTTTAATAAAAAGAAGTATCAAAGTGCATTTCAACTCATATCTTCTAAAGTGAAATAATTTTGTGGCTCTCAAATAGCCCAAGAATTGACTGTCACTCTGACAGGTCTCAAATGGTCAGCTCGACAAATTCCTTCAAACCTATTTACTTACTGCATGTAGGTGGTATCAGATCCCCGTCAGATCCAGCTGCACATTTTATATGTATTTATTGCTTTTCTGCTGAAGACTAGTGCAGCAGCTATGTAATTTTATTTTTTATTCCAAGCTGAGGAATTCACAGCGCTTCACACTATAACTAATTAAGCTTCCCTTTTGCCTAAAGCAACTAATATAATTTAAATAGACTGGGCAAAAGATTTGCTTAAAGTTATGCAGTGGTTTTGTGACTTGAAAATACAACTTTCAGTGCCTGGGTAAGGTTTAATCACCAAGTGAGACCTTATTTCATGAACTCAGTGCTAAGACGGTTGGAGATCTCAGGCAGAAACTTTCTAACAGTCCTTTAATTAAGTTGAAAAGAATGATTGCCCTAATCAAGAGAGACTGTGGGTGTTTCTCCTAATACAATCAGCAGTAGCTGCCAAATCAGGATGCACTTTTCTTGAGCAGCATTTCCTGTTGCAGGCTGTTGTTATGTGAAGACATGAGGAGCATCCCTTCTCTGAGGAGTATCTCCAAGTTGCCTAATTACACATTCTGCAATACACAAACACAGTCTCCTTTGGAGGCTGGAGATGTACAAATGTAAAGTAAGCAAGTGTTCCTGCCTAAGCATACTTCTCAGGACTGAAACACCCCATGGGGAAATCATCAGACAAGTTTAACCTCTGGGTTAAATCCTGGCTTCAGTAAAATCAAGGACAGCAACCACACTATTGCCCATAGACTGTAAGCAGACAGGACATTTTCTATGGATTTCAGTAGGTTGTGATTAAAGTGAGAAAACAAGTCATATTCGGTAGATAACAAATACAAGTGCTGAATAGGAAGACAGCCTACCAGTGATAAACCAGTTGTTTTAGCATGCGGTAGCTGCATGCACTAACAGCTGCTGGGCGCAGCTGCCCAAAGCGTGCCCATGAAATCATACGGAAGGGACATGGCAGAAGTTAATGTGCTCCAAGTAAATGAAAGGGAGCTGCTGTCTGTGGAGAAGAATAATGTCTTTCGTTGACTTCAGTTGCCCACAGACAAAACAGCTGAATAGTTGTTGAAAGATGAAACCTTGAGAAAATGGTCTGCTCTCTTCATACATATCACATCTTTTCACACACACTGAAATATAACCAGACAGAGAACACAGCCCTTTTTCACACCTGTGCTTGTTATCCTGTCTTAAGCATTTTACCTTTTGCCTATTGTGTTTCCATAACATGGATAGGAACCTTTTATTTTATTTTATTTTATTTTATTTTATTTTATTTTATTTTATTTTATTTTATTTTATTTTATTTTATTTTATTTTATTTTATTTTATTTTATTTTATTTTTTATTTTCCGAGAAACATCTCTTATCACACTGATATGGTCTGAAGCCAGATTATGGGGACAAGTCCTCTTCACCAAACCTTGTCAGGGATAACTACAATCAGCTGGCAATAAACCGTGCCATAGTTAGATATTTCTTCTGCTCATCTCCAGTTACATGTCTCCCACTGCCAGCAAGTGACTGACTGAAGTTCACTTTCATCCGCTCCTGTGATGTGACAGAAGGCAGTGGGTATTGCTGTCTGCACTGGGTCAGCCATGAGCGATGTAAAGCTAATGTGAAAGAGCTGGGCACAGAGAGCATAGAGCACACAGAGCACTTACTATCTCACAGAAACTCATCAGACACCATTCATCCTGTCTAGGCTAACTGGAGAATACGTTAATGACCAGCCAGTAAGCAGCCAAACACACACAGGGAAAACTGCTGGGAAAAAAAAAAAATATATTGTTTCACTAAGGAAGCAGAATGCTTTGGCATTTTGCAGAGTTTGTACATCCAAACAAAACAATGCAATTCCTCCTGCTTTAACCTTGGGCAAGGAATAAGACAAGAAACTTATTTTTCTGCTAAACTTACCTCATCTGACTACCTAGTCATTCCTACCCACTCCTCTGTTTTTTCCACGTATGGAGAGAAAAGGTGGTTTTCTCCACCTTTCTGGAAACAAACTCATCAAAGACATTTTCTTCATCTGTCCACAGGATACTGAGTACTCTACAGCCTAGATTTTTTGAATACTAAGCACTAACTCAACACACATAATTAACTTTACTATTCTCATGAATTCTCAAATAAGTTGAAAAGTTACAGGTTTCTATTTTTTATGGGCTTTTTTTTTTTTTCTTTTTTTTTTCTTTTTTTTTTTTTTCACAGCCCAGAGCTGAAAAAATTATCACTCCTTGTGGAGGCTGGGAATTAGGGAAAGGCCAAGAGAGAAAGAGATGTGAGTTCCCTGAGTCAGCAGCACAGCTCAGACTTTGAATACACCCAATCAGCTTGTAAAGCTAAATATTGAAAGAAGTAGTTGTTAATTATATTCTCATAGTAAGTTTATTTGAGAAGGTAAGAATCTCTTTTTTGATATTCTAGAGGAATAAAGGCAGCTAAATTAACGTATTATTCATGTGCACTTCTCTTCTGATTTAATTGCTGCCCTCTTTACATGTCTTTTATATGCAGGAGGATCTAGTGACTATGAATAAATAATATGGTATTGGAAGAATGATTGCATGACTTCAGCTTCCACTTCCCTGAGCATGGAAAGAAGCTGCAGATTAAAGTTTATGGGCTGTTGTTGCTCCAGTTTATTCAGGACAACCCTTAATGACATTTCATCATGCACCAGTATCAAAAGCACAGAGAATTTAAGAAAGAAATTTGCTTCCAGATAAGAATTCACATGAAGTAGAGTGGCATTTCTGAGAGGAGCAAGTCAGTTCACATCCAATATCACCTTTCTTTGGTCTCAGGTGAAAGAGACACCCTGGTTTTGACAAGGACTATGCAGAAATTACATGCAAGTTACACATGAGGCACTTCAATGCGTCTCTTCATCTGTTCATTGCACCTGTTTGCACCAAGTTACATGGCCTGGCACTTCCTCTGAAGTTTGTCTGGCCTTCCTGTATACTGAATTCCCTGGTTAAATGGTAGTTTATCACATTAAAAAAAAATAATAAAAAATAATAATAAAAAAGTAGTTCTAGAAAGATATTACTGTTCAGAGGATGTCATTACAATATTGTCATTAAGAAAGTAGTGACCTTCCTAATTTATACTCAGAAGTGATGTTATAGCTGTTTTCTCTCCAATTAGATCCCAGCACGGGGGCTTGGTATGCTTTTAACTGCTACATTAGTATGTGTCAGCTTCAGACAGACATCTAAAATTATTAGCAGTGATTAATATAATTAATTATCTATTATTAGTTGTGCCCATATTTTGGTAGGACCCTTACGGAGAGTGAGATAATTAGACATATTAGCTGAAAGACATCTAGACAGATTATATCTAAAATGATTAGGAGGTAATAAGACACATTTCCTGCTTTCACAAATAGTTCTGTATGTGAGATTGTAGAAAAACAATGCAGTTTACAAGTAATAAATCAGGGCAATGTTAAAGTTGATGATAATTAAACTACAAATAGAACCTGGAAAAATGTTCTGGCAGAGTTTGTCATCACTGAGCAATACAGCTGTGAGGACTGACTATTCGCAAAGTCAGGGACAGTCTGATCAAAGGAAGAGGTGATACTTCGGTGGAGATGACACAATATTACACACGGATTCTTTCATTTCTTAAAATGGCTTTTTGTTTCAAAAGTGATTAAGCAACTTAAAGAGGCCAGCTAAACCCAAATAAAAATGATATTTTTATCTGTGATCACTGTCTTTTGGACACTAAAAAGAAAAACAAACAAACAAACAAACAAACAAAAAACGGTTTTGTTGCAATATAAAACACCTGTTAACTTCAAAACCAAATATTTCATTTTTTTTTCTTTTTCAATAAAAGGAAATCCATTTTTATCTAGTCTAAAATTACTTTTCTTCTTATTCTATGGGTGTTTTTTTGTGGTTGTTGTTGTTTTAATGTTCAGATGAACGGAAAAAAAATTGTTCTGCCTCAGGCATGACCCCAATAGGAATTTTTTACACTTTGACACAATGTGTTAGCTGCATTTTATATTCTGATAAGAAGCACTTCAGACAGAAAAATTTCTCCAGCTTATTACAAATTTCACCAGTCCCTGCTGTGCTGCTCTGAAAAGACACATTGAAACCTGTCTGTGAAAAAGAAGAGGCAAGATAAGAAGGAATTACTAGATAAACACAAGCAAGAGATGCACAAAGGTTATGTTGTCCTTATGAGCTACGTAATAATGGCAATGCACTTCCATTAGTAATTATATAATGACAGAATTGGGTCAAAACACACCATATTTTCATAGTCATATTCTTGCAATGAAGTGATGAAGATTTACCTGACCTAATGCTGACGCAGCTGACGTGTCCACATTATACAGTCCTATAGGGCAAGGCTCTGTCTCAGCCCTGAAACCTGTCTATGACATGACCACTGGCAGTTCCAGCACAGGTAGACGTGTGTTTGCATGTGTATAATACATTGTGGAATTAAGAGTGCTGCAGTATTGCACAAAGCAAGAACAATAGCGATTATCCTTTGGTAAGATACTAAGACAATAACATTTATTTCTTATAGACTGGAAAATTTGAAAAACTGGCCATTACCTGTAAAGGTGTAATATCTTTTCCTACAAAAGCTTTTTTTTTTTTTGCCAGGTCCAAGATGACAAATGTCCATCTTTATACACTTAAGGATACCATTAAAATCCCTTCTAAGGGTTATTGTGCTTACACACAGATGCACAAGAGCTCTGCAATATGTTTACACCTTGATTAAATATATGTAAGTATGTAGGTATTTGGGTATTTGCCACACATTTTAATAAGTTGTTGCCTGTCTTCACTTGTTACAGATTGGGGATTTTGCTGATTCTTCCCAAGCTCACATAATGGAACTGTTAACAACAGAACCGCAGTCAAAAAAAAAAAGGGGTTAGAAGAAAGCTGCAAAGTCATGTAAAAGGTTGTGGACTTTTTTTTTTTTTCCCCCAATACAGAACAGCTAAATATTTCAAACTTGTTAGTGCTGTCTTGGTAACAAGCAACGTCTATTGTTGCTATTTTGTATACAACTACTATCTAAACCTCTGCTGTGTTTTGCCACCACTGTATGCCACTGTTAAAGACAGAAGAGAAAGAAAGATTTTAATGAGGTTTATAAATTTCTGGTGGGGGTGGACCTTGCTATCACCAAGGTAAAAGCCACCTCTGCTCTTACCTTGGTGACAATATACCCAGGCTAATAATTCTGGCTTTTGATGGCTTACTGTGTGATAAGGATGGTACAGCATTGCACAACTGGGATCATCATTTAAAGTATGAGACAGGCAGCTGCTCATGTTAGACCAGGCTATTTGGGGTCAGAATATCCAGCACAATATCCTGTCTCCAGCCAGGACCAGCAAGAGGATACAAAGGAAGGAATATAAGATAAAGGTAGGCATGCAGTGATTCCTCTCCAGGGTGCTTTGCCAGGCTCCAAATCACTTATGACTCACAGATTTCTTGGAGAGTTGTCTTTGCTTTTAACAACCTCCAGTAGAGCTAGACTCCATCAACTTGTCTAGTCATTGCTAGCAAACTTTAAGTACCCACAGCATCCTGAGACAGGGAGTTCTGTAGCTGCATCACACAGCAATGAACCCATTTTCCTAGGGGCATCTCCCACCAAAGGGCTTGCTGTCACAGTGCAAGCAGTTCTTTTGCGCCCTTCCCTTCATTGCCAACTAGAAGCTCAGATACGCAGCAACTGTAGAGACAAGAAAACAAATTCTAGATGACTGATAACCTGTCTTTTGAAAACCAGAGTGCCCAGCATATTCTGTCTACTCACAATCCACATTCATCACCAGTTCACCCACACATCTCTGCTGGCTGTGGGACAAATGGCTTTTTGCTTCCCAAGGACAACAGACCTATTTCCTAAAGCAGGCTGCCAAAATCTGTCAGCTTATTTGTTCTTCTGCCAACCCTCATGACCAGTAGACTCCTTGCTCCACCAGAATGGAACTTCTCCATCTTTCCTGCACTCCCCCACTCCAGGCAGGAGCAGAGATGAAGGGTCAAGGCGCCAAGCAGCACTGGTTCAGCCAAAATTGGGACCACAATTACTTGCCAGTGGAACTGTTAACTGCTCCCAGCAGTGTCCTTATGCAGGTAACTACCTCTTTTGATGATGCTTGAAGTCAGGTCCATTTTTTTTCTTCTGGAACATTTATGACCTCCATCCAAGATGAAATCCAAGCAGAAAGTCTGGTTTAGAGATGTTTCCCTACCATTTCCTGCTTCTAAATTTGTAGTATAATAAATTTTTAATGACTTTTCCCCCCTTTGGTAAAAAGTAAACTGCAAACGTCATGTAAATGAAAAAACAATGTAGTGCTTAAAAATAATTACAACAGATGACTCATGGGTCTACAGTAGTTTTTGCATCAGCAAATAAAATTGGTCAGGATAAATGAAAAAAAAAAAGAAAAAAGTGTATTGAAGTTTAACTACCAAATGCATCTTCCACACAGTCATTATGGATCCTTTTTCAAATGAAGTCTTTTTCATCCTAGATCACCCAGCTATATTTTGCATTTGCAATTTTTTTTTAATTAAAGAAGTGAAAGAAGAAAAATGGAGTGAATGCTTAAAATGACACCTTTCCAGAACAAAAGGCTCTCCAAAATGCAAACAATTACAGAGGTCTTCTATACTATGCATTCACTCATACACAGGAAAAAACACAGTGAAGAAGGAAAGAATTGCTGTGCCAAGTGAAGAGTTTGCCACGTTTTATTTGTTTGTTGTTTCTCCCTCCAAGTCCTCTGCTAAAGCTCTTGGAATTCATCAGCATTTTAACTTAGGGACTCCTTTCCCCGTAGGATCACAAGCTCTGCCAGACTGGACCAAAATGGTCCATTAAACTGTTGCCGATGCTCTTCTGCAAACAGTGGCCAATACCAACTATTTGAGGGGAATATTGGTATGGGGGATGACCTAAATGTTGGCTAGCATTCTAGGGTATTAGGTAGTTTCTCTTTAAAGGATTTTTTCTCCTGATCTCTAATAGCTGGGAACTGGAAATAAATAATGATTCTTTCCCTTGAATCAGATATCTTTTCCTTCATAGTCTTTCCTGGATCTGTTTATTTTCTCACCTACATTTGTGTTTTCTAGAAGGGAAGGGAAGGGAAGGGAAGGGAAGGGAAGGGAAGGGAAGGGAAGGGAAGGGAAGGGAAGGGAAGGGAAGGGAAGGGAAGGGAAGGGAAGGGAAGGGAAGGGAAGGGAAGGGAAGGGAAGGGAAGGGAAGGGAAGGGAAGGGAAGGGAAGGGAAGGGAAGGGAAGGGAAGGGAAGGGAAGGGAAGGGAAGGGAAGGGAAGGGAAGGGAAGGGAAGGGAAGGGAAGGGAAGGGAAGGGAAGGGAAGGGAAGGGAAGGGAAGGGAAGGGAAGGGAAGGGAAGGGAAGGGAAGGGAAGGGAAGGGAAGGGAAGGGAAGGAGCGGCAGAGATGAAGTGCTATAGACTGACCAAAACCCCCATTCCCCGTTCCCCTGTGCCATTCAGGGGCACAAGATAGAAGAGTGTGGATGGGGGGAGAAGATTTTTTTGGTTTATTTCCTGTGTTTCTCACTTCTCTAGCCTGTTAGTAATAGGCAACAAATTTTACTATCTCCCTCCTCTGAGTCTGTTTTGCCCATAACAATAATTGTTGCACAATCTCCCCATCGTTATCACAACCCTTGAGCACTTTGCATCATAAAACCACCACAAGGGCTCACACTGTTGTTGCCATCACCCTCCTCCCAAATACAGCTCGATGCTTACAGCGGTCACCCAGCAACTTCCTAGACTGTAGTTCCTTTTTAACAAAGAGGACTCATGGCCACATTTCCACATATTTAACCACCAGGATATATCAAATGGATAGCAATACCGCCATGTCTCAATTGAAGCTGAGTCACTGTGGCCAGACCACAGGAGGTGGATTACATAGCTGAGTGGGTGTTAGGGTCATGTCCTGTTCCATGGACTATTCATGCACTTTGTGTTGGACAGCTGATGGCTGTCTCCCTGTCATCACTGCTCTACAACCTGCTAATTAAAGAATTTGCTTAGGAACTGAATCCCTCAGGGCTTCATGCTAGAAACTACCCAATAAAACCAGCCCAGCATTCAGAGAATGGCTTTTATTGGGAGTTCAGATTTCAATGAGTATCCAGTTCACTACTGTATTAAATGGAGCACACTGAATGCCATTCCTCTGTGTTTTCTCTGAGGTCAGGTATTCTTCTGTATCTTACTGGTTTGCCTTTTTCAGAGGTTTTTGTGTGGTATATAGGTAGGTTGATATGGGCATGGTGCTTTCCCACCAGTAGATAGCTCAAAAACACCATGCCACTCTTGCAGTCCCCCTCCTCAAAAAGACAGGAGGAGAAAATACGATTTAAAAAAATCATGGGGTCAGATAAGGGCAGGGAGATCACTCACCAGTTACTGTCACAGACAAAACAGACTCAGCATAGGATAATGTAATTTAATACCTATCGATAACAGACTAGATAGTGAGAATTAAGAGCAAATTAAAAATACCTTCCCCCCACTCACTCTCTTCCACCTCCTCCCCCCAAGTGGTATTGGGTAAAAGGGAATGGGAGCTGCGGTCAGTACCTGATCCTCCCACGGGATGCCATCCTTCCTCAGCTGAGCCTGCGGGGGCTGCCCACAGGCAGCAGCTCTTCAACAACTGCTCCCACACAGCTCTGTACCACGGGGTCCATCCATCCTCCAGAAGCAAACTGCTCCAGCACAGGTCCCCCACGGGTGGGCGGCAGCTCCCCCCAGACCCCCTGCTCCTGTGTGGGCTCCTCTCCACGGGCTGCAGCTCCAGCCCGGGGCCTGCTCCTGTGGGGGCTCTCCATGGGCCGCAGCCTCCTCCAGGCCACATCCACCTGCTCCACCGGGGGCTCCTCCACCCATGGGGGGGCTGCAGCGTGGAGATCTGCTCCATGTGGGACCCATGGGCTGCAGGGGGACAGCCTGCTCCACCAGGGGCCTCTCCACAGGCTGCAGGGGAACTGCTGCTGACTGCTTGGAGCACCTCCTGCCCTCCTGCTGCACTTACCTGGGGGCTGCAGGGCTGCTTCTCTCTAATTTTCCTCACTTCTCTCTCCCAGCTGCTGTTGTGCAATAGTTTTCCCCCTTTCTTAAATCTGATCTCACAACGCACAACCAATTTAACCCACTGTCTCGCTCTGGCCAGAAGTGGGTCCCTTTTGGAGCTGGCTGGAATTGGCCCTCTCTGACATGACATGGGGCAACTTCTGCTCACAGAGGCCACCCCTGCAGCCCACCTGCTACCAAAACCTTGGCATGTAAGCCCAGTACAATGGGGTTACCTAAAAGACTGCAGTAACAGTTATGGACACAGGAACCATGGAGGGCCTCTCTGCTTTTGACCTGCTACAGGCACTAGCTCTGTGCCTACAGGACTTGTCTTCACCCAACAGACATGCCAGTAAGGCTAGCCTAGGAATCTCTGCATCAGTTTACCACATATTATAAGTATATAATATGCATTGTTTTGCCTTCATTCTGCCTGTTATGATCCATCCTTCCCCGTCTCTATGATACCTTAATGCTCCTGTCCCAGTTATCAATGGGAACATCCTAGAGAGTACTCTAAGGATTTTTCCCCACTCCTGGCCTGTCTCTATTTGTGGGTAGAAAAGCCAGCTCTAAAAAAGGGAACTGTAAACATGTCATTGGCAAACCGCCTGTGCTCAGCACCTCTAGCACCTCTGAAGTTCCCAGATGTGACAGAAAAAATTAGGCCTGGAAGGTGGGAGGATGGAGCCAGACTCAGACTTGGGAGTTCAGCAGAACTTGCAGGGTCGAACTAGATGGGCCTCAGGAGATGAGGCTGGGAGATTTATAGTCGGACAATTGCTGGCTCTGGGCATCAGGCCAACCTCATTATCTTAGACACAGCCAAAGAAGATGAACTCACAGCATACAAACCTTGCACTGCAAACCACTTATACAGCTCTGCTGTGCTAATTATGTTAGCACTGATTCCTCTTTCCCTTCCAGCCTAAGCATTCCCTCCTTCAGACTCACCTGTCACTTGGAATTTGGACTCAAGCTCAACTCCCAGCACACACCATGCCATATAATGACCTGTTCTCTGTTAATAGCCACTGTGCTCACGTTAGCAAGGCAGGCATTTTGGTTTGGTAGTAGATGAAGTCATTCCTGTGTGCAATTTTTAAATATCTCTGGGAGGAAAGACAAGACGTTTTATCATCAGTGATTGAGGCCCATCTCTGAACTTTTTTGAGTCTCTATAAATACTTTCTCTCATAAATGGCTTGAAAAACAAGCCATCAGCTGAATAAATAAATCCAGATTGAGGGGTCTGCACCAGTTCAGCCTACTCCTGCTAACAATGCTCTGGATCAGCATATGGGAACAGACTCATAAAATGTCTCCTCTCTCAACAGCTGCCATCCTGGCTTAAAAGAAGATTTTTTCAACTGCCTGCTACATCCCTTTCTCCCTTCCCTGAATAGGCCTGTTCAACTTTCAAGTCAAAACATGACCAAAACAAGAAAATATTTTCTTTGCCTAGCCCATGACCTTGAGAAGTATGGTCCACATAGAAGACAAGCGCATGAACACACATCTTCAAGCACATAGATACATCTGTCTTTTCAGACAAAGACTCATAAGAAGCATGCATGTTAATTTTTTGACTGAACTGGGCTTAGTGCCATCAAGATTAATGCATAGATTAGGATTTGGAAATTGTCAATTTTTTATAATATTTTTATTTTAATTACTCACACGTGCATCTGAAATAGTCTTGTTTGTCAGAGCCTTAGAAGGCCATTATCATAGTGGTGGCTGTGCAAGATTAATGCAAAACTTTTCAGGGAAAACTAATTTTTAGATTTCTGTTTTCTTCAGGATCATGTTCCTTCTTAATCACATCACATTCCTATTTCTTAAGGTGCCCCTTTTCCAAACATTTTCTGGAACTCAGCTTCTGGCGTTTGTTTTGGATAGGATTATATTGCTTCAAATCTCAACAATGTGGAAAGTCCAGCAGCAATCTGTGCAGAGCTGCCATTGCTTAAAAGCAGTGCAGCATGTTCACTTCTGTAAAAGATAAATGCTTTTATCAAAAGATCAGGTCTAAGTTAGAGAATGGCAGCTGGTTTATAATAAAAGTGGAGTGCTCTCTCCATAAGTTAGAGCTCCAGACTGCCTGCTTATTCATTACTAATAAATGTTGTAACTGAAGATGATTTAAGGTAGTAATTACAACTTTCCTGTAATTCAGGATTTTTTTATGGTTTGAGGAGAGAAAATATTGGTCCATCAACATCCATAGAAAATCAAGGATTTCTGCCACCCTCCCAAGGATACACAAGCATCCATTCACAGTCCACAGTTAAGGTGTTCCAGTTTTGTTTTGTAATAAATACAGAAGAGATTAGTAGCCATTTTTATTTAAGACTGGAGCCATTAACTAAACAAGACTGAGGAGCATTGATCTGTGCTACTTAGCTAATCAATATTTATTTTGCATGCTTCTCTGGAAACTTGTGATCCTCCCAATTTCAGTTGCATTTTACCAATTAAAATAACAACTCTTAAGCTTGGATTTATTTTTACAAACAACCTGATCTGAGAAAAAAGATTTTACTGTCTGTTATAAAGGCCATAAAGGCACCATCTCAGTACAAGAGATCACATTGGCTTCTAATTACTATACGTCTTTTTGATGGCTCAGTAAAACAGCATATTTGCAATAGAAACCTTAAAGGAAAAGGAGGTGCAATTATATTACACATTATAGATAACACATTAATTTTAGAAACTAACAGCATATCCCTGCATATTTAGCAAAACCGTGAAATCTGTTGTCTTGGCAGAAGGGTGCAATGTTTTGTTGTGTTTCCACTAGAGACTGCCTGGAAGAAGTAGAGGAGACCTTCAAATAACTGGAAGGAACCAAAAGTTCACAGGCCTTAGAATTTATGGAGGACTTCAACTACACGATATCTGATGGAATGGCATCACAGCATGGCGTGAGCAGTCCAGGAGTTTTAATTGTGAGGCCATCTTTGATTATCTCGAAAAGTTCATGGTGATCAGGGGAGGTTCCTGAAGGCTGGAAGAAAGCAAATGTCACCCCTATCTTTAAAAAGGACAAGAATAGGGATCCAGTGAACTACAGGATGCTCAGCCTCACCTCAGTCCCTAGTAAGGGAATGAAGGAAATAATGTCAGATACTACTTCTAATCATAAGACAAGCTTATTTAGATTAGTCAACTTGAATATATGAAAAGGAAATAATGCTTGACCAACTGGTAAACTTTTTTGATGAGATGACTGGCTCAGTGGATGAGGGGAGAGCAGAGAATGTTGCCCATCAACTTAATAAGACTTTGACATTGTCTTTCATTACATCCTCACAGACAAAGTAATGCAGCACAGGCTAAATAATTGGACCATGAGGTAGGTTGAAAACTGGTTGACCTGCCCAAAGGGTTGTGATCAGTGACACAAAGTCCAGTGGATCCAAGTCAAGGATTGATGCTAAGGCCAATACTGCTAAACATCTTTATTAACCTCAATCACCTGGATGATAGAACAGAGTGTACAGCGAATCTGCAGGTGGCCCTAAACTGGGGGGAGTGGTGCATATGCCAAAGGGTTGTGCTGCCATCCAAAGGCACCTCAACAGGCTTAAGAAATTGGTGACAGGAAATTCATGAAATGTTGAACTTCTTGTTGAAAGAAGTTCAAATTCCTACATCTGAGGTGGAACAACCCCGGGCACCAGGATATGCTGAAGGACAACAAACTGGAAGGCAGCTCTGCAGAAAAGTACCTGCGAGTCCTGGTGGCCTCCAAGTTAAACACAAGTCAGCAGTGTGACCTTGCCACAAAGAAGGCTAATGGCATTCTTGGTGAAGCTACACCTGGAGCACCATGTCCAGTGCTAGCTATCCAGTACAAGAAGATAATGACTTCAATGAAAGGCCACTAAGATGAATGAGGGACTGGAACACCTTTCCTATGAAGAAAGGCTGAGAGTGTTGGGACTGTTCAGCTTACAGAAGAGGAGGCTCAGGTGTAAACTCATCAATATGTACACATGCCAGATAGGATTAATGAAGATAGGGTATCCAGACACTTCGCTGTAATGCCCACTGACAGGGGAAGAGACAATAGGAACAAACTGAACAATGGATGTTCCATCTTAACATCAGGAAACACTTACTGTGAGGGTTGCCAAACTGCAGCACTGGTTGCCAAGTGAGGTTGTAGAGTCTCACAATTTGTGAGTACTCAAAACCCAACTGAACATGCTCTCATGAAGGATCGTTTGCCACCTTGGCAATGATGCCAGACCAAGTGACCTAGTAGCAGGTTTCCTTCTCCAACACTCAAAAACTGTGAATGTTCAGTTCTGAGTCAGCAGCCGAAATTTGGTGTTGAGGATGATTCACAGTCACAATTCAGACTATTTGGAAGAAAGTAAAGATATTTTATTTTGATAAGGTTATTAGAGGTTTGGATTTAGCTGTCACAGAGATGCCCTAAAGCAGAGAACTTACCCCATATTTCCCATCTTCATGTCTCCCTTAAAAAATGGTTGTATTTTGGTATTTGGTCTGGATATCACTCTAGCATGCTGCACTGGTCCAACCACTCTGTTACTTTTGTTGTATCCCAGTGCCCAGATACCTGTATCTTATTCATGGTAGTTGCAAAGAAAGACCAGAAGTAAAAAATGTAATGAAAGGGTGGAAGAAGGTTGGGAGAGTGAGGAGGAGGATGCGAACCTTCCATCCTCACTGACATCAGAAGACTGCAGATGAAGCTGTTGAGCTCACAGTAATGCACTTGGACAAATCTTCCCAACAAGTAGGACACAAAGGTTTCTGTTATTTTTCAAAGATATCCTTGACTTGCAAGACTTTAAATTTTCCAGATTTCACAAAACTGATTAGTTCAAGTTCATGTTAGTAGATTATTTCTTTAACTGGCCATAGATGGTAATTAAATATGTTTTTTGTTGCTGTTGTTTGATATTTTGTTTTGTTTTGTTTTGTTTTGTTTTCCAAATGTAATTCTGAGACATTTTTCCTTTAAAGCTTATTCCACTACTAATATGAACTGAACAAGATGTTATCCCAACGTGTTTAAAAATAAAAAGTGAAGGTAAAAGGCGTCTTGTACATGGCCCTTGCAGGTAAAAGTAGACAGTTGTATAATATTGCAGTCATGTTACCCTTTAAAATTTTAATTTATTTCATTTATTTATTCATTTCAAATGCTCAGTAATATGAGTAGAAAGTTGATGTTGTAGCTAGTGTATACTTATCCTATGCTTTATATTTATCCTATGCTTTTAGTATATGCTCATAGTTAATGTTCATAAATGTTAATAATATTTATTATGTATGTATACATAATGTGATGTATGCTTATATCTGGCTTCAGATAAACTTTAAGAGAGATTAATAAATGCAGGTTTAGGAAAAAAATAAATAAATAAGACCAGTCTTTCTGAAAAAAAAATAGGAAGTGGTGTTTCAATTTATATCTCATTATTATTAAAAAAATCCATCCTCGTTTGAGTGGGAAGAAAATGATATTAAAATTTTATGACCTAACTCTCTAAAAAGAAATTAAATATTCTGTGTAATTTAACACTTCAAAGGCCTTTGCCTAATTATTTTATGCTTTTCAGGGGATAGAGAGCACACACCAACCCTGTGTCTCACCGTCCCTGTAAGTCTCACCATAAGCTAAATTTGAGTGATACTATTATAAAAACTATAGTTTACTTTCAGAAGAAGTGAAGGTAACTAGAATCATAGAAAAAGGAAACAAAAAATGAAGTAAAATGAGGCATCTATGGACTGAATATTGAGACACAGTCACTGTTCAGTTCCTTTTTTGCATATATACTTTTCAAAACCCAAAGGGATTCCCCAAATGCATGTTTACTCAATCTCTAATTTTACTAGCAATCTAGGATCATTTCTAATTAAGTTTAAAGAAAGCAGAAGGCCCATTCCACAGGATATTGAATAATTCTGACATTTATTTTTCATCTGAAGCACAACCCAAAGCTAACTGATTCATCCCCTGTTTTTTTTTTCTAAATCATATTTAGAATTAAAAAGCTCATAAATAAATAAATAAATAAATTTTAATGGCTTTGCTCCAGTCATTATTTCTTCCATTTTAATAAACTATATATGTATATATAGTTGAAATCAGTTATTTTTAGGTGAAAAAAAAATATTCTACTCTAAAAGCAACAGGGCAGAACATTCAAAGTTATGAAAATGCATTCACTTGGGATACATTGGAATAAACATGAATTTTCACCACAAAAAGAAAAAAAAAAAAAAAAAGTTCTTCAAAATACTTCACAAGGAGTCACTTTTTAATGGTAAATTGCTTCTGTTGATGATACCCAAACTGGATGAAACTCCTGCCTGCCTGTGATGAACTGTTTGCTCAGTTCTCTTATCTTCTTTATATTTGCAGTCCTCTTTGCAATATACTGCTTGTCAGAATGATTCAGTATTTGTCTCCTTGTCACCTCACACTTAAAAGCCCAGCATTAAAATCCCATGAAAACCCAAATGGTATTAATACCTTCCTTTTGTTGAGAATCCTAAAAGATAAAATAAGGAAAGAGGTAATTTACTCTGTCATCTTACTTCAAACTGGATTTAATTATATGTAATTATATATAAATTAAGAAATATTTGTAATGTATTTTTTCCCAAAAACATACAGTGACTTAGACTCCAGACAACCTGTTTTCTACTTTGTGCTTCACTTCTTGCACCGTTATAGAGTTTAAAATAGTATCTAATCTTGA
This sequence comes from Anas acuta, assembly GCF_963932015.1. Lineage (NCBI taxonomy): Eukaryota > Metazoa > Chordata > Aves > Anseriformes > Anatidae > Anas > Anas acuta. Next base: position 149,534,638 of record NC_088980.1, read on the forward strand.
ATAGTGGAAATTTCCCTTGTTTGAAGCTTAAATCCAATAGGCCTTCAATTGGTCTCCGTTTGTCAGGAAGGAAGTTGTTGCCTAGTTTTCTTGGTGGCCTTTTCTACATCTGAAAATTTTCACAGCATCTCCAGTCAGTCTTCCTGATATTATTCATTCAGATGTTATTCATTCAGTCTTTCCTTGTACATGTAAGTCAGAGCATCTGGATGTCTGATCAACTTATCTGAGCTATCGTATTTCTGTCCACATTAGGCCACTTCTTTTGTGAGCTGAAAACTTGACCTTGAATTTCAGCATACGTGGCCCAGGTAAGTTACTCCAAGCATCTAACACATCAGCATTATATATATACATATATATGTATATGTATAAAACAGCATGACATTGTTGGATCATATTAAAAGCATCTAATTAATTTGTAGAGAAAAGCAAATCTTAGCATTTTCCCTGTCCCAAAAATTCTCCACACACCTCAGAAGTTTGTAAATTGCTCTGAGAAGTATGAGTGTTTTAAAATGTGAAGGGTACACATCACAAGACCTGATATGATGTAACATCTAAAATTGAATCTCTCTTTCTGTAGCATTCTCATTTATGTTCACCCATATGCATTTATATTTGCAAAATTTTCCACTTTAGAGAGAAAATATAATACATCAAAAACAGAACTGCACTAAAACCTTGTTTGAAATACCCCAAACTGCAAATAGATATTTAAACAAAGAGGCAAAGGAAGAATAAACAAGAAGTAGTTATACCAAACACTTTAATAAAGGATGGACTTGTACTTGTGTGGGGAAAACAAAACAAAACAAAACAAACAAACAAGCAAAAAACAACTGCAAGTTCCTTTAGGTTTCTGTTACAACCCTCATTCATTATCTAAAACATAGAACTGTTAAAATTTCAGAAGAATAAAGTTATTGCCATCTATTCAGATGGACATGTTTATAAAGATCTGAATGTTGAGGAATTTTTATTGTAGAGCAACTAATGATGACAGTGACGTTTTCTCCAAACTTCCTGAAATGATCACAGAGAAAATTATGAACAGAAGTGTTTCCAATATAGGAAAGTCTGGAATGCTGATAACACTGCAAGGTCTTCAAGCACATGGTGGGTACTGATTGCAGGGATGCTAATATTCCTTTGTTTCAGCTCCCAGGGTGAACCATCTTGGGGAGCACCATAGAATCTAGAATCTAGAATCCAGAATCTAGAATCTAGAATCTAGAATAGAGGTTTTGTTTTATATTTCCCATGTATACTGGGTCTGGCTGGGATGTTAACTTTCCCTGCAGCAGCCCATACAGTGCTGTGTTCTGCACTTGTAGCTAGAACAACAGTGGTATCACAACAGTGTTGTGTCTGCTGCTGAGCAGTGCTGGCACAGCATCAGGACTCTCTCTAACCCTCCTAGGTGGTGGGCAAAAAAGTGAGAAAAGAAACATCATCAGGGCAGCTGACCTAAACCAACCAAAGGGATATTCCATACTATATGATGTCACACTCAGCAATAAAAGGTGGAAACAAGAAGAAAAGAGGGGTGGGCTCTCGTTGTGAAAATGTCAGTCCTCCTCCTGAACACCAGCTACATGTCTTGAGGCCCTGCTTCAAGGACGTGGTAAAGCACCACTCAATTGTGGGAAGTAGAGAGTAATTTCTTTCCTCTGCACTTCCACGTAGCCTTTATTTGTTTTGTTTGTTTGTTTGTTTTTTTGTTTCACTTTCCCCCTCCCTTTTCCCCTTTCCCCCCTTTTTTCCTCCTTTAGTTAAATTATTTAGTTAATAATAATCTTTCCTTAATAATTATTTTTTTTTCCTTTAATTAAATTATCCTTATCTCAACCCATGAGTTGTTTTTTACTTTACTTCTTCCCCACCTCATCTAAGGAGGGGGAGTGAGAGAGTGGTTGTGGTGTTTAGCTGCCTAGCATGGTAAAACCACCACACCATGAAAATTATAAATGTATGTGAAAATAAATTATAATTTGTCTTCTGGGCAGTGACGGCCTGGAGCTCTGATGAGGTTAGTTCAGTCTCCTTTCTGGACTTGCCATCTACAATGGACATGAATCATAGAATGAATAGAGTAGAGTAGAGTAGAGTAGAGTAGAGTAGAGTAGAGTAGAGTAGAGTAGAGTAGAGTAGAGTAGAGTAGAGTAGAGTAGAGTAGAATAGAATAGAATAGAATAGAATAGAATAGAATAGAATAGAATAGAATAGAATAGAATAGAATAGAATAGAATAGAATAGAATAGAATAGAATAGAATAGAATAGAATAGAATAGAATGAACCATAGAATGGCTCAGAATGGAAGGGACCTTAAAGATCACCTAGTTCAAGTCCCCTGTCATGGACAGGGATGCCACCCACTAGATCAGATTGCACAGGGCCCCGTCCAACCTGGTCTTGAACACCTCCAGGAATGGGGCATCCACAACCTCTCTGGCAACCTGTTCCAGTGCCTCACCATCCTCTGAGGACACTGGAGATGTCCCACATGATCAGCTACTTTAAGGAGTTGTGATCAGAATCCAGTGATCAGCTAATTCTGCATATACCTTACTTCCAATGGAAATGCAAGTTGAGCTAACAGAAATAAAAATAATAACAATAATAAAAACCATGATTTCTTAGTTCAAGTAGGCATTTTATTAGACCAGATTTCACTTCCCACCTTCATCTGTCTTTTTGAAGCAAGCTGCTAACTCATGAAAGGCACGGGTTACAGGCACTGCATTCACCAACACTGAAACTCACTCAGCAGCAGCTGCCTTGTAAAACCCTGGCTGCAATATAAGCACTTATTAAATCTCTGCTGCTTTTGAGGTGGAAGCAGAGAATAAAAAATAAATTAAATCAAAACTTGGTAAGCTCACACACACACGCACATCTCCCCAGGATAAATGGTAAGTATTTTAGGGAGGCTTCTCCTTTGTTTTTCCTGAGGGCTGGCTAATTTGGCTGTGGTTTGATGTTATATGGTTCATTTCATCAGCACATAAATATAATTCAATAGAAAAGCACGGCTTCTACATGGGCAAGGTTGCCTGTCTCTCCTTGGGCAGGCATGGCCCTTGTCTCACCAGGGGACAACAGCACCATCTGCTCAGCACCGCCAGGTCTCTCCCTCACCACGGTCCATTACTCATTCATGCACAAACACAACATTAAGGTTGCCGAACCCTACGTGTAACTGGCTGGGAAAAAAACATAAGGGAGGCTGCCCCACGCATAAATCAATCCCCACCCTGCTGGCACACACGTTTTAATAGACTCTACTGCAGGGATCACCTCTCTCGGCAGGACCCCAGTCTTGTAGACAGAGCGCACTGCAGTGATTTGTGGTGTGCACTCAAGCAGCCTGTTGCCAGCATCCCCTACTTTGATGGAAGGCAGGATGGGGAGATGTGATTTCAGGCTTGTAGGCAGAGGAAGGATGGTGAGGAAGCTGTAAACTGACCCAGAGAATTGGATTTGACCTCTGTGTCTTTCAGTGGCATAGGAGGGCGTAAGTATTGACCTTAGACTATGCTCTGGGAGGTGGTGGATGATTTGCAGCTTGCCTGAAAACTAAGAGCTGCATTTTGTGTTCAGAGACAGAGGGACAAGCAAAGGCATAAGCTCTGAAAATCCAAGTATTAAGCATATCACTCTGGGTATCCCCAAATTAGCCCATGTTTATAATTCTCTGTGAATTATCACTGCCAGATAGAGAGAATTACATCTTAATATCTTAGAAAGGTTCAGGAAGACTAGGTCATTAATATTTGCGATGTGCTCATGTAATATAGCATAAGAGCTGCAGAAATATCCAAATAAAAACCTAAGGAGGGCAGGTTTTGACTGATATTCATTCCACAAGGCTGACACCAGACATTTAACAATATGACCAATGCAGAATATTAAAAACCTGCTAAGCAAATGAAAACTATTTAAGCTCCTACAGTCAAGCAGCCATAGTGGAACCTAGCGCAGACCAGACCAGCTTGACACAGATATATTGACAATGCTGAATTACATCAGTGACAGAATATAATCATCTTTTTCACGGTTGAAAGATGAGTTTTAAATTGGGGAAGAACTGTATATATGCAAAACTGATGACTACTAGGTCTGGCACCTCTGAAAGTACATTCCTAGGGACCCTGGGTTGTCTTGCAGGCAGAAGCTGCTGCTGGCAGTGTCGGTGCTTGTGTTTTTGCCGTGCAGTGGGATTAACAAAGTTTCAGAGCTGTAAGTAAGGAATTTCACCCAGTTCTTCAGCAGGACAAGGGAAACATGTTAACTCTCAAAGGTCTCTAGGTATTTGAAGACTGCAGGGTCCCTGATGTGCAGATGAGTATCTGTACCCCAGACATACTCAAAGGAGCAGCACAGGGCAGGGTGTGAGTGCATCACAGATCCTGAGCTCCCTACCCATCATCTACTGCTGACATTGCCATTCCTGTCAGCCTCCTTGTAGCTGCGTGGGGAGAACTGGCAAGAATGTCAGGTTTTCACAGCAGCTACAGGAATAACCTTTAGTTTTAGAAACACAATAACCTGGTGTGTCAGAAATGAGATTTTCTTTGGAATTTGCAGTTCACAGGAAATTCTGAATATTCGCATTCACTTCAGCCTAGATCAGACTGAAGTCATTTCTTAGGTTAAATTTCCTAAGAACCAAGAACACTTCTTGTCTAACGGTTCTACCAGACAGCTGCAGGGGGAAAAGATATATGTATATAAAGATCATTTTCTTCTTTTGCAGAAGCACAGCAGGGATTCCCAAAGAAATCACATCACTCATTCTGCTGCATGAAAAAGATCATTGTGAACATTGAAAACATCAGTGGAAGACAGAGAGCTGCACCAACTCTATCACCCTTAACCCTCCTGGAAGAATCAAGAAATCTGGGGGGCCAAGGGAGATGCAGGCACAGAGATTGTGCCTCACAGAGCCATAACACTGGAAGCAAGGGAGAGAGGAGCATACATATGCATCATCACTGGATAGAGACTTTGGGCAGTGAGACATATGGGAAGAAGCAAGGAAGAGGCAAGACAGAATGTGTTTGTCCTCCAGCCATTATAGGGGCACAAGTGTCAAATTGATTAAATGTAAAGTGTAATTGGCAACTTTAGTTTTCTCCTCCCTAAAGTCATGTCCATGAATGTCACGCAGGTGAACTAACAACTCACTTATCATTCCCACGGGCTGTGCAGACTGCTTTCAAAGGTGCCAACCATATTGGATGTTCTACTGTACAATGCCCTGGGTAGTAGCTGTCAGAGCTGCAAAATGAAGTAGAATTCATTAATTTCTCAGTTCTGCCTATGGCTGTTAATTTTCCTCCTTTAGAAAGCGAATGACTTGTTACTTTATCAAACTTTTATGGCTCCAGACCGCTGATATGTATATACAAAATACATCCAAGTGATGGACCAGATATCATGCACAGAGATACAAGTATAACCTACTAAACCAGTTGGAAATAAGTGCACTGAAAAATGGCATGCCTCAAATGTATGTTTATTAATTAATGTGAAATACGATTAACAGTTACATAGAATGTAGAATATTTTTTCTGGTTTGCTTCTTAATTAGTACAATAAAATGTTAAGTATGAAAGAAATTTTAGTTCCAGTCTCATTATACTGGAATTTTCCATTGCCATGTTGAACACTGAGAAAAAAAAAATAAAAAAAAAAAATGCTATGTTGTAATTCTGCAATGATCTACATCTTAAATAATTCAAAAGGGAAGTTCACTGCATGCCTGCAACAATGATTACATTGAGAGACAGTGACACTAGACTGCCCACTGATTTAAAAGAATATGCAGCCACCCTATTTATAACAGGGGACCTGAAAAAAAAAAAAAAAAAAAAAAAAGAAAAAGTGAAGAAGTGCAGAAAATTTGTAAGTCTTCCTCAAATATCATAAAAAATGCTGAGGTAATAGAGTGATAAATTACCAGAGCTGTAATTTCATCTCAGCTTTCTAATGATCTCATCGATCAATCAGACTTCATGGCTGTGATTTATGATATCATCTGATATTATCTGAACCCCCAATATCCAGCTATGGTTTTGTTATAAATCCCACATTATCCATGATCATTACGTTCTACACTTCCTTGCAATAGCACTCAGCAGCACTGACAGCACTGAGGGACTATCGGCTTTCCCATTAGCAATCCTGGTTTTCAAAGGATTACAGACCAGCTCGGAGAATGCGCTCTGAGTTTAGGTTCTCTGAAGGATCTCAGAAAGGGGAGGATGGGATTGTGATTAGACTGCTACCCTGGGGCTGGCCAGAGCTTGTGCAAATCCCTGTGGCACACGGGTTATACAAACCACCTTGCACAACATCTGGTACACCACAGAGCAGAGGGACCTGAACAGGCTTCAGACACTGGCAAGCAACATCCCCCCAGGGCTGAGTGAATAACCTAGCATGAGATATCCCTGGGTTATAATACCTGGGCAAAATATAGGTAATTATGAAACGCCTTGAAGCAACCATATCTACTGGAACAAGAGGGACAAGAGGGGTTTGATATAGCTTTTAATAGCTTTTATTTATATGAGGAAGAAGGCGGATGATCATACTATTTATTTCTTCTTCAGGAAAAAAAAAAAAAAAAAAAAAAAAGCTGATATTAGTCCTTTTGCAATAAGCTTTTGGACAATGCTCTCAGACACATGGTCTGATTTTTTGAGTGGTCCTTTGGGGACCCAGGAGTTGGATTTGATGATCCTTGTGGGTCCCTTCCAACTCAGGATATTCTTTGATTCTAAGTGAGTTAGTAAAATATTGTGTTAATCACAGTGTCACTGAGCCACTTGCTTGTATATCATCTCCATACTGAATTTGACAACAAGATGAAACAGAATTGGTTTAGGGTGTGTGTGGGGGGAATGGTTCTCCATACTTATGGGGTTTACCTATACCAGAACAAGGAGACGGACAGACCAGTACCAGAAGACTGGTCTGTGTACCCTCAGCAGCAGGGCACAGTCGCACAGCACTGCAGTGTGGCCTTGTTCATGGCAACGTCCAGCTCCACCAACAGTCCTGGACTACATGAAGTGATGAATCAGGTTCAGGCTCCATCAGGGACTGGTCAGGAACAGCGGGACAAACTGGAGAAAAACTCATTCATCCTTGTTCCCTTCTACCCCATGAATGCTACCAGTCTCACCTTCTTCCTCTTTAGCTCTTATTAACACTTAACAACTCAGCCTAGGAACATTTTCTCCTTCCCCTCCTGTCCCAGGGCATCTTCTCTTCTCCTTGGTCACAGAGCAGAACATCATTATGTGTAAGAACAAGTTAAGGTATGCTAGATAATTGATCCAATGTGCTAAATCCAGGAGACATTTACATAAGCTGCTCATGGATTTGAATGAGGCCCAGATGTACAAACAAGCAGGCTGAGATCATGGCACAGGCTGGATGAAAATGGCTGCTGTCATGCCTTCCCAAAGCAGGAGCTGAAAGCACAGGGCTTGCTCCTGCTTAGTACACTGATGTCTTCTGATAGTGCCTCTGTGCAACCACATCTCCATCTGAACTGTCTCCCTGCTTCAATAGGACAAGCTTTTTTTTTTTTTCCAAAGCATTATGATTAATTAAACTTGTCTAAGTTAGTTTAATTCCTCTTTAAGCTTTTCCTCTATTTTTAGAGCATATAATTCTGGAACTGTGACATTTTAAAGTTCAGTGACAGTTTTGGGATAGTCTGCTCTGAAACGTCAAGGTGAATTTTCAGTGAGCAATTCAATGTCATTTCAAAAATTTCTCACCAAGGTACTTAGAATCCCAACCAAAAATAAATTTGAAACTACCGACCTTTCTACAGCTGTGGAAAGATTAGCCTTTTCCACAGAATGGCCCAGATGCCAGCCTCTGTAGTGGGATCGATAAATACAGAGGAAAAATCATAGTGACCTTTTAATTGCTTTTTATAGAAAAAGATGTGAAGAATAGCCATGAGCAATGCATATACATATAATATATACTTACCCATAGATGCAACCATTACTTGCTTTTTAATCTACAGTGTTCATTTCATTAAACAGTAATCAGTTGCTATTAAAGAGAATTAATGACTGCTCATAAAAATCAACATCTTGTCCTGGTCTTTAAGTCATCATAAAAGTATCTACATCCACCTGGTGTAAGCAGACAGGGTGATGAGTGAGTTACCTGGTTGCCTTTACTGATCAGCTGGGGAATCCTTCCCAGAGAGGGAATAGTTTCCTTTCCTGAAGGCATCATTAGTTAAATTTGCAGACCTGTTCTATGTTTGAGGTCAGACTGGATGGATATATTGCTCCATTTCAGCCTAAAAATCAGTGTATTTTTTCAGTCTCTTCCACCACATAAATCTACTTTTGGTAGAGAAAAAAAAATAAATAACAAAAACACAACATTATGTACTCATTTGAATGTGTTATATCTAGTGGGAAAATGTGATAAGGTGGGAAGGAAAAAACAAAGTATGATTCTTAGTGTCTGTTGATATCACTGCTAATTAAAAGAAATATCATTAGTTTTTCTCTCCTGTAAGCTAGGTACATTTGATAATGGGAAGGAGGGGGGCGGAATAAAAACAAACACCTGTTTTCCATGAATCACACTTTAAGGCATGACTTTTCTTTACGAATATATTCACACATCCATTAATGAATCTGTATTGAATTCAGCAAGCTTTGGTGCAAACCCGAGAAAATTTCCCGTTGGCTTCCAGCATCCAGCACAAATTGCAGTCATTACTGGTTTGGAATTTGGAGCAACCAGCCCCAATAAAAGCATGCACAGTTAGTTGTAGGGACACATGAGATATTTCCCATTTCCATTCCCCACTGATGGAAGCAGAAAATGGTGGTGGTTATAAGCAGCCTGGTACTACCTCAAGGGAAGCAAAACGCTTCGGGGTGCATGCTGGGCAAGGTCAGTCTGGAAGGCATTTCTTTTCTATATATGACATTGCTTGCTGGTTCAGTACATTGCAGGTAGAGAAACCTACCTTTTGATATTTCTTATTACAGATTCTTCTGAAAATACTCATGATAAACAAGGGATGATGTTAGCAAGAAACAAGCTTTGGAACCTGATACAGGGCAGGAGTAATTTTCTGGACTTTATAAATTCCATTTTCTCCCTGACAAAGTCACTAGAAAGGAAAGCTTCTTAGTGATCTATACAATACATGAATAAACTGAAATGCATGTTTTACCAAAGAGACCCAGTAGCAATTCAGTGTTCAATTTAAGTGCCTTTAAGGACAAAAAGAGATGCTACGCTCTTTCCTGGACCTGCACGGTCACACCAACCAATGCAAATGCACCATGACAGCCAGACATCCTTAATCACCGTCACAAAAAGCTGTCATTGCCACACATTTATCCCCTGCTGACAAGACGACTCAGGTTACTGAATACATTCCATAGCCTGCTTCAGCAAGATAACAAAATGCCACCAGGAAGTTTAAGATGCACGGCCCCAATTATCCATCCACTGTCATGCACTGGATAATTGTTGCTCTTCTGAGACTTCGGGCTTGCTGGGGAGGGGCGATTGGACATCCAGACAGCTATCTTTTGGATCTGTGCTGAAACCCAGATTAACTGCTGTGCCACGGAAAAATATAAGTGAAGCATCCAGTGTGTCTCTTTAATTACTCAGAAATATAAATCAGAGAGTTTAAGCAGTCCTTTACTTAAATATTTGGCAATTACTTCCCATCCTATTAGATTATGTAACTGACTGGTAGGAAGCCAAACTGTAAAGATTATTGCAAGCCTGAAAGCATTCAGCTACACTCCTGACATATTTTTTTTTCAGTAGTGTAAGTGCTCATCAAAGCTGGGATAGCATGAAGGCATCCCCACAGACAGATATTTTGCACCCATTAGACAGTACATGAAGCAAAGATCCATGACTCCTTCTCTAGCAACAGAAGCAGCTAGAAAATTATTTCAGAAAGCTGCATTTTCTGATAGCAGCATTTTTTCCTTTTGGGATTCCTAGTGATACAAATCCGGAAGTTGTGTGTCAGTGTGGCTCACACGAGTGTAACCTAGGCTATACAATTAGGCCTAGGTGTATCTCACCTCAGTTTAGTCTTCTAGAAGTCAAGCAACCTTTCTGACTTCTGTGCTTAGGCTACACCTAGAAATGATGGAGAGGACCCTCTGGGGACAATTCATTCTTTCTGGTTAAGGATGGGTTATCCTGTATCTGCAGCTACCTCAGTGCACCTTGGAGCCACAACTGCAACTCCCTCCCAGCCACATCAGTAATTTACCCTTCTCTTCAAAGGAAGACATAAATAAGCTTTGTTTGCCTCTCTGAATATAAGTTTAGAAAAAAAAAATGTAATTTTTTATATAGTTGCAAGATTAATGGCTAGGAGGAATGGCCATGGTTGTTATGCAATTTATTTGAGAGCCTTAACTGACAGAGTTCTACAGGAATTGGGTATTTAAAGATGAGGATCCTGGTGAAACGTTAGAAACACCAAGATACTCTAGAGGGAACTTGGGACATCTGAATATGCAACAACACAGCTTTTGGCATCTTTCATGCCCAATTATGTGTAAAAATCTGCCTCAGAGTGAAATAAGAAAAAAAAAAAAAAAAAAAAGGCAAGTGGAGCTCAGTGATTGGGTACCTGTGAGTATACAGAGAACGGTTTGACCTACTTAGCTCCAGAGACTGACTGAAACATAGACAAATAAAATAAAAGAGAAACAATGGTTCTTGTGAGCGTAACTGAAATAGTAAGGTCTGTAGTTTAGTGGCATCTCTGAGTTGCCATGGTGATTCTTTGGGGACCACAATAGCTGTACATGTGGGTAAGGTTACAAATTTACTCCATACTTTTGGACTCTCGGATCTTTGCCCTACAACTACCTCCACTGAATTTAGGAATGCTCAGTTCATTGTGAAGCCATTAATTTGAATCTGCCCCTACTTCTGTTACTTTCTCATAGTATGTGAAAATACAGCCAAGCTCACCTCCAGGATGAAGGTTTTATGATTGATTACAGCCAACTGGTTATTTCATTGCCTTCTGAGTTGAACAAAATTTGCTCAAGTCATTTTCTGTCTGGATTTGAGGAGCAGAAAAATATTGGTTTGCTTTAAAAAAGAAAATGAAAAAAAGTCAGATGAACCTATAAACAACTTCAAGAAACACCTGACTTTTAAAGGTACAATTAAAATATCATATAAATACAGGATTACAAATTTAACTTGTGCATGTACTTGCTAAATTGGATGTCAGAGACCGTAAATGTCACTTGCATATTCATTTATCAGATCTGAATACTCCCATCTCATTGAACTCACAGCTGCATACCTTTGTCCTAATGTGCACGAGAAGCATTCCCAAAGCCACAGATAACTTAGCAAAGACAGAGAACCAAAGGCAAAGCAATGCAGCAGCTACACGTACTTCTGAGCACAAAAGGCTCCCTTTGTGTACATCTATTCCATTGTTTCTATTGTAATGGCACCCACAAGGCTGGTTATAGTCGACATAAAAAATTAATCCACCAAGATCCTATAACTATAGCATCAAACACACAACTCAAGGAGGGCTATTTCACTGAAAGATTTTTCCTGCTCATTTTTTGACAGCATCTTTATCACACATCCCTGTACAGCCCCCCAGTGGTTGACACCACATACCCCACCTAGCAGACATCAGAATGTCTTTGAGGAACATGCCAGCACACTATTCACATGGAGACCCAGAAGCATGCAATCACCTGAGTGGGGGAAGGTGACTCTACCATGGTCCTGGGGAACATGTCTCATTACAGTGGTAACAAAAATCATCGTAAGGAGAGGAACTACCTGACAATGGGTTGTTTTCTTTAATTCCCTCAATGATATTTGAAGACATGTGAGAAGGAAAAGAAAATCAGAGAGGTGATAACAGACACAGTTAAAAGAGGGATGACTACAGTAGAATCTAATAAAAAAATAGTACAAAAATAAAGAGCACTAAGAACTAGAAATACTTGGTTTAATATCCTGATCTACTTAGAATCATTTTAAGATGAGTTTCCTCAAAAGGTGGGCTAAATGTCACAACACAATATCAATACCTACTCTTTTGAAATGCCAAGTATCTATAAAGCAGCTCCTCAGACAGCATGGCTTCTTCCATCCATCTTCATACAGGTAACCTACTGCTCCTGAGTTTGTTTTATTCTTCATGGGGACATTACTATGCTGCCTTCATGGTGATCATGGTATGACAAATCACAAGTAAAACAGCATTCTAACAAATTATTTTGATTGAGAAGTTTTTAAGGGTCTCATGCTCATGATTCAGTACTTAACCACATCTTTGTCTTGGAATTCCACTTGGAATTGGAAACTGGCTATTGTAGCAGCCTTGAACCCAGGGTCTACCCTTAAATAAAGTGTGTGTTGTGCACACAAGGCACTGCAATGTGTTTTTTTTTCGCTGACTCTTTGCCAGCATTCTTCTTGTAGCAGAGCAAAGAGGACTATAGGAGACACTTCCACTCTGTGGTGTCTCACAGGAATGCCAGAAATATTTTTTCTTAATGAGATGCAGGTGCCAGTAATATGCAGAGCTCTGAAGGCACCTGCCTGTGAGAGAGCCAAGGGCTTTGTGCATTGGCTGTCAGACCTGAATGCACCAGCAATATCACAAAATGGGAAGCTTAATTCTTCTCCTGATGTGAATGCTATGGTATACTAGTACCTGTGACATCTGAGAACTGTTTGACATCTATTACAAGATTTTCCCTGACACTGAATTTTGCATCATATTATTTTTAATTCATGGAGATAAATTAATTTTCATAAATTTACAAGTTCAGCAAAGAATTAAACTTGGTGCTAAGAAAAGGAAGAACTTAACAGAGCTATTCATCACGTGATGCTGCCATACTGCATTTTCATGAAACAGAAACATAGAAAATTCAGGACATTAGTACACGTTATGTCAGTGTAGTCTGCTGTGGACTGACCCAGAGATCCTTATGGACATAGATCTGACTGTATGATCTCTTCATATAATTGATTTATTGGAATATCACAATTGTCTGTATCAGAAACTCCAATGGTAATGTATTTTTGAGCTTGTGTTTCAAGTACACTGGAGGAAATCCATTCTGGTTTATGACAGAAACATATGTGTGTAAGGTTTTTAAGAGGTGGGACATTCAAATTTAAGACACATATAATGCTTGGCAGCATCTAATGGTTCTTTGCTATTAATTTTCAGCCTCTTTCCTAAGTTGCCCAGCCCTGCCTAAGACCAGGCTCATCTCTGGCCAGAGCTGAACTAGCTTTAAATACATCCCTAAACTTCTCGGTCTGGATGTCAGCCAAGCTCAACTTATATAAGGAGAGAGATGCTACTGCTGTTGCACTCTGCTCTCTCTAGAAAGATGAGTCAGTGAGTCCTCTTGTTTGTGGTTCACTTGTATAAATTTTGTATAAAGGAAATTTTATCCTCATTACTTCTTCTGAAAAAGGACATCAAACTGACTTTTAATTTCTCTTAAACTGATTGACCATGACAGCTCACGCCCTAAATGAAAGTTGGGAGTACATACGACTTTCTCTGGCTTTAGGAATCCTGTTGCTTTTCCTGGAGCTCTAACCCAGTGAAGCAATCAAAGGAATATCTGTATTTGATTTAAGTTTTAGTCCAGGCCCACACATGGGCAAGAGGTTCCCACTGAGGTCAAAGCAAGTGTAACCAAAATGGGAGCTGAAACAAGGACAGTTTCCTGTGTGCTGAGTACCAAGGCCCTTGGCTTGGGAATCATCCATGTAGTGCCAAGTCACAAATGAATTTCTACAAATCTCACACATCACAGTGACCTTTTTCTCTGCAAGAACCCAGAGAGCTGAAGCTGAGTAATTCCCACATAGTAATCCTGTGGCTGCAAAGCATTGGTGAGCCATTACTGAGGTTATATGGCCACACACACAAACCAGTTTGTGTTGACTGGACATCAGTTCAACACTTCAGTAATTCCTCAAATCGCACATGGTTGTGATTTCCTTTGTGATTACAAAACAGAAAGGTCAAATTTACTCTCAGTGTAATCGTTGCAGTCAAGCACATTCACTCCAAGCATAGTTTAGGTCCTAACCATTTGTTCATAGTTCACCAAAAGACAACAATGATATTTGCATGTCCAATAATCAAAGAGCAGCCTAATCATGTATCACAGAATTTCTAGGTTGGAAGAGACCTCAAGATCATCGAGTCCAACCTCTGACCTAACACTAACAGTCCCCACTAAACCATATCCCTAAGCTCTACATCTAAACGTCTTTTGAAGACTTCCAGGGGTGGTGACTCCACCACCTCCCTGGGCAGCCCGTTCCAGTGCCTAACAACCCTTTCAGTAAAGAAATTCTTCCTAACATCTAACCTAAAACTCCCCTGGCGTAACTTTAGCCCATTCCCCCTCGTCCTGTCACCAGGCACATGGGAGAACAGGCCAACCCCCACCTCGCTACAGCCTCCTTTAATGTACTTATACAGAGCAATAAGGTCACCCCTGAGCCTCCTCTTCTCTAGGCTGAACAAGCCCAGCTCCTTCAGCCGCTCCTCGTAGGACTTGCTCTCCAGGCCCCTCACCAGCTTCGTCGCCCTTCTTTGGACCCGCTCAAGCACCTCGATGTCCTTCTTGTAGCGAGGGGCCCAAAACTGAACACAGTACTCGAGGTGCGGCCTCACCAGAGCCGAGTACAGGGGGACGATCACCTCCCTAGCCCTGCTGGTCACAGTGTTTCTGATACAAGCCAGGATGCCGTTGGCCTTCTTGGCCACCAGAGCACACTGCTGGCTCATATTCAGCCGACTGTCCACCATCACTCCCAGGTCCTTCTCTGCCTGGCAGCTCTCCAACCATTCCTCTCCCAGCCTGTAGTTCTGCTTGGGGTTATTGCGCCCCAGGTGCAGGACCCGGCACTTGGCCTTGTTGAACTTCATACAGTTGACCTCAGCCCATCGGTGCAGCCTATCCAGATCCTCCTGCAGAGCCTTCCTACCCTCGAGCAGATCGACACACGCACCTAGCTTGGTGTCATCTGCAAACTTACTGAGGGTGCACTCAATGCCATCATCCAGATCATTGATGAAGATGTTAAAGAGGACCGGCCCCAGCACCGAGCCCTGGGGGACGCCACTAGTGACTGGCCTCCAACTGGACTTGGCTCCATTTACCACAACTCTTTGGGCCCGGCTATCCAGCCAGTTTCTAACCCAACGAAGCGTGCGCCAGTCCAAGCCAAGAGCAGCCAGTTTCTTGAGGAGAATGCTGTGGGAGACGGTGTCAAAAGCCTTGCTGAAGTCAAGGTAGACCACATCCACAGCCTTTCCCTCATCCACCCAGCGCGTCACTTTGTCATAGAAGGAGATCAGGTTCGTCAAGCAGGACCTGCCTTCCATAAACCCATGTTGGCTGGGCCTGATCGCCTGCTTGCCCTTCAAGTGCCGCATGATGACTCCCAAGAGGATCTGCTCCATGAGCTTCCCTAGTACTGAGGTCAAACTGACCTGCCTGTAGTTCCCCGGGTCTGCCCTCCGGCCCTTCTTGTAGATGAGCGTCACATTTGCTAGTCGCCAGTCAGCTGGGACCTCCCCCGATAGCCAGGACTGCTGATAAATGATGGATAGGGGCTTGGCCAGCTCATCTGCCAGTTCTCTCAGTACCCTTGGGTGGATCCCATCCGGCCCCATCGATTTGTGGACATCCAAGTGCCGTAGCAGGTCACCAACCAGTTCTTCGTGGATGGTGAGGGCCACATCCTGCTCCCCGTCCCCTTCCACCAGTTCTGGGTACTGGATATCCAGAGAGCAACCGGTTTTGCCGCTAAAGACTGAGGCAAAGAAGGCATTAAGCACCTCCGCCTTTTCCTCATCTCTTGTAACTAAGTTTCCCCCTGCATCCAGTAAAGGATGGAGATTCTCCCTAGTCCTCCTTTTTGTGTTGATGTATTTATAAAAGAGTTTTTTGTTATCTTTAACAGCAGTAGCCAGATTGAGCTCCAGACGAGCTTTGGCCTTCCTAATCTTGTCCCTGCACAGCCTCGCTACATCCTTATAGTCCTCCTTAGTGGCCTGCCCAATTTTCCAAAGATTATAAACCCTCTTTTTTCTCCTAAGCTCAAGCCACAATTCTCTGTTGAGCCAGGCTGGTCTTCTTCCCCGCTGGCTCATCTTCGGGCGCATGGGTATAGACCGCTCCTGCGCCATTAGGATTTGCCTCTTAAAGAGCGCCCAGCCTTTCTGGACCCCTCTGCCCTTCAGAACCGCCTCCCATGGGACTCCACCAACTAGTGTCCTGAGCAGCCCAAAGTCAGCCCTCCGAAAGTCCAATACAGTGGTTTTACTGGTTCCCTTCCTGGCCCCGCCAAGAATAGTGAACTCCACCATTTCGTGGTCACTCTGCCCAAGACTGTTCCCGACAATCACATCCTCCACCAGTCCTTCTCTGTTTGTGAAGAGAAGGTCTAGCAGGGCACCACCCCTGGTAGGTTCACTAATCAGCTGCGTCAGGAAGCTATCTTCCACTTTCTCCAGAAACCTCCTAGACTGCTTCCTCTGGGCTGTGTTGTGCTTCCAGGATATGTAAGGGAAGTTGAAGTCCCCCACGAGTACAAGCGCTGACGATTTTGCAACTTCTGTCAGCTGCCTGTAGAACTCCTCATCCGTC
Organism: Anas acuta; assembly: GCF_963932015.1. Classification (NCBI taxonomy): domain Eukaryota; kingdom Metazoa; phylum Chordata; class Aves; order Anseriformes; family Anatidae; genus Anas; species Anas acuta. The sequence continues at coordinate 149,551,363 of NC_088980.1, forward strand.
TCCTCATCCTGGTTCGGCGATCTATAGCAGACCCCGACCAGGACACTAGCCTTGTTGTCCCTGCCGATCCTAACCCAAAGGGACTCGATCTTGTCATTCCTAGCCTCGAGTTCGACAACATCGAAAGACTCTCTAATATAGAGAGCCACACCGCCACCCCTTCTGTGCTGCCTGTCCCTTCTGAAGAGCCTATAGCCAGGCATCGCAGCACTCCAGTCATGAGACTGGTCCCACCACGTTTCTGTGATGGCAACCAAGTCGTAGCCTGCCCGCTGCACGATGGCTTCCAGCTCCTCCTGTTTGTTACCCATGCTGCGTGCATTGGTGTAGATGCACTTCAGCTGGGCCTTTACCTTATCCTCCGGCCTTGCCATTGCTCCCCCTGGCACAGCCCCAACAGTCCTTGCTTCAGCCCCATCCCCCTTCTCACCTAGTTTAAAGCCCTATCAATGAGCCCCGCCAGCTCCTGGCCCAGGATCCTTTTTCCCCTAAAGGATAGGGACCCGTCTACGGCCATCAGACCAGGTGCTGAGTAAACTGCCCCATGGTCGAAAAACCCAAGATTTCTGCGTAGGCACCAGCCCCGGAGCCACGTGTTTAACAGGTGGGCTTTCCTTGTCCTCTCCGTACCCCTCCCTGTCAACGTAGGGATGGACAAAAATACTACCTGCACTCCTGCTCCGTCCACTAACCGTCCCAGCCCCCTAAAGTCTCTTTTGATAGCCTTCAGGCTTCTGTCATCAATGTCATCACTACCTGCCTGGACTATCACAAGAGGATAATAGTCTGAGGGGCGTACCAGGTTGGGGAGCTTCCTGGCAACGTTCCTGACCCTGGCCCCAGGGAGGCAGCAGACTTCCCTACGGGTAGGGTCAGGCCGACAAATAGGGCCCTCTGTCCCCCTAAGGATAGAGTCTCCCACGACAATCACCCTTCTTTCTTTCTTGGTGGAGGCAGTCCTGTATGTTGATGCTCAGATCTCTGGCTGGAGTCTCTGGGCACTTCCTCAGTTTAAACATACACACCTGGAAGTACACAAAATGCTCATTCATATGGGACCTGTTTTGGGGCACTTCTCTAACCTAAGTGTAGAACCAGTTCTGTAGGATGGCCGGCAGTTCTCACAATTAATGGTGTATTTATGATGGAGTGAAAATGTCTCTCTATATCCTTTTCCCAAAGAGCTATTACAGCTCACAATCCAATAGGTAGCTAATGTCCTTGCAGAGAATATTGGTTTCTCTATTTTCAAGATATTTCTGTCTCTCTCTGCCTCATCCTCTCCTCTCTTTCTGAAGTTTTTTGCCTTCTTGTAGTAGAATCACGCAAAGATTCAATCAGCATTCAGCACAACTGAAAGCACAAAACCCAAAAATAATAAGCTAAAATGATAAGCCAAAATGAGAAAAAGTCCAGAAATGTACCCCATTGCCTACTCCTCGATCTGATATATTTAATATCACAGACATAATAAACATATCTTACCCTATACATTTATAAGAAGAAAAGCTGTGGATATCCTGGACAAAATGTCTCAGACAGAAGGAACATTATCTGCAGGAGGAAACTGGAACTGGCAACTCATGCCAGTTTAATGTACATATAAAATAAAACTAGTTATTCATTAATCTGTTATATTGCTCAGGCTGGAGTATATTTGCTTTGTGAATATCCCAAGCTTTTGTGTGCTTAATCTTGCCCCAGTGCTGGCTGTGTCTCTCTGAGTTTTCTCTTGGAGCATCTGTTAACTTTGGCTCATTTTTAGTTTTTCTTGGCTAAGTCAAGTCACCTACTGATTACAAGATTTCGGGCTGTAGTGAAAAGTGGACCTGAATGAATCACAGAACTGAAACTCCTCCATGAATCATAACGCTTTAAATCAGAGTGAGTCATGGCAGGATGGAAACAGCTGTACCAAGTACCACCAGTGTATTTCCCAAAAGAGCTCACAGGAAAAGCACGTCATCATGCTAGCACCCCCTCAGCCCAAGGCATGGGGCTGGAAGCCTGGGACAGCAGAGCTATGACTGGTCCTGCACAGGAGGGACAGTACCATGGCCTATTTCCATCTCTGACACTGGCAAACCTCTGGAAGATGTTATATGTGATATTTTGGGGATGCATCCCCTTGCAAAAATGTCTAAGCAGGAGTCCTGAGGGCTGCAATTTTCTGAGCCCAGTTTCAGCTCAATTTCTTGCAGCAACCCCAGCTCCTATTAATGTTTCTAGAATGCTGGACATCATTGCCTGACCTAGGCAAGAAGTGCCCTTTATACTAGATTCTTCCCTCTGGCAATTTTGGAGGGTTCGGGTGATAAAAAGTGGGCAGGAAGCTCTCTGATAAAGCCAGCTGGGGTAGATTATTCCTCCACCTCTCTCCCTCACCATAAAGGATTTATGAGGTCAAAGTGGTCACATACCACCCCTGCACTGATGCCGGCTCCACAGTTTCTTAAAGGGGCTTTGTAAGGCAGTCTCATCAGAAATACTATTATAATCCAATAATGATTTTCAGACATTATTTTACATTTCTCATCGCTGTAGGATGGGGCTGGAATAGCTAGAATGATATGACTGATGGACTTTCATTGTTCAACCTGGGTGGCCTAGGGACCACCTGTGTTGAGAGCTAACTCTATGGACACATCTTTTTTTTTGCCAAAGAAGAACCCACCCTGCCCTTCCAGGATTCAGGTCTGTGCTGGCTGTGTTTCCCCTGGATTGCTTAGACATTATGAGCAGCAGTACTTTCCATGCACATCTTGGAAGTGATTAACTGAGGACTTAAAGGAGCAGAAAATAGCTCACTACATGTGTCTGTTGCACATCGTGATAGATTCACAGCCTTATGGCAATGGACCAGTTGGAAGATGATCTATTCTCTGTTTGCAAGCTTGGTAACAATTAATTTTTTTAGTTAAGATTTCATTAGTGTTGTTATATCAATATATTTTATTCTGTTATGGGATTTGCTTTCATTCTACAGTATAACATCATCAAATTGCTTGGAGTTGTCTCTCTTTTTTTTTTTTTTTTTTTAGCCGAATAAGCCCATTGCCTGCATAACCATGCCAATCAAAAAGAACCAGCCTTTCCACAACGATGAGTTAACATTTCATACCTCTTCACAGCCACATCAAGAGAAATATTCAGAGAATGCCACATACCATACAGACTCTTGTTTTGTCCAGTCCCATACCCAGGTGTCCAGAACCACTAAAATTTCATGCCTGGGCTTTCCCACAAACCATTTATATGCTTCTTCTTTCAGCTTTCCTGGGCCTTTACCTCTTTCATGGTCAAACACAGCCTCCTTCAGGAAGATCTACTTTCTGAGTCGGCTTGAGATAGATCCACAATTAATTCCTTCCTGTTTCATCACTGCAGATCATCCTTGCGTCTTACTGGTTTCTGACAAGCATCTCTGTCATTCTTTACTAACCTCATTCCGGAATGTGATGCTATTGCTAAGAAACTTCTGCCTTGAGACTTTTAATAGCAACGTCTCTAAGCCACATTTTGCAGCTAATATCCATTTTACTTGTTGGCCTTTACATCCCCTCAGTGGCTAGATCCAAACCTTGTTTTAACCACATTACCAGCTGCTTTCTAACTCCCTGGTATTGATTCATATGTCAGTGGCAATCATGTTCCTTCGATTTCTGTAAGCAGCAAGCCTTAAAACAAATGACCAAAGGAAGCCAATGTTGTATTTTAGTATTGAGGATGGTTATAAATAGAAGTTCAAGAAGTTTTGCCGTTGCTTCCTCCCACTATTCCAAATCATTTTGCTTTCATTCAGATGCAGTTGCTTAAATCCTGTTTTGACCTCAAAATTATGGCTCTCTATTTTGTGTAAGAACAGTTGTTCTTGATTCTAGTTTTGTAAAGCACCAAGGCCATCAGTGCCCTAACTGTAGGATGAGGGCTGAATCAAGTTTGTCACCTCCAGCTGCATCCACAGGAAAATCATAGAAAAAATAGAAACAACCTGAAGAGAGTCATCTGATCCCCTGCCACGTACCTGGCAGTATCATAATGCTGACATCATTTGTGACAGATAGAAGAGCTTTCTTATCTTTTCCTAAAACTCTTTGGTGAGTTTAACAACAGTTGTTAACATTTCTCCTAAAGGCTAACCTAGCTAGCTGCTAAGGGTCAGACTGTGTCCTGGTCCATGGGAATGCTCAAACACTATGAACTCCTGGGCATAACTTCAGCTAATCCCAGTCACTGACTATGTATTTGTTTAGATGTAGACCATAAGATTATAGGTTTAGCTGAGGCTATCAAGGAGTGTCGCTACATATTTTACCAATGCGCACTATATTTAGATCAGTGAAACATTTTACAGCACTTGAGTTTAAAAATCCCTTTCTATAATCTGAAGGAGAAGAAAGAAGATAAAAGGTAAAACGTCTATCAAAGCATGGCTGAACTACAAGGTCAAAATTGCTTGCTATGTGACTTAAAAGACTAGCAACATACTCCAATGAAATCAATTTTCCAAGCCCACTCACTCTCCTCATCCTCTGCAAAACTTTGCAGCTTAGTTAAATTTAGCTGCAAGAAATTCTCTTGCAGGCTAGTCTTCATGATTATATGAAGTTGTTCTCTGATTAGAAGTGCAGAAAAAAAAATTAGGATGAGTATCACCAGAGTAAAAATGGAAATGCAAGTTAGATTGCAAAATGAGTCATGCCAGTATGTAAACTAAAAGCAACAAGAAACCCAGAATAGCTCTTTGTGAGAGAAAATACATAGTGGCTGAAATCTAACCATGAAACTATCAGAGTAAACTGCAGGAGATTTGACACACTTTGGATCACATTTATAATAGTTTTTGTAATCTTTAGAAACATTTTGGAAGCATTAAAACAAAATTTCCAGGTTTGATGCACAATTTTAACACTATCCAAAAATAGAAAATAACCAAATTAAACTTCTACTGCTTCCTTATAGCAAAGATGTTACAGATCAGACCACAGCCAATATTTCATTATGATTTAGCATATTTCCTCTTCAGATAAAAGCTACAATGTGAAATAATAACAGATGTGATTTTTACAGTGGTTAAAAACCCTTTAGCTATTCACCTTCATGGAGTGAGCTTCTTCACTGACTGCTTGACAGGTATGGGTAATTGATGTATCATTGAGGAAATTCCACGTGGGCAGACACCATATGCCATGAGACACACAAATTCCTACCCTTACTGCTTGGCTTATCTCTCCTGTCACGTTCAAAATTTTGGCCATCTCTGGTGCAAACTGCTGATCTTCAGAAAATTATATAACTTTCTATAAATTTAGCTTTTGCAACACATAAACAACAAGCATCCCAGCTAATGTATTGCTAATGCAATCCTACCATATGCTTGCTTTTAAAGGCAAGCTGTATAACCATAGATGCCTGTGTAACACCAAGTGCAGTATTCATGCTGCTTTGTGATGAAGTCTTTAATTCACATTTTGGGAAGGGTTCAGATTCGAGGTTACTAAAGAGTGCTCTTTTTGCCACTGCCCTTGATCATTCCTGATCCATTAAATCACAAAAGAAATGTAAATAAAGAAATAAAGAGCATAAATGCTAGGGGTCTGTGTTTCTAAGAAGAAAAAAAAAAGAAAGAAAAAAAAATGGGGAATTTTGTAAACTTTCCCACTAACCTGGCACTCTACAATCATTCCCCACCATTTAAGGTGAGACTTTTCCTATTCTAGTTGGAGACTCCTAGCTCAGCTTTGTGAAGGAGAGATTTTTTGTCAATCCATTTTCAAGGACCCACTTTCCACAGTATGGGATTGTGCTTTGTGTTTTGCTTTTCAGTCCAGTCCACAGTGTTACATTATCCCTAAGAAAGAATAACTTTCTTCTAACTGGCATATATGAGATCTTCAAGGAAACAAAACAAAGAAAAAAAAAATGACAAAGAAAAAACACAATCCAGCAGTGCAGTGGATTATCATCAAAATCAGTTCTGAGCTTTATCATTCTTATCAGAGATATATATATTTTTTAATTTATTTTTTATTTTCTCTCTGCAGGCTGGTACACATGAAAGATGAATCAATTCAATACAAACTCTACAGTGGAGAAGCCTTGTTTTTTAGCTCCAGTGCAGGCTTTTGTAGTTTTAAATGCACAAAACAAAATTCTGCTTGTATTCTGAGTGAGAAAAGTTACAAAAGAATAACTCAAATTCAAAACAGTCCCCCTGTGCCCTGAAATAATTCCCAAGTCTTTCTGCTCTGTTAATATGACTGAAGCAGCAGTATAACAGCAAGTCCCCATCCCCTAGCTGGCAACAGTGATGATCTGGGCCTGTCTCACCATCATTTTTGGTTTGGTCTCTATGACTTTGCTTGTAGGGGTAGAATACAAACCTTCAGAGCATCTACTAGTGAGTGCCTGAATGGGTCTAAAACTCTTCCAATAAAGCAAATTCATCTCTGAGCTGCAGTTAACAGAAGATCAGAAGATGCTGTTTTGGTAGCAATCACAAGATGGTGCCTCATATTTGTTATCTTGGTGCAGGATTAAGCCTTTGAAAAAACAGTGCATTGTGTGATGTGAATTATTTTCATGGAGCTTTGACAAGCAGTAAGAAAATTTTGTTCAGTACTTTCATGTGTGTTATGCCAGTTCCTGAGGTTTTCTGGGAGCTGGCGACAGGCATACTGGCCATAAGTTTGAAAAAAGCCTCACTCTGAAGTGCAAGTAATTAAAAGTAATACATGACCTGCTTGATGAATTTCCCTGCATCAGGAACCTGGTCCACAACATTTAGATACTTGGCACTTCTCATCAAAAAATCAAGGAAGTTGTAATCACAGAATCACAGAATTTCTAGGTTGGAAGAGACCTCAAGATCATCAAGTCCAACCTCTGACCTAACACTAACAGTCCCCACTAAACCATATCCCTAAGTTCTACATCTAAATGTCTTTTGAAGACTTCCAGGGATGGTGACTCCACCACCTCCCTGGGCAGCCCGTTCCAGTGCCTCACAACCCTTTCAGTAAAGAAATTCTTCCTAACATCTAACCTAAAACTCCCCTGGCGTAACTTTAGCCCATTCCCCCTCGTCCTGTCACCAGGCACATGGGAGAACAGGCCAACCCCCACCTCGCTACAGCCTCCTTTAATGTACTTATACAGAGCAATAAGGTCACCCCTGAGCCTCCTCTTCTCTAGGCTGAACAAGCCCAGCTCCTTCAGCCGCTCCTCATAGGACTTGTTCTCCAGGCCCCTCACCAGCTTCGTCGCCCTTCTTTGGACCCGCTCAAGCACCTCGATGTCCTTCTTGTAGCGAGGGGCCCAAAACTGAACACAGTACTCGAGGTGCGGCCTCACCAGAGCCGAGTACAGGGGGACGATCACCTCCCTAGCCCTGCTGGTCACGCTGTTTCTGATACAAGCCAGGATGCCGTTGGCCTTCTTGGCCACCTGAGCACACTGCTGGCTCATATTCAGCCGACTGTCCACCATCACTCCCAGGTCCTTCTCTGCCTGGCAGCTCTCCAACCATTCCTCTCCCAGCCTGTAGTTCTGCTTGGGGTTATTGCGCCCCAGGTGCAGGACCCGGCACTTGGCCTTGTTGAACTTCATACAGTTGACCTCAGCCCATCGGTGCAGCCTATTCAGATCCTCCTGCAGAGCCTTCCTACCCTCGAGCAGATCGACACACGCACCTAGCTTGGTGTCATCTGCAAACTTACTGAGGGTGCACTCAATGCCGTCATCCAGATCATTGATGAATATGTTAAAGAGGACCGGCCCCAGCACCAAGCCCTGGGGGACGCCACTAGTGACTGGCCTCCAACTGGACTTGGCTCCATTTACCACAACTCTTTGGGCCCGGCTATCCAGCCAGTTTCTAACCCAACGAAGCGTGCACCAGTCCAAGCCAAGAGCAGCCAGTTTCTTGAGGAGAATGCTGTGGGAGACGGTGTCAAAAGCCTTGCTGAAGTCAAGGTAGACCACATCCACAGCCTTTCCCTCATCCACCCAGCGCGTCACTTTGTCGTAGAAGGAGATCAGGTTCGTCAAGCAGGACCTGCCTTCCATAAACCCATGCTGGCTGGGCCTGATCGCCTGCTTGCCCTTCAAGTGCCGCATGATGACTCCCAAGAGGATCTGCTCCATGAGCTTCCCTGGTACTGAGGTCAAACTGACCGGCCTGTAGTTCCCCGGGTCTGCCCTCCGGCCCTTCTTGTAGATGGGCGTCACATTTGCTAGTCGCCAGTCAGCTGGGACCTCCCCCGATAGCCAGGACTGCTGATAAATGATTGATAGGGGCTTGGCCAGCTCCTCTGCCAGTTCTCTCAGTACCCTTGGGTGGATCCCATCCGGCCCCATCGATTTGTGGACATCCAAGTGCCGTAGCAGGTCACCAACCAGTTCTTCGTGGATGGTGAGGGCCACATCCTGCTCCCCGTCCCCTTCCACCAGTTCTGGGTACTGGGTATCCAGAGAGCAACCGGTTTTGCCGCTAAAGACTGAGGCAAAGAAGGCATTGAGCACCTCTGCCTTTTCCTCATCTCTTGTAACTAAGTTTCCCCCTGCATCCAGTAAAGGATGGAGATTCTCCCTAGTCCTCCTTTTTGTGTTGATGTATTTATAAAAACATTTTTTGTTATCTTTAACAGCAGTAGCCAGATTGAGCTCCAGATGAGCTTTGGCCTTCCTAATCTTGTCCCTGCACAGCCTCGCTACATCCTTATAGTCCTCCTTGGTGGCCTGCCCAATTTTCCAAAGATTATAAACCCTCTTTTTTCTCCTAAGCTCAAGCCACAATTCTCTGTTGAGCCAGGCTGGTCTTCTTCCCCGCTGGCTCATCTTTGGGCGCATGGGAATAGACCGCTCCTGCGCCATTAGGATTTGCCTCTTAAAGAGCGCCCAGCCTTTCTGGACCCCTCTGCCCTTCAGAACCGCCTCCCATGGGACTCCACCAACTAGTGTCCTGAGCAGCCCAAAGTCAGCCCTCCGAAAGTCCAATACAGTGGTTTTACTGGTTCCCTTCCTGGCCCCGCCAAGAATAGTGAACTCCACCATTTCGTGGTCACTCTGCCCAAGACTGTTCCCGACAATCACATCCTCCACCAGTCCTTCTCTGTTTGTGAAGAGAAGGTCTAGCAGGGCACCACCCCTGGTAGGTTCACTAATCAGCTGCGTCAGGAAGCTATCTTCCACGCTCTCCAGAAACCTCCTAGACTGCTTCCTCTGGGCTGTGTTGTGCTTCCAGGATATGTCAGGGAAGTTGAAGTCCCCCACGAGGACAAGTGCAGACGATTTTGCAGCTTCTGTCAGCTGCCTGTAGAACTCCTCATCCGTCTCCTCATCCTGGTTCGGCGGTCTATAGCAGACCCCGACCAGGACACTAGCCTTGTTGTCCCTGCCGATCCTAACCCAAAGGGACTCGATCTTGTCATTCCTAGCCTCGAGTTCTACAACATTGAAAGACTCTCTAATATAGAGAGCCACACCGCCACCCCTTCTGTGCTGCCTGTCCCTTCTGAAGAGCCTATAGCCAGGCATCGCAGCACTCCAGTCATGAGACTGGTCCCACCACGTTTCCGTGATGGCAACCAAGTCGTAGCCTGCCCGCTGCACGATGGCTTCCAGCTCCTCCTGTTTGTTACCCATGCTGCGTGCATTGGTGTAGATGCACTTCAGCTGGGCCTTTACCTTATCCTCCGGCCTTGCCATTGCTCCCCCTGGCACAGCCCCAACAGTCCTTGCTTCAGCCCCATCCCCCTTCTTACCTAGTTTAAAGCCCTATCAATGAGCCCCGCCAGCTCCTGGTAATAAACCTCAGTGACCTGAAGCCCCTTCTAAAAAGGAAGACATTCATTACTGTTCTCAGAAAAGTGGAAATTTTGTACACTTGAGCTTAATCCAATATCAATCAATTCAGTATCAGGCTGCTGTTTCATTTCTATAAGGAGATTATTAAGGACAAGATCATACCATATCCAGTCCTGATTTGCCATGAGAATGTTGTTTCAGACACTCCCCTCAATTATACTTCTTATTTAAAAATATCTCTCAACATGAATCCTAAAGTTTTCTGTTTCTAGTTTCAGGCCATTGCTTCTTGTCATGGCATCCTCTGAGAATTATCTTCTTTATATTTATTGTTACTCTGAAGTTATATATAAACCATGATCACATCCTTCCTGAATCTAGCCTCTAATAGACTATATAAATTCAGCTCCCTCCATGTCTCCACTTACACTTTTTTCTCTAATACTTATATCTTTCTTGTTGGCCTTTGTATTTCTTTATGTTCTCTATTACCTTCCTAAATGGTGCCATTCTTTTGCTAACAAAACCTGCTTTTACCAATGACAGAAGAAAATGAGCAAAGAAAAGGCTTTTTTTTTTTTAAGCTTCTACTTTTCCCTTTACAAAGTCAGAAAGATTAAAGGTAAAATTCATTTTCCACCTGTGCCTTTTCCTATCATTTGACCACCAGGAAAGATCACAAATTGCCCAAGAGTTACAGAGATTATAACAGTAGTTGCTGCCTATAGCAGGTGTTTCATAGTCATTAAGTTTTCCTTTCCAGAACATTTTTCCATGCACAATGGTATAAAATCTAGCAAGAATGAAAGCCAGAGTGGGAAAAACTGAATAGCCTCAGGACACACTTTTTCAGTGGATGGGAGATACGTCCAGTAAAGGTTGGTAGTAACCTCAAGTTGCTGCCATCAAAGATGAACATGTGTCTGTATATAAGAAGCAAAGTGTTCTCAGAAAATCTGCTCTTTCACATGTGAAAATGAGTAAATTTGTAGAATGAGCCGCAGGTGGAATAGTGTTTTTTATCACTTCCCACAGAAACTAGTTTAGTTCCTAATGACCAAGAGCTAAATTCAAAATGTTGTGTTTTTCTCTGTATTTTCATTTTTCTACTCAGAATGAGTATTCTGGGGTCTTTTCCACTTACGCTTTGTATTTCGATGTGAAGTTGTATTGTAATTGGTCTTGTGGTGTAACCCCAGTAGGCAGCAAAGCACCACTCAGCTTCTCATCAGCAGGCAGATGTTCAGCCATTTCCAGGAAAGCAGGGCTCCATCATGCATAACGGCTACTTGGGAAGGCAAACACTGTAACTCTGAATGTCCCCCTTTCTTCCTTCTTTCCCTCATATTTTATTGCTGATCACATCATCATAGAGTATGAAATATCCCTTGGGGTCGGCTGTCCTGGCTGTGTCCCTTCCCAGCTTCATGTATATCTCCATCGTACCACTGGCAGGGCAGTGTGAGAAGCAGAAAACAAAACAAAACAAAACAACTTGAGTCTGTGTAAGCACTGCTCAGCAATAGGTAAGAGATTGGTGTGTTATTGACACTGTTTGCATCACAAATCCAACACATAGCACCATATGAGCTGCTATGAAGAAAACAAACTCTATACAATCCCAATTTGGTCACTAGCTTTGCCAATATCTGTGTGTCCTGGTACAATTAAACCTCCTCATGAAAACACCTGTATTCATCATCTCTGTTCTGCCAAATAGCATTTATTCCTTGGCAATATATCAGAGGCACCTGGTTTCCATTACTTTTTTCTCTGCGCTCTAGATTACTACAGCAGGATACATATATATTTTTATATATTTTTCATGCATTGGAAATTCTGAAAAACCTGTTGAATTTTCTTGGTCCTGACAACCAGCTGATGAGATATCCCACTGTCTGCTTGGAACAGGAAAATGATATGTGTCTGGGATGTGTATTTGCTTGTTTGTTTTTATTTATTTACTTATTCTGTCATTGAGGGGGAGTATGTGGATTGGGAGCATGAGGAGAATCAGAAAGGATCAGACCATTTATTTTTCATTCTTGCATTTCTCTTAGCTTCTGATTTCTCAAATCCATAAGATTAAACCATTTTCTGAATCATGCTCATTCTAAGTTCAAAAAGAAAGAGAAAATCAGGACTGCAAAAAAACCTACATTTCTTCTTCCACATCCATAGTCATCTCTCCCCCCAAGCATTGACTGGGCTCCACAGTGTATAACAGCTGACAGTGTACTTTTATTTACTGTATTCTGCAGCAACTACCAATTCATCTGCAGAATTCACAAGTGGGAGACACATAATACTCATCACTTTGATATATAAACACTACCTAATTATGAGGTGAGTTGAAAATACATATTCCCTGACTAGGAAGCCTCCATAAAATACTGAAGTTGAGGAAGGACTTTCGGCTTTGAGAAAAATAACTTTGTTTTTTCTGTATTATGGAATTCTTTGCCCCATTTTCACAAGTATAAACGTCATATTACAGAATCCACACAATGCCTGTGTGATGTAGTAAAATACTATGGAAATGTGTTGCGGTGGGGATAGAAACGAGGTTAACATACCTAAAGTCAGATCATGGTTCAGAGCTGTCAAAAGTAGCCCTGGTGGCATCAAGATCTCCCCTGTGGCCACACAAAGCATCACCCATGGGGTGCCACAGGCAGCCTGTACCTGCCTATGGGCAGCATGACAGTCTGGTGCAGCACAACAGGTAACAAACCCACCCTAAGGCTGTGCACCTGCCCTTGCAGGGGCTGGTTTTCAGCCCATGTGCAGGGAGCAACAGGGTGCACACCCAGCTGCAGCACCTACACCTGCAACCCTCAGGCCTGTGTGCATGTGGGGGTGTTTGAGTTTGAGCTTTTTTGGATAACTAGGAGGTTTAGAAATTTACTTCTCTAAATATTTTGTGAGTGTCTAGTTCTGTGCTTTACCTGTTGCATTGCTCATATTGATCCTGAATGTATAGCTGGCTGATTGCCTTTTTATTATGCCATTGATATTTCTATAAGTAGCCTTAATCCCAATTTGAGTTAAACCACATGAGTTGAGCAGTTTTCCCCTGCAGCAGTCACTGTCATTCATTTTGCCTTTCCAGGAATAAATACTTGTTACGAAGTAAGCTAATAAAATAGTTTGGTCTTTAGTACAGTATGGTTTGTTGCAGTCAGATCTAGCATAAGGTAGAGGCAATTTTGTCTAAAAAGAAGAGAATTGAGGATCAGAGCTACTTTAATTGAGGGATAAGTAATATGCTAGAGACATGGGAGACCTGTACTCTTCTCAGTTTTCCTACTTATTTGCTCCAGCATCAAAAGCAGGAAAATTTGTTTCCCCAGACCTTTCTTCTCCCCCTGAATGCCTGAGCCTTTGTATTTAAATGCAATAAAGATGGGGCAATGCACTCTGCTCTGTGTTGTACAGCACCTAACTCAGTGAGGCCCCTGGTGGTTTTGAGGCTGTGTAGAGGAACTGAAACAAAATCATTAAAATTTTACCATTCTCCGGCTACAATATGGCTGCTGGCAATTCAGCAGTAAGCACAGCACTGTGACAGAGAGCACAGAGCACTTCTCTACATCTTTTCTCTCACTGGCTTTCTTAGATGCTCCCTAGCTAAGAATTTGCCTGTTTATGCGTATATATATTCTTAGAGTATACAAATCCTCTTTAATCTTGGCACTACTGTTGTCCTGGGGCTCTTGGTTGATAGGAAATGTTTCACTGAGTAACTCTTCCCAGAAGTAGAGTCACCAGACTTCCCAGAAGCATTTTTGTAGTTTTTGAGCAGGTTTGTTAAGCATTTCAAGGAAGGTGAGGGTAGAACAAAATAACCCGAACTGCATATGGTTTCAAGCTATGGCTGTGGGAAAGTAACAAGTTCACTTATTTTAATTTTGATCCCAGTTCTCACTGGAGGGTTTGTTTAGATTTTGCCGTTGATTGTCAAGAAGATACTGTAGAAACGAGAATTGCCTTTGTGGCCTCCAGAAAGTAAATGGCTTTGTGTTTTGTTCTGAGAAATGTTTTGGAGTGCATTTGGATTTGGACCAAATATCTTCACAGAGCAAGAACTGCCTTCTGCCAGGGAAGGCTGCAAACAAACACCATGGCTGAAATTCATCTGAGTGTGGAGAAAGCCAATCTCCGTGATTGCTTTTCTGAAACATTGTCTGCAATACAAAATAAAAATTGCACTCTTCTTTCTTAGTTCCTTCTGAATGCCTTTCTCAGTTCTTGAAAACACTAATTACAAGAACAGATGTAATTGTGTCTTTAAGTGCATTTCAGATCCTTACTGTTGACTTGTGACTTTAAGATGAAGAACATAAAGGCTGGAAGTCTTGGTACCACTGGTTAGAGCTATTTGTTTTGTTATCATTGGCCAATTCTAGCCCAGAGCTAAGAGTTCCTAAGTCTGAGAAGGCCCTTCTAGCTCTGCAGGTGCACAGAAGGCAGACATCCATATGTGCATACACAATGTAACCTTAATTCTCTGCACATGAAATATTTTCTATGGATCTGTAGAAAGCCCAGCATCAGACCTAATTGAAAAGAAACTACTGGAGATACAAATAACCTAGATGTTGTGAATTATCATAGTGAGAACTGTTGAGATGTCCATAAATCTACCTCAGTAGTCCTGCTAGCATGATTCCAAAATGGAGTGTGACTCTTGATGCTTACACAGCTATAGCTGCTATAAGCAGGACAATAGATGGGAATATGAACATATTCTACCCTTTCCTTACAGCTCAGGAAGCCATAGAGACTAAAATGTTGGATGATTAATCAGTGCTATGCATTGCACAAAGGTACAGGGTGGGAGGATGACCAATTCCACAGCCACTTGGCCTGGACTGGATGTGACTATGACACCAATTAGTTGATGGCCAGTGGGAGTCAGGGGATGTGAGGTACCGCAAGGTGATATAGCCGGTCTTTAAAGCATGCTGGTGGGCTCACAACATTTTACTTGAGGATGAGAAGTTTGGCAGCAGCTCACAGCAGCAGGCCTTAGCCACTGCCCTTCCTTGGCCAAAATTTTTGCATCCACTGTCTGTCACCCAACATCCCGAAGGTGGTGCGGTCCCTCCATGCTCAACTCCAAGGCCCCTGTATTTGTAGAGTACATTATCTAAGCTCCAACTGGGGAGATGGAGAGGGCAACTGGGCATTGGCATATCACTTGGAAAACACTGCAGGAACCATAACACAGCTTTTCCATGTAAGTGATGGAGACAGGGGTGCTGACCTGCAATGACAAGCCACTGACATCTGCATGAGACAGCGCGGTGACTTGCAAAGGAGTCTACAGCCAAGGAACCAAAGGTTTGTGGGTTGGCTTCCCTTCAGAAAGCTTCAAAGCACATGTGCAATGATGAGGTTGGGCACAAGCAAATAGCCTAAAACTAACTCACAGACATTTCTCTGAACTACTTATAACAGAGCTGACAGATTCAACACAAATCATTTCAACTAAGTGACCCACTTCTGCAGTGCCAAATGACTTGTAAAGACAGCTGTAACCCCTGTGCTTGTGAGCTGAGGCCTTTTCATGCAAAAAGCCCAGAACCTTCAGGCAGTGCAGTGCTCTATCAGCTTTTGGAGTAGAAGGTGACTTCTGTCATTGCCCAGGTATGAATGGACATGTAAACTGAGAACTTGCAAATATTAGTGAACTGTCACAACATTCATCTTTGGAACTGCTACTCCCATCTTCCAAAAGCCTAATTCAGATCTGGGTTTCAGTAGCCCTATGTCAATAGAAGTCCTGATTTACATCAATGTTCAAGACCTAAAAGTCCACATTTTACCATACATTCTATTGAGTGAGAAAATAAGCAGATTGGCACTTTTATTACTACATCCTCTGTGCCTTGATGAAAAAATACAACATAGTTGTCATTCATGAGATAGCATGATGGCAAAACACAGTGAAGTTTCTCCATGATCATTCTTACTGAAACAGAAAACAGGGATGGAAAGCAAAAACTTCAATTTTGCAGAATGCCATTTTCAGTTCACTCCAGAACATCATTACTACATAACAAATGTGAGCTGGCAAGCATCTGCTTCTTAGCAGAAAGTGAAGTATTTTGTTGGTGCTTGGGATAGTTTAATATCTGTGATAAATCATCTGTAGGAGGTAGGAAAGAAGGAAAAAATTGCCATAGAGCTCATGCTGAGAAGCGCGATTGGTTGAGCCTGCTTAGAATTCAAAGCAGAATTTCTGCATTCGCATTAGTGCCAGGAGCTTTGAGACATCACACCTCAGGAGCCAAATTTTATTCCACATAGAAATTTAGCCATCTAAAAAATAAACCCTTCCCTTCCCTTCCCTTCCCTTCCCTTCCCTTCCCTTCCCTTCCCTTCCCTTCCCTTCCCTTCCCTTCCCTTCCCTTCCCTTCCCTTCCCTTCCCTTCCCTTCCCTTCCCTTCCCTTCCCTTCCCTTCCCTTCCCTTCCCTTCCCTTCCCTTCCCTTCCCTTCCCTTCCCTTCCCTTCCCTTCCCTGCAAAATAAAACATCCTGCTAACGGAACCACATGAATACCTACAGAATGAAGAACATGGGTCAGCAGGAGGAAGAAACAGGGAGCTACATCAAAGCAAATGTAGCAACAAGTCCGAGAGTAGATTTTGACAGCCTGATCTGGAAAAAGGGAGCTTGTGCCAGCATAGGAGAGCTCAACTGCTTTGCCATATTCTTAGATTACATAATAACAGAGCATAA
The DNA here is from genome assembly GCF_963932015.1 of Anas acuta. Taxonomy (NCBI): domain Eukaryota; kingdom Metazoa; phylum Chordata; class Aves; order Anseriformes; family Anatidae; genus Anas; species Anas acuta. The sequence continues at coordinate 149,567,917 of NC_088980.1, forward strand.
ATAGACAGACAAGCAGAGGTAACCACAGATACAGAATAAATACAAGATCAATGATCCATTCCACACTTGAAAGATGTCATCCATATGACCTTGGCACGTTAAAAGCCAGTAACATCTATGCCTTATGCTGATCTGTAACAAAAATAACTGAAAATAACAGCTGAATCTGATCTGGGAATAATGTTGTCCCATTTTATATCTGAAAATGAGGCAAATCTCTAGGGGATCGCTTTCAGGGGATTAAAACCTACATTCCCCGGAGAAAGTGTGAGTAAACAATGAGGTGAATAGGTTGCTGTTGGGGCTTAGCTTACCATCATGATTAAACTGACTCCTTATCCAGTGATGCCTGCAGGATTCACGGAGGGAGAAGGAGAAAGCTCAGACAGCAGCTTTAACCAATAGGGTAATGTTCAGATGATTTTGTCACAGTAAAGGAAATCCTGGGGCCCTTCTGTGTCTGTGTGTGTGGGACTTGCTTTTTTGTTTGTTTGTTTTCTTTTTTCTTTTTTTAAACCCTGTAACAAATCAATGTAAAATGCATATACAATTTCTGGTAGCGAGGAATTAAGTTCTAGTCTGCATTTCACTGCATGTTTTTAATATATATATATTGTATTGTATACAAGCTTAAAATACTGAAGACAATTATGTTACTTGTCAGACTGACAGTGGGAACAAAAATCCAAATGTGCACAGTCCTAGAGAATTGTTAAAGTCAAGTTATAACCTAAATAAGAGGTTTGGTACCTAAGGGTAATGGTATAAGGGTAATAATGGTACCTAGGGGAGCATTTGGGACTGGAGTTTGCTGTTTTTAGCTAGTACCCAGACACCTGTCTCTCTGCAATCTCTTGAAATTTTCCCTTCTGTGTGGAAGAAAAGCCCTTTCAACAGAGAAAACATGCTAACAAGTCAGTCTGGAAAAGTCAATGATGTTGTTCTGTTCCTGTATGGTTAGTTTGCCATAAAAGCTAATGAGAGTGACCTGCTGGTGCATAAACTTTTGCTGCTGGCCAGAAGCCAGTCCAACCTTTTTCTCACAGTTTAAACTCTTGGGCATCAGGTTCTTCCACAGATTCTTCCTTTCTGACAAAAAGGATTCTCATTAAGGCAGGAAGAAAGCAAACGGGAATTTCCTTATTACCATAAAAATCCAGAAAAGCAGGTGTGTGGATTTTCCTTAGAGCTTTGGAGCTATTTTAGAGAAAATAAGAGCTTGCTAGTCTTCTTTCTCAGCAAGAACAGAAGGCTCAGATGGGTCCCAGGCCCCTGATTCCCGGTGCACTTTCAAAGGAACCAGGTAGAAAGTAAGACCGAGCTTACAAGAATGTCTGCTGACTTTTCACATTTTAAGATGCCAGGCAGTGGTGCAGCTTACTGCAGGCACACTCCATTTAGAAGGCTAGCTCCTTAGCTGGATTGCCCCTGTGAGAGTCCAAACTTTGCTTTGGATTTCTGTCAGGTGTGGTTTCCAGACTCCTTCTCCCTAGAATTGGGGAATGCCCATGCCCAGGTGCTGGCCAGGGGCTGCATGGCTTCTGTGGTGGCTCCAACAGCCCCATGGCAGGGCCCAGCTGAGCCCAGCACCAAGCTGGCGGCGCCTCAGGGAAAACAGATTTCTGAAAGGGCAGAGCGGGCACAGGCCGAGGAGGAGGCCCAGGGCGAGGGAGAAGCAGCAGAGGGCCCAGGCCCCAGGAGGAGGAGGGCAGGAGGGGCTCCAGGCCCACAGGCAGCAGGGATTCCCCGGCAGCCCTGCAGAGCCCCCGCTGGAGCAGATCTCCACCCTGCAGCCCGGGGAGGGCCCACGCCGCAGCAGGGGGACATTTCCTGAGGGAGCTGGGCGGCCTGGGGAAGGGAAGAGTTTAATTTTTCTTTCTGTTTCCTACTGTCCAAATCAATAATTATTTTTAAATTATAATTAGCAAGAAATTACTCTTCCTCAAACACAGTCTGTTTTGCCTGCAATGATAGGTGGGAAGTGATCTCCCTGTCATCATCTTGAACCTTGAGCTTTCTCTTCCTAGTTTCTTTCCTCAGCAAGTTGAGGAGGGGAGTAAGCAAGCAGCTGGGTAGGTGCTTGGCTGTTACCATGGCTAACACATCACAGCACTGTGGGATGCAAGGGAAGGGACAGACCTGCTCTGTCCTTACCTGTAGCTAGGACGTAGCCAGAACATTAATCTCATCTGAAAAGACCACGAACACAAGCTGGCTCCATGCTTCTAAAGTCCATCAGTAGAAGCGAGACAGTTCAAGCTGACTGTGGGAAATAATGAAAAGCCTTTTTAATAGCCACCTAAGGAAGGTTCCTGATGAAAATCCTTCATACAGATGTTCTTTCATCAGACCAGACTCCTCCAAAATATTCCCATGGCTAGCAGGTTTTTTCATTTTTTTATACCAGACTTTCATCCAGAATGCTGAAAAAGCAGTGACAGGAGTCTCATGGAGTTCCTCCTGCCCACAGCCTCCTGTGGGATTTCAGGAGCCTCCTGCTCCACATTTTCCAGGCCCAAGCTATCAGGTGCAGTAGTTACTGTGGCATGCTTTGGAAGTAAATTGGAAACTCTCTGAACAACAGAGTGCATGGAAGCATTGCCTGGTTAAAGCTATCAAAGAAGCTGATAAACTGTACTGGTGCCTTTGGAAATGACTCTACCAGTGCCTTTCAAACTTACGTCACATGTTTTATTAATAGATGTGCATCTTGAAAGCTTTTACTTCTCCTCAGTAGTTTCCTAATGTACTCTCCAGTGCATTTCCCCAAGTTATCAAAAGCATTTTGCCTTTTGGGCATCTTGGGCAGAAGAATATTCCATTAAGGGCTGGCAACTTGAAGCTCTCCCAGGATGGCATCGCTCTTGCCCACGCCTGGCATATTGCTTAGCAACGCCAATGAACATTTATTGCACATCCTGCTATTTATGTTTCATGCTTCACATGTTGACTTTCTCTCCTGCCTCCAAGTTCCTGTGATGGAACTGCTGTATGTTGGATGCCACAATAGTGAAGGACAAACACAAGCCCCCATTCTGTCCCTGAAAACTAAGTAAGCAGCTGACTTCACCTGCTGTAACAAGCCTGTCAGCTTTTGCTGCTTGTTGTTATGGAAAGTTGCAGCACCTGATTAATATCAAGTATACACTCATTGTTAAATTACAGCTATGTTCAGAGATGCAGGAATTACAATAGCTCTCCACCATTACAGCTGATAATGATTCACCTAGGGTTCTTTTTATCATGGTAATGCATAACATTTCATACAGATCCTGCCTTCAATGTCTTTACTGTCAGTACACCCCAAAAGATCTCCTTGCCCTTTGGTGTTCCTCTGTGTGACTGGTACAACTGTACCTCCACACTGCTGTTCCCCACATGTACTTCGGAGGAGCACAACTGACTGGGAAAGACTGGGCAGCAGGAGGCATATGTAGCTAAAGGTGACCAAGAACACCAACCCCACCCAGTAATTGCTGGCTACATTTTTTTTTCTTTTTTTCTTTTTTTTTTTTTTTCAATATTTTTGCTTTTTACACTTTTCTAACATCTAGTAAAGGGTGTACACAAATAGAAAGCCCAGACTGACATCACAATGTGCTATGCTATGGTGCAGCAGCTGGACTACACATAAAAGTAATAAGGTGTAGGATTTTCTGTCTGAGGGGCTTCACATTTTAAGTATGTGACTCTGTTTATAGCTGTTTAGAGTTCAGAAGAGAAATTTACCCACCTACCCCCAAATGAATGCTTCTTAGAGAGGAAGGAAAGAAGTTCTCTTTAACATCCAGCTGAATTTCTTCACAGTGAATTAAAATGTCTAGCAGAGAGCAAAAACTATACATATTGAATATAAATAAGACATGGAAACATAAGGGAAAATATCAATGATAATTCTCTGAAATGTTATGGGCTAGATTCACAGAGGTGTATGAAAACCTCTTTTTGCTCTCACTTCAGTTAGAATCTCTCAGATTTCACTTTGGGATTTGGGGTTTGACTTTAAAGAACTATTTCTGGAAGCAGCTGAGATATGTTCTGGGAACCAATCCCAGTAATTGAACGTGAAAAATAAACTATGACAATATACCTGATGCACTATTTCCATTTTCCTTATGCATTTGACTGGAAAGAAGATGAGAAAGAGAATCTATGAAATATTTTAGATTAATTTAAACTAGCAATCTGTAAAATAATAAATAAACAATATTGGAAACTGTTTCTTTAACATAAAGAATCAAATTCAACCTTGATGTAAGTAGAAATTATTTCTGTATGTTGTCAAATATTACATTTCTGGTGAAGAATACAATAGCTTTTGGGATACAGAATAAGAATATTTGAATAGAATAAGGATATTAAATACTGTTGGGAATACAGAAAAAAAATAATAAAATAATACAAATTACAGTATATAAAAATGGGTCAGTTACTGCCATTACAAGATAAATGAAAGCGTAAGAGTGACAAAAAAAAATCTATTATGAGATTCAGGAAGCTCAATTTATCACAGTGTTAAGTGCTGTGAGTTAAAGTATATGCATGCAAGGTTCAGGTTTTCTACAGAAATTGCAGTGAAGTTAGACATTTTGTCAATGTTTCTTTCTAAGTTTTCAATGCACATCTAAGTGAAATGGCTACATGACGCAGATAAATTTTTTAAGTTGTTTGGGTGTTATCTTGAAAGAATCGATGCAGATTTGAAAGTTAAAAATGGATCACTAGGAGAAAAATAAGTGCAAGGGAGAAATTGCCATGTGTATCTAACTGTACCTTACTAAATTCTATAAGCCATGAAGTAAGCCTCCTCAACAAAAATCTGAACAGTAACATCCTATTCAGGATGTGAAACAAATATGGAAAACAATGTGGACATATGTTCATATGTTTCTTTTTTTTTTTTTTTTTTTTTTTTCCTTCTTCTGCCAGTGTATGCAGGTAGGAATGAATGGACAGGAGAAGATGACCGTGTCCCAAATCCATTCAGCTGGGGGGAAAGTTGCAGCAGAGAGGTGAGGATTTTGATTGGGTCTACTTTGGAAACTAAAGCCTTTGCATTCAGTTGTACTTTGGTGGTGAAATACCAGTCCTGAAATCACAGTTGTCACTCCCACTGCATGGAGTAGCTCCAGGTGATCAAGGATACATTTCAGTCTTTCTTCTTTAACAGCAAAGACAAGCCCCACAGTAGACAGAGTTCATAAATACTAAATAGTGATCAAGAAGTAATAGCCAAACACCATCTGTGACCAGAAACAGTTCTCTGACATCAAGAATAACTGGTAAGAACAGGACAGAGAAAGGTGAAGTGGTATTACAAGAACCCAGAGGAAAATATCTTTCAAATCACTTTGATCCTAAATAACCTGAGCTTATATCTGCCTCAAGCACACATTTGTTAACATATTCCAAGTTGCTGGTGGGAGCTCAGCGTGCCTGGAAAGCTCCGTTGGTGCCATCACACCATCTTTCAGCATAGAAGATTTCCAAGGCCAAAGGCATCTGAAAACAGATAACCCATGGAGTTGAAATTTCAAATACAACTTGGGCTGCTGGAGACTACCACAGATGCCAAAGAAAAACATGTGTAAGTTTTCAGTAAATTTAGGGTATAAAGATTTTAAGTCAAATGGGAATCACTGGTACTCTGAAAGTATGGGTTAAAGTGGTGCGAACCTTCAGGAAACCTTGTATTCCTCCAGGTCTCCCAGAAAAATATTTTACAGAAGCTGATAAATACTTCTGCTGCAGAAATATTCTTTCCCTCAGAAGACTGCAGAAAGTGCAAATTGTTTTTAAGACAGACTCACCACCTCTTTTTTTTTTTTTCCGGTAGAATTCCAAATATCTGCTGACACCCTCAGGCAGAAAGGCAAATTTTCTTCTAGTTTAAAAAGAGCGTGCCTCCTTCTCTCTGTAAAAAAGAATCTCATCCAAAGTAACCTAGGAGGGGAGTTAGCTCACTTTACTCAACTCCTTTGCAAAAACACCCCTAAGTAGCTCTTCTGTGGTATCCACTGCTCAGGGCGGTGGCTGTGGGCCACAGCTCCTGCTCTTAGGAACTTAGGAGTGTTCCCTGTTGCCAGTGAAGCATTCAAAGTCAAACAGGATGGCAAGGATAATTATGTCCCTGCCGCGATGATTGATGTGAGCCATTCTACTAGACAGCAAGAACTTTCTTGAAGGAAAAGAACTGATGGTGACTATTGGAGGAGAAAACAGGACTGAAAGATTAGGTCCAAACTATAATTTGAGCCATCACTTTGCATTGGTCTGGAGAACCCTGCAGTGGTATAAAAATGAGTCTATTCTTCTCCAATCAATAGTCAAATAAAGGACCAGTGGGAAAAGAAATCATGGGAGCATTTTAAGGCCTTCAAGGAAGGTGCAACAGTGCAAAGAATTGCTTGATAACATCCAAGAAATAAATGAACTAAAAAACACTAGTGTATTTATCTGGTGGGCTCATTTGCACAGATAATTACTCTTTAAAACTTGTGATACTTTAGCTAATGTGTGTCTCCAACTCTTTTTAGTTCGAGAGGAAGGAAGGGGGGTGGAGAGGGGAAGAATCTAGCAAAGAAAGAGAAAAGAGAGTGAAGCTGAAAAGTCAAACCAGAAAAAAAAAAATGCAGGTTGAAAGGTTAATGGATGCAAATAGCTCAACTGGGGTGCTGCATACTAAAAACTTGCAATCATGCTGAAGAAGGGAATAATCAAGAAAGGACAAAAGATAAACATACTGGGACTTTGCAAAGGCACAATTAAACTCACTGATGTTTCCTTATGGGGATAAATCCAGTGTAAATATGGTCCAAATTTGGAAAATATGATTTGCCACCTCCTTCTTTTTTAGAAACAATGAAAACATTTCTGCTCTTCTCATTTTTGTATAAACAAATGTTTATACAAATATTGCCAGTTTCATACATCCAGTTTTAATCCAATAGCTTCCAAGTACTTCCAAAGCTAAATGTGAACACAACAACTGTTAAATTCTGTCAATTTACCCTTCCTAGCTAATGAAGTTTAGGGGTAAAAGGTATAAATGCAATGTTTGCAGACTGATTCATGAATGGACACTGGCAGTAGTGAGAGCCTATGAACAAACAGTACAAGTGGGCACAGAAGAAAAGAGCAAAAAATGTGTTGTATTTGAACAGTTTGGTTACCAGGTCTGTACACAACTGTGTTGTGTATTGCAGAGTGAGAACTGTGCAGCAGCAGAAGGACTGGATCTGTGCTAAGCATGCCAGCCAACTGTGTTGTACCTGAACGGAGGCGTCTGGCAGTGGCTCTGCATGACATACACAGGCTGTATTCTGTTTCCAAGTGAAGTTTCATTTGTTCTAAACTATGAAACCATAAACAGAATGCATTGATAGAAATGCGTAAGGGAAGTGTGGTCTTCTGCAATTTAACAGCACCAGTGGCACGTGTTCTGCACCACATGCGGGAGGAGAGGTCACAGCACTCTGAAGCTGAGCCTTCCACCTTCCCAGCTACTGGCTGAAATGCTTTGAACCCTTCCAACATGAGAAACTGCATATGTGCATCCCTTAGACGTTGCAGTATGAGATTCAAGGAACAGAAAACTAAATTTATGTGTTTAGTAATCATGCAAAAAGCTTTTAAGCATAGGTCAGGATAAGATAAACAACACACCTCCATCTTACTCCATTAAATGTGTATAATTTTCTCAGTGAAAGCCATATGGCATCCCAAAAATCTTTCTTTTTACTGCTTCTCTCATTCATTTTTTATTTTTTATTTTTACCTGTCTGGTCACTCCTTAGCTGTGGATTATGTTCTGTCATGGAAGAAGCAGCTTTTATCAGTTTTTATACTCATGAAAGCTTCTCAGGTGACTATTTGTAATTGAAAACATCTTGGACCCTGATAAAGTTACTGGGTCAAAAGAACATGAGATGGGATGTTTTGGTGAGAGACAAATGGAGACTTCCTCTAAACTGCTTCTAGACAAAGGCTTTCAGGTTTAGCATGTCTTAAAAAGTTGGGGTTTATCAGACCATGCACTGTGGTCCTGACATATTCAAGAAAATGAGACTTTGTTTTCCATTTCCATTGTTTTCTTTCTTAATGAAAGAGTTTCCAGGAATACCAGTCCCCTAAAAAATGCCACCTGGTAAAGTAGAAAAGAGTATTTAACCAAAACAGTTCACTGTAAAATTTCTTATTTCAGACAATAGCAAATCCCATAAAAAAGGGAAACAAACAAACAAACAAAAACCACAAAAGCATACAAACAAACAAACAAAAAACATATTCAGAGCTCAATACCAGTGTTTTTTTTCAGTCTACCATATAGTGGCATATGTTCAACACCCAAGTCTGACCTTTGATACTTACTTGTCTCAGCAAAAATCAGATTTCTGATACGTGTGGATAAAAAAAGGAAAAAAAAATCTTATTTCCCAGATTATTTTTTAATACTTAAAAAAAAATAAAAGGCAAAAAAGCAAAAGAGGTATCTAATGACTCTGCATGGGTTAAAAATACTGCCTGTAAAAGGAAAGTCAGAGATCAGCCCCAGAGGTTCACAGCATGCTTTATAGAGAGGGTTTTGCCCTAAGTTTGCCTCTCTAAAGGCAAAGAAAAACAAACTCCGGTATGAGGCTGGTACAGACCCATAAATGTGCTTCCAAAGCAAGGTGGTTAAGGTAAAATAATATTAGGATCATTCAAAAATGATTAGAGGTTGCCCTAGGGGAAATGAAGTACAAGGGCTGGACAAACCTTGATGGGCTGAGGGACCTTTACTCAATCCAAGAGTGACTATACAGTTTCCTTCTAATAAGCCATCAATTTATTCTGCTGAAATCATGTGGTTTCAAGGTCTGAAAGAGGCTATTAGTCTTTTTTCAGCAAACCCAGTAGTAAGTAAAAGCTAAACTCTGACTCAAAAACACCTGCCTGAACCAAAGTGCTACTCAATGCATTACATGAAGCACCTTTAAAGAATTTGCTCCTTCAAAGGGAGAGAAGATGGTAGCGTGACAGTCTGTGTAAGCAAGAAAAACAGCACTATGTGCAAAGTCTCCAAGAGTAAACAGCAAAACAAGCATTTAGGGGTTTATATTTTTCCTATATAACTCCCACACCAGTAAAACAACCCTGAAAATGAATCAGCAGTATTACCTCCCAGCATCAGCTAGCTGCTCCCTTAGGAAGGAATTCCTCGCAGGGGGGAGGGATTCTCCTTCTCCTGTATACTTAAATTCATCTTTTCCTTTTTTTTAAATACAGAACATCCTGCTCTCTGTTCTCACCAAGGGAAAAAAAAAAAAAAAGAAAAAAAAAAAAAAAAGAAAAAAAAAGTGAACAAAATAAAACAAAGAACCAATGAGGTCAGAATTTAGTGTTCTAATCATAAATGAGGGTAATAAGAGGCTATGAGGGAAGTCTCTTAAGTGCTAGACTATCGGTCCTATTGAACCTTTTTTTTTTTTTTTAGGTTCTGGTAAGGAAGTGTATTAGATGATTTACTCTTACTTTAGACACTGCATTCCCCTTAGCAGAACCTGATCTGTAGCTGTCTACAGCCTGCTTCTAACAGCACAGCCCCATGTCAAACCAGAGGGAAGAAGAGTTGAGTATACCCAATGACTCCGTTTGGCCTCAGCATTTTGAGATGGTTTATTTTGTTCAGAATGGCTTCCAGCAGCAGCTGCAGCTAATGCCAACACTGTACCGGGTCTGACTGAACTGGCAGGACATTGTCAGCTCCGGCTGCAGGGCTGGTGGCAGTAAGGTGGTGAATTGTATAAGTGGGAACTGCAAGTGGGGAGCTGGGCACTGCTGACAATGTGCTGTGGAACTGCCACTCTTTGTCCAAAGCTTGTGATATCTCTAGCAATGCCTTACATTTAAGGACTGCTGAAATTACATTTCTACTTTGCTACTCTGCTGATTTTTCTCACATCCTCCTTCCCTATAGCAAATCCCTGTTTATCCTCCTAATCTTCAAAGGTCTCCAGTTACTTCTGCCCTACCTGCCCTTCTTAAAAGTTAGCAACTAGGTTAGCTCCTTCCTTTGCTTTTTAGGTGCCAGTATTGTTAATTCCCCTTCCCTGACCCAAGTTCTTTTTGGCCACCTTTGTGTGAGATAAATACCATTTTAATTTAAGGCCATCACCATGCCTGCACCTCAAAGATCACTTTGGCTTAAAGCAGCAGCTTCCATGCGAAACCATCTGAACTGCTACTGCATTGGCATCAAACTGGTTGACTGGGAACCATAAGCACGGTCAATTTGTGTTAGCTTTGCACTGTTCTCATTACCGCTAATGCTCTTGTTTTCCACGAGTCCTTGCTTGTTCATTTCCTTCTCCTCTTATAACTTCTCCGAAAACTCAAGTTCTTGGAGCCCGGAGTTAAGAGTCCACTGTGCAGTGGGATGAGACCTGGCCAACACTCAGTCTGTCTGGCATACAAAGAAGGGAAGGGTACCTTATGTTTAGGGCTGCTAGTGAAAAAGTGTGAACTAAGCTCTGAAAAAAAGTTTTTAGCTGTCTACAGATGATAGGATGGTAGCCTTTATCCTACCAGTTTACACAGTCTTTTGAAGAGATGGATATTCTGACATTTTAGCCTGTTTGCAGCATAGACATGTAGAGGTGGTTGTTGTTGTTTGCTTCACAGCTTCATCTGCCTCAACCTCTGCCCTGTAGGGCTCACCTGAAAACACAAGGCAGCTTATTCAGCTTTCCGGTTTAAGAAACTCTTCTTTGAAGAGATGCAAAGAGGCTTTCAAAGCAGTTAAAGAAGCAATGTTAAGACACTTAATGTTAAGGCACCTTCCTTCTAAATTATCTCTGGGTTGCAGAAGGGCTAGAGTATTTGTACATGATTATGGTGTGCTGCATCTGCTGGGGAAACTGTAATTTTGTAGGTTCCTTGTGAACTGTACTTTCTGTACTTCAAAATATCAAAGACCTCATACTTGACTCTTAATGTTCTTTCAAACTCAACTTGCTATTTCTTAATCTTCTCCTTAGCTGCCACCCACCTCCCTGCCTGCTGTTGTCAAACCAGTCATTATTAACAGGGACAGAGGATGAGCAGAGCCTGCATTGGCACGGACTGAGTGATACCACTCCTGCGGCACTAACCATTTTGGTGCTGTGTTGCTCTCTGAGGCTGACAGGTAGGAGGAGCTCAGTGGATCAGCAACAACCCACTCCTGCAGCACTCACCCTTTTGTACCTGATCCACCTGGGCTGCAGACTTGCATGGACACAGCTGAAACCCTGCATGCCAGTATGAAGCAGGAGAATGCTTCTCATTTCTAACATCATCCAGAGTGACCAACCAAACTGCTCTGCACAGTCCTATCTACCAGGGCAGATGCCTGCTTGGGCAGTAGTCAGATGGGAAGGGAAGAAGCCCCGTTTCTGCCAGGCAATAAACCAGTGCAATGTAAAGACCTCACCAGCTCTGTACAACAGCTTGAACCTCTTGTACTCTGTTTTTTATTCCCTGCTTTTCTGTAGATTTCCAGTGCCATCTTTTCTGTACTTTCATTATCCATGCATACAGGAATAATTCTTTCTTCTTTCCTACCTTCCTTATGAAGATCATTCTGTTAAAGTCTAAGTTGTTCAGGTCTACAGTAGTGCAGCCATACAGATATTAAAAACCAGATAGACACAGACAAATCATATACATTAGGGTAAATGTGGATTTTACTTTGCCTTTCACTTGTCATTTATGCCATTGACTACAGGTGCATTAGAAAGTCTTGAAAAATCTCATTGGTCTCCACAGTACCAAATCTTGTTCCATTCTGACAAGTCATCTCAGAAGCTGAGGCAAAAGAAAGGAGGGTAAAAAGGAGCAGGGTGTCATTGGAGAAACATATTTAGGGAGACTTAAGAAGCAGAATAGTATCTATTCTTGCTAGAAAGGTCCACCTGTCCTGCCCAACACTAACAGCTAACCTATACATTATATGTGCCAGCCTCTCCCTCAGCAGCAGCCACCCAGGGTAGTTTTTCAGCCTGCAGAATAGGCACTAGGCTGCAATAGGTTTCCTACCTTTCTTTCCAATGCTAATGCTTTGAATATTTGTGCTCTTCTTCATGTAGATTTAATATCACTTATTGTAGTAATATTGCTACTAATGAAATAAAAAGCTGCATGACTCAGGCACCTCCTCTGCAAGGACCTTGAATAACTGGAAAAAGATGCAATTTATGTGCATGAAAGAGAAACAATTTTGCTTTCTAACAAAGGGTGAAAACTGCATCATCTTGTTCATGCAAGTAACTTGACTCATGAGAGCCATCTCGCTAATGTGAAGGGTACAGCTCATGCTAGTACATTTGTTCGTGTAGTACTTGCTCTGTTTCACACTGTTCGGGAGTTGTTACAGTATGCTTCTTCAAAACCACATTGTCAACTGCAGCTCCAGCACAGCTTTTAACTGACAAGTGACAACTCATAAGCTACCACTCACCAAATCCATAGGCAAGGGTGTGCTCTAACCCTCCACCCACCCACTCCCCACCTACCTTGTACTACAGAACTTTAGTTTTCAGTTCAATTTGCAGCAGTTGACATGGGACATTCAGCGACTGCTGCCAAGAAGCAACTGCCATGTAATCACTTCAGCATCTGCAGAATTGGTCCATTAGATGTTTAATTTATAAATGCTGTGTTGGACCAGATAGCCTTTAGTGAAGGGTGTCCACAACAGGATGACTGCAATGTGAAAACTGAAGAACATGTTGATTATTTTTTTTTCTCCGATGTATTTGAAAATACAATTCAGCATGTGCTAAATTAATGATCAGAGGCATGGATCAGATGGTTGGTACAGGAAAATGAATCCACGCGCCATGTGCCTGTTTCTGCTGTGATGTGTTGGTAATTAGTTTAAATATATCTGTTACATCTGTTGATTTTTGGTTCTGCTGTTGAGTTATAATCCAATCTGCAGCATTATTTAAGAAATAATTTAGCTCCATACTGCAGCAAAATTTATTATAATACTGTAAATAAAGCAAAATGAAGACTGTCTGAATCTCAGGGTTGTAACAATATGAATGGGGAAGGATAACTCATGTTAAATGCACACATGAAATATCATTTAAGCTGCCACGCTGCTGGGTTTCTTCATTATATCCGAAGCAACCTTTAAGATTATGCAACAGCTGTAAATATAGCACTGAAGTAATTCACGGTTATGAGAGGATTGACAGAAGCATTGTCTTTCTTAATTCTTCAGCTATCAGACTAAGGGAGGCTTTGTTGATCCAGCAGCAGCAGCCTTCTGCCCTCCGGTACGATTCCCACTTGTGCTGAGCACCCTGTAAAACTGAAGCATGAGCTGAAAAAAAAATGTGAATTTATCTCCTTGTACACTCTAAACAAAATTTGGTACTCTTTGTGACTCCTGATTGCTTTTTTGTTCATAAACACTGAGCTAAGCACTGTGTCGGAGCCTGGTTGCCCATAGAGACCTTAGGTCTGCACTGCTGTCCCTATCTAGGGCAATGCTCAAGCACCTGGCACTGTGTAATCACGCACAGGTGCTTCCCTAAGCCAGAAACCCCTAAATATGTCCATACCCAAGAGATCTTTACTTTTTTTTTTTTGGTCAGATCAGCTTGCAAATGTTCCCTTCCATTCTATTCTAGTAAAACTGTGTTTCCACAGTGCTAAAAAAAAAAATCACTGGTCTGGGCTAATTTCAGTCTGTTTTCAGTTAAATCCTCTAGGTCCTGCTACAGTATACGGCTTTCCACTCTCTTCCTCTGTGTGCCTCATATATTAGAACTACATTAAAAAACTATAGGTTTGGTTAAAAACAAACAAAACAAAACAACAACACACAAACAAACAAACAAAAAAGAAACACACCAAATAATAGTTCTGTGACCTGTCAGGGATTTGCAGACTGGGGTAAAAAGTGGCAGATTTTATGTTTAAGACTCTAATTTTGAGATCAATTGTCTAAGATGATTGCCTTCCCTTGCATGTCCTGCTGAAGGTAAGATCCTCGGGTTGCAAATACTGGGGCTCATCTGGAAGAAGTCAAAGAGGACACTGCCCTCCTTTGGGGACTGGCTGGCATCAGAATCCACTCTCCAGGTGTGTCTCAAATGGTCCGAACACTTTACCTTTTAACGGAAAATTACGCCTTTCTTTTTTTTTTTTTTTTGTCAGTCAAAATTTGTGGTGTATTTATGACAACAATCATTTAAATGGAAGGAAGCTGGAGCACAAGCTTAACACTTTAAATGGAGCTGGGCCAAAAATTACTTGTCTGCTACAGGATGTACTTTAAAAGTATATCAAAATCTGGCTGACCTTGGTAGTTCAGGATTTAATCTGCAAAATCAAAATGGGTTCAAACTGCTTCTCATTCCATGAACATTTTAGAAATTGAAAAACAGTATCAATTCATATCAGAATACAGCAAAGGTTTCTCCTAGGAATGAAAAAGTGGAGGAAGAGGAAAAACATACTCAGAGTACAGGGTAGTAGTCTGAATCAGATAAATTTAAGAGTAAGAGTAATCTTTAGGTTGTCATATCCCTGAGGACTGCTACAGAACTGGTCTCATATAACTGAGTGGAAAAACCATCTTTCTTGAAATAGATACAGTCTTAAAAAATGGTTGTTTTGAAAAATGCATTTTCTTGGAGGAGAAGGAATTGCAGCAGAAGTGAAGTTTCACCTTTAACCTTTGTAAATAGCTCTACTTTAAGTTCGGTAGATCTTACACACAAAAACAAAGCTGCAGTATGTGAGCACGGGTGATTTTTTTATTATTATTATTATTTCAACAACAATAAACTAGAGATTTCAGTAAGCATGCTCAGAAGCTTTACTTTTAAAATTATTGAAAATTTTATATGACTATTGTACTAGAGGGATTCATATTTCTATTAACATTTCAGGAGCCAAAAGTACTTATTTTCCCAATAGATATTTTATATTCTCCTCTTGGCTGGCTTAAATGAAATATTTTTCTTCAGTGTTTAAGAATGTAGATCAAGGGAAAAATTGTTCGTGTTGCTGTTTTTGTTTGTTTGTTTATTTTTTCTTGTGGACTAAAAAGAGCTTTTATTTGACTTATAAATTTAGGACAAAGCCAGGAAGTAATCCAACCTACTGCAGTCTCAGTTGCATACTATTTAGATTGTCACATTCACAGAAAAATAAATACTTTGGCAGCTGCATTTATCTTTCCTACAGCTCTGAATAATTTTAAAAGAATCTTCAGGATGCAGTTAAATTTTACAGATTTCAAATATCTTTCAAAATTTTAGGTTGTGAATATAGCTTATTTGATGAAGAGATGGATCGCCAAGTCATTAGACAGGGATGGGTTGAGAATACTTGACCCTTGGCAAAATTACCTTGTCACTTCTGCGTGTATCAAAGATGGATCTGACTGTGTTATGCTCTCCATTATGGCATCACTGCTTCCCGTTGCTTAATGAAAGCAGAAACAGTCTACCTAAAATATTCTCCTCTGTCAAAAGTTTTAATCTTGTTTCTATGCAAATAATGCGTGTGCACAGCCACTAGTGCTACTGCCATTAACTAGGGATAAACCTCGAGCTTTCAGCTCTGGAAGTATAAATCTGCACAATTGGAGCAAAAGCAGCAATTCTGTCACATGCAATTAAATAACAGGCTGCTATAGTCACTGTTACTAACCTCGGGAAGGGGGCAAATCTGCATGCATTAAACATTTTTTGTTATATTGAATATAGAGGTGCTAGAGACTGCATTTGATCAGTATAAAAGGATAAGAATCAAGTGTGGCATGAAGAGACGTTGCACATACCTTTGCTTACAAGCATGTCTGTCTCACTGTTGATTTCTTCAACTGTGCTACTGTCATTAACTACCATAGCTGTGTTATTCAAAATAAATAGACCAGAAATTGCAATTGCAAATGAAATAATTAAAGTCATTACTGTTTTGCTCAATGTTAAAAGGCTAATTGTTCTATGTGCACTTACTGAAAGCCTGTATCTTTTTATGTGAAGCAGTGAAAGCTTACTTAAGTGCTGCAAATGTGCCCCAGATGATCAAACTAGAGACCCTACATAGTGGAGAAAACAAAAAATAACATTTTTCTCTCAGGTCTCCAAATGATGAAATCTTGATTTCAGGGGACGTCTGTCTGGAAATGCCTGACAAATAACCCATCACATTGATATTCTGTCAGAGCATTCTGCTGCTGAAGATACAGGGGTAAAACAAATAAATCCCTTCACTAAGGAGCAAGCCAACATCAAGACTGTACCCTGTGTTTGCAAGGTCAGCTCCATGTTCTCTATAGACACATCTGTTTATAAGTGCTGTGTTCAAAAACAAAGCCCACTATTGATTCACATGTGCTAACAGCAGATACTATCACACCGAAACCAAAATAATAAATCACATGAAGCATCCTTCAAAGGGAGAGCTGCATTCTGCAGGGTTAACTCCAGAGAAGAGAAAAGCAGTACCAGCATGGAGGCAAACATTAAAACAGACACTGGAAAAGCTTTGAGGAACACTTGTGCTGTCAAAGGGGAAGAGTCCAGAAGTCATGGTGCTTTTTCCATCAGTCTTCCCTTTCCAAACAATCCCCATGTCTCTAGCTGTCATTCAGGTTTTAAGCACTCCATTATATTCTCCAGTGCCTGAACTGAAAGAATCCCTCATGCTAACTTTTAGGATCTTCTCTGCCCCTTTCAATTTATTTAAGTTCTGCCTGTGTTCTGGCAGAATTGAAGTGATGTGCTGCCCGAGCATGACTGGATCCCATATCATCTGCTTGATAACTATATCTTATCCATACAGGTGCATTACCTTCATGAACATACAGATTAAAACCTGTATGTAGATCTGTGTGTGGATCTTCACCTCAATCCTGGGACAGCCTGAATGATGTTCCCAAACTTGGAAGTGCCTTTCAAAGGGAAGAGGACACATCAACAGGGTTTATGGTCCTGCAATATCACAAGAAGGCAGATGATCTTTCTCCTAAGACACCAATAAGCAGGTTATGGGAATCAGCCTTACATCCTGAATTCTACAAAGCATGTTTTCAAATTAAGGAGAGATGAAATGCCTCTGGCAGAGAGCAGTAGTTTAAGATGCAGCTGCTAGGTTTGAAAGAGAAAAGGATCCTTTTCCTCTGTTGCTATTGATAAGGTTGAGCTGTTTCACTCTTTTATTTGAGAGGGAAAAAATATAATAAAAAAAATTTATAAAGCTGCTTTTGAAATGTTACCTCTGACTTGTAGTGGCACCCACTGGTGTTCAGGATTAGGCACAAACAGCCAACTGCAACACACTAATTGGGTAGGGCAAAACGGGTGACAAAATCAACCTGTTCTGTATGGCAGAACTCAGTGTACACCTTGCCAGTTTTGTTGTCTCATTAAATTAAAGTAAATTAAATCACCTCTGAGGTCTCGATGTTAGGAATGTGCACAACAGAGATTTGTCTATGCTTTAAATTCTGCATGAAGCATGGATAAGAGGAGTGTGCCTTTGCAGCGCAGTTTCATTGATGTGAGGGCTGGCATTCATGTCAGGTTTTCTTTAAGGATACTTGAATGACACTATTTTTAGATTTCACTGTGATCTTACTTCATCAGATATTGCATGCATAATGCATCATCGACAAGAAAAAATTTAATCATAGCATAAATCATCCAAAATATGCTACAAGAAATCAAAGTCCAAATTGCTTTGCTTGAGTAAATGGATTCTGCCTTTTAATTCCTAGATGCAGAGTCTCTATGGGGGATGCTCCCCAGATGTGCAGCTGATTGGGGAATGTGAGCTGCAGGGTCCCTCAGGTTCAGTCCCAACCAAGAAACACCATCACATTTCAAACTGAAAGCAACTTCTACCACTTTAGCTCTTGCTTATGAGAAATTTAGATGAGAATTTGGGTATCTTATATAAATAATTCAGATAAAGTACAGCGCCTGACTGATTGAAAAAAAAAAAAAAAAACACTTGCTGATCATTCACATATTCCAAACCAAAGAAGAAAAACTTGTAAAGCAATTTCTTTGCAGTCCCCCATGACCCAGCAAGTAAACCCTTCACAGGCACAGGAGGCTCAAATGCTTCCAGTTTCATTGCCAGCAGCAAAGAGTAATTACCTGGGTCTGTGTCCTTTTATTAAAGTGTTAAGGAAATAGAATTAAAATCAGACATGTTACTGAACAGCAGCGTGCCAAAAGGGAATTAACAGACCTGCTTTCTGGCTGGGAAGACTTTTTACGTGTTGCTGTTGTTGTTACGGATAATCCATTTAATCTATCTCTATAGCTTTGAAAATAGGTCAAATATGTTATTTGTGGAGAGATTTGGGGAGGGAGGGCATATTCCTTTCCCTGTAGCTTACACTGATGTGACAGCACCAGCCAGTGCAGCTAGACAAGGCTCAACTGTGCAAGCAGATGGCTGCTCCTTCTTTCCCCCTCTCTGGGCAGCAGAAGCAGGAGCAGCTCATGATGTGCTCTGTACAGGGACACCCCTGGGCATAAAAGAAAGCACCCAGGGGCTGGGGGAGCTCTTGCTGCTAAATAGCCATTCTAGGTTGGATGGGTGAGCCAGATCTAGACAGCGGGTGAGCCAGATCTAGAGAGCACGTCAGCAGCTGGACTTAACCATCTTAACATCAAATAAAGGTATCATTTCATCTGAGGGCTGTAACTAAGACAGCAGACATATTTTTTTCCTGACCTCAGTGACTCTTATTCACTTTTTTTTTTTTTTTTTTTTTTTTTTTTACAGGGAGAAGCTTCCTCCTTCACAATCTGCTCAGGCTGGAAGATCCTTTTGTGTTTCTCTGGTTCATGGAACCATTACATTTTATCTTCAAGTTATTTCTTTCCTTTACTAGGCTTTTTATTTCTTTTTCTCCTGGGTTATACATCTTTGTTTCCACAGTATATAATTGAGCAGTTGAATATTCATTGTTAGTCTCTAGAGTCATATAAAGATCTCCAGAGCATGACAAAAACCTCCTTGGGTGTGTTTTGGTTAGATTAGAGACAAAGAACTAAATGGTGCTGGGAGATGCAATACCTCCCATTAGTTTAAAAGGAATGGGAGAGGGAACATTTATCTTTCCATAGGGGAAAGGAAGAAAAGGCCTTAGGGGAGTGAGGGAAAAGAGGAAGGAAGAGGAAGGAAGTAGACAGGCAGCTAGTGAGAAGGGGAAAAGTGGGTTACTTCAGTGCAGACACTGTGATGCGAAATCCTTTCTGTCCTGACACCATGGTGTTGGCATTGCATTACTGCTTGGTGATGATGTCACAAGATGCAGATTTTCAGAGAAGCAGTGGTAGAGAATTCAAAGAATTAATTTCTTAGTCAGCCAAGCATACCTGCCAGGAGTACAACTCTCCCTGTGAGAAAAGGATAAAAAGAATAAATAAAATAAAAGCTTTGAATAATAATTTTACCTGTGGTAAAATTAATAGTGCTAGCAGTGCTTCAGCCAGCCCAGTTGTTAAAGTAGAGAAGATTACATGCGTCTGAGCAAAGTATCATCTATTTCCCTCATTAGAGGCATGATTTCATTCCTTGGGGATCCCAGTCCCACCAGGGCATGAACTTGAACCATGGGAAGGCTGCCTGTATCCTCCTACCATGCCTGCTTTGAGCCCTAGATCAGCAGGCTGATTTCCCCAGGCTCACTACAGAGGCAGCAGGGACAGTGGCAGTCCCAGAGGGCAGTTCAGAGCATCTGGAGGTCCTGTCCCCAGCACTGACTGCTTGATTCATCCTTGATCAGCTCCCCCATTGTAGTTTATTGACTGAATAAACAGACTAAGAAAATGTGCATTCACCAAAACCATGCATTTTTCCTTAATAAAGTGCATGATAGAGGGATTTAAACACTTTTGGATTTGTCAGGCAAACACTCTGGTTGATTGTAGTAAATACTTCTAATATTCTCATTTAGCAGGGCATCAGTTTGACCTTTTACACTTTTCACTACATGAAATACACCCTCATGACTGTGGTCATGACACTAGGCTAGATCTATGCCCAGGGATGCAATGATTATTTAAAGGCATTAAGAGGAGAGAAAGAAAGGCTCCAACCTTCCTAAGGTGGTGTAAGAGCATTTCCCGAGTGGGCTACAGCTGGACTTAAGTGCTGGGTAAAACTGAACACGACTGTCCTCTCCACTCTCTATTGCTATTGCTTACACCATGACATCTTTCTGCTCTCTTTGCCCAGACCCTTCCACTCTGCATAGAACAACTACGGCAGGATAATCCTGTCAAGGACCTGTGCAGCTAGATACTCTTTTACATATGCTACAGTTATGTTAAAATCATCAGAAGGGTTTGCAAACAGTTTTTTTACATTTGTGTACACAAAGTCCCATGGTGAACCTCGGCACTCACAAGTACAGATGTATAGAATTTACATACGGAGAGGCAATGGCAGGATGTATCCCCATGATCCTCCCCCTCTGTACATACCCAAAGTGATTTCCAGCACTTCAAAGCTGCCTGTAATGCTGTAAAAAGATAAAGCTCAGGACACATTGTCAGTAAAAAAAATAAATAAATAAAGTTGTGTCATAAAAGTCATATTAATTGCAAAGCAGTGCCTTATCGATGATGATCTGCTTGTATGACATTTCATTCATGGCCTTAGGGAGTTTTCAGAAACAATATATTTTAATGAGTCACTGTAATGACTTATAATCAAGTCAGAAAAAGATGTTTCCAGTAAAAGGCTGCATTGAATTTGGGAGCTCATATATGTTTCAGGAAATATCAAATATCTGTTGCTCATATAATGATTTTTCACAAACCTAGTATGAAACTTTTCCTTGGTAACTGCTGTGTTAATGGAAAATGTAAAGCCTTACTGTTGTTGTTATATTTTGAATGACAAAGAGAAATAATTTCCATTCATATTCTTTATCATGTATGTGTAGAATCTTTATTTCAAAATAAATAAAAATACAAGTTCTAAATGTCCAGATCAAGTCTCCTGAAAAGTGACAGTGCCCTCGGGGTAGGCCTGTTTGACTTAAGCACCATTTCTTCATTTTGTCATTGCTTATACTGGCTGGGCTCAATATGAAGCTCCTGACAGAATGAATGTTGAGAACTTAATGAGGTTAATATACATTGATTTTTTTGCAGTTATGTGATTTCTTCAAGGTGAGCATATGTATTGCTGAGCCTTCAAATGATTTTAAGGCAGGAAAAGATATGCAGAAGAGCAACACAATGGCAATCTTAAGAAGGACCGAGGAGGAAAAGTAAATGAAACGACATCACCACCCACCTTACTGTAAAATATCCCAATAATCATTTACAGAGACCAGGGGACATGTTCTTATGGCAGAGGCCTTCTCCAGGCTGAGGTAGGAGAGAGAGGTGGTTAGTAAGCAGGAAGAGGCTTTTCCAAAGCGAAATACAAATTAAAATAAATAAATAATAATAATAAAAAAATAATAAACAGTTTACATGTTCTGAAGCACCCGTCAAATATAACCACATCCCTCTGAATCCTCTGTAGGAACACTAATGGCACAAGCAAGCTTCTTAGCTTAGGGAAAGTTAAATGCATAAAATTACCCTATAATCCAGTATGACTACCCTGCCATTTGTTTGTTCATCCATCTGTAATTTTGCTGGCCAAAACTGAAGATGACCAGAGCTAGACATCTAACCAGTCTATAAGGAGAAAAAGCACAGAATTTTGTATCATGGATATTGTGTTTTTTTTTCTGTACAAAACCAGGTGTCACCATTTGATTAAATGAAAACAAATACTTAGAAGTTCTTTCTTTTTTTTCATTTTCATTATAAACATTTTGGGCAGATCAAATAAGACTTGACACACACATCACAGAAGGAAGCAAGGCAAGCACTGCAGTTATCTGTGTACAAAGTGGCTGAGGAGAGGAACAGCAGTCAGGATTCTTTCCTAACCTCTCAGGAAACCACTTTGCTCTCTCAAGCATTTACCAGTGTTTCCAAATTGACTTCAATGAATCTATTTTTATGAAAAACTAGAGCAGCTTGGTATCAGACTCTTGATTCCAAAATAATCCATGAGATGTAAGAAATGCAGCACTCGGAGCTGGTGGTTCAGAAGGTGGCACTGCAGTACCAATTCAGTTTTTCCCTGGAGTCCTAGGAGAAAGAGCAACCTCCAACACTGACAAGATTTAGAAATTTCCTGAACCATAAACCAGTGCGCCTCATGTCTGCTGTGAAGATTAGTGGGGTATGGAAAATGTCAGAAAAGAGATGGAAACTCAAGCTCCAGTGACTTCTTATCATTAAAAGCTATGCAATCACTGATATATTAATTAAGTGTCGAAGTGCAAGTCTCAACATCCTGGGTATATTCCAGTTTGGATGATTAAAATCTGCATAGCTAAAACCCCTCTCCTGCTTAAGAGAGCATCATTTATTAGCCATATTTTTCCTGGGCTACTTTGACACACTTGCTTTCCAGGTTCCTAGCACTGTTTGCATCAGTTTGTTTTGAATTTCTTGCCCCATGCATGTGTTAGCTTGAGTCTTTTTCCATGCTGAGTTAAATTTCATTATTTTCAGCTCAGATTTGAATGAGTTAGATTATGTTCATGCTGCTGAGCATTGCCAATCTTGTCAAACCATCTGTTTCAAAAATGAGAAAAGAAGTTGAATCCCTTAATGGGATGGAATAACTGTACTTTACTCCATGAGTTTTCTTTATGGGTTATGTTTTTTTGTTCACTTGTTGGTAGTTCTATCCTTTATGACCCAGCAATTTAAATACTATTATGGTCTGTGCCATTATGCCTCCCTGAAAGTTTCATTTTGCCTAAGACTGCTGACACTCTATACAATTCAATTTATTTTGCATTTCCAAGCACAATTGTCTTTACAGGTTTTCTAAAAACTCAAGCAGAAATGAAGAACAGCATGTTTTATGAGACAACAACTCGATGGCTCTTCTACAGATATTTAATGTCATTTAGATTTCTATCTTATCTCCTAAACCAATAAAGGAAAAATCATTTCAGTATTCCCCTTTAAAAATACCTGTGATTTTTTTTTTTTTTTTAAACTGAACATAACTCAGATTCTTTTGTGCATCCAATTGCTCCTGCCTTTGGTAAATTAAATCTGGGGGATATGTGAAGAGTCAGTGTGAGTGTGCTCATCCACCCCCATGGCAAACAAATGGAAAGCACACTGAAAGGGGCCCAACTGAAACACGAGGGGTAGAGGAGCCTGATTAAACTGTGGTTATGGGAGTAAGCAAGAACAGTTTCTCTGTGTGCATATTTGAGATTAAACTTGTTACACATTGGTTACACTCCATCTTCTGGCTGATCTCAGCAAACTGTCTTTAAAGGTGGGCATGTAGCTCTGCAACAGCTAGCCATGATCAGAAAAGTAAGGCAATGAGTGTGTGTAACACAAGAAAAAGCTATACTTTCTACTAATAGAGTCCCATGCATGCATGAGAGTGATTTTATTTGAAAAATTCATTTATGCATTACAACATTTTCTAGTGACTGATTTGTAGCAGGACCTGGTTTCTCCAAAGGATAATATTTTCCATACCTGAGGGGAACAAGACAGAGAGCTGAGCAGACAGAATCTGTCATGGCATGGTCCTTTGAGCAAAAGGGACACCAGGAAATTTTCAAATCCCACCCTCACCCCGCTCCTCCGCCCCCCCCCCTCCAAAAAAAAAAAAAAAAAAAACACCAAGTTTTACTCAGAGATTGAGGAACATTACAGCAGTAACACAGGAATCAAGTAGAGCTGAAAATTTCAAAAGTTGTGTGAAAAGCGAAGAGTTCGTCTAACAGCTGTTGACAGTGATTTTTCTATATCGAGCCCAGTTGCAGGCTGCTATTGTGAGGGATCATCATAGGTCTCAGAGTCCTCACATTCTGCTAACTAGGATTATTACAGAATCATAAAATCATAGAATGGCTTGGGTTGGAAGGGACCTTAAATCCCATCTGGTTCCAACCCCCTGCCATAGGCAGGGACACCTCCCACTAGATCAGGTTGCCCAAAGCCCCGTCCAACCTGGCCTTGAGCACCTCCAGTGTTGGGGCATCCACAGCTTCTCTGGGCAGCCTGGGACAGTGCCTCACCATCCTCTGAGTGAAGAATTTCCTCCTAACCTCTAATCTAAATCTCCCCTCTTTTAGTTTAAAGCCATTACACCTTTTCCTGTCATTATTTGACTAAGCAAAAAGCTGCTTTCCATCTTTTTTATAAGCTCCCTTGAAGTATGCATGCAATGAGATCCCCCCAGAGTCTTCTCTTCTTCAGGCTGAATAGCCCCAGCTTTCTCAGCCTTTCTCCAAAGGAGAGCTCCAGCCCTCTGATCTCTTTGTGGCCATCCTCTGGACCCTCTCTAACAGCCCCACATCCTTCTTGTGCTGGGTGCCCCAGACCTGGACACAGCACTCCAGGTGGGGCCCCACAAGGGCAGAACAGAGGGGGACAATCACCTCCCTCCCCTGCTGGCCACCTCTCTGGTGATGCAGCCCAGGATACAGTTGGCCTTCTGGGCTCTAAGTGTGCACTGCTGGCTATGTCAAGATTTTTGTCTTTGTTTCACCAGCTTTGTTGCTCTGCTCTTGACACGCTCTAGCACCTTGATGTCCTTCTTGTAGTGAGGGACCCAAACTGAATACAGTACTTGAGCTGCAGTCTCACCAGGCCCAAGTACAGAGAGACAATCACTTCCCTAGTCCTGCTGGCCACACTGTTCCTGATACAAGCCAGGATGCTGATTACCATCTTGGCCACCTAAGCACACTGCTGGCTTATATTCATCTATTGACCATGTGTCATGTCCAGCTATGGACCCCCAGGTCCTTTTCCACTGGAGAGCTTTACATCCTGTAGCATTGCATGAGGTTATTGTAGCCCAAGTGCAAGACCTGGCACTTAGCCTTGCTGAATCTCATGCAGTTGGTCTCAGTCCATAAATCCAGCCTATCCAGATCCCTCTGTAGAGCCTTCCTCCCTCTGAAAATGCTGTGGGAAACAGTGACAAAAGTCTAGGTAATAACATCCAAAGCCTTTCCCTCATCCACTAAGTGCATCACCTTGTCATACAAGATTGAGATAGTCAGCAGGCCCTGTCTTTCATGAATCCATGCTGACTTGACAGGCTACTAGAAGATGCTAAGCAGTTCTTGCTTCCATCCATTTGTCAAATAAAACAAAGATTATAGTTAGGGTTATAGACATGGGTGTATCTTAAAAAAGTGAAGCCAACTTACTGAAGTAAAAATAGCAAGCTCTTATGCTATCATCTTCCCTTGCAAATCATTGTTCTTGTATTTGCTTCAAAGGATAATGTGGAAAAAACAGAATCAAAAAATGATCATGTCTATTAGGAAGGATTAAGCTACTGCTTCAATTCAAGAAACAATTTTTCAGATCAGATTTTTAACAAAACACTCATTCTTCCTTCAGCTGATCCCATCTTTTAAGCTACGAAGTCTCTTTTTTTCATTGGAAAATTTCATGTTTCTGTGGGGGAATTTTGCTTGCATAAGGACTGTACATCTTCAAGTTACTTTTAATTTTTTATGTTGTCTTTATGATTAATTATTTATATTCACTTTTTAGAAACTTTCAAGTCAGAGATTACTAATTTAATGAATCTTTTCTTCTCTAGATCCTGTTGATAGTGTGTTGTTATGCAGCTCGATACATTGCTTAATGAAGCTACATTTTTTCATTCTAATTAGCTACCATATTTTTAGGAGCCTACAAAATAAAAATGATAAACTCATTTATTTTTCTTAGACAATGATCAAAAGTTCAGTATGTATATTCTAAACTGCTGTTTGCCTTTAAAGCATAAATCAGCTTGTGTCCTTTTTATTTTATTATCCGCACAATACTTTAATGTGATGGATAACACACAAATTACTTTGAATTTCTGCAGTGTCGTATGTTTTGGTAGTAGAATAAAATTCTGATTATTACATAAATTTCATGCTAACTGAAAGCATGCATTTACATCTTCCCCACGGCAGCCACTGTATTGAAAGAGAATGCTATCTTACTCTTTTTCCTAAATGGAAGTCACCACAGAACTCAGTACTCTCAAAAAACATTTGCTGATGGGAATTTCTCAGAAAAATAATGTTATTATGAGGAACTAGTCAGCCTTCAGATTGATTAGTTTAAACATCAGGTCCTCAAAGGTTCTGAATTCAAGTTTCTTTATGAAAGAAATCAATCATACATGAATCATTTTTCTGCTAAATCTGAAAATTTTGGATCATTTATAGATACTGCTTCATCACTGTTTTTTCTTTAAAAACTTTGTCCAAGTTGGCTAACAAATTTGAAAGTATGTTATTTATAATTGTAAGTGTCTGAATTGTCATCGTTCCACATTTTTTAACTGTTTAGCTAGCAATAGACTTTAAGGGCTCTCTAACAAAGTCTCCTATTTACTGATAGGAGTTCTAACTCCTTTAATGCCTGGTGAGGAAAAGAACAGCCCAAAACAAGGCTTGAGTTTTATACTGAAATAGTGAAACTTATGGCAAAATAAATAAAATAAGTTGCTGCACAGCCTATTAACAAATCATACAAAAATAAAGTGGCCTAATACTAAATTAATTTATCAGAATGACTTTATATTTTATTGGGATTAGTGGCAAGGTTGTTTTAGTAGTGGTTTGCTGCAGGGGTGGTCTCTGTGAGAAGAATCCAGAAACTGCCCCATGTTAGATAAGGGCCAGTTTCAGCCGGCTCCAAAGGGCTGCTGCTGTCCTTATCTCAACCCTTGAGACCTTTCCATCATATTTTCTCCCCCTTTCTCTTTGATGAGGAGGAGTGAGAGAGCAGTTGTGGTGGAGCTCAGCTGCCCAGCTGAGTGAAACCACCACAATTATGTAAGAAAATACCATTCCACATAAGGCTGCTACCCAGGGTACTTTTTGACGTTAGCAGATCAAATCTAAGAGATTCCTACCCCTGCTACATCTGTGTTCTTCTTAAAACACCTACATGTGGGTATTTGCCTTGAAGTGGGGGTCTGGTCCCTCAGTACAGGAACCTACTGAGTTGCCCAAGCCCAGGTTGATGTAAAATGGGCTGTTACACCTGGAGGACTGGCTGGAAAATCAGTGGTGTGATTGGGAAGAGGGAGGAGAGGAGCTCTGCACAGATCACCATGCAGAAAACAATCCCATCGAGAGGTGGTGCTGTACGTTCAGTTTAGACTGAAACTTTGTTTTATTTGATGCTCAGTGCTGGTTAGGAAAAGGGTGCGAAGCAAGTGCTATCCATGTACAACACAGTTGTTAGAATCAACACACTGAGTTCTTTATAAGAGCATTACAACACTTTGTGCCAAACTGATGCTCAAAATACTCTTTGGCAAAATTCATATCCACTCTATGGAGAGATTCGTGCAGTATAAAGTAGACATCAACTGACTTGTACATTATATCATTTGTGGTGAGATGACTGATCTCCTCTCCATGCAGTCTCCTTTATTACAAAATAACCCGGCTGCCCCTTCCTCCTCACCCATGGCCCTGCTCCAGCAGGGGCCCTGCCCCGGGCTGCAGCCCTTCAGGAACACCCTGCTCCCGCGGGGGCTCCCCACAGCCGCAGCTCCCTCAGGAAATGTCCCCCTGCTGCGGCGTGGGCCCTCCCCGGGCTGCAGGGTGGAGATCTGCTCCAGCGGGGGCTCTGCAGGGCTGCCGGGGAATCCCTGCTGCCTGTGGGCCTGGAGCCCCTCCTGCCCTCCTCCTCCTGGGGCCTGGGCCCTCTGCTGCTTCTCCCTCGCCCTGGGCCTCCTCCTCACCCTGTGCCCACTCTGCCCTTTCAGAAATCTGTTTTCCCTGAGGCGCCGCCAGCTTGGTGCTGGGCTCAGCTGGGCCCTGCCATGGGGCTGTTGGAGCCACCAGAGAGGCCCTGCAGCGCCCCACCAGCACCTGGGCATGGGCACATAGTGCAGTACTGTATGTACTTCTCCCACCTTCCCTGCACAAATGCAAATATGCTCTTAATTATTCAGGTTGTTCAACACTTAGGTCAAATCCTAGGAGTCTGAGAAACTTCAACTCCCATTGCTGCCCCTAGCGGGAGGCATTACTAAATATAGAACTTGCCAAGTGGAAACTAATGAACAAGATGGTTTCTTCACCCCCCTTCATCTTAATCAGATATTGAGAATCAAGATTGACTTCCCAACATGTATAAATTTAAACAGAAAAGACTGCAAATCATCTACAAAAAGAAGCTGACTTAACACGCCCTTGATTTAGTATCATATGAAATATTTTCAGATGAGATTAACCTCCTAAAGAACATGTGTGTAACATTTTTCTTCTGTGCCTACTTTAAGATTAGTGTCTACTTTGGACATTTATAAACGTGATTATGATTTCTTTGGTACACTATTTCAAAAAGTATTTTAATTGGTTTATGGAAGTATTCCATTAAAGGCAAAATGAAACAGAATGCATTGCAGTGTCTAATTTGTGCTATGAAATATGTTTTCTGTACCTTGTAATGTGCTTGCTTCACAATATGTGCTGTTTCTGGAAAAATTAGTTGTTTTGCTATATTAATTAATCCAGTTTGAGCTGCCACAATTAATATGCAAATTCTCCTAGGCATCAAGATAAATGCTCAGAACCAAGTTGTAAGAAGCAAAATTCCTTCATTTGCGTAGCAGGCTGACCTTGGCTGGCTGACAAACACACCCAGCCGCTCTCTCCCTCCCCTGTCCTGCTGAGGGGGCTGAATCCAGTCTGCAAAAGGAACACCACAATTCAGAAAAACAGAATGCAAACAAATGAAAGAGGGGTGGACCTCAAAGAACTAAAAAATTATGTAAAATATGAAACTATAAATAATTTAATGTAAAATTATGCTGTGGTGAAAAGCAGGCTGTGTACTAAGTTCTGTGATTATAGACAACTCATGGCAGTTTATTCATGTATTAAAGCTGACAAGCAGAATTTTAGAAATAGAATTTCACATAAGATAAGTCACTGACTGTCATGAATAAAAACTTGACATGAGACATAGGTGTAATCTTTACACTCAAACATCTGCAAGGAAAGAGGAAAATCTCATGTTTGTTATTGTTTAAATCTTACAATAGTTAAACTGCTCATGCTTTGGGAGAAGCAGGAAGAGAAGCAGGACAGATTAATAGGTTTTGAGTGCTTGGATTTGCTGATATGCCATAAGAGACCAGGTTAGTAGGTAGGAGGATATCCAGTTTTTATATCATCAGAAGACCTTGCTCCAGTAAAAGTGCTTTTCATCAGTGGAAGTGAGTGTACTTTATAGGGGATGTAATGTTTATTGACATCATTTCAAATATGGGGAATAGGAGAACAGAAGATGTAGTGTCTTGCCTCTAACAACATGGGGCAGTCATACTCTTGAGTCCCTGCTCATGAAGAATGCATTTATGGAAATAATAGTTTAGACAAGCTATATTTTTCTCATAAATTTCCTATAAACTGTTCTGATATGAACTTTGTTTTCTGCAGACACATTTATTAATCATAAAAATATTTTTGCACTCTGATTATGTATGGTGTGTTGTAAGGTAACATAGGAATTAGGCATCAGCGTCTCAGTATATCCCTAGAGTTTTTGAGCTATATTTATAACTGAATTACATTCTGAATTTTAGTAATGGCAAGGGATGTTTTGTATGAATTGAACCATATTGTTATTCTAGTGAGATGCTGTCACACTAAAGGAAAAGCAGAACTGAGTCAGCCCTACCAAAAGCAGAATCTATGTCAGGGAGAGGGATAATGTTGTTCCTTAATCATTTTTGAAACTTTAGTTTTCTTCCTTGTGGGCAAAACACAGGGGATTTCAGTCTGTGAAATGCAAATATTCAAACACCAGTGACTCCTTCCTACTTTTTGTCCCAGTTCTAAATGTGCCTTATAGCTTGCAGACATGGTCTCCTGTCCATCTCTTCTTGCACTTCTTTTACTCCCATCAGATGTGAGTCTCTAAATGGTGGAAGAAGTACTGTGGCCTTGCAGATGGCCTAGAGACTGAAGCTTGCTGATGGAGATAAAGAAAAGCTTTGGCAGAAACAGTGTAAGTGGGTGATAAAAGAGTAGTAATAATGTTCCTGTAACCCTTTATGTTCTTCTTACCCCAGCTCTGTCTTACTTGTGTCTGCTCCTGAGACAGAAGTTAGCAGAATATGGGGAACTTCTAGGTAAGGTGATGGAACAGGTCATCTTGAATGCAATCACGTAGCATATACATGACAAATGGGGGATCAGGCCCAGTCAGCATGAGTTCTTGAAAGCCAAGTCCTGCCTGACTAACCTCATCTCCTTTTATGACTGGGTGACCCACCTGGTGGATGAGGGAAAGGCACTTGATGTAGTCTACCTAGACTTTAGCAAGGCCTTTGACACAGTCCCCCATAGCATTCTCATGAAGAAACCGGCAGCCCATTGCTTGGACAGGTATACTGTCCAAGGTTACCTGTACAGTTACTTGGTTTTAACCCGGTAACCCAGAAGGTTTTAACCCGGTAACTGTACCGGGTTAAAAACTGGCTGGACGGTGAGGCCTAGAGAGTGGTGGTGAATGGAATGAAATCCAGCAGGCGACCAGTCACCAGTGGTGTTCCCCAGGAGTCAGTGTTGGGGCCCATCCTCTTTGATATCTTTATTGATGATTTGGTTGAGGGAATTGAGTGAACCCACATATCTTTATTGATGATTTGGTTGAGGGAATTGAGTGCACCCTCAGTAAGTTTGCAGATAATACTAAGTTGGGGGGAAGTATCAATCTTCTGGAGGGTAGAAGGGTCATGCAGAGGGACCTGGACAGGATGAGTCGATGGACAGAGGCCAATGGGATAAGGTTCAACATGGCTAAGTGCCGGGTCCTGCACTGTGGCCACAACAACTCCATGCAGCACTACAGGCTTGGGGCAGAGTATCTCGAAAGCTGTGCAGAGGAAAAGGATCTGGGGGGTACTGATTGATGCCTGCCTGAACATGAGCCAGCAGTGTGCCCAGGTGGCCAAGAAGGCCAAGGACATCCTGGCATGTATCAGGAATAGTGTAGCCAGCAGGACCAGGGAGGTGATTGTCCCCCTGTGCTCTGCTCTGGTGAGGCTGCACCTCGAGTACTGTGTTCAGCTTTGGGCCCCTCAGTACCAGAAGGACGTCAAGGCCCTGGAATGTGTCCAGAGAAGGGCTACAAAGCTGGTGAAAGGCCTGGAGCACAAGTCCTGTGAGGAGCAGCTGAGGGAACTGGGGTTGTTTAGTCTGGAGAACAGGAGGCTCAGGGCAGACCTTAGTGCTCCATACAGCTACCTGAAAGGCAGACATGGGGAGCTGGGGGTTGGCCTCTTCTCATAGGTAACCAGTGATGGGACTAGAGGGAGTGGCCTCAGGTTGCACCAGGGGAGGTTTAGGTTGGAAATGAGGAGACATTTCTTCTCAGAAAGAGCAGTCAGGCATTGGAACAGTTGCCCAGGGAGGTGCTGGAATCACTGTCCCTGGGGGCGTTCAAGGAAAGGTTGGACATGGTGCTTGGGGACATGGGTTAGTGGGTGACATTGGTGGTAGGGGGGTGGTTGGACCAGGTGGTCTTGCAGGTCTTTTCCAACCTTAATGATTCTATGAAAACTTAATGAAACATTGGTATGTGAGTTAGTCTCAGAAATGATGAATTGTGAACCACTCATCATTTGTATTCCAATGTCCTGTTCACTTCAGTAAATAATACCAATGGGTCTGTAGCTATGTATTTTATAAACATACAATTCTATGATGTAGTTACAGCATTTGTTACCACATCCTTCATTGTGCTGAAACAGCTTGTACTTCAATGGGACTTCATATGTTAGGGGAAAAGCTGTGCAATAGGTGGTCTTTCTGAGCTGTTCACTTTGAATTCAAAGTCACAATATAGCAGCCTCAGTGCTGTCAGTTCCTGGTCTCAGTTCTGTCCTTACCAGACTGATTGCACATAGGAAATCAACTATCACATCTAATAAACAGTTGACTGTTCAGATCAGATTTTCATTTCCTATGGCAGTCTCCCAGTTTGTTAGGTGTCCTGAGCAAGGCATGGGACAGCAATGTAAGCAGGTTAACTTTCCAGGTAGCTAGCCACCTCAGCCAGGGACATAGCTGGGAGGAGGAACACAGGCTGAGATGACTGAGAGAGCAGCACTGAGATGTCACAACTAGTCCTGAAGTTCTCCCCCAATTCTTACCTTGTCTCCTGGTTATTATTTTGTCCCTGCCATAGCTTCACCTAGCTACAATCCTTGTCTATTCTTTGTGGCTTACCTCTTGTGTGAACAATCTGAAGAAAGGTAAAGAAATAATGTAAAAAGCACTGAGTAGGATGTGTTTATTTACTGGTATCATGGTCATATATTCTCAGAATTAAAGAAAGCAAGTTTTTAAACTTTTCCGATCAGAAATGTTATCTGTAGAAGAGCATTTCAAATACATGAAGTGTTCTGAGCAAATATTCTTCAAACTCAAGTCAGACATGCAATCACATAAACCCATTCCTAATGAATGCTGTGAGAGAATAAAAGCAATCTTATATGAAGAAACCATGAAAACCAATCATTTCCACCTGCTTTGGAGAGCCATTTCGAAACTCCGTAACACAAGCCTGAGAGGCTGAAGATAAGCTACAGATGGAGTCCTTCAGTTGCTCAGCCTCCTTTGAGAAAATGACTGGTAAAATTAAGGATGAAGTTAAGATAATTGTCAATCAAACAACTGTTTCCTTCTCTCAGTTTTAACTTGCTTCAGATGCAGGTTATTGCCTCTCATTATTCTGACTTGTAAGCAAAGTTGGTTCATGTCACTACACAAGAGTTCCTGGAAAAAAAAAAAAAAAAAGAAAAAAGAAAAATGTTCCTTCATTTATTTTTATTCTTCCTTGTGCTTTAAGAAGTTTTGCACTATGCAAGGGAGAAATAAGATAATTAGTTGCAAGTGAAGTGGAAAGGTATAATTTTATGGACTACTTCTCTCTGGAATGGGACTGATGAGGCAGGCAGTAGCGTCTCTCTTGTCCTGGTACAGCACCATAGCTGTGAGGGAAGAGAGGATTATACAAACCCATTCCTCTAAAAAGGTCAAATGAGACAAAGTCTTTCCTTCAGGATGGTTTTGATTATGTGACAGCAATGCTTTCAACATACTCTTCGAAAGAGTGTATAAAGAATACAGGAAATACTGAAATATCTTCTGAACTAATAATAAGTGGATGCAACATGAAAGTTACTGAGTAATCACATCAGAAGTTTGAAATCAGTGACAAAAATCTGTCTAAAGGTAGTCAGAGTAGATGCAGGTCAAGGTAATCTTTTGTATTTTATGATGTACTGGAAAACATTTTACATAGCTTGCTTTTAATCTTGCAATTAAGTATTTTGTTTTAAATATAATAAAAATTTATTTCACACTGTTGCCTTTTACCTAACGATCAGGTACGCAAGTACCAGTTGTAAATTAAGGGTTGTAGAAGGCTGTAGAAGGATTACATCTGAGACCACAGCCTGCTGGTGTGGGATCTGAGCATGTTTAGACTTCCTGACAGACATCAGATCAGATATTTTTGAACACCATCCAAATTGAGTCCCTGAATTAGGAGATAATGGCATTGCCAGTGTAAATTATACCAAAGATGGCTTAAACTGTAAATGCTTTGATAAGTCTGGTTGTTATCCAGATGAACTATGAGGAGTGCTGACCAACCTGCTCGTGTAGAGGCTAAACCTTGACTGATTTATAAGCAACTCTATCTATAATTGGAAGACTTCTGAAGATGGTCATAAAACAACTGAAACAGATATGAATTATATCATGGTACAGTATTTTTTGTTCTACCCTTGAGTTTCTCTCCAATACACATCTTGATAGTTATGATTTGTTTTAAATGACTGATTTCTTCTTCTTCTTTTTCTTTCTTTTTTTTTTTTTTTATATACTTTAACCAATGAAAATTTTAGTATTAGCAAATTTCTCCTTTTACATTAGAATATAGATAAGATCTATTGAGCATAACGTGAAAGGCCAGATGGGTGCAAGACAGAACTTCTATTCTGCCAAGCCTTGTTCCTTGTGAAATCAGATTTTCTGTTTTGAAAAACCATCAGGAGACAGTGCTGTCAGCTGTGATTAATCGTATTAATGCAAAATATCATGGAATTATTTTCCAACAGCAGAGTGAATGTCATCACAGCTTCTGAGGAAGCTATATGATAAACAGAAAAGAGAAGGAGAGAGGAGAGGAGGTGAACCTGAAAGTTCTCTCTGCAGACAAGATTTGATTAATATTTATTTGTAAAAGAAAAATAAATAAGAAATCAGATGATCCCATTTTGATCTTATTATGGAAAATCACCAGGGAGTGACATGGCAAATATATTTGTATATTGATGCCACTGAAGCATTTTAAACAGGCCTTCCCATGATGCTATCAAAGATTTTAATAAGGTCCTGATGAAGAACCTTTAGCTCCCAGGTGACCTGCATTTTTCTACACAGACACTTTTGCCACATTGTATGTTTGCTATTAAAGTCCATTTTGTCTTGAAACCACATATTTTAATGACACATAAAAAAAGCATTGTGCACCTGTAGGATAAATACAGCACTCTGTAAAAGATTTCCCCATTAGGTATCATTTTGTCAGCCAATTCTATCCAATTACCTGAACAATAAAACCATTGTAGTGGGAGGAAATAGATGACTGCTATTAGAATAACCCAGTTATGCTTCCATAAATTAAATGTAAGAAAAGTACATGATATTGCAATAGTTACAACAGCATATACTGCTTCCAGGACTCCTCTGAGATAAAGGAATAGATTTTCACTTACTTGCTTCCTTACCTCTGAGGATTCAAAATATTACATATAAATTCTATATTTGCAATATAAATAAGTAAATAAATACATCTGCATTCCTCCTTGCACTGCAGAAATTTGTGAATGAAATCCTTGTTCTGCTGAAAGAAGATTTCAGGAGGATTGTGATTTTTTCTTATATCCAGTCTTATGCTATGGTAGCATCTCCAACTGTACAATATGAAGGATCACAAAGTTAAATGCAGTTATTGCTGCAAGAGTCAGGAACTAGATTTGAGGATCAGGCAGAGAAACTCTTTTCATCACTGACTGCTGTGAGAACAGAGTCACAGTATTATTTGAACTCAGCTTCTGCTAACTAGAATTTCTCATATTTATTTATTTATTTATTTATTTATTTTTGCCTTCTTCAATACCATGAAGATTTGGGTATAGAAGATTAAAAACACATGCAAAATCTCTTGCTTCAGAAATTCTGAAATGGAAACCATTATTTTTTTTCAAAATAAAGTATTTATTCCTCAGAAAAGTGTTGCCATTGCTGAAATGAAAGTAATTTCCTTCTGTAGGCTATTGCCAAAAAAAAAAAAAAAAAAAAAAAAAAAGGAAGCAAATCTGTCTAATCTGTCTTTCATGCTTTCTGTAGAAAGACAATCACAAGGCCAACAGAAAATAGAAGCAAATGGAATATATAAGCAATTTAGAGATGCTTGCTTAATCTCAGTAATTACCGATACAGAAAAGACAGCATTGGTTGAAGAAGGTTATAGATATTTTTGCATTTAAAACTGTAAAGACTTTTTTCAGATGTGCTAAACAGGTTACAAATGCTATATCTGTTCATCTGTCAAAATTGGACCAAGATAAAGGACAGAATATGGTCAAGCAACTGATATTTTCTACGCAGCAGTCATAGTGGATGAAAAACTCTGAGATACATTTTGCTCATTCACATATATGCAGTCTTGCTTACTGCAGTAAACTCCCAAAAGACAAGGTGATGTCAGAAATTGACCCTGTCAGTTATTTTCTGAATATTATTTCTTAAAGTGATTTTAAGTCAGTAATGTCAAAAAAGTGGCATTTTAGCACTGTGTTCTGTCACATTTTCTTTTACATTTCCTGTTTTTATTTTTTACTTTTTTTTTTGGTCAGATTGCATACTATTCTCATTCCTTCACTGTCTCTCTGGGCATCCAGATTAGTTTGGAGAAGTCAGAAGGATCTGAGATTCCACCAGCTCCCACTGAGCAGGGTCAAGGTTCAGGAGATTATGAACGATGCAGTAGGACAAGGGGCTTGGTTGCACAAGTCCTAGATCACTTTGGGCAAAAATAAGGAACTCCGGTGACTAAAGAAAAACGATATGAATGACAGATAGCATCAGGCTAGTGTACTAACAGCAGTCACCTAGCTTTGGAAGTGCTGGCCTTATTGGCTGCCACCTCTTTGATCAGTTTTGGCTGAAAGGAATTTTATGTCTTCAGTGTGACACCTCATGTGAATACTTCTCAATGAAGGACATATGGTTTGCAGAACTGGGTTGTATGCACACAGGACCAGCTGGCATACTTTAGAGCAAATCCAAAACTAGTTGATAATCACAGATGCGATGTGATTGTATGACCCCTTCCCAGGCTGCTGCCTCCAACACAAACTAGATAAAGCAAAATCTTTATCACAATTTTGTATTTGTGAACTTGACATAATGATTTAACTAAATGCATAAAAAAAAGGGGGGGGGGGGGAGGGAAGCACACAAAAAAGGGAAAGCACCAGGAAAGGGAAAAGGAAAGGGAAAGGCGAAAGGGAAAGGGGAAAGGGGAAAGGGGAAAGGGGAAAGGGAAAGGGAAAGGGAAAGGGAAAGGGAAAGGGAAAGGGAAAGGGAAAGGGAAAGGGAAAGGGAAAGGGAAAGGGAAAGGGAAAGGGAAAGGGAAAGGGAAAGGGAAAGGGAAAGGGAAAGGGAAAGGGAAAGGGAAAGGGAAAGGGAAAGGGAAAGGGAAAGGGAAAAGGAAAGGGAAAGGGAAAAAGAAAAAAAATAAGGATGCTGAAGTAGGAAAACTCTCTTTAGTGTATATTTGGTGATGGTGGCTGTTATTCAGCTTTTCAGCCGCAGGGCATAATTGAGCTTGGTGGCAGTGGCAATGCGTGTTGGAAATCACAAGAAGGAAGAAGGTAAGAAGGAAGCTGGTGGGATATGAATAAAGAAAAGGATAAGATTATGTGTGCACTGGGCTGGGACATCCTCTGTTTGTGAGGCAAGCAGATGAATTTGGGTGGACTTTTGATGAGGGATACTGGAAGATGTCAGAATGGCACTGGAGGACTCTGAGATACAGAAAGGCAGGAGTCTAGGTCTTCACTTTCTCTTCTCCTCTCCCTTGATCTCCTGTGCTTAGTCCCTCTCTTGCTCAGTTCCCATGGACTGTGGGATTCCCATGTCTTCCATAACAGACCCTACCTTTTCCTTAGGAACTACTTACATTTACTCACATTTCTTTTCAGTAAAGAAGCAACAACATCTACTCCTCTCCACACATGTTGCTGCAGAGGGAGTAAAAAAGAAAAAATAGACTTTAGTACTAGTAGACAGAAAGGGACTGGGAAACCACAGGAGATCTTGGGAGTGAGCAGACAGGTATTGGCAGCAAATGTTTCCAAATGAGAGCACTTCATACAGCAGTAGCAATGACTGTCTAGACAAATACTCTGAAAAGATTTCTACATCTCGAATTCCATATCCCAAACCCTTATAATTCCTCAGTTCAAATGAGATAGTGTCTTATCTACTCATCTGAAAAAGGCGCTACATAAAGCAAATTAACTTGTTACATTTTGTGAAGAACACAGACAAGTGTTCTTCAAGCACTATGACAGAAGTCCAAATGGAAATGATGTTTTAAAAGCAAAATCTAAGGAGTAATAAATGCTTCATTGGGACATACGTTGAACAGCGATGAGCAAACAAATTGAAGAATAGCTTGGTAAACAGTAGTTTTTATGTACCTAAAATGTGGCAGAAGTCCAAGTGGAAACAAGTGTGTGGTCAGGTACCTGTGACTCAAGACTCAGCACCTCAATCTGAGGGAGCAAAATAAGTAGGCTCACGCCACCTCCTGGCATTTCTTAAATAGAGATTGGTGACTTAATATTTCCAACATTATAAATTTGCAGAAAAATGGGTTTTCTTCCTCCGGTCATTACATAGTTGACATATATGTCTGGAAGAAATGGAAAAAAAAAAAGAAAAAAAAAAGCTGGGTCTATGTTGATATTTTCTAAATGGAATCTACTGATTTTTTTTTTTGTTGTTGTTGTGTTTTTTTTTTTTTTTCCATAGCATATTTCAAAATTGACCTAAAAATATAGGAAGGTTAAAATGATATAAATAATCTGAACAAAATTAATTGACTTAACTGAAGTCAGAAGTGCAGGAATACCTTTATTAAAAAGAAATAAAATTATTTGAGTTCATCCAAGTCATTTCTTAGATAGCTCTGTTCCCAGTATTTCCAGTTAACCAGTACTTTAAAAAGACCAGCTAACAACAGAGGGTTGATGGGATTCATGGGTCTTAAAGTCTATTCCTGACACAGGGGAGGAGGATGACCCTGGGCATTTCAGCCAAGCTCCCATCTCCTAATGTCCCCCTGTTTTTCACCATGCTGCCAACTCCTTCTCGCGGTCCCATTCTCCTCCTTGCATCCATTCTTTGGACTTTTATCCCAGTCCAGGTCTTGCCAAAGTAATGGTAAGACTATTCTTCAGCCGCCTGTCCCTGTCTTCCCATTTCTGAGTCTTGTGCTTCCCTGCATGCTTAGCCAGCTCTCGCAGGTCCTCCATTTTCTGATTTCTTGTTCTGTCTCTTTTTCATGAAAGCCATCAATTCCCTCCAGTCCTCTCATGACTATTATCCCTGCCTACACTAGTTCCCATTCCCTCCTCTTACTTTTATGAAAAATAGTATCTTTTTAAAAAATTATGTCCTTCAGTTCTTTGACCTCTTCTATCTTGTGTACTGGTTTCTTGCTTTTTTTTTTATTTTTTTTTATTTTATTTTTTTTAAACCTAAAAAACATTACGTGTTTTACCTTTGCAAAAACAGGCATAGATTAACAGTCATTCTTTTAAAATAATACTATTCCTTTAACGGTCTACCGGTCTACAAAAAACTGAGAAATGATTTGAGATAGTAAGGGATACATCTATTTAGTTTTGATTCTAAATCTTAAAATAGTTAACATTTTACTATCATTCTTGTATTTCCTATTACAAAGTGACAGCTCTTTATATTGTAATTTTATGACTATTTTCCCTAAACATACTCCTGCCTATCTTTTTTAAACTTGCTTGGAAGTACTTCTCACATCCTAGAACAGCATGCCAGCTGGCATTAAGTCAGCAGAACTCCATTCATCAAGCTGAGAATCTGATCCACTGTAATATGAAATTAAGTCTTTTATTATTATTTTTTTTTTTTATTTCTTTCTTTCTTTTCTTCCAACAAAGGCTCTCACCCAGAGGCCTTTTAGAAATTTATTTGGTTATTTCAGTGGATGTGACATGTGACAGGGAAATCTTTCTCTGAAAGGCATTAACAGGAAAAGTATAAATAAAATTGTTCTGTGATGGGTAGAACAAGTGAAACCTGATTTCCCACACTGCTATAGTCCCAGCTCCTCCCTTATTTTCACCATGACCCATACATCTCCTAACACTTTCAGTAGTTCCCACCACATTTGCTTGTGACCAGTTGAGAAGACATCAGGCTCAGCTCGAGCTGGCTTACACACAGAGCACATCTGACCAAGGTAGGCCAAGCAACACAAAAAACCACTCTCAGTGAGCTTACTAATTCATTTCACTTTTCTCTAACCATTTACAGATATTTATGAAACTTCCAGAATCATTTTTACTGTAAAACTTCTACTTGTGGCAATTACGGCTGAAGTTGGGCTGATCGTTCCCATGTTATTAGAGACTGACAGTGTGATTGTGTAAGCCTCAGAAACCAAAGAAAAAGAAACAAAAATAAATTGCATGGAACACAACATGCATTATTTGTTATCAGTACTTTAAATGAAATGGAATAAATGTTCTTTGCAGTGAGACTGGAGCACATTCATTCTTTTCTATAGGGTTTTAATCAATTCTCCAAAACCCAGTTGAGACTGGAAATGGAGAAGAATAATTAGGTTCTATTTTGGGATGTTATGGTAATGAAAAACCTTGACATTAGCCTCCTGTTACACAGCAGCGGGAAGAGAAGGCTTCAAGTGAAGATGTACAGAATATACCAAGGTACATCAGCTCTGAGGAATGGAACGGGAACTTGACTAATATTTAATGTCACTTGGAGTAAGAAGAACTGCAGTGTGATCAATTGGGAGTCATACATCTAGCTAGCTCTCTTACAGGTAACACTTCAGGAACTCAGGGTTTCACATCCAATATTTAATACATCTCATTGCCACCTACTCCATATTGGAAAAGGTTCTGTACTTCATTCTCCTTCTGCCCCCAGTCAGACAAGCAAATTAAACTTTTATAACTCAGACTTTCTTTAAATATGGTTTTATAAAACCATTTACTTTGTAGAAACGCTACCAATCCCAAAAATAAAATCTATCAAAATTGCTCCAATCTGTAAAAACATTATCAGTGCAAACACTACTAATGCCAAAAGCAAAGCATAAAAACTATGTAATGGTATAATTAGAATGTCTTTTTCTTTTTTTTTTTTTCTCCGTCTTGAGTAGTTCTTGTAAAGCATCTTTGCCTTAAGGACAATTAATGGCCTAAAAACAACCAAGCACCTATACATCGATTATATTATGGACTATTACTGGTCATCAACTACATATATATCATACAAGAACTTTTCTTACACACGAGTATTTTGTAGTATTAACATCTTTAATTCTTAGGTGAAATTTACTCTCCAACTACTTATAGCCATAGTTTGTAAAGTATTTGGGATTTTGGAGGCAATTTGAAGATTCTTGCTCCAAGACATCTGCAAGACACCAACTTTTCTGACAGCACTGCTCAGCACTTTCTGAGAATTTCTAAAAAAACATAATCATTCCAATCTATTTTTGCTGTCCCCCTGACAGCTGTCTTCCTAGTGAGCAGAGCTGTCACTGAGAACTCTCACTCAAGAAGAGACAGGAAAAAAATCTACCAGGAGCTACTGGATAGTTTGGGGGCTGAATTGGCACAAACTCTGCTCTGCTTTCAGGGCTGGTTAATGTCGTCGGTTTGCATCCACTTCGCCTCCTGCCAAAATGAACAATGACAAAGCAAATACCTTATCAAAGGCCCCAAGGATCCGATCTCTGCAATCTACTCTTGGTAGAAACATCTTCTATCATCAGCTGCATTTGGCTGCTCATAAAATATTGCAATTACCACCTGTTTATAGAATCAACAATATACATATGAGATTGGAAAAATACACTACAAAATAAACATTAAGAAAAATTTAACTGGCAACTGATGATAAAGATAAAATACATTCCAATGAGATGTCCATGAAAGGTTTTCTTTACTTTTGATTGAGCAAGCCATGCAGTCATTCCAATAAAAGTACTGTTTTGTTGTTGGTGGTGGTTGTTTTTTCCTCTTGGAAGATAAAAATTAATTGCTACAATAGATTTATACAATGTAGTGGTGAGCAGCTGCATATTATTCATCAATTTAGCCTTTGGTTTTGATGTGTACCATATACTTCCTTATCTGTTTTTCTCTATGTACATTAAAATTAGGGAAACTAAACATTTTAAATATAACTGTACCCTTATACAGGTAAAAAAGCAACATAATTTTCTGCCATTTCTACCTTATACTGCTCTTGGGATAAATTTGGTATTTTATACCTTTTTGTTTCCATTAAAAATCCTTGAAAACACTTCATATTCAGACTGTCTAATGCTTACTAATCATTCCTGTTACCCTTCTGAACCTCCACTGGCATTTTAAACTAAGGTAATTTTTGCTGCTTGCTCCAGACACTGAACCTTTCATTGTACTTTTATGTGAATTTGAAATCTAATGAGAAAACATGAAACTGCAATTACCAAATTACTAGCACAATTCACATTTTCTTATTACTGGTCATGGAACAGAACGTTGCTGTCTCACATTTTACAAACTTTGAGCGTTACAATTCTAAAAGTTGTACATATGTTATGAATATCACTTTAAAAAATAATAAAACTCAGGTTACCTGGGACACGAAGTTCTGGGCACGTACAGATCAATGTATGCAAGAACTTTAGCTTCAGAAGATTTATAAGATGTTCTCAGTAAACCTGGCCAGTGCACTTAGATGTGCACTTAGATGTGCACACTTAGTGCACATCTAAGATGAGTGGAAGTAAAATTGAACAGTTTGGCTATAAATTAGCAATACAGTAATTTAATATGCATTTAATTCAACTTCATAATATTTTTGGATAGTTTGATCATCACTCTAGATGTGGTAAAAGGAAAATGTCAGTCTTTTGCTGACAATGAATGAATGATAGAATGGCTTGGGTTGGAAGGGACCTTAAATTCACCTTGTTCCAATCCCCCTGCCATGGGCAGCGATGCCACCCACTAGATCAGGTTGCGCAGGACCTCATCCAACCTGGCCTTGAACACCTCCAGGGATGGGGCATCCACAGCTTTTCTGGGCAACCTATTCCCATCCCTCACCACCCTCTGAGTGAAGAATTTCCTCCTAACATC
This sequence comes from Anas acuta, assembly GCF_963932015.1. NCBI lineage: Eukaryota > Metazoa > Chordata > Aves > Anseriformes > Anatidae > Anas > Anas acuta. Next base: position 149,610,535 of record NC_088980.1, read on the forward strand.
TAATCTAAATCTCCCCCTTTTTAGCTTAAAACTAAACTAACCTGATCATATCATTATCAGTAAAAAGTTGTGCTCCATTTTTTTTTTTATAAGCCCCCTCTAAGTATTAAAGGACTGTAATGAGGTCCCCCCAGAGCTTTCTCTTCAGAACCCCCAAGCCCTTCGCTGCATGGCTGCTCTCAGTGAGTTCTTCTCAGTCTTCTCAGTCTTCTTCTTCCCAGTCTGTACTTCTGTCTGGGATTGCCCCTACCCAGGTGCAGCACCTTGCACTTGGATTTTTTGAACCTTAGTAGGTGTATGTGGACCCACTTCTCAGGCTTGTCCAGGTCCCTGTGCATGGCATCCCTTCCTTCTGTTGTACCACTCAGTTTGGTGTCATCTGAGGGTGCAGTCGATCCTACTGTCTAGAAGGGTGTCTGGATGCTCTTCTAATGTCTTCACTGAAATTAAAAAAAAAAAAAAGTACTCTACAATTAAATTTTTTATCCATTACATAACACATAATGAAACTCACAGAGACCAGTACATAGATATTCACAGACTACAGCTGTTTGCTCTGTTTTGAAATTGAAATAGGAAAACAGTTGTTTTAAACAACAGCACTACAAGTAGGCTAAGGGCTTTATTGAACATTAGTTACTCCATGGTTTATACAGAAGTGTCATAAAACATATCATCTCTCTTCTAACAAACCACAATTCCAACATTGTATTTACTTTATGATTTCGGCTTTATATGTCTACTTGATATTCATAGATGTTCGTGATCCAATAAAGCTGGAAGAAAAACATTTTAAAAACCCTCAGAGAATAAAAGATATTCATCACAGACACGCGAGATGTAATGTCTGACAACTGGAACTGTCATTTTAGGTTGTTTTAATGCTTTTTAAAACAAAAGAAAAAGAGAGTAATCAGGACATGTCACTCACTGTGTTACATTTAAAATTGTGAGCGGTAGCTGAGTGAGCACCAGCTGATCTTGCTGTTTGTTGCATTCAGACAACTACTAAGGACTAGTAGCTGCACTATTTGTCAGCATCTTCCCGAAACCATATGGCATTAGATGTACATTGGTGCTTGCTCTCCCTTATGTGCAGCTAATAGAAAAATAAGGCAAAAATAGCTTGAATGAAGCACTTCAGTAAAGAGATCAGGCTGCCTGTAGCTGATTGTTGGAAGAACAATCTTTGAACTTGAAGGTGCATCCCATATGAGGAGTTCAAGCCATGATCATTCACTTATGTTTCTGGCAGATGAAAAATTTATAAGAATTTTCTTCTACACTTCAATATAGAAATCTATTGAAGGCAGACTCTTTTTCTTATTATGGTCATCATGTTCAGCCCTATAACTTCAAAACCATGAGCAACATTTCAGAAATCATATAAACAATTAAAAAGGACCCTTTTAACTCCATCACTTTGTCCCACATTACATTTTTTTTTTTCTTGACAATTTCCCTAAATTTACCTATTTTGGATACAGCTAAAAACCGTGAGGTATGGAGACATCTCACCTGCCATTTGGCATTTTAGTCATTATTTCCAATTAACATGTGTTACTGATCCTGATCCTGCTTGTATTATTGTTTGAAAAGAAGGAAAACGAATTCAAGCAGTGTAAAAAAAAAATACAAGTTTTTCTTCAGGATACGTAACATGAGCAGACCTGAAAAAAAATACATGAAATTCTGAAGCCAGTAATGTTATTTCAAGGAGAATGGATTAAGAGATTATGCTGCCTTGGATCTGCAGCAGTTTTACATAATTTCCATTTGGGCTATTTGTTATTCTGTGTCTGGATAAGTTTGAACACTGGTTTCAGCTGCACTGGGAAAGCACAGCTTGTTGGGCCCATCTCCCTCCTGTCTTCCAGCAGCAACTGGTAAGAGGCACGAACACTTAAACCACAAATAACAGCCAGGTCAAGGATCAGCTTTTCTGCCAACACCCCGTTGCAGAGTCTAACTTTGACCTCACTTATTCCCATCTGGGCATGCTACCGCCCTTCAGGACACCACATTTCCTCACGCAACCTCAAGGCTCAGACCCACCACCACGCCAAAAACAAGGTTTTAGCAGCAGCACTGCCAAAAAAACTCTCAGTCAGAGCCTCGCCCTCCAGGCTAGGGCTCATCCTGGCCCCAAAGTGGACAGGCAGGCCTTCTGAAGCCGCAAACCCCTTTGCCACTGTGAGAAACACTCTGTAGCCAATAAATTAGGCTCAGGTCAGTATCTCAGTGAAGTAGTAATTTATTCGCAATTGCAATGGCGGGCGCCCCACAAGCAGGAGAGAGCGCATCTACTAGTTCAAAACACAGTTTATATACTTTTTGATGACAGGACCCTCCCCTGTTTCCCCACTGAGTGGGTAATCCAGGTTCACAATCTATCTGATGCTTCACAAACAATGCATGGCCTTCAGTAGCTGGCCTGTCAAATTTCAATTTCCTTTTGCCATTTTTAGTGTTTGAAGTGGTAATGTTTCTTCACTTATCTGACTTAACACCGTGATTTTCACCTAATTGTCCTAAGGAGTCTGGTTGTCTGCATTTTACCAGGTCACCTGCTTAAGCTTTCTTATCACTGTAAGCATGTCTCAGTACCACATTCCTTCCTTCTAAACAACTTAACTCTGCAAAAACAACATTTCTATTCCTACACCACCATTGCCTCCTCCCCCTAAGATGGCCGCCACCGCCACCTCCCCCTAACATGGCCGCCACCGCCCCCTTCCCCCGAGGGGAGAGGCGCAGTCACGTGACACTGAGAGCAGGGAGGTGCCTGCAGGGAGTGGGCGGGGCCTCGTTGTGGGGTGGGGACAGGTGCCCCAGTAGCCCCGCCCCCTTTGCCTCCGGGCCGTGGCGAGCCTTTGCCGCAAAGGCTGCTGGGAGTTGTGGTCCCTGGCTGCCTCTCTGCCGAGGCTTTGCTCTCCTCAGACGGCTCCTGGGCGCCGGGCTGCTGAGCAGTCCCAGGGGAATTCCTTCCCCTGCCCCGATGCCTCCGTAGTTGCTCCCGTGAAAGGAGCGATGGGCGGGGAGAGGAGAGCAGGGCGGCCAGAAGGACTACATCTCCCGGCGTGCATCGCGCTCCGAGCAACTTAACGCGGGGGGGCTGGGGTGGGGGGGGCGAAAATGGCGGCGGCTAAAGTGAGGCGGAGAGGTGGCTGAGGTGAGTCGGGGCAGCTGCGGAGCGGCCGTTTACCCCGCTGCCACCGCCTGGGCCTGCGCTCCTCGTCCCTTCCCTCTCGCCGCGTCTGGGAGCGGGGAGGCAGTGGTCGGGGGGCTGAGGAGAGGCGGCGGGGAGCGGGTTTGGGGGGCTGTGAGGAGATCTGGGGGGCTCTGAGGGGCTGTGAGGGGACCTGGGGGGCTCTGAAGGGAGTTGGGGAGATCTGGGGAGCTCTGAGGGACTTGGGGGGCTGCCTGGAGGAGGACTGGGAGAGGAGATACCCCCTCAGCCTGTCCTCCTGTGAGCCCGTTGCTGTGCTGCTTGACCCTTCAGGAGGACCCCCAGCTCCAGGAGGCCTTCTGTGAGGCGATCATACGTTAAAAAACAAAAACAAACAAACAAAAAAACTTTCTGTCAGTAGTCTGGGATTTGCTCAAATATCCCTGTGTTATCAGTCTGCAAGCAGGGAAGGTGTGTGGGGGGTGTGGGTTTGAGTTTCTCCCACAGTGGTCTCCTTCAGTTGGCCCATAACACATCTCGCTGAGCGTTAATTAAAGCCGTGTAACTAACTGTGCAATACAACTACGCTGCCACAGCATTCTTAAAGAGCTTGATCTTCTACTCCAAAGCTGTTACATGCTTTGCTGCTGCTGTCAGGGCCTCTGTCATAGCAGTGCCTGGCAGATTATGGTCATTTTAATGGACAGTCATTACCGGATGGATTTGCCAGACTGCTGTACTTACCAGTAAGCGCGCCGCATGGAGCCATACTTAAGATAATTGAGGGGCAGGTTCCCAAATCCTGTTACTGAGAGCTAATTATATTACAACTTTTTTCTTTAAGCTTAATACGTGTAGGGAAGTATCCCATCGTACTTCGGGCTGAGATACTAGGAAGGCAGAAAAGCCTTGAGTGGATTATGAGATCTCTGTGCTTCGTTGGAGAATTAGTGGAAAAGCCTGCGGCTGAGAGCCGAGGCTATAATTTTTGTATCAAAATCAAGTTAGCTAGCCCATGTTATACCTTGTAAAGCTACAACAGATGTTTGCCCTGCAAATTGTGTAGGAAAGATAAGAGCAGAGTAACATTCAAGGCTTTGGCAAGGCATGGGCAATCTGCTTCCTGAAGTAATGTAATGTACTAAAAATCATTTAAAATGTTATCTTGAGTAACTTTAGTATTTAAGACATCTTGCCAAAAGACTCACGTATGGATGCTTTTAAAAATGTTGGTAAAATTTTCTTGGGCAGTTAGCAATTTGACTTAAAATCTTGACTGTAGTGCCTTGATGCTTGCAAATGCTTATGCACAGATTTTGTGCAAGCTTGTTAATAACACTTATAATATTTTTCTAAAAATTGTTAGAATGGAATTCATTTCCGATTCATGAAAAAAAAAAAAGAATTGGAATGTAGCTTGTAATTAATATTTAATTATAAGGTAACTGTTTTAAGTTGGGCATCATGTTATGAAAATGTTTGCAGTTAATGATGAACATTAACATCTCTGTTTCTGACCCAGGCTCATTTAGGAGAGAAGAACAAACAAATTTTGTATTAAATATAAGTGGAAGGAGACATTGCAATAGTAATCAGATTCATCAGTTGAACTTAAAGTATAATGAAAGGGAACTGCACTTGTAATTATGGAATCTAAATTGTAAAAAGTACAGGACAGAAACAGCTTTTGTTGGTATCAGAGACTTAATTGCACAGCCTAATTCTGTAATGAAATACTACTTGTAAAATTACTGTGATATTCTCAAACAACTTTGAAGATTTGGTTTTGATATGTAGAAGCAGATCATGTGCTTTTTAGTTGAAAAGGGGAAAAAGTGTTTATTTGATGGATTTTTAAGCCACCGCTGGTAACATACGTACCAAGGCATAGGAATGGTGCCTTTATCTTTATAAATGAAATGGATATTGGGTTAAACTAGCCTTTGAGAAAGGAGGGAGAGTATTACTCAGGAACACTTATTCAGTGTCTCTTGTCCTGAAACCATATACTCAGACTGAATTCTGTAAGGTGAGGCAGGACAAATATCCCTTTAGATATGCCTGTTCAGGTGGGTTCTGGTGGGTGAAATAACAGGGTTGCCGCTTTAACACAGCCAGGTTCATGTGTGACATTGCTTCTCTTCCTGAGAAAGCTAATTCAAAATCAAGTTAGGTACGTTCATCGAATTGAACTGGGCTATGTAATTTTATCTCAAATTGCGTTTTTGGGAGTTCTGGAAATTGTACTTGGAGCCTAACAGTCTACGTTTAAGAATGAGCATGTGACTTCTTAATGTTGCATCTCATTGGCCATTTGCCAATCCACAAAACTAAACTTTTTTTTTTTTTTAAACTAAACTTTTTTTTTTTTTAATCAATTTTTCAAATAGAAGACATGAGTGGGTGGGGAAACAAGTGATATAAAAATTTAATGGGCAGTGTGTTTTAAAATTTTCAGCTCATGCCTGCCCAGCCTGCATTGCCTGACTCTCAGAGATGCTTAAACTTGCATTCCCTTTGTCTTAATTTGCAGGAATGGATGGGTGCCCAGCTGACAATGTCATTTTGAATACTCAAAGTCAAGTTAATTATTTATAGTGTTACGTAACCAAGTTAGGTAATGGTGGACTTACCAGAAGAAAATACAGTACCCTAGGTATGCCAATTTCTGCTTCCTTCCCTGAAACTCAAGGATACGTTACATTTTTGGAAATACAGATCTGATTGTGTTGGATTCAGAAGATAACTTGGCTATTAATACTTTTTCTTCCCTCATCCAGCACTTGTGCGTATGAATTTAATTAAAAAAAAAGATGTTTATTAAATCAGATTTGGCACAGAACTTTTTTTTTTCTTCTTTCTTCTCCACTGGAATAGAGCCATATACTGTAAAATTACTGTTACAGTCTGTCACAGTGAAATATGATTCATGAGATTTTTCCATTTTAGATGTTTTATGGAGATTTTTTTTTCATAAGCCAAACAGGAAAAAAAGGTGACTGCTCTTTAGTTTTCATTTTAGTGCCATTTATGGAATCTTTGGATAGTAAGAAATAGCTTTGGCTGTTCTTTAATTTTGTATCTCAGGTTATTTAAAGTAACGATGATAAGTCAAAGGTAAGCACACAAGGGAGGAGATGATCAGGAACAATCAGTAGAACAAAGTGTTTTTTTTTTTTACTCCTGTGATAAAGCTGCTTAAGTCTACTAGAACAATGGATTTCCTTAACCTTGCCAAATTGTTCGTGACCTTTTTAAAACTGAACTGAAAGTGTTTGTTAAGAAAAATGACCCTTATGTGTCATACAAGTATTGATCTGTCTTTTAGTATACAGTGCACTTACATGTAAATACATTGTACTTAATTTGTAATTGTTTAGAATTACTACTATCCTTAGGAAAGCAAAATAACTTGTAGGCTTTGGCAGAAAATGAGATATGACTCCTAGTTACCTCTTTTGCAAATCCAGGAGTCGATTGCGTTGTGTATTGAATGGGTACGTAGCCTTAACTTGTCTCTGGTGGTCGGTAAAATATCACAGAATGATGTAGACACATTAAACACTGTTCCCTGTTTAGGAAAACTAAACTATGGCTGCCTTATTGTGGTTTGCTGTATCTTTTTAAAATTATAGTTGAGTTCTAGTTCAAAAAATTATGTGTTTTTTCTTTTTCCTCTCTTGATCTGTAAAATCTAATTCAGTGACAAAACAGCAAATCAAACTCACAGTGGGAAGCTTCTTATTTTAGTTTAGTTCTGTTCTACCATGTCTGTTAGAGGAGCTACTAGCATCAGTGGACTGAACTTTGCTCTACAACTAATCAGTCTGTGATTCAACACTTTGTTGAGAGGAAATTGTGGACTCTGTTCTGCATTTAAATATCACAGCACCTCCACATTGAATTCTTTGGCCCTGTTACACGTCATAAAGTGTTTAAAAAGCAGCGAACTATATAAAAACAGAACCAACAATTTTCTCTTTGAACAGCTGTCTGGAATGTTTAAGCAACTGTCTGGTAATTTCTACATTAACATCTTCTGAAGTTAGTTGACTGACTTAGCAGCAACAGTGGTATTGTACTAGCATAGTGTTTTGAGTTCCTGATTGCTAGTGACAGTCAGCAAAACGCTGAGTCTTTGTCACTTGACTCCCATGAACCTCTTATCAGGCTTTTTGCATTTTTATGTAGTTCTAATATCTCAGTAAATCTGTCTTCTGTAATCTCTCAGCTAAATTCTGTACTGCACTCTAATTCTGCTTTTCCAGGTTTCTGCTTAACATCACAATCCACATATTTCTGCTTATCAAATTATGCTGCTTCTCCCTCTGTCCTTGGAGAGGGGCGTACAGCTTGATACCAGGACAGGATATTTTAAATAAATTACTTTGAAGCACTGTTTTTAATCATGGTTGCTGTCAGCAAATTGGAACCTTTTATTGAAATAAGTACGCAATCAGAGTCAAATTTATTTTTAGTAACTATGAACATTGCTTTGGTGTATGATTATTTAAACATACTTGTGACCAAATAAAATGTTTGTTCCAACATTGTCACGTCAATAATAATCTTTGTTATATACACATATAAACAGATACTAGTTGTATTTTTTCCATGTAAATTCTTTTTTTTTGAAAGCAATAGCACAGTCTGTTTAACTGAGATTTTTTTTTTAATTTATAAAAAGGTATGTTTACAAGAAGGTGGTGGTTAATAAAACCAATTATGCTGGTTTAACATTTAAAAAAAAAAAGATAATTTGCATTTTAATAATAATTGCTTAAACATTATATTAGGGTATGTTTATCCCTAAAAAAGGTTGTTATAAATTTGTTAATTGCGTAAAAATATCAAAAATATACCAATATAACAAAAATATACCACATCAAAAATATACCAAGCAGCCTTTGTTTACAGTAGCTTGCTCTCTGGTCTAAGATCTATCTATTTCTTTTTAATACTGGAAGAAAAATGTACAAGAAAGTCCCACATGGATTTTTAGCATAGCTTTTCTTTGCTATGCTAACAGAAACCTTTCAGAGCTCTTTTAATGAGGTAGTGCTGTCATTTCCATTTGAAGTAGAAGTATCCTGTAAGGCTGTACACCATTCAGCACCATAAACAGTGACAGTGCGAAAGGTCATCCCAGTAAACACAAGGAAAATGTTTAATTGGGCATCAGAAGTAAGAACAGAATGACAGATTTCAATAACAGATTTCAAGAGCTGGAAAAAACTACATGTAGTCTGGTGAGATGAAATGGTATCTGGATTTCTGTGGTAACAGCCTCTGATGTTGGAGCTAAGGAATGTGACTTGCTCATTTTTGATAAGTTTCTACATATGTCTGGATGCAAATTGTCTAGAGATATTGTCTTGACTTACGTTTCTGTTTTCTTTATAGCTTATATTTTGTGAAATTGAAGACAGATTCCTGATTAACAATGCCTGCTAGTAAGTATTGTTGCCTTCAGTACCTTCAGATAATGTTTAAGGGGGGGCTAAAATTCTAACAGAATTAACAAGGGGGGAAGAGGGGTTGGAAACAAACAACAACTGCTGATCACTTGCAGTCATTTTAAAAATATTTAAGATCTTCATATTACCCAGCCTCAATCTTTGTAGATCTCAGTGTATTTTTTCTAAAGAAACCTCGTAGTTTCTGATTTTTTCTGTTCAGTTAGATGTGCACAGTTTAACATTGATGATTTTTATGATTTAAAGTATGTTCTGAAATATTTGTATTCAGAAAGATACTTCAATATAGTGATATCCATCTTTGGCAAATTGCAAGTATTGTTTATAGTAGGTAGAATTGCTGTTTAGTATATAAAGTGATGAGACAAAAATTTTAATGTTTCAACAAATCAAATGCAATTTTTGAAGCAGATGTATCTAAGAATCAAATTCTTATTTACTATGAAGAGTAGCAACTTTCACAAATCAAAAGAAATACCACTAATATTTTTTTTTCTAGCTTTTTCTATTGTATACTTAGAAAAATCCAGTGTGGTTTCTAGCAAAGTTACTAACATCAGTCTTTGGATAAAGCAAACTGCTTTATCATGAGAATAAAGAGTTCTTCAAAAAGTTACAGTACAGTGGTATTGAGTGCACTTATTTATAGGTTTGTAATGAGTTTCACAAGTGTTTAATTTCACTGGGAAACATTGGAGGATTTTATTTAGCTGATTTAAGATTTGTAATCTGTGACTACTGGATACTTAAATATCATACTATAATTGTTGTGTTACATGGTCACACCTCTATGAATGTCTAATCTGTAAGTATGGTCATATTTTGATATGTAGGACAGTTTGAGCCACTGTAATGTAAAATACTTTAATGTAAGTATTTAGGATTCTTTTAATTTTCTGGTAAAATAAATAAATAAATAAACTATTCCTCTACATAGACATGAGTTTATGTAAAAAATAGTGGTAAATATTCATGTATGCTTTATGTATGTATTCAGATTTGTAAGTGCTGGCATAAAGTGTTCAAAGTGTATTGTGGTCAAGCTTTTTCAATATCATGAACTGTTGCTGTGTTTCAATTTCAGTTTTTAGTACTAATAAGGCCTCTATCATGATAGTCATTTATGCTGGGAGCATTTTTTGTTTTTTAAGCAATTAGACTGGAAGAGTAAAATCTTTTTTTCTACACCAGGTATTTTTATGCTGAGGGTCATTTTTAACACTATTTAACCTAATGCATGTAGGTAACTACAGGGTCAGGTGGAACTTAATGAGATCAAAACAACTTTATCTGCAGTGAGGTGTTCAGAACTATCCCGCCATTTATTTATCTTCTGTGTGTATTAGACCACTTTTTGACTATATGAGCAAAGATAAGGTAGTAGTATGCATGTATATTGTAGACAGCCCTCAACTTCACCTTTCGGAATGTGGAAGGGAGGGTGCTGTCTACTGATTCAGGCTTCTTGATAGATTCCACAGGATTCTTTTCAGAGCGTATTGAGGAAACATTGGTTGGCGCTGTAGAGAGTTAACTTTGAAATCGTAAATGATTTGTTCTTGTAAACTGTAAACCTTCACTGTAAAGGTGGGATCTACCACTTGGACTTCCCTTGTCCCACACATCAACAGATTCATTGAGCATCTTTAAGAACAGAATGTGGAAAAGGCTCTGAAATATTTTCCAGAAATGTTTTCTGTTCTGCTAGAATAAGTTCTAATGGAAGTAAATAGTAGGATATTTTTACAAGGAAAGCTTGATGGAGTTCTCAGATCATCCTGACCTGTCTTCCAGTGTCATTCTACTTGCTTTCATGAGTCTATATTAGTTCCTTTTAGAAGTTCTAAACCTTTTTCAAGTATGTTATTGAGGGAATATCAGGGTGTGGAAGCGGTGGTTTAGAAAGTCAGGAAAAGCCAGGACAGTGGTGTTAGGGAAAAACTGCACAGAGAGACTTGGTCTTTTCAGAGACTTTCACTCTTCCTGGAGACATTTTAAAACTCAGCCTGAAGTTACTACAGTTATCACTTCCCTCAGTATTAACTGTCTAAAAAGTATGCATGAAGTCCCGGATAATCATAGGATAATCAGTCCTATTAATCCAGGATAATCAATTGCTAGCTGTTTGTTACATACTGGGGTAGTCATTTTTTTTAATTGATGTTGCTGTCGATCAATCGTACATAAGAATATGGAGTCATAGTGCTGCATTGAACCCTTAACAAAATAATGTTAAGGTTTTTGTCTCAATACAGTATTATTTTGCTCATAAAGACAAAATTTTCAACCTGTTCTTTTAATCTTAGATGTAAGAGTGCTTGGTTTGGGCTAGCCAAGGCATGGCCTTTGCATTGACATCTAGTTTGTAGAGCTATCGTGTAATGCTGTAATTGCTGCAGCAATCGTAGGGAGCTCGCCAAAGCAGTGCTTTTGTAAATACTTGTAAAAAATATTTTTTGTAGCAATAACAATTTTCAGTAATCTGTACAGATTATTTCATTTAACACGTTGCAGAACATGGGTGATTTCAGTGGTTTTGTTGGCTGCATTTGAGTTGAAATGACACAAATGCTGTTGTTAAGGAAAAAAGCGTAGATAAATCATTTACCAAAGCATTTAAGACTAGTTCTTCAGCATTAAGTTCCAGATGTTCACACTTACTGAGTTGCTTGAAGTACAGTTTTCTAGCTAATGATTTTTTGATACAGGTGATAATGTCTGCATAGTATAGGAAGGTATTTTACTTGTGATAGCTATATGCATGGATATCTCCTTTTTAGTCATCTTTTACATGACTTACTCTTAATTTCTTTAACATACTTAAATTATTAACAAAGCCTTCAAAATTAAGTATATAATATTACTTTGAACTGATCCTATCCGGTGATTAGCAGATCACTGTATGACTGCCTGCCTGCCTGACAAGCAAATTCAGAGAGTAAATAAAAGGATTTTGACAAATGTAATTTGCCGTTATTCTTTTATTGAACTAATAACTGCAAAAGTTAGTAATCCAAACATCCCCCCTACTCTTTGCCAGTTAGAAAGAGATCACTTTATCTAAGAGCTTCATGTTTCAGTTACGGGGAAATGCTTCCACAGTCTGGCCTGCTTCTGATGCAGTAAGTTTTGGTAACTTCACAGTGCTTCCCAAAGTATGCTGAGTGTCTTGATTCCTTCTCCTTAAACTATATAAAATTTTGTTTCCTCAACTGTAAAAGTACCCTGTGGCTTTTTGCCATTTTTTTGTGGAGAGATAGCTAGTCTGCAGCTGTGTTGTACTGGTAACATCTGTAGTCTGGGTGATACAAAAGTAGGTAAAAGATAGAACAGTTACACAGAGTGATTATCTTCCTTATTTCTTGGATGTTGCTGCTTTGAGATAAGTTACTTCATAATCTTTATTTAAAAAAAAATAAAATGTTTTTTTCTTTTTAAATAGGGCTTTTCTAAGCATAGGGAGGAAAACAGCATTTGAAATAGTAACTTGAAATACAAGTGAGTTCTTAACTCTTTTTAAGAGGCATGCAGTGTTTTCATTTTTAATTTCTTTCCTGGGCAACAACTTAGGGAAAATTTAGTTATTTATCTTTCAAAATTCTAGGTTTATTCTATAATAATAAGATAGTTAATAAAGGGAAGGTTTATTTCCCTATGAAGTACAGTTCTACAGTACCCCATGGTGGTTGGAGATGTATTCCTAATTCTGTCCCCATAAATACTTCATGGGCTAATGCATTCTGTTTTTTTTTTTGTTTGTTTGTTCATTTGTTTTTAGCAAAAATTATGTCACAGTTCTAATTAATATCTCTGTCCAATCCTTCCACCTAACATACTTTTTCTCATCTGGTATATGCTTCTCATATACCCTTGGCACATTAAAGCCCCAAATGGGACCTTCCACATAATGAAATGTTTTTCATAATTGCCTTAATTCGTTTTGTATGCAGTAGAAATCCTATTAGCTCTCTAACAGTATTGTTGACTACTTAGAATGGTGTTAAAATAAATACATTATAACACTATAAAATTTTGACTGTTATGAAAGAATTACATGGGGAATTATCTCACATCATCATCTGCTGCTTGATTCTAGCACCTGAGAGGAAGAAGCAGCTCTGTTATTGTCTGTCGCTGGAAGCTTTTTAAATCAAGTCCCTCTTTGAACTGCTTAATCAGACCAACACAAGAACTTGAAAAACAGATGCTAAGGGAAGGTCATCATTTGCGCTACCTTGGCAGTTTGCCATGTATTAGACAGAGGTCTGTAAGGGAAAATAGCTGTTTGTCAGGATGTCTGTGACTATTATAATACCGTGATCACAAAGTATATAATGGATTCTTTTCATAATAAACAATACTAGCCTCCAATATGTAAACATTTAGATACAGGTTTTCTTGATCTGGTTTTTAGCTGATCATATTTTCCACACTGAAAAGAAAAAGTAAGAATTCATCTTAATGCATCCTTTGATCATGATAAGAAAAAAAAATCCAGGAATTCATAGCTGAAAGAATTGTACTTTGTGGATCTATTTCACTCATGATAGCACAACCAACTTTGTGTCCTAGTGGAGTGGCTGCTTCCATACTTTTTAATGAATCTGCATGATTTCTTTAAGACTTCGTAATTTTTAAATAGATATTTAATTTGTTGCTTTCTGTTGGCTCTCAATTCCCTCCATGTAAGTATCATCCTAAGTCTGCTTGGGAAGGGGGAATTGCATGCTTCATAGAAAGTGAAAATCACTTCTACTAACACATCGCAAATAGTATCTAGTGATGTCATTCCTGCCTTCATCACCTTCCATTTATTTTGGATCACTCTTAAGTATGGCTGAATGCACAATTTTTCTAATACATAGGTTGTGAAAACTTGGAAAGTACGTTTCTTCAGCTGTTGTTAGTTTGGTGTGTCCAGTCTGGGCATATGATTATTGAGTTATGTGTAAGAGCTGAACTTAATACTGTCCACATCAAAGCCTAGATGTGCTTTTAAACTATATGTAGACACTTCACTGATTGTTAAAAGGTAGCTTAATATTTTTTCCCCAGGTTTTATTAAAACATTTTATCATTGTTATTTACAGAAATTACTTTGCAACTGGTTTTTCTATCAGTCGATTAACCTTCATGTGCAGCATTGTTTGCTATTGATTTCTCAATCATGGGACGAAAGGGTAAGAAGTCTGATGCTGTTTATGCATGCGAGTGCCCTGATTTCTTTTTATGCATGACAACAAAGAAAAATTGATTTGGGGAGGAGTTCAGTTTTGCAGTCTGTGATTAAATGCATGCATCTGTGGAAAGACAGGGTAAACTGTGCTTTTAAATTGTTTTGGCCATCTCTTTACATGGCATATAGACTGTCTTTCCTGTCACCATTATGTCAGAAGGATACCCAGTGGTTCTCAGAAAATCAGGTACTTAGTGAATTGCTGAAGATGGAAATTAACCCTGTATGTGAAACTTGGCTTTCAAGGAGTGCTATTTTTTTCCTAGAAAATGACATAATTCAAAATTAATTCTTACAGTAATTAGACAGAAAGGAGTAGAAAGCTTGGGTAAGTAGGTGAATGAGACTTTTCCTCATACAGTAAGTCATAGATATCAGCTGATTCCAGATTTTCCTGTTTTGAAGGTGCTTAGGTGAACAAAGTGCTGCTTGATTCCTTAGCTTTTGAGTTCATGTCTTTAAAGTATCTTAGGAAATCCTGTTTGTTTGTAGCTGATGTGCTCAAGGGAATGACCTGTGGCTCCTACTAGTATCCCAGATAACTCAGACAACACAAACTTTTTGGTACCCATGTAGAGGTCAGTATGTGATTTTCCAACGTAAGAAGTAATTTTTCACATTTCAAAAGTTAAAACAATTACAGAATTCTTGTCTTGCAGAAATATAGGTAAGAATCTTGAGACTAGCAACTTAAATTAAGAAACTACTTAAGTTTCCTACAAGTAAAATATAAAAAGCAAATTAGTTAAATCTACTGATAGATTTTTTTTATTGAACATGTGTTTAAATAAGTAAATGTACTTGTATAGATTAAATATTGCAGTAGTCTGACATGCATGCTCTTAATTCATAGGAAAAAAAGTTTCAGGATAATTGAATTGCCTAGTCTGATAATTTACATGTGCAAATAACTGCTCATGAAAAGAACGTTACTGAAGTGCAGCTATCTTAAGTTTAAGAACTTTGATTTCTTTAAAATATGGTATGCTTTTTCTATACTAGAAACATGGCAATAAAAATTAATCTTTCATAAAGATATGCAAAATCCCCAGCAGTTATGTGGCAAAAGATAAATATATGAGTTTAAAATAAACACATTTTTTAGTTCTTTTTAAATTCAGTGGCTTAAAAAATAACAGAACTGTAACAAAAGTAGAAAAAAAATGAAAAATAAGGAAAATCATGGCCTCTGAATGCAGTCAAATCTTCATTCTGTTTATCTGTTCAGTGCATTAATTTAAGTGTATGAGTTGTGAAAAATCTAATATTTTTTTCTCCATAGTTAGATTTAATTTCGTAGACTAGAGCAGTTCCATCCCCGTGTTTGCAGGGCAAGAGTTGCCAGCAGTGTTCTGCATATTCAGTATTAATAAAAACTTTGTGTGAATGGAAAAAGCAGATGTGTGTGTCTTGGCATGGGTCAGGTCTATTGCAGACCTTTTAATCTGTGTATCTTGTCCTAACTATAAAAAGAACAGACATTGCTTGCCCAAATAATATAAACAATTGAAGAGCTTTAGATTTAGACTGGAATTGACATTAGTTTATTGCCTTGGTTTTGTCTGGGATAGAGTTAATTTTCTTTGTAGGGGCTGGTATGTGCCATGTTATGCATGTACGAGAAAAATAACTGATAGCACACCGATGGTTCAGTTGTTGCAGAGCAGTGCTTGCACAGAGCCAAGGACTTCTCAGCTCCTTGTGCTGCCAGCAAGGTCCCTGGGGGTGCACCAGGAGCTGAAGGGAACACAGCCAGGACAGCTGGCCCAGACTGGCCGAAGGGATGTCCCATGCTGCATGGTGTTGTGCTGAACAATAAATGTGGGCTGGAGGCAGGGGCACTGCTCGGGGACGTGTCGGGGGGGATGAGCACTCTGCATCGCTTGCTCTGTGTGTGTATATGGAGAGATATATAAAATTCTCATTATTTTCCCTTCAATTCTCTCCCCATTGGTGTCTGAGTTTATATATAAATATTCTCATTATTATTTTCCCTTCAGTTCTCTCCTCCATCCCACAGGAGGAGGGGGAGGGAGTTAGCAAATGGCTGTATGGTGTTTAGCTGCCTGCTGGGTTAAACCACAACACCAAATTCAAAGAGCAAAAACCTAACTTATGTTCATATAGCTTAATTATTTGCAGAATGTGCTTGTTATATCAAGTCCAAGAGTAAAAGGGTGTTTTTTTTGTTTTGTTTGCTGAAAGTCTGGCTTTTACAGAAAACATCATACACCTCGAGGTGGTTAACAACATGCTCACATATATCTGCTTCTTTGTGTATGATTATAAAGCTGTCTGTCTTCCAGACTGAGCAGCTTGGTGGGAACAGAGTGGCAGCAGCAAAGGGAGGTAGCCTCTAGGTAATGAAGATGTACAGAAGAGCAATCAGTTGCGTATACATTCCTTGTACCCCATGGCTGATTAGAAATTACGGGAGGGGGAAAGTTGCTTTTTAATTAGCTGGGATACATGGTTCTCCACAGAGCCTTCAAGGTGCATATCCTACCACTAGGTTTACTGTTTTGGAGGGGAGAAAACCATTCAGAACCTAGTAGCAGCTACTTTTCAGTTATTCTGGGACATCTGAATTGGAGCTGGAGCACTTCTTTCGAACTAATGGGGAAAATTAATGGTTGCGAGGATATTTTATAATTCAGATTAAACTAGAAGGGTTATTTTAAATGCAGCTTCTGTCCTTTGTGTCTGTATTTAAAAGTGTTAATACTGAAATGCTGTTCCATGAACTTCTGTTTGCTAATTTTAGCACAAAGCTGGTCTTCTGTGAGGGCAGGATGAGCTGGAGTAAGGCTGTCTTCAGAGAAAAAAACATGTAAAATGATTACAGGCAGGACTGGAGACTTGTTCTTAATAATATATAAAGATTATTTTTTTAATTTCTAGCCCTAAATAATTTTAATGTTCTATGTGTACATCCACATGACCAAATGGGAATATCCCTTTTTGTCAATTCTTTTTGAGAAGAACAAATGTGTAGGGATGGACATGAGCAGGGTTCTTAATTGTAAACACATTGTATTCCTTAAACAGGAACAGAGATTTTATCACATTTTGGGCCCTATCTGTATTCAGCCATGTACAGTGGAAAAAAAATCTAATTTATGTAATGTGGTATTAAACTACTTGTATACAGAAAGTTTTGCTTTTAATTAGGAAATGATATTCAAATTTGTATATATGTTCTGAAGTCTACCACTGAGTATACTTAAATGAGGGTAAATAATTCTTGTTTGTAAAGCTGTCTGGCCATGTTTACATTGGTATTCAGAGTGTTTTAGTAGAAGGAAGGATGTGTAGATCAAAACACTCTTTCCTGTCTTGTATGTTATTAAGTGATTTACTCTGTATTTGTTAAAATCTAGTTTCCGCGGCTAAACCTACTCACTGCATAAGCTTTGAGACTTCTAAAAAGAGGCCTGCGAGCCTTTGCTTCTGTATCATCAGGATTCTTAAACATGATGCACATGTTTTTCACCCATGGAAGTCTTCTAATGCCTTTTTTTTATTATGCAGTTCAAGTGACAACGTGACGTGTACTCCCTGATCTACTTCAGCATGGTGCATTTGGACAATGTGTGCTGCAAGGCACTGCTGGGGAGGAGTGGAGAACTTAATCCTCCCAGCCTATGTGCTGCATTCATAGGGTAGCTGTGGTAAAGAAATGGCAATTCTCCTGAGAATCGTTTTGCCGAGCAGAAAGATGGTCCGAAGTGTAATACATGTATTTTGAGAATTTTTGGCTCTGCAGCTGTATTCCATCGTGGTTTAGATGAAGAAAACAAGTTTGAATTCATGTAGTTGTGTTGTTTTAAGGATTAAAAAAAAAAATGTAGCAGTAGTCACAAAACTTCTTCACATTTCTCTACGTTCAGATTTTCAGTGCATGACGCTTCAGGTGGTTATTGCCCAAAAGCCTTACGACCCTGGCCACTTGCTGACCAATTACTAGCTGGTTTAAAGTGAACTTGTCTTCTGTGGGGCAGAGGTGCTGGTCAAAGTTTCCAGATGTCATCCTTCAGGACCGTTCCGATAGGGTAAATAAGTAGTATTGACAAAACCACGCATGCCTTTGGCCTTCATGACCGTACACAAATTGGTAGCACTTGACACAGTTCCATCTGTTGCTTGGTGTAGGGAAGCTACAGCTCAAAACCAGAAGAGGCTACTGTGTAATACAGATTGTAGTTGACTAGCAAGGTACATCTATAAACATGCTGGCAACTTTCCCACACATCAGGAGCCGTTCCAGTTTCTTTCATGATTCTGCCCATGGATTCAAGGTATCTTGAATGGCAGAACTGTTCGTGGTGTTTGGGTGACCAGTTGTGGTGTAAGAGATGCCAAATGAGACTAATTGTGCCATTAATTGTACCATTACCACATTATTTTGGAAGCTTTTATCATTTATTATCGCTGCCAGGTGGATGGCTTTGCTGTAGCCCCTACACAGTTATCATACCATGTCATGGTGCTCTGCCCAGACATTCCTAGCTGGGCTTCTTCAGTCGCAGGATCTGCCGTGCATGAACCTATAGAGAGCTTGACTTCTGTCTACCATAACTTGAAAGATACCTAGACTCATGCTCTTGTACCAGCTTTCTTCTGATGCCTTCTTCCCTTCTGCTCACATAACACACACAAGTGTGAGGTACTCCAAAGGCAATGGATTAGTTTATGTGAGTATCTGTAGCAAAACAGGAGGGACCAGCAAGTGTTCAAACAGCAAAGTAATTTCACTCCTGGCAGGGGGTGAGGGCTGTGTCCAGGAACCTAGGAGGAAATACAAGGGGAAGGGAAGCATGAAAAATCTTGTTTAAAACTTGAAACTGGAACTGGGAGTGGGGAGAGTGACACAGAGGAAGTTCTGTCTGTCTGTCTTGTCTGGAGCTGGGACTGGGATGGAAAGGTATGAGCAGCTTGAGCATCTGGGAGGGACTCTGTACTCTGGGCTTAAGCAGCAGTCAGTGATCAAAGCTTGTTGAGGCATTTAGCCAAGTGCATAGATAAATATTTTTACCTGTAGTGCATTTGATCGTGGCTGACCAGAGGGATGATTAGAAGGTTCCAGAGGGAAGCAGGAGCCTTCTTGGAAAACTTTCGCACTGAGACACCTCAGCTGCTTTTTGCTAGAGGCTCTCAGCCACCTTGGAGAGAGGTCATATTGCTGCTTCTCCAGTTACCTTTCAGCCTTGTAACCAAGCTTGCCACCATGTCCTTCCTCTCCTTCAAGCACAACCAACGCCGTCTCCTGCAGAATGGTCTCCCAGGTTAGATGATGTTCCTTCCATAACTGCTGCAATTGTGGGAACAAGGTGATTCGAAAAGCAAGGTGATCAATAGCAGTGGGGCCAGCAGGACAAGGGGGGTGGTTGACCTCTTCTGCTCTGCTTTCGTGTGACCCCACCTGGAGCCCTGTGCTCAGCTCTGGGGCCCCCAGCACTGGAAGGACATGGACCAGAATGAGTGCAGAGGAGAGGCACAAGGCTGGTCAAGGAGCTGTTGCACCTCTCCTGGGAAGACAGGCTGAGGGAGCTGGGGTCGTTCAGCCTGGAGAAGGCTCTGGGGGGATCTTACAGCGGCCTGCCAGTACCTAAAGGGGGATACAGGAGAGTCGGGGAGGGACCATTTCCAGGGGTGTAGGGATAGGACAAGAGGGAGTGGCTTTAATCTAAAAGAGGGAAGATTTAGGTTAGGTAAAAGGAAGAAATTATTTACTCTGAGGGTGGTGAGGCCCTGGCACAGGCTGCCCAGAGAAGCTGTGGATGCCCCATCCCTGGAGGTGTTGAAGGCCAGGCTGGATGGGGCTTTGGGGAGGTGTCCCTGTCTGTGGCAGGGAGGGTTGGAACAGGGTGGGGTTAAAGGTCCCTTCTAACCCCAAACTGTGCTCTGGTTCTTTGATTGTCCAGAGGGAGTTATAATGCAGACAAGTACATGCAGGCGAATGGTTTGCCTACATCCCCACTTTATACTGATTTATGAAACACCTTACTATGAAATTGGTATCTGTTTATAAATAGGAGTATCGTGACCTTTTTTTTTCCTGCTTCGCTGAGTTTATCCCCCAGAACTCGTTTCCTGCCCACAAACTCCATACTGAAAGCAGGAATGAAAATCGTACTTGACCAAAATATTTTTACTGTGGACGTGTTCTCAGTGCCAGCTGTGATGGGGAAAGGTTAAGGAGATGTATACAGATGTGTATTTCCAGATGTGTTTTCTGGAGTGGGAGTGATAAAATTTCCTTTTTCAGTTGTTTTATTGATAAGAAGTAAACGACCTTGCTGTGGACAATAGAAATAGAAGTAACAGTAAGAACTAAGAAGCAAAATGCATTTTAAGTCAGAGAGGTTCTTTCACTGGGACCAGATTAATTTTAGACATTGTTAATAACGTTTTAAAAATAGACAGCTCTGGTAGTATCTCATAGTAAGAGAAGAAGAGGCGGTGTTGAAGAGAACAGAAATGAGCAAGTAAAACAAAGTTCCCATGTGAAAACAACAAAGGTGGGAGAAAGAAGAGACTGTATGGAAACACTGTAGGCAGCAGAACTTGTGAAAAAGCCTGTAACCAGAGAACTTGCTGTAATGGAAAACTTCTTTTTAATGGATTAGAAGTCTTTAAAACGCACCGTCCCAAAGATATCATCGTCCCAGGGGATTTGTTTTAATTGCTAATGGTTCAGAAAAGAAAGCTTCACTGAAGAAGCTTAGTGGTAAGCTTTATTTAACTAGATTTATTATTTATTTATTTTTGTATTTCTTGCTACTAGCTTGATGTGCATTGTCATTTCTTGTTTTCACAGAAAGCTGATGTTCCAGTTATTTTTGCATGCTTTTTACTGTAGTTTTCTGTATGTATTGCCATGTTGATTCTACTATAGAAGGACACATCTTGAACTCTTACTAAACCAGAATTAGCTTTACTGTAAAAATATATTCTAGGGAGAAAATTGTTTTGTTATGTTTTGGTTTCGTTTGCTTTTGAATTTCTTTTAAATTGACTGAGCACAGAAATATATTTATTTTTAAATGTACAATTGCCAAACCTAACTATTGGGTGGACTTTTCCTCATTTGCTGTCGAGTGAGATTTTGCTGTCATGGGTGTCAGAAGTGACGTCAAGAAGACTCTCGTGTTCTTGAGAAATTCGATCTGAGTGTTGGACATTTTCTTTGCAGCTTTTTAGTGGAGAGAGGCAAGAAATCGGCCATATAGCAGGCAAATGGTGCAAGAGTAAGAGGTGGAGAAAAGGAGAGGTTGATCTGGGGGATGGGACTTTGTCTGTCTACAGGATAAGTCCTTTCTTCTCCCTCAAAGTGCATCAGGGGGACGCTGCAGTGGCTGATTAGTGTGTCCTTATTGCATTTCTTCTTTTTATAGCAAGGTGAAGAATATTTTTAATTAACTTCCTTATATGGCCAGAATAATTTCGTTGTTCCAAAGTATTTGATCTGTTTTAATAGCAGATGGGGATTGTCCTTGAAAATAGTTTTAGCTCTGAATTAAATGCATTAACTGCATCAACAGTTCACTAGCCAGGTATAGTTAGTATAGAGGTCGGTATTATTTTGCACACTTTCCCCTATATTTGAAAAAAATTTGTTTGCGTATATTTACCATTTCAGGTAAGAGAAAACCAAAACAAAAGTTTATTATATAAAAGTAAAGCACTCAATTTTTATGTACTTGTATTTTAATATATTGAGCATCCGGATGTAATTTCAATACTGTTCAGTTTTTGTCTCGATGATAGCAAAATACACATTCATCTGTAGACACAGACTTTAATGTTAATGAGACTTTTTAAAAGAACAAGAGGTTTTGGAAAATCTCGAGAGATAATAAAAATCTGAATGACCATATCCAAGCTTGACACATAATAAAAATATTCATTAAGTGAACATGGGATATTTTTTCAGGTTGTTAATGTTCTACTGCTAGAAGAGCAGTATTAGTAAATGTTTGGAAGAAATTCTAGCATAAGATAAATAGTACAGTCCAATTCTTTTGTTTTGCTGGGTTTTGATAGAGGAAAATAATGTAGCTGTTCTAAACTTGATGGAGGAAATAGGTGCTTGATGTCAAAAGCCAGCTTCAGGTTTCTGGTTCTTTTGCACGAATAAGATACAGCAGTGAACATTTAGACAAGTGCTTTTGACATAAAACTTCTTTGTCATGTGCATTCATCTAGCTCACAGTGTAGGATTTCTTTAGTAAGCTGTGTGGTAGCAGTTGAGTGTTTTCTCTCAATTTACATGCAGTAGCTTATCACGTCTGGAATTGTAACAATTATTCTTTACTGGAAATTATTATTGGTGAACTTACAAAAAAGAGTACCTTAATTTTCAGGATGTTTAAAACACCTATATGAAAATCCTGGATTTGTATTGTCCAAGTGGATGTAAAGTAGGAAATAAAACAATGATATGATGAAAAGTTGTGGGAAGTTCAACTTCAGAATTGTTGAACTTAAAATGGAATTTCTCCCTGATGTATCATACTTTTTGTGAGTGTGAATGTTAAGGAGTGAAATTCTGTAACCCTTGCTTAAATTCATAGGTTTTATAAGAGATAATGTTAATTTCATTAACCTATATATATTTGAAGTCTTTTTTTTTTTTAATCTTAAACCCTTATGTTTAGAAAGCCTTTTTGGTTAGCAGTCTGTCTTAAATTTTTTTTTTTTTTCT
Organism: Anas acuta; assembly: GCF_963932015.1. Lineage (NCBI taxonomy): Eukaryota > Metazoa > Chordata > Aves > Anseriformes > Anatidae > Anas > Anas acuta. The sequence continues at coordinate 149,633,124 of NC_088980.1, forward strand.
GGCCATTATTCAACAAGACTGGTGAGCTTCTCACTGCTGAAGTAGTTATGTCTACAGTGATATGTGGCAACTGAAGGAACACAGGTTTTTCTGAAACTATACTGATACTTTTCCTGGTAGTCACAAAAGTAAAAAACTTGTGAGTTCCAGGGAAGTTTAATTGATGGACCTGACTCTTCAATTTCCTTCGGTGAGCTGTGAATCCCATGTTGACGATATGTATTTTCTTTTTCTTTTCTCGTGCCTGGCCTCGTTAACAGAATCTGATACTGAAGTTTTTCACGTGTTTGTTGGCTTTATGTAGATGTCACAGAGCTAATCAGATAAGCTTACAGTGTTGCAGAGCCCTCGCGGGAAGTAGCTGTCTCTGTGCTAGTGCGAGAGCACAAATTTCTGAAAAAGGACTGAGATCCCGGGGAGTGAAATCCTACCCAGGATGAGGCAGTATGTTCAAGTTCCAACTATTGAGCAAGAAAAAGCCTATGATTATAATTCCGCTTTTGAACCGAGACCGTGTATGTGTTTGGGTAGGTGAAAATACCATTTTCTGATTAAGTAGACTATTTATTTCTTCTTATTAATGTGTAGAATAGATGTGTGTAAAAAGAAATACACTTACAGCTGGTAAGTACGTACGGTCTTAACATGAAAATCAAGATTATGGGGATCTTTTAGTATTTTTAAATGTGGAAATCCCACTATTGCTGAAATAAAAATAAATATTGTTTAAGGCTTTTATGTTGACTAACTTACATCAGCATGAACTTCTCTGTAGAAGGATTTAACCTTCGTATTTCTTGTATAAAATGGCTTAACACTGAGAGATGGTTAAAATGCAAATTATCCCTGACATTGTAAGGAAATTGTCGTAGCAGTTTGGGTGAAAAAACGCTTAAACTGGAGCAGGTTCATTTTACGCTGTTTAGTGGCAAACCAACATTTATGTGTGAGGTGAATCTGTTTATTTGTATCAATTTTATTATGTTTAAACGTGCATCTAAGAAATAATCAATTTTCAGTGGCTTAGCTTCTCACTACCTTATAAAGCATTCATCTTTCCAGGTATATTTAGTGAAGTGTTTCAAGACTTATATTTAAAATCTTTTAGTTCAATCTATTGTTAACACTTTGTTATCCTGATTTTTTTTTTATGATTTTTATCCATAAGTTTTATTCCTTACATATTCCTACATATGTTTATATTAATCTTTCCTGATTATTATCAAAATGCTGAGCAATGATAAATAATTTTCCCACTAAACCTGTGTCATGACTGTTAATTGTTTTGGTTGCATTTTTTCTTCCGTTCTTTGGAGACCCTCTCTCTTAGTTTTTCTGACAGAGTTCTGTTTAAATTTCCTTACTTAAAATAATTTAAGGCTGAAAGCTTTGATAGATTAGCTCTAGCTTTCTGGTATCTGAATGTTTTGTTTAATCAAGAGAAATCTTATAATTCAATTCGTATTCATTTAGTTTTTTATTTTATTGATGGTAGAGTTATTTGAAATTTACTTCTTTTTCCCTGTAAATTGTACTGTAATTAAATACATGGCAATTTAAAGATACTATAGAAAATCCAGAATGGGGGGAAAGATAACTTTTTCAAATCTTACATAATAAACATGTTGTTTGGCCTTTTTATATCTCAAATTGACTCTGTGCCATAAATTTGAAGAGCAGTATTAGAACACCGCTGAGTTTCCATTAACTGAAACCATTTGGTTAGGCTGGAAGAATGAGCTGGTCCTCTGTTACCTGATATTTCACCCTTCTCTAATGAGTGACTGTATCCAGGTTTTATGTTCGATTTATGTAACTACCATGCTCTAAAATACCAGTTAAAGATTTGTATTGTAGTTCTTTGCAAGGATTTTCTTCTTTCTCTGGGAGAGAAACTAACTCTAAAATTGTGTTACGATATCATCTGTTCTTAGTATACTTCAGATAGCTGCAGAAAAATCCTGTTCTACACTTACTGTAAGAATTTGTTATTGTAACTTGTATTGTATAATACAAGTTGTATAAATTGTATACTAATCAAACACAGCATTTACCTGGGGCCGGTGTTAGTAGTCTGGGAGGCAGGAAGATACAAGGACAAAGAGTATTGAGACAGGTGCTGAGCTGCATATCTAATTCAAGAGACATCTAACAAAGTTAAGTCTTATTTTGATGATTTACTTGAGTTTCACAATAATAAGTCATATGCTAGGCGCTTAAGAGGTACTCCTATCTTACTGTGATTTCACTTGATTTTGAAATGTTACAAAACATTGCTGTCAATAGAAGAAATTCCTACAGCTGAATCAGATCTGTTTTAAGACGAGCAGGTTTTTAAACTATTTTGATTCAGTGATACCTACATTTTCTAATGACATTTGAAATAAGCTTTGATTTTATCTACTTAGTACCTACATCTTTTGTGTAAATGTATGGTATCATGTTGATTGGACCTCTGTGAGTAGATGTCAATAGAAATAGACATAGGAAGAACTTGATAGTTCTTGACAAAGTACTGTTTCACACAGAAATCCCCAATATTGTAGTTGTTTATTGCTTGAGTGTATTTTTGTTTTTGTAGTTCTGTTTTGAGGTCATAAATCTGTGTTCCTCTTACTGATGATATTCGACTCTCTAAGTCATGGATTGAGTTAAAAGACCACCAAAGAGAATTTAGTGTCAAGGTCTGCTTTCAGAATCATAGACCTACCTCTCATCAGTGTTTCTGATTAAATAAATTGTGAGTGAAGTTGTCAGAGTAGAATTCAGGTTTTTGTTGCAAAAAAATAGCATCAGAAGACAGATGGCACAGAGAAGCAAAGTCTACTCATGTGGAGTCTTGTAATAAAAGAGTACAGCAGCAGAAGTCTTAGTCTTGAACTTCCCAGATGTTCTGAAAAATATGATTCAAAACAACTATAGCTTCTTGGATATCTTAAGTAAAGAAATATCAAATCCTGGTATATTATATTATATACTTCTTAGCAGGCTGAAAAATTTTCAGATACATTGTAAACAACAGTTATCCCCAAGATAACCTGTATTCTTTTCTCTATTTTGAATTGGCTGTGACTAACCTTTGGAAAATGTACTATTTTTAGCAAAGTTTTACTATTTTTGCGTACATAAATGGATATCTTTCATTAGATATTTTTAAGATTGTTAGCTACTGTGAATGATGTAGGTATCATGTACTTATGATCATATACTTCCTTGTGCAGACTTGATATATTATTATACAGTATATTATTGGTATAGATTCAGCACAGTGGCTATTGTACATCAAAGCTGCTTTAATGTTGATCTGAGACATGACTAGTGAATTAGTCTGGTAATATTTCCACAGAAAAATTTAAAACTGGATTTGTCGAAACACATTCCTTGGGAACACACTGCACTGACATGTGCAAAGAATGGGATAGATATCTGGAAGCTTTTTTTCTTCATGCTGATTTTTTTTCCACTTTATGTGCTATTTTTAATACAAACTGGAATTATTCCAAAGATTTGGTAGTCCTGAATCCTAGAGGAAAAAAAAGAAAAAAAAATACTTCATACATTTCTGTCTTGCTAGAGTATCTTTTTAAAGTAATAGAATTACAAGTTACGTGTGTTGTTCTGACTATCATTGTATGTGTACAGTACAGAGTAAAAATGATGTCAGAAAAATACTTTTCTTCACTTCAAGTGACTTTTTTTCTGATGCCAAGTAAAATAGTGGGATAATGAAGTTGATTACTTGTTTTGTGTATTGTAGTTTACGGCACTTTATATGGTTGCCTGTAAAATGTGATTAAGATTTTATTTCTAAATTTTTAAGAGGACTAGACATAATGTGTTTTTAGTTAGGTTTTGAAATGATAATTTAGAATGAAGATAGATCAGCGAAGAAATAGTTGTAATTTTTGATCTTTCTGCACATATTTAAGTATGGCTTGATGACAGGTGCGTTTCTGATATCCAGCATGTGTGCATATTTTCTCATGTATTGCATTATGATAGCTTTACTTATTTGACTTCCCAGTCATTTTCAGTTACTGTTATTTTGTTTAAGTGCTGAACATAACAAACAGCTACATTCATTTTCTTTTTCCTTTTTTTTTTTCCTCCTTGCTTGTTGGCTACTCAGAATGAAATTATTGAAGTTCCTAAAACTTTGTTCTAAATTCTGTTGGATAAATCTCTCTGCAGGAGTGTGCTGTTGCTGTGCTGCTTTGCGACCTCGCTACAAGCGTCTGGTAGATAACATATTTCCTGAAGATCCAAAAGTGAGTGAGGACTTAAAATTTTAAAGGGATTGGTTATTGAAAATCTATTCAGAAGCTAATATTTTAGCATTTTGTTTTCTTATTTCACAGTACATTCTGTCTTAATACTTTGTATCCTTAACAGAGATTGGTAGAAGAATTTCACTGGAAGGGGCCTGGTGCAGATTGTCTTGTCCAAGTCCCTTCTCAAAGCAGGGCCATCACATGCCGAAAAAAAAAAATAAAAACAAATAAATAAGTTTTTTTTGAGTAAATAGAGGTTTAATTAGACATGGTATGCTGCAGCAGAGGTAGCACTTAACTTCATAATGATTTAGAAGTATGAACACCTCTTTTGCTGTGTTGACAGGTATGAACATTTCACTTGAACAATCTGGGAGCTATATTAAAGCCCAACTGTTATTCTCTGGAAACAGTTTCTGTGTTAACGTTAGTGTACAGTTACTTCATGTACAATTAACATTCTGTATATATCTATACATAATCATGTGATAGTCCAAAGTAATCACAAGCTTATGTTTATGCTGCTGTGTTTTTTTAAATGTTACCAGATTTTATTATCTTTTATAATTGTATATAGGTGAGCAGAGCAGTCAGCGTTCATATAAGGTTTGGTTTATAGAGTGTGTGGGCTTCAAAATTACTTTAATTTTTTTAGAATTTTAAAGAAATGTATTGATACTGAGTGTTAGTTACTGTGTTAGTATATGTTGTTGGCTGCAAATACAGTGATTTCCGTTTATACGGTACACTTGTTTTAATCGACTTGTTTGTGACACAGGTATAGAAACACCTCAGGTGACTACAGTTGTAGTTGTAGAGCTGTAATAGCAGTTGGTGGCTCTGCCTTAGTCTCTACCTGTGTTAATACTCATTGGCTCAGTGTAGGACACAAGACAGCCTTAGATGTTTCACTGAATCCTTGTCTAAAATATTAGAAGACTTGCTTGATAAAATGCATTAAGACTGACTGTCTTTAAAGCTTCAGTAGCTTGTTTGGAAAAGACAAACCTTTGGAAACTTACAGCAGGAAAAAAAAAAAAAAAAGGAAAAGAAGCCTTATTCTTCTTAGCTGACAGTTAAAGTTAGTACCTGTAGTACTAACTAACCATACCTAAGGATGCCTGTATCACAGTTCAGACTAAATGGGTATGTGTAACTAATTTGTTAATTACTGCCTGATCCTGTTCTAAAAATTAGCCTTCAGGTACTCTATGTGTCAGCCTTGTCCAAAATATGACACTGACAAAATGAACAAGATTATAGTTTAAATCTTTTGTGTAAACTGTCAACTTCTCAGAATTATCCATCAGATATATGATGACATTTGGGGGGTAATGGAAGAAGAAAAAGTGACGTTGTACCAGTGCGGAAAATGTGTTGCAGCACTGATAATGTAGGTCAGTAAATACCTGCTTTTGGAATACTTGTCTGTGTCCATGTCTATTTTTCTCCACCCCCCAAATGATGGGAGAAGTTACTTCATTTATTAAAAAAATATCTTGCCTAATTTTTTAAGTTGATGATTTTTGCAGCTTAGCTGTTGACAATTTTGTTTAAAAGTTACATATTTTGAGTAGTGTGTACAACTCAGATCTTTTGCTTTGAGTATCCAAAAGGCAAATACTTCAAAAACTTCATAATTTTTCTGGATTTTTATTTATTTATTTTTACTTCTGTATGTCTGCTCTTAGGATGGTCTTGTTAAAGCTGATATGGAGAAGCTGACTTTCTATGCGGTTTCTGCACCAGAAAAGCTGGATCGAATCGGTGCTTACCTGGCAGAGAGACTGAGCAGAGATGTTGTCCGGCATCGCTATGGGTAAGGAAATAAGTCACAGCATTAAAAATAGGTGCTAACATGTAGCTGCATTTAGGTCAGAGCAAACGCGAGTTTAGGAGGTAAGATACAGAGTCAAAAAAGGAAGATTTTAAAAAAAAACATGGAAATGGCATAGGAAACTATTGAGTGCAAGAACTGCAAAAGAAAGGCAATATTCATCATGAGCCATCTTTGGCATTCATGATGTTAAAAGCTATTTTTATAACTTCCATAGAATGGACAAAAGACCATTCACTAGGATACCTAGTTTGGCTTCTTCTTTTCTCATTCATTTAATTCTCTCACTGTGCAGGAGAATGGATAAGTTGATGGTTTTCCATACCGAGGTTTGAGTAGAGAAGTTGTAGACTAGAAAGCTAAGGTCTATAATTGAAAACAAAATGTGCTAGAATAGAAAATTAAACTACCTTTACTCGGTTAGCAAATATTATGATATTCTGTCTAAGAACGTTGTGTTTTTTTAAAAGAAGTCAGAAATACCATTTGCTTCCATCACTTCCATTTTTAGATCCTATGAAAGATGTGCCTTCACCCTTTCTTCTGTAACTTATTTTAGTGATAAAGACATAATAATAAACTTAGCACATATATTTGAGTCTCTCCACAATTAATTTTCAGGTATGTCTTAATTGCCATGGAGGCATTGGACCAACTTCTAATGGCTTGCCATTCTCAAAGCATAAAGCCGTTTGTGGAAAGCTTCCTTCATATGGTGGCCAAGCTTCTGGAATCAGGAGAACCAAAGTTGCAAGTTCTTGGAACTAATTCTGTGAGTAAACCCAGATTCTAATTGAAATAAAAATAAGTCTTTGCTTATTTGCTGAGGCAAAATAGTTGCATAATTCACAAAGTATCTCCCATTTAACATGAATTGAGAAGATTCTGTGAATGGAACGATATGCTGTCTGGGCCTGAACACAGAACATAGACCAGATGGAGACAGAAAAACATGTTCCCATTCAGTCTCTAAGACTCTTTTGATGCTTGGGCTCATCCTCTGTGGTAATAACTTTTCCTGAAAGAAATAGAAAAGCTGTTCTGTCAATTCATATTTTGAATCTTTTTAACAGACCTCCTGAAGCCATTGGTGTAGGAAAGGCAATGTTTTCTTGCTTTCAGCAACAACAGAAGTGGTGGGAGAAAGAGGAGATAACATCCTTCTCCATTGCACTGAACATTATGGAGAAAGACTCCTATTATCTGAAAAGTAAACAGGAGCCAAAAGCTTTCAGTATTCTTAACTGGCTATCTTACCTGTTCCAGGATCCATGTCCTGGCTTGAAAGGCAAAACTAAAAGTATTAAATGAAGATTTGGAGATCTGGTTTCCTGAATAAGAAGTGGTGGATGCAATTAATATTATAATTCTGTTATGCTTCCATTTTAACCATTGTATTTCCCAGACAGTACAGCATGGTTCTGCGAAATATCAGGATTGTGGTCTGTTTTCACCTGGAGTGATTATTTTTACAAGAGTAAAGAAGTAATTCGTGCATTTTACGTACATTGCCATTGTTAGCAGTGTGGGGGTTCTGCAGATTCTATAAAAATATCGGTCTTTCCTTTGGACATGGTTCCCGATTGGTGGAAGTAAAGTGGAGTTGTGGTTCTGAGAGAGAGTAAGATATACATGTATGTATTAGTGATACTGCTCTGGAGTAGAATTTCTTATAGTTGAATACAGGGGGTTCTTGCTGTGGTGGAGGGAAGGAGGGTCCCCTAACCGCAATCTTAACAGGGCAATTTTACTGATGGTAATCATATATACACACACATTATATTTTCGTTTATATACATGCATAATACATACATATATGTCCCTGGAGAGGGACTCTTTATCAGGGAGCCTAGCGATAGTGCAATGGCTTTCAACTAAGAGAGGTTAGATGCAGATTACATATTAGGAACAAATTCTTCATTGTGGGGGTGGTGAGGCAGTGGGGCAGGTTGCCCAGAGAAAATGTGGATGCCCCATGCCTGGAGGTGTTCAAGGATAGGCTTTGGCCAACCTGATCTAGGGGGAGATGTCCCTGCCCATGGCAGCGGTTTGGAATTTTTTTGGTTTGTTTGTAATAACAATACCTGGATGGGGGACCCCTTTGAGAAATAAGAAACAGGTACGAAACTTACTTTCTGGAGTGCATAAAGGAAAATGTATGTCACTTTTCAGTTGTTTGAAAACCTCAGTGGTAAGCAATTACTGAAAACCTCCACTTTAATATACAAGGCGCACATCTCTTCTAAAAGAATATCCTCTTGAACAGAGGTCACATTCTGGTCATCTGTTTGATATCCCTGTGTGTTCCTAATGAGGCTTTTTATGTGCAAAGTGGATCAGTGGAATTCCTAATCTGGAAAATAATTTCTGTTTTTCTGTTGTACTCAGTAACCAAAATAACAAGAAAAAAATCCTAAATAAGATATTAAATTATGTAAGAAGAAGAAGAGAGTGAATATGTGGCTTTTCAACAGTATTCCAGAGACTCCTTTTAACCTAATTACGCTTATTTCCCTAGGTGCCTTCTGTAGTCAAGAAAGAGAAAAGATAGTCTTCTTGTGTTAACTCTAGAGGAGTGAAATATATTGGCACTGACAGATTTTCTGTTACCGAGAAAACTGGCCTGCTATGTTCTTAAATAAATTTGATGTCAGACATGAAGAAAGTTTATCATCACATTTAGCCTCTTTTAGATTTTCCTGTAGTCCCTAAGAAGGAATAAAAAATAAGTACAGATGGCAAAGAGAAAGTGGATTATCTTTTCTATGCTTTAGTTACTCTAATGTATCACTGTGGAGAGGAAATGTATTGCCTGGAACAGCTACAAGTAAAATAAATTGTATACAAAGTAAATGTCTTTAAACTGCTGAAAAGTCAGGCAACCATTGGGAAAGTTCCCCTTTTTTGTTGTTTTATTAAGCTAAATTTCACACCGATACAAATTCATGGTCTCTTTTTGCTTTACAAGGGAAACGATGATAATTTCCATATCATTTTAAGTGTATCTTGATTATTTTCCATTCCAAAGCTGATTTTTAAAAGCATCACTGGCATGCAAAGGCAACTGTGTCTTTCAAGTAAAATTCAACTGCCTTAATTGACTTGCAGTTTATTCTCAGCCTCACAAGCAGATTTTACTTGAACTGTGAGAACTCTTGTGATGTTTCATTTGAAACCCTGACTTCTGAACCAAATTTGTGTACTGAATGATTCCTAGTAATTTAAAGTCTTGGAAGGACCTGAAAGGTGCTGCTGCCTTCAAGGTTCTTCCTTGGCTTGCAGCTCTCAGGTTCTTGGAGGCAGAACTTACTCTATTTGGCGCTCTGTAGCTTACAAAAGGAAAAAGAATAAAACCACAGAAGTTGCATTCAGCACTTTGGCTTCTGAAATTTTTTATTTTTTAAAGTTATTTTTACTTTTTAAAAACAAAGCTGAAGATTACTGTTCTGGAAAAAACAGCTGTTTCTGCTTTTCATTTGTGTACTTATGTGCATAATCTTCAGATTCTATAAAATTAATTCCTATGATTTTTTTATATGTTTATATTGCGTTGTAAATTACGTTAGTTTATTTCTTACAGCAGCAATGATTTTTGTATAATACAGTTGTAAATCTACTTATACAGGCAGATACTTGAGAACAGGTGAAATTCAATAGTGAATGTTTTGAACTCTATTTTTTTTCTTTGAAATCGACTGCATTTGAAATTGGCAATGTCTATAAAGTTCAGAATGTCTGTTTCTATCCTGGAAGATATTTTTATTAACCATGTGGTAAGATAGCATATGCTGGTGAGGAAACTGAAAAAAATGTGTAAAAAAAACAGCTGAGACTTTCTTGGCTTAAGTATTATAGAATCTGAAAGCTGAGTGCAGTAAGTCTATTACTTAGAAACGTATGGAAATACTAAATTTCTCTCTTTATCCACTTTACAGAATTTCAGTAACCAAATATCATGTCAAATGTCTGTACATCTGACGTACAAATAACAAAATGTATTGTTTAGATCTGTAGTAGCTATAGACCAGAGTTACACTGGGGTAGAATCAATTATGTTTGTTCATCCTATCAAGTAGCATACAGATCTAAAATTGTTGAATTTATGGTCAAGATTTTTGGGACAAGAGGGAGATTTTATTTTTTAATGTTTTAAATTGCCTGTCAATTTATTTAGAGAAGGCCCAGAAAATTTATTTAGTGATCAGATGGTCGAAAGTGATGGGGGTTGTAATTTAGTAAAATTTATCTTAAAATATGCTGAGGCAACTCAGTTGAATATAAACCATTTTTAAGCTAGTTCAGAATGCTGACTGGATGAATTCTTCTCTGCATTTTGATAGTAAAATGTATTTTTAATTAATCTGTAAAGTTGTGGGTATGTGTATAGAATCCATTATTATCACATTGTAAATTATTTACAAAAAATATTCAATTTAGGTCTTTCTTTAGTTGATAGGGTGGTTCGTTTTGGAAAGCAGATTTATTTTCAGCATGAGTGAAATGATCATACTATTAGTGACAGCGTTGTGCTTCCTGTGCAGGAGGAGCAGGTAACTGTTTGCCAGCTGTCATCTTGTTTGGTATTTAAAAGAAGACGAGCAGCATCCTTGGTGGAAAAGTGACCAGCCAGTGCCTTATAGAGCAATGAGATTTTTATTTTTGTTAGTTTTGGCTTATGATAACACTTGTTTTTGGCTGAACTGAAGTGCATGCTCACATAAATTTAATTCAAAATGTCAAGACTGTGAAATTACAGAATGTCAGAACTAATGTTTCCAGTAAAGTGCTGATTTGTTGGTCTTGTTTGTCTTTAGCATACTTATCTGGAAGTATGCATGGCACCTTATTTGTAGTACAAGATCCTTTCATTCCATGTATCCGTGTGGAATTATGTGCTAGTAGTGATGTAGAATACAATGAAGTATTTCATCTCTAGAATCCCTGATCTGTCTTCTTATACAGGAGTTAAAGGTACAGAGAGAGGCAATTACCCTACACGCCCTTTCTAATAGAATGGCTCAGATTGGAAGGGACCTTAAGGATCATCCAACTCCAACCCCTGCCCTGGGCAGGGACACCTCCCCCCAGACCAGGTTGCTCAAAACCCCATCTAGCCTGACCTTCAACACCTCCAGGGATGGGGCACCCACAGCTTCTCTGGGCAGCCTGTGCCAGTGCCTCATTACACTTACAGCAAAGAATTTCCTCCAAATGTCTAGTCTAAATCTATCCCCTTTTAGTTTAAGACCATTCCTCCTTGTCCTATCATTATCTACTTGAGTAAAGAGTCCTTCTCCATCTTTTTTATAAGACACCCTGAAGCTGCAGTGAGGTCACTCCAGAGCCTTCTCTTCTCCAGGCTGAACAGCCCCAGCTCTCTCCACCTGTCTTCACAGGAGAGGTGCTCCAGCCCCTAATCATCTTTGTAGCCCTCCTCTGGACACTCTAAGAGGTCCACAAACAGGATATCTTCCTATGTGATTGTTTCCTAATAATGAAATACAGTAATTTTTCTATAAAGGATGGTAATTACTGGCATTATCATCCCTTCTGGCAAAATGAAACATTAAAAAATTGCAAGCTATTAAAGACAGAATTGGAAAGCTCAAATATCAGAAAATACTGCTCAGAACCAGCCTACGCATTCTACAGATAGATGCTCTGAAGTAATGTAATTCAGAGTTAAATACAATGAATGCTGATAGTTCTTGAACTACTGCAAAGCTGACCTCCTTTGAAGAAATCCAGAGGGTATCAAAAGTTCTGTTCCTACTTCTAATTTTTCTGCCTATGAAGTATGGGCTACCTAAGAGTGATAAGACAGCATAATTATATAGAAGAAATCACGTCCTTAGGAATTCAATTTTAGAACTTGCATGATTTACTCAAAGGACTTGCACAATTTGCTTTTCCCTGGTAATAGGATCCCACTTTCTTGATGTAGTCCAGGACAAGCATCTTCTCAATAGCTAAAATGTTCCTGCTGTATTTAAGGGTAGATTTATAAGGATTTACACTGATTGAATTTTATTAGTTTCAAACTTAATGGAAATAAGATATTACCAATGTACCTTTTTATACCTTCTGTATTATACCAATGCCGAAGATGCTCCTAGTGGTAAAGCTTCCATAAATTATCAGTGTGTTACTGCAAGCATTTAGTATGACTGAATGACATGTTTACCTCTATAAAAACTTCTAAGTATATCCCCGGCAGTTGCTTGGAATTTCATAAGAGTTTTGCCCTTTTTAAAGTCAAACAGTTCCTATAATTGTGCTATGCTTGGAAATATCTTAGGAGTCAAACATTTTCTATTTAACAGTAACTTCTAAAGAACATCACTGCTAGGCAAGCAGAAAGTGTAGGCTAATGTGTGCTGTGTAAACTTTCCATTTCTGTTTCATGACAGTGCAACTCAGAACAGCCCTATGCCAGTTAGCTTTCCGGTGACCCAAATATTCAGTCACCCGAATGCTAGCCCTGGAACAGATTTCAGAAGTGCTTTATGTTCAGTGGGTAAAATTGTTACGATGTACAGGAGGGTATCAAAAATTCTTTGTCCTTTGTGGACGTTTTACTGTTAATTTCATTTTGAGGGGCATAATTTCTGCATAATCCCTGCTACAAAGCTATGTTCTGATGCAGGATTAATCTCCAAAGAGAGAGTTGGGGAAACTTTTGTGGCCTAAATTCTTCATTTATTCTGACAAAACAATTTCTTAATACAATAAATCTTTCCTCTAGCAAAAGTTATTAGAGTTATATTAAGTTTTCGTGTTGGAAGAGCCTGTCAATCAGATAAGTCGTCATGTATATTTAGATTGTTTCTGCTGATACCAAATTACAGATAAGTTAATATCCTCATGGCTGTTCCCATAGTGTCTTCTGTTCTTTAAACTTTTTGCTTCTGTTCATGTTTTTGTGGAAGATTGTTGTGTGAATCAGTTGTAGACTTGAATGTTTAAAAAATACTAAGGTCATATTACTCTTTGTTTTCCCCCTGAACTTTATGCTTTATTAAATTTTAAGGACTAATTACATTCTAGTTTAATAAATAAATAAATAGAAAGTCTACCTCTCTTTTGTAATTAACAATTTCGTGAAACAAGCCAGTGAGACACAAGATACTAAAGCATTTTTTAGAGTCCATTGGGAAGGAAGTGATTGCTTTTGTAACTGACCGTATTGAGAAAACAGCATGGTTGGTGTTCATTTTGCTCACAAACTGTGGCAGCAGAATATGAAGGACTATTACTTTTTTTTGCCTGTATGTCAGTTTCTTATCACGTGACTGTAAAAGATATTCTCTCCAGAAAGATGTATAAAATGAGCTAGTGTTATACAATTTTGCACCTTTCTAAGTAATGGCTGGGAATATAGTTCTAGAAACTGTAGAAATCTCAATTGCATTTGTAGCTTTCTGTGGGTGAACTGATAGCTTAGTTGCAAGGGATAAGTGCCCTAGTTAAAACAGAAAAAAAATATTACAGAGTAGAAAGTGTTTTTTTCAGGAATGCACAGATTTCTCTTTCAGCTTGAACACTTATCTCAGAACCTCCACAAATCAGCATACTGCAGATCATACTGAAGTGCTTTGGGTTTGTCTATATGTATGTGGGTAACGTGATGATAAAAACAGCTTCTGCATCTTGGTAAATATACAAGAAATGCCTCAGCTTGTGCTTAGCAATTGGTAAGAAGAATACGTTGCGGAGGGAAAAGTAGAGCAATCGTAGTGGGATGTTGCTCTGTTTCAAGGCAGAATCAGTGCTGTGTTAAACCTTTCCTGATGGCCTTTTCTTGCCCTTTTTTCTTCTCTGTGTGATCTGTTCTTACAGTGATAGAGAATCCACACTGTTTTTAGGCAATCTTCACTGTAGGCAGTAAAAAAAAATAAAAAACTAAAATCTTTCTAACTTAAGCAGCCTTTGCTGCAGTGTAATCCTACTATTGCTTTTCCTAGTAGCATTAAACAAATACAACTTTCTTTTATTTTTTCAGATACCTTCTGTACACTGTAGGACTAGTAATCTTTTGGGGAGTTCAAGGCTAGATAATGTATCTAAAGTTTTGTTCATCCCTAGGATGAAGGACAGTGTTGGTTAGTCAGTGTCTCCAGCTGTGATGCTTAACCTGGGTATGGTATCTAAAGATTAATAGTGCCAATTAGATGGCAAAATTTTCTTCATAGATCTCACAGATAGTACAAACTTACCACAATATATGTATTTATTTTTTTTTTTGTGCCAGTGTAGCAGCATTGACTTGCATTGAACCAGCATTGACTTGCATTGAACACGCAATTTGTTATAGACCTAAGCTTTTTTTCTGCATTCAGCTGTGTCTGGCTTGTATTTGTACAGCTGCCTTAAAACGGAATTTCGCATTTGTCATTCCTAAATTACTGCTTTAATTTTTTTTTCAGGTCCTTTTTCCAGTTTAGAGAGTTCCAGGCATAAAGTTTACTTCTAGCTGTGGTCAGCTTAAGTGTTCTTTGCAAATTTGCTAAGCCCACTCTATTATTTAAATTTCTAGTGAAACTCAGAAATTATTGTATTCCAGACAGGCCTCTTCAGAAGTTCACTCAGTACCTTATTGCAGTTTGATGATTTAAAAATGTTAGCACGTTTTTAAACCCTTTTGTATCTATCTTATGGGGAGTGTACTTCTGACAATGTTTTTCTAGCTTCTTTGAGATTTTTGTTGTGTTTTTTTTTGTTGTTTGTTTGCTTTTGTTTTTGTGTTTTTTTTTTTCGTCAGCAGCATCACTGAAGTTAAGATATGACAGGTGCTGCTTCATCTGGATTCACAAAATCTGTTTCCTTGTCAGAAGAATAAGTTGGGCTGGGTTGATGTGATTTGTTCTTGACAAATCCATGTTGATTGTTACTTATCCTTTTGTTACATTCTAGATGTTTTCAAATTGGAATTTTTATTTTTTTTGCAGTTTCTGTGAATGGAATTAAAGTTGACTGGTGACTTTTTTTTAAAAAAAGATAAAAAGATCTTTGTAAAGATAGACAGCAATTGACAGAAGTCTTTCAAGTTTATTTCCCTTGAATTTTAATAAGTTGGGATGTTGCTACTTAACTGGCCAGTGACAGTGTACCATTGGATTGCTTGGATTGCATGAATTAATGACATTTACTATTCAAGTGGTAGATGTTTCCATGTTGCATAAGGTGTTATTTGGTGCAATGGCATCATAATAATAATCGTAATAACCTAAAAGAAGTTCTAGTGGAAAGACTTTTAAAAGAAAACCCTCCAATTTGACTTTGTTTTCTCTGAGGCTAAACATTTAAATACTGTAAAATCTGGATTCTTTCTTAATACACTATTTTTTATTAGTCTTAGATGAAGCGTAATATTCATTATCCTCTTTTGGGAAATTGCTATTAAAAGCTTTTTTAACATATTTTGTTTTCCAGTTTGTCAAATTTGCCAACATTGAGGAAGACACACCTTCATATCACAGACGCTATGACTTCTTTGTGTCTCGATTCAGTGCCATGTGTCATTCATGTGACCACGATCCAGAAATACAAAAAGAGTAAGTGCCTTACTGTATGTATTGTAGAGAACTGGCTGACTACAGTCTGTAATACAGTTTCTTATTATGATATTTATTGGAATATTTCATTCCATCAGAAGAAAATGGAAGTGTAACTTTTTAAAGAGTATTGAATATTGCAAATCTTATGTACCTAGAACTTGTAGAATATTCAGGTGGAATTTTACCTGATTGATGCCTCTGGATTGCATGGATTCTCTCCAGAACGGCACTGCTTATTACTATAAATGTGTGCGAGTTGCATAACTCATTTGAGAAACTAATGGAGCTACTTATACAAATAGCAAAAGTATATTTTGAGTCTGTTATTTGAGAATTATTCATTAAAATTGAATTTTATTAGATGTCTGTAGTATAATGCTGCGTGAAACTGAAATGCCTTCATGAATTTGTATTACAAATTTTTACATTATTATGTAACACTACTTTTTTTTTTTTAACTTCAGCTCCACCTAGTGATGTGTTCTTTATAGGAATTGTCAGTCAGTATTTAACTCCTGAACATTTGAGAAAACCTTGTTTTTCAGACTATATGATTTGCATCTCTGCTGTACTCACTTTTTCTGATTCCGTACATTAAATTGTTCAGCCAGCTGTGAAAAATTCATACACTGAACACTTACTCAACCCATGTTAGGTTAGCTGCAATGCGTAAAGATCTTAGTTTACAGTTTCAAAAATCTACAAACTGTCTTTTCAAAAATAATATATTCAATATTATTAAGAATAAAGAAAATTAATGCACATTTCAGTTCTCCTTCAGTCTTCTGATTCATTCCTCTTTATTGTTCATAATTCGCTGCCATCATAGTTGTTGTCTTGTTGTTGTTTGCAGGGCTGTGATGTAAACATCTCTCTCTAAAAAGATCTGTCTCTAAAAATATAGACGCTTACAACAGATGCTTTTCACCCTGCCTCCCCTGTTTCCATTTAGAAATATTATTCCAGTGAATGATTTTACAGGTTGGCTGCACAAATTGTTCTGGGAATAACTGAAGGGATTGTGCTCAGAGACCAAAGGGAATGCAGACTTTCTGCTGGGGAGAGACCCTTTGTCGGGGAATGCAGTGACAGGACAAGGTGTAACAGTTTAAACCAAAACAAGGACAGGTTTAGATTAGATACAAGGAAGAAATTCTTCACTGTGAGGGTGGTGAGGCACTGGCATAGGCTGCCCAGAGAAGCTGTGGATGCCCCATACCTGGCAGTGTTCATGGCCAGGCTGGATGGGGCTTTGGGCAACCTGGTCTGGTGGGAGGTATCCCTGCCCATGGCAGAGGGTTGGAATTGGATGACCTCAGATGTCACTGGTGAAGCTGGTGTATCATACAACTACTTCATAACTTAAATTTCTTTCAGTGTATTCATTTATCGGAAGCCAATAGTGGCAAAACAGTATTTGTAGATGTTTTAAAGAGATTTTTGAGATTTTGCCTTTTAGGCTTAATGAAACTAAAACAGAAATGAAATACTAAACTCAGCATAAAGCATTCCATAATAGGTTATGATTTAAGTTCAGTTCAGGATTATTATTTATTTTTTTTTTAGAATTTCTTCCACTGTTGTTGCCCCTCACAAAAGATAAGTAATTATAATAATGAACTAGAACATGGAATGAATCAAGATAAGATATAACCCTCATTCATCTGCCGAGTATGATGAACCACTCCTAAAGGTACCTTAAAGTAACATACCTCAAAGGTATGATTATCATTGGAGAAGAGAACTGTGGTAATCTTCTGATTTGTAGATTGTCAGCCTGCGCTGTTGCTTGTGCTTCAGTCTGCAGTGTTGATGTACCCTTAGGGTGGAATTCAATCCTAGTGAAGTAAGACTGCACACAACCTTGATTTAAATGTAGTCTCTGCTTTAATACCTGTCTGAGCCTTATTAAGATGAAATAAATCTTTCCTCTGTGTGTCAAAATTTGGTGCTCTGCACCTTCTTTCAGTACCTCAAACCTCATTTTTCGACCACCTGCACAGGAGAAAACATGCAATTAGTGCTAATAACAATCCCAATACAGAAAACATGGCCTTTTTTTCCCCATGTGTGTCAGTGGGAGTTTTTACTCAGGTTAACTGAATGCGTAGTAATATAGCTTTCTCAAATCATTGTAGATAGTTTGAATGCATCTCTTCTGAGAAGATCTTTAAAACAATGACTCCCCTTTATGAAAACCAATCATTCTTGGAGTGGGCCTAGTAGATTTGCTGTAGGTACTGAGGTAATTCAACAAAACAAATGAGCTGTGATTCCAGATTACAATTATAGAAGCAGATATCAGAATAAGTCAGTGTAATTGATAGGGCCTAGGGTGTGTTTCAGCTCATCCTACCATGGACATCTGTAGCTGTTGTTCATCTGCACAGCTTGAGGTTCCACTGAATTTACTGACTTGAATGCGAGCTTGAACATCATCTAGACACGTAGTCAAATAATGTAGGTTTCTGAGTCTGAAACAGAATCTCACCTGGTAAGTGGCATTTCCCTTTCAGCAGGGGAGTCTGCTGAAAAGCCACAGTATCAGCAAAACTTGATTACCTAAAGAATTAATAATTAAAAAGGAACTAGATTCTGACAAAAGAAGAAAAAAGAAAAGTTGCTGCTTCTTAAATTCATATTGGAGTTATTTGTAGGTGACAGTAGTTGCCTGTGTAACATGTTTCAGTGATGGAATTTTGGAAGCTCTCTGTCTTAAATGTCAATCTTAGACTCTTAATATTGGAAACTTAATATTGAACACTGCACTATATTTGTACTGTAGGAAGAGCAAGTACTTTTCTAGTTGTTTCTGTATCCCCCTCCTTTCCTGATTTATATGTAAACCTATTAAAATTTTATTGAAAGGTCTAGAAGGTCTAGATTCCTGATATTGGATCCTATTTGAATGCACCTGAATTTGTTCAAATATAGATGAAAAAGAGAGGGATACAGTTTCAAGTATTTCTACATTTATAAAAGTCAGCTCTGAAGGTCATCTACTAAATGTTGCAATGTAGTGAGTTTGACTGAACAAAGGTGAATGATATGTTGTCCATAGTGAAATTAAGATTTCCATTTTGAGGGATTTATTTTCATAAAAATAATTTCAAATTTTAGCAAAGCTTTGCTGTGCTTATTTCACTTGATGTCTATGTCATCCTTTCTTCTACTTGTTATTAGGAAGTAAAATTCTATTCCTAACCTTTATAATAATGCCTAATGACTATTATCACTTCAGAAAATACTGTTTTACCATGCATTTCATTGTACACATTCTCCTTTTTGTTCAATGGAGTAATGAAAATAGCTAATAGCTAGACTAAGTCTTTCTTAGAAGTTGCAATAATTTTCTTTTGTTGTTGATCAGTCTCTGTTAATTTAGTTCAAACAGTTTTAGAATAAAAGTAATAGCTTCTTTGGTGTGTCAGGCTTAAGCTGACAGAATTATCTTTCGTATGTTTTCCTGTTGTTTATTTATTACTGTTCTTCTTCCACAAATATTTAAAGATCTGTGACTAATCCACAGTCTTCAGTTCACTTAACTTTAAGGACTTGATCACATGACTGTGGTACCTCTTGCATCAGCTGAGCTGTGCTAATTTCACATTTTTTTCAACACTGGTGTAGGTTGAAATTGCAACTGATGGGTAGTAAATTCCATAGAGTTGATGAGTTTTTACCCAGAAATTTCCAAATTATTGCTTTAGAGAACTTAATGGAATTATACATTACATAATTGCTACTGCCTTGCAGCCAGCCGTGCTGCAAGGTGATGTCCTTATTCCTATTTCATAACTTTTTTTCCTTCCTTAGGATCCGAATTGCTGGAATCAGGGGCATTCAGGGAGTAGTTCGAAAAACAGTTAATGATGAACTTCGAGCAACTATATGGGAACCTCAGCACATGGACAAGATAGTACCATCATTGCTGTTTAACATGCAGAAAATAGAAGATGTTGACAGGTATTTTTATTCATGGTCACTGGTGTGTTTATTGAGGAACGTTTTAGTTTTTATTTTACTAATCTTTTTTTTCTTATTAGAGGAAATCCCTACTGAAGTTTACTAGCCAACGTGTTCTTGAAACTGATAACACAGCTCTGCTTAACAGCTGTTAATGTTTTTTTTCTTAAAGTCTTTTCAACTGTCTGTATTTATAAGTTATATATATGTGTATATATAACTTATTATATAAGTATATATAACTGTATAACTTATTCTTGCTTCTCTCAGTATAAAACCATGCCAGAAATTGTATATCCATGTTCACTTTTTAAGAACTGTAAACTCTGTTTTTGTAATATGATGTGTAGATTAGTAAGCACAAGTTTGTAGGTAACTCAAATGATTTTTTCCAGTTATATGTATTAAAAATTGAGGGTTTAATTCCTGCTGAGTCATCAATAGCAACTGTCTTTTCTGTCTACAACAGTACTTAAGTTGAAGATTGAAAATTTCTTGATATGTAGGCACATATTTTCTGCTCTCAATAGCTCCTGGGCATATTTACCTGCCAGGTTTGCTTTCAGAAAAGACATCTGTAATAACTGATGTTAAGGATTATGTCAGTTTCCTTACCTTACATGGACAAAAATAAAGTGACATTTTCTATTGCATTTGTGCCTAAACACTATGTAGGTGTAATATATGGTTAATGATAGCACTGGGAATTTTCTACATATCAAAACTAACTTGAGCTGTGCAAAAAAGCTTAAATGTTTTTGTCATGTCCAACCCCCTACCTACTCCAAAACTTGCCAAGTAGGTTCAGCAGACTTCCTATAACAACATGCTTTTCATGCTTTCTTATGACACAGCTTCTGGAATCCGTCAGATTTTTCATTCCGCAGCTTTACTTTTCTTTTATTCCTGTGGCTCTTCTCTGAAGTAAACTTTCAAACTAAATAACTGAAATTGGTATTTGTCTGTCTGTGCATTCTGTAGCTATTTACTGCATATAACTTGGGGCCCACAAAGTACATGCATAAATACCACTTTGATTTTACATCTGAAGAGAGATCTGAATAAGAGCCAAAGGTTTCTGAACTCGCTCTTTGAATAAGTTTGCCTTTGCTTTCTCTTAGAAAGCTTCTAGATACCCTTTCCTTCATTACCCTTCACAGTGCCTCCAAGCATACTTTATAAACCTTTATGAAGTCAAATTAACTACTGATGGGAAAACTGACTCAAATGGGATTGGGATCAACCACTTACAGCAGATGAGTTTATATCTACTGCAGAACTCATTTTTGTCATTTGTTGAGCAATGCAGTGGTGGTGGTAGAAAAACAAATCTGTTAAAAAGCAACTGTTAAGTAAGTATCTGAACTGGCTTCTCAAAACTTTTCCTATAATGCACATTCAACAGAAGAAAAGACTAATGGTTTTCCAAGTGGCAAGTAGGGGCCTCATATAATGCACATATGACAGAAAAGCTGAAAACAATATTTATAAATTGTTGATCTGCTGGCCTTGAATGAAGTTAGAGAATTTCTCATTTTGTTTTATGTGACTTCATATTTGTGGAGCACAAACAGAGGCGTCTTGAAGAGTAGGAGTAAGAAGCATATTGTTCTAGCAGATGGAATCAAAGCATTATGTGAGAGAGCAGAAATTCTAGAAAATACCCCCTACTGAAGTTCATAGAAAATAACCATTTTTGGTTAAAGCTGAAGCACACACATTGAAACTTTACCTTAAATATCAGTGTAATTGTTACTTGTGGAACCTTCAGAGCTTAACTTAATATTCTGAGAATGTGTCAGATGAGATGCTTTTTTAGTTGAAGATTGAATATTTAAACACCATTTTTAAAAGGCAGTTGTATTTGTGGTTTATGTGTTTGCATGTCTGAATGCATATTCTAGTGAGGTGACTGTCAGACAAATTTGCTTTTGTAACATATTCTAAAAATCAGACTGCTTTTTTTCTTAGTTGCGCTTCACTCCCATCTTGTACTGCAAAAAAAATGTAATGCATATTGCAGTATAAACCTGAAAGACTCTTCTTCTGCTTTACAAGTTTTCTAGAAGATTCAGAACAGTCAATTACGTCCGTTTATACACGTTTCTAAAGTGTGGAAGGGATGGATGAAATGGAAAATTGAAAGGGTGTTTTCAGTTAGTTTGTAGCATATTCTTCACAATAACTACAAAGCTAAAAGTGTCAGCCTTATTTAAGGCATAAGGACACTTTAACACTTGATACAGACTTAAGGGTATATTAAGAGGATTTAAACATAATGTTCATATAAATTCTGGTTTAGAGGTAGATTAGAGTGTATTTTTTTCTCAGGGTAAGTGAAAAACAACTGTGAATCATAGTTGAACACTTCTGTAGCTATTCTGCTCAAGTTTTCCTTAATGTATCCCATCCCATCTCAGCCTATGCTGGTTTTGTGGTATTAAAGAACTCTCAGCTGTGAGCTGTTGAGTTGCTCAGATCCAGTTTTAGTCTGTGCTTAGATGTTTGCTGTAGAAACTTCTATACTCCAAAATGACCCTCCTTCCAGATCCTTGTTGCCACATTTTCTTAAAGAGATTACCCCCAAGAAAGTAAGTAGGACAGATGAAGGGAGTAGTCCTTACCCATTTCATTGCAAAACGCACCTCGTACTTTCTTTATTGAGGAAAAACTGCTTTTAATTGAAAAATTTTAAAGGGTCATTTTATAATCTTTGTCTTTCATTTGTTAATGACGGAATATTTATCAGTGAGAAGTACTGAGAGCTAGCTGCTGTTAAGACTCAAAATGAAAATGTGATCCCTACAATGGAAGATCATTTTGAGCTTCAAATGGTTAGAATGCGCAAATCTGAAGTCTGAGATTTTAGACCAGGAAGATTGGTTTGCAATTTTTTCCTCTAACCTTTCTGAGTAAGACTCCAAGCAGTGCTAAGAAGTCCCCTTCTGTGGAATTGCATATACAAACATGCAGAAAATAATTTATTTTTACTGCCTTTTAACTAGAAATCTTCCACGTTAGCTCTGTGTGTTCTGCAGTTTGCTGTCTTTTTTTTCCCCTCTCCTTTTTCATACTGCTGTGTTCTAGAGAATCTGTGTCAAAACAGCAGTGAGCATGACAGTTATCCCTGCACTCTCATTTGTATCTCCTCTGCTCTGAGGAGGATGCCCATATGTCTACACCAGAGTCTAGGCAGCACAGGGGAAAAAAAAAAAACAAAACAAAACAGGGAGATTGAGGGGCACAGCAGCTGGATAAAGCTGCCGTTTAAGTGGTGTTCATGGTGGATTATATCCAGATTTTCATGCTTTTTGCAATTCTCATCATTGTGCGTTTTTGAAAGCGTTTCTCATTACTTAACTAACAGGGTGCCTGGGGCTTTTCTTATTATTAAAATCTGAGGAGCTAGCAGTACTATTGTAACTTCTGAGAATCTGACCTTACTGAAGGCAACAGATGTTGTTTTTTGTTTTTTTTTATACTGCAACTTTTAGATTGCAGTAGTCTTGAAATACTAGGAGATCTTTTCCTTACAGGGGATCTTACAGCATACAGATGTTACATGCTAATTTGACTCACAGCATCTCAGTATTTAACTTTTTATAATGTTCTAATGCTGTGGTGATGCCAGAGTGAATATTGCATAAGCTGATGCTTAATGAATGTTCTTCTAAACATACTTAACGTGCAAGCTTGAGCTGCAGAACTAAATATGTTTACGACTTTAGTGTACTGATTTCTGCAGTCTTGAAAAAAATAATAGTAATCAAAAAAAACATTTCCTAGTGCATAAAAGCATAATTTTAATGTAGGTGAATGAATTCTCACTTAAGTTTCTAGTATGTATTTTGTGGGAAAAACAAAAAACAAACAAACAAACAAAAAAACCTTGTGCCCTTGCCAGCTGTAGGTACAGCAGTTCTCAGTAAGTTCTATTTCACCTTAAGGGGAACCATTTTCTTTCTTCCTATACCTCCTATTTATGAAATGCTCAATTTAAATGAAACATTGGCAGTAGCTTAATAGTATGATGTGTAAAGCACTTAAGTTCAGAAATATATTTCATTTGCCTTTAATTTTCTAAAATAACTTAGGTCTCTGTGTGCAGAGGAGGGCACTTGGGATAGGCAAAGGAAAAGAAACAATAGCCAAAAAATAATAAGCATCATTATAAAGGCTTGTATCAAAAATGAGAAGTGTCAAATGGAAACTTTCCTGGAAAAGCTCCATCATTCACTGCCTATAGTGCAGGTGCCAATTTTACATTTTGCAATGCAAGAACAGGCTGTTACCTTCAAAAGTCAGTTGTAGAATTTGGGCCTCGGCTGGTTTTAGTTTGTCCAAGACACAGCATGGCTACTCCGGTTTTGCTTCTTGTGTCTATATTCTCTAATTCAGTACTCCTACTCTCTTTGTACTGTGTTGATTTTAAATGGTTGACCTAATTCCCAGTCACCAAGAGAAGAGAAATAATTGCAAACGGCAGTGTTTGAACTTCAAGAAAGCTTGGTTATTGGTACTGCCAGTAGTACAAAACATTAAAACGTTGTTTTTTACTGCAGGATTTATGTTGTAAGTTAAAACTTACGTATGAAATCAAGTTGCTATTTGCTGATTTTAATTCTTTCATAATTTAAAAGAATTTCTATTTTGGATTAAGGCATTCATTGGGGGTATTTCAGTGCCTGAGGAAATAGTAGCTCTGGTAATAATAAATTCTCTTCACATCCATAGCTTTTTCTCTCTCTCCCATCATGTTATCATTTCTTACTGTTCTTTATTATCAGTAAATTTTCTATGAGTGAAATAACTGTGATATTAGCACCTTATAAAGGAAGATCACAAATTATTTCAGTCATTTAAAGGACAAATTTCCCTGCAAAACTTTGTGTAGATAACACCCTTCAAGCTGTATTTTTCTGATGCAGTGCTTGATGGCCTATTTTTGGCATTGCTGTTATTTATTTTCTGACTGAAAAAGTCAGTTGCTATATTTTTTACAATAATCCAGTAAGGGACGGGAGAATTCTCCTTCAGCAAGTTATAAACACATAATGGGGAAATTAACATCGGTATCTTTATCTTAATATTTCCAAATATAGAAATCTATATTTGATATACCAGTCTATGTTACTGGTAACACTCTATGTGATAAACATAATCTGCGTGATAAACATAGTCCAGTTGCCCAAAAGTATCATAAAGGTCAAGATTCAACTCGATAAAGCATTATGTTTAAGTAAGGTGAAACATTAGAGCTTTGTGTACTGATGCAGACTCTAAGAAATAGATCCTCTGCTTGCTTTTGAGTCCTTGTGGTGGGTTAGCCCAGGCTAAAGGCCAGACTCCTACCCAGCTGCTCTTTCACTCTCCCTCCTCAAAAGGACAGGGAGAGAGTAGGATGGAGAAGCCTTGGATTCGAGATAAACACAGGCAGGTAACTTAATTTACCAGTTACCGTTATGGGCAAAACAGACTTGATTTGGGGAAAAGTAATTTAATTTATTGCCAATTAAAAGTAGATTTGGCAAGTGAGGGATAAAACAAAAATAATAAAAAATAAATAATAATATATAAAGAACTTCTTGTTCACGGTCACTCCTGCACCCTCTCCCCCAGCTGGGACAGAACACGACTGTGCTCAGCCCCCCCAGCCCCTCTCGGCCACCCTTCCTCCTCACCCATGGCCCTGCTCTAGCGGGGGGCCCTGCCCTGGGCTACAGCCCTCCAGGAACACCCTGCTCCTGCGAGGGCTCCCCACGGCCACAGCTCCCTCAGGAAATGTCCCCCTGATGTGGCGTGGGCCCTCCCCGGGCTGCAGGGTGGAGATCTGCTCCAGCGGGGGCTCTGCAGGGCTGCCAGGGAATCCCTGCTGCCTGTGGGCCTGGAGCCCCTCCTGCCCTCCTCCTCCTGGGGCCTGGGCCCTCTGCTGCTTCTCCCTCGCCCTGGGCCTCCTCCTCGGCCTGTGCCCGCTCTGCCCTTTTGGAAATCTGTTTTCCCCGAGGTGTTGCCAGCTGGACTCAGCTGGGCCCTGCCATGGGGCCGTTGGAGCCACCACAGAGGCCCTGCAGCTGCAAGCCAGCACCTGGGCATGGGCACCCAGCACAGTCCTCTCCATGGTGATGTTAGTCACCTTCTAATTGATTGTCCCCTAATTTCTATATTATCTAGTTAGAGGTAACTGTGTGGGTGACAGTGCTCTAATTAGTTTGATCAGCTTTTTTTTTTTTTTTTTTTTTTTAAACTTGCAAGCCATCTGTTTCTGCAGAAGTATTAAGAGTTTTATTTAACACCCACCCACACAGTATGGATTCAGTAGTGGGCAGGTGAATGAGATCATTAGTCTGAACAAAATAAAATTCTGCACATCTCTTGTCATGGTCTTCGTTTCTCACTTAAAATGGGCAGTATTTAGTCAAAATACAATGAGTAAGTAGTCACATCAGTATTATTAGCCATTGTTTTTGCCAGTTACATATTTACTAATATAGTGCACAGTACTGGGTAAACATGAAGATCTATATGGTCCTGGTGTTAAATAATAAAATGTTTTAATCGGAGTTCTGTTTTTTAATGCATATTTGTTACGTATGCGTGTTGATTCTAGCCTGGATCAACAGTTTGACAGCGGACAACAGTGTTGCAGTGAATGTTGTAGAACCAAGACAATGTATGTTAAGGAAGATGAATATTAATCAGCAGTAACTTGAATGTTATTTTGTCTTATTTCAGCAGAACTGGCCTTCCATCCTCTCCTACAGGAGGAGAGAAAGAGGAAAATCCTGCTCTGCTGGCTGAAAACTGTTTCAGAGAACTGTTGGGAAGAGCCACCTATGGAATTATGAACAATGCTGTCAGACCAGTTTTTGCGTAAGTTGGAAATTCATGGAAGATCTTAAGAGACTTTCAGATTTCATCCTCTAATTATGTTATATTAGTTCCTTCCTTCTTTTCAACCTTTAGGATTCGGCTAAGTTTTTCATATTTCTTCAAAACTTTACCCCTTTTTTAAACTCATCACTTGTTGACTCTCTGTTAACTTGAAGATAGTAAGGGAGAAATGTGAGTCCCATTCTGCTGATTTCAGAAGTGTAGTATAATGATTGGGATGGGTTGTTGCCACAGCTAACATTTCTTTATAGTGAGAAACTGTTCCTAAGTATTGATGACTGTTGCAGTCAGTAAGAAAGAAACCAGGTTGCACAAAGGAGTATTGTGCTCAGATTAATAAAGTTAAGATTTCTACTTTCTTGCGTTTTTTTCCAAGACCTGTTTTGATATTCTGTGAAGTATGTTTTTAACATCTTAGTTACCAGAGAATGGCAGATGTGTACACAATATGCACATTATACACAAATGCACCTACAAATTTTTGCTGGTATGTCAAGTCCAGCATCTTTCTGTTTTGTTCTTTGCATTTTCCCAGTTGTAGCCTTTAAAAAAAGTGTGTTACAAAAAAAGGCTTCAAACATTAATGTAACTTAAACCTGCATCTTTCACCTCTGCTAATGTCTTCAAAGAAGACATCTCAGCAGAAATCTTTGCAGGAAGCTACAAGCACAGTGCTGCTACTTCCAGGACATGTCTTTTCCTGGTCATGAGGAGGGCTGCCTGGTCCTTCTTGTAGACCTTCAAAATACTCATCTGTTATGGGAATACCTGCTTTTAGATGGCGTAGTTCTTGCTACAGACTCTAAGGATGTGATTCATACACTGTAAGACTTTCAAGCTATTGAAAGCTATTTTCAAGTTACTACTATTAAGCCCAAACAGGAATGCAAACTGAATGTAGGGAAGCTCATTTACTAAATCAGGGCAGAAACCTTTTGTAACTACTTGTTATTCTCGCAAAAGTATTGAATGTGAAGAACCATGCTATTATCCTACTTCCATGTGCATCCATTATACCAGTCCAATAAGAGTTTAACTATTGCAAAGTTGAGTTTTATAAAGTTTCTGTGCTTTCTTGCACTTCAAAATTCACAGCACCTCCAGAATACCAGCCCAACAAAGTGAACTAAGGTACTAAGGTACTAAGCAGCCCGAATGGACTATTTGGAACTATATTGCAGCTGTTTTCTTACTGCTTGCACGTTCTTCTTAGGGATATATTCCATAACTTTATCAGGACATGCTGTCTTGGAAAGTCTTTGTCTTTTTTGGTTGCTATTTTTCTGGTCAATTTCAGGAAGAATAGCCAAATAAGTACATCTTTTTATAAGTAACTGCCGTAAAGTTTTAGTGTTTGTGAGGAACAAAAGATGTGAAAAATGAAGTTTCCAAGCTCTGCTTTTCCTGAACAAAACCCTAGTGCTCTATCTAATCAGCTTCACTTTGTGAGTGAGCAGAACTGTTAAAAAAGAAAATTTGATAGTCAGACCATTGCACTTTTATCTGATTTGAAAGAAATGGATTTAAATATATTTATATGTGATTAGAAAACGATTTCCTTTAGCAGTTTTCAACAATTGAAAAACTTCTTAAAAAGCGCTGGGAATAAAGATTAGGCCACTTATTATGTTGATAGCAATGAAGATGCAGGTTCAATTCCTCACCTGAAGGCTTGCTTCATGTAGCACTGGAATATTAGACACGTGTTTCTTCCATCATGAGGCTGAATACATTCCAAGATTGAAGGATTATAATGAGTAGAGTTGAAATCTGAAGTCTCGTGGTGTGGGTTTAGAATGACCTTTGTTCTCCTTGCCTTTGGCAGAAAATCTCTATGGTTATAAGTTTCTCTATGTTTATTATTTAAAAAACTTCAAAATATATTTTTTTTAATGAAATCTGAGAGGCCTATCTGGTAAACTGCTTCAAAACATTTGAAAGTTTTCTATTAATAAGATACGAAAAAATGTATTTTATGTCTACAGTCACGAGTTACAAGAAATTTAGCATGAATTTGCAATGGTGAATAGATGAGGCAGGTCCAGAGGGATACAGAAATCTACTAAGACAAACATCTTCCCAAGTATAACAAGTTACACCCTGCTCATTTCACTGTATTCTTGTGCCAAATCATCTGTGCAAGGGTTTTGAATGTTATCAAAAGGCTGCTCTTTCGTGCTTGTTCAGAAGACATGATGTATGACATTTCGTTACATATTTCTATACAAGCTTCAGTTCTGCTTTCTAATCAGCAGTATTGATTTATCATTTTTTAGTGTAAGGATTGCTTTCATTGGTGCCTGTTAATGTGAGTGAATTCAGGATCTGTTAGTGGTTCTCACTTCATAAAATAGTTATTTGCACCAGTGGTTCTGCTGTTGCTTTTCATTTGGGAAATCTAATAGTGCACATTTGCTATGTACATGAATCAGGTCTTAATGGAAGGCAGGTTTTGACATTTGTTAACCCACCATTAAAATGTTTTTCAAATGTTTTTCAAATGTTTTTCAGTTTTACTCAGATAATCTTTATTGAAAGAACTAAGATTGGGGAAAAAATAGGCAAGATGCGACTTGATTTTAACTAAACTAAACGTGTCATGCTGCAAATGTCATCTGTGGTCTTTTTCAAAACCATAAAACTACATTAAATACACTGCCTGCATTATGACAAATAAAACATATCACCTACATGAATCTAATAATCCTTTTCTTTGAAGGAAAATTCCAGTACAAAAAGTATGTTGTCCATTCAGCTATTACATAAAACATTATCTTAGGCTGTCTTCTTCCCCCTGCTGTCTTCCCATCAGTTCAGCTACCTGAAGCAGCTAATGTTTTGCCTTTCTGGAAGAAGAGAACTGTATGTCTTGTTTTGAGAGGGAAGATGCTTTTAAACGAACAAACAAAATCAACCTTGATTTAAGATGTAGTTGACCATAATCTGTTTGAATTGACCTTTGGGACAGATAAAGATGTGCTGCCAGGTGTAACAGAGAACACATATGAACCTAAAAGATCAAAGGATCAGTTCCAGTCAGAAAAAGATGTGCGGAATATGATGTTGTATTTGATAAGACAACAAGAAAATAGGTGAGCTAAAATATGCTGTCTCGTACAAGTAATGATGGACCCTACTTGAATGGTATCAGGGAGAAAAAAGACATGAATAAACATTGATCTGCAAAACCTTGAAGGTTAAAAAAAGGTAATTTTGTTTGTTTTTCTGATGCCAAGGTAGGATTAAATACACTTCTGTGTTTGGAATGTACACAGAAAAGGTAGCCATCCCCAACAAGCAGTCCAATTTAATAGTTAGAAATGCAAATACATTATTATCTTGTAAGGCCAGCTTGAAAATTACACCTTTAAAATTCTTGAAAATCTTACAGATAGGGATTTGTATTAGAGCTATATAATATGTCAAAAAGACAGTACATTTTCTGAGCTCTACAATGGACTGACAGATAATCCAGGACATGAGAGGGTGATTCTGCGGCTGCCGGTTTAATCAACCTTGAAGGAGACCTGTGTAGGCTGCTGGGTCACTAGGCTGGCAGCAGCTGCCCACTGAGTTAATTGAGACCTCCAGATTCTAAGTAGAGTAAGTTAAAGCATCCTGTCAACCCCTCTGCGTTCAGAGTGCTTACTTCTTTCACCTGTATGCTTTCAATTTTGTTATTCTGAAGCATCATTAGATACTTCTTATGGGCTTTGGGAAAGGTCAAACCAAAAGTGATTCAGTAGCTGATATACCTATTTAGAAACATTGCCTAAATTCAGTTTCTGTAAGAAAGTTTCTGTTGATGTTGTTTAACCTAAATCATCCCGATGAAAAAGTATCCCTAATTGCTTTTTCCAAATTTCTTTTTTTTTTTTTCCAAACTTAAATTCTTCAAATTTCATATTTAAATTCTTCCAAATTTAAAAAATGCACTTGCTTTTATCATGCTTTTCCGTATCTCCTTTTTGGAAAAGCTGACATGTGCCCTACTCATACCTTTCAGCACAATGCTTAAGCTGTATTTCCTGTCCTTGCTTGTAACTCTGACAAAGTTTTTAGTCAGTGTTTGCTTTCACATTTAAGGAAAAGCAGGAACATTTATTGTTCTGATTTTGTTTTGACATTTCTTGAAGGTAATGTTGTGACTGAAATGCTTTGGAATTACATGGAAATACACAGAGAATAATTTTTTTAATTTTTGGTTTCCAAATGTATTATTCATGAAACCTCTTTGAAAATGAGAATAGCTCTTAGGGTCTTTTCTGGATGTAACATTCATCTTTTTGTGACTCCTGATTGAAAATAAATTCTTTATCTTATTTGAACTATAAGTTTGTCAAGGTACAAACCACCTCTTAACCATCTTCTTCAATCTTTTCATATAAATGTGCATGTAATACCATGTCCATTTTTATGCATGCACTTTGAATGGAAATGGTATATTCTATATATCCTTGGTATGACTAAGATTCCTTACATTTCTGAAAGCAGAAGATCACATTTGGTTATGGGAGTTTGTGTTACAGCCAAACGTTTTGTTATTAAATACTAAACCTTGAAAACAAATTATTTTCTGAAATCCCAGTTTTCTCACTTAGTTAATAAGTCATTGTTTAGAACCTACATGTAAGGAAATAATCCCTCCGAGGTGAACTTTTAGTAAGCCGTAAGGGCAGACATTTATTATTGTACTGGGCTTATGTGGCAAGGTTTTGCTGGTTTGGGAGCTGAAGGGTGGGTATAACTGGAGGAGGCTGCGGCCCATGGAGAGCCCCCACAGGAGCAGGGGGTCTGCGGGGAGCTGCTGCCTGTGGGAAGCCCATGCAGGATCAGTTTCACAAGAACTGCATCACGTGGGAAGGGCCCCATGCTTGGATTGGAGCGAGGGCAGAAAGTGAGGATGAATCTGCATTTCCCTGTGCTACTTAAGCCTTAAGCAGAGGAGGTAGAAAAGGATGGAATGGGGAGGGTGAAGAGGAGGGAAAGGTGTTTTTAGTTCACTTTTAGTTTTCACTGCTCAAGTCTGTTATCAATAGGCTATAAATTACACTGGTCTCACTTATGCTGTTCCTGTTTTGCCTGTGAGGGTGAGCGATCTCCCTGTCATTATCTCAATTTATAAGCTTCATATTTTCTCCCTCCTGTCCTTTTGAGGAGAGGGAGTGAGAGAGTGGCATGGTGGTGCTTAGCTGCCCATCGGTGTTACACCACTAGAGTTATGCATGTGGAATGTCATTATTTCAAATCTTTTTTTTTTCCATAGGCATTTAGACCATCATAAGCTATGGGATCCCAACGAATTTGCTGTTTCCTGCTTCAAAATCATCATGTATTCTATACAGGTAGGGTTTTTTCGGGGTGTGCTTTCCTCACATACACATTTTGAGTACACGGCTTAAATGCTTATTTCACCACAGTAATGCTAGATAGTAGATTAAGTCAATGAATCCGGAAAATCCTTTTGCTTAATTCCTTAATCTTAAACTTTTCAAATAATAACTTCTGATTGCAAAGCATAACTAAGTTATCTGATTTATTTTCAATTAATGTATGCTTGCAAAAGAATAAATAAATTATGGAATGCTTAGTTGATGGTATTGTGGAGGTCCCTCAGCAAGCTCCTGAAGAAGGAGCAGGATAACCATACTGCTCTGGAATTGTGCTTAGTAAATAAATGTCTTAAGTTGGCCGTGTCTACATGCCAATACAGCTGTACTGTTCTTACAACCCAAGAAACACACTTCATATAGAGCTGTGCTGCACTGATATATTTTTTTATTTTTTATTTTTACCAGTGGACAACTACTGTTGTCTGTTGCAAAGCAATCAAAGCCTGACTCTTGGACTGTGTAAAGCACAGACACCCAAAAGATAAAGTCATGAAATTACAGCTTTGTAAAAGAAAGACAAGTTTACTCAGTGTTTGTATCAACAATGCATTCTGTAAGATAGCTAAGTCCTTGAACTGCATTTAGTTGAATTAAATAGTATGTCATACATCCCCTGTTCTTGCAGACACTTCTAGGTACCTGAATACCGTAAGCATTTATGTGTTGGGCTACGTGGATCTGTGTGGCATCATGGGTTATGGTAGTTTTGTTAGTCCTTATTTAATCTTGAATTGGAATTTAAACAAAGTTGTAAGAATGTTGTAGAATAGGAACATGGTGGTGACTGTAGCTGAATAGTGTATGAGTTTATTCTTTAATTAAGTCACAGATAAAGCTTTTTTCTCATTTTCTCTTCTTTAATAGGCACAGTATTCCCATCATGTAATACAAGAAATTCTCAGACACCTTGATGTTTGCAAAAGGGATTCACCACGAGTTCGTGCTGGCATTATTCAGGTTCTTTTGGAAGCAGTTGCAATAGCAGCTAAAGGATCAATAGGTAAGTCTTACTAAAATAATGGCATCAGCCAGAGGATAGATTTGAGGGATGGTGTTTGTTTCTGCTTTGTTTTCAGACTAATAAAAAGATGCATTTTGGAGAAGGCTTTGTGTATGTTAGTTTTTTCCTCTGTGTGCTGATAAAACTTGCTTGAAATCTTACTCCATTTATAATTAATTAAATGTTCTTGGTCGTTTGACTGCTAATGGATGTATAATCCTTTGCATAAAAAAAAAAAAGTAGATTTATTTTTACAGCCTTGAGAAAGACAGAAATTTCTTCTTGATAAGAAGTCGCAAAGTCTTGAGGGAACTGTGTGTGTCTACAAGAAGTCAAGACAACTGCTGCTTTGCGATACAGCTGATATAAGAGGACCAGTAACAAAGGCATTGAGAGTAGAATGATCTTGCAGAATTTTACCTTAGTAAATATGAAGCAGCTAAAATAAGGTGGATTACATAATTTAAGGTAGTATAGTTCCACAAAATTAGAGAATTTTTTCAGATCTGTACACACGTGTACTTCTCTGCTGTTGTTTTTCTCCAGTCTTAAGCTGAAACATTATTGCTTTAGTTCATTAACTTGTGTCTGAGGTAGACTCACAAGTACAAGACCCACTTAAACACAGAAATGAAACTTGTGAAGGCTTTTATCATATTATGAGAAGAGCTCGTTATTTGATCCAATAAATGGAACTGGAGTTTAATAACTGGAACTGGAGTTTAATAACTGAAATTCAGGGGCAAGCTCATACAGTTTAACCCATTACAGTTTAAGCCACATACCATTTCTATGTAGAATTTCTGGTGATTTGATTCCAACCAATAGTGAAATACCCACACAGCCACTTGCTCACATCCCTCTTCCACAGGACAGGGAGGAAATAACAGGAAGGTGAGAAGTCTCATAGATCAAGATAGCAACAGTTTATAAGTGAAGCAAAAACCGAATGCACAGGCAAAGCAAAGGAATTTATTCATTATTTCCCATCTGCGGGCAGATGTTTAGCAAGTCTCTGGAAGCAGGGCCTCAGCATGCATAACATAAGTTATGTGGGAAGACAGCTAGCATACCAGCAAATGTCACTCCCATTCCTTCTTCTCTCCTTGAGATTTTCTGGCTGAGCTCGAGATTGTATGGTGTGGAATACCCATACCAAAGGGGTAATTTTGGTCAGTTTGTGTTGGCTGTCTGGGTTGTATCTCCTCTCAGGTTTTTTTTTTGCATACCCACAGCCTACTCACTGTTGAGACAGAGTGGGAAAAAGAAAAAGCTTTGGTGCTGTGGAAGCACCATTGACCAGTAGCCAAAACACTGATGTGCTATCAACACTGTTTGAGTCAGAAATCCAACGCACGGCACCACATGGGCTGCTATGAAGAAAACTAACTCCATCCCAGCCGGACCCCATACAACTTGATAGTAATGGGTTGTGCACATGCACGTGATTGTGTTTCCTGATTCTGAAGTAACTTCTAAAATACCAGGATGTAGGCACACTTCAAAAGCTTATCTCTAGGCAGTATCCTTCAAACAGTGAATTTCGCTTGTTCTATGGTTAATCTTATTTCTCCTGAAAAAAAGACAAACTCAAAAGGCTAGTTTTCATTTTCTTAAGGCATCTTTCCCTTGATGAGTGCAATTGTGTGTTGTTTCCAGGTCCAGCAGTTCTGGAGGTTTTTAATACCTTACTGAAGCACTTGCGCATCAGTGTTGACTTTGAATTGGGCGATAGGCGCAGTTCAGCAGGAAGTGCCACTTTCAGCACAGCCTCCAAGGAGAGTGATGAGAGGATTGTCCAGAATGCTATTATTCAAACAATTGGTGAGTAATGAGGGTATCACAGGCTCACTTTTTAGGTTCTTCCTCCCACCCTTTTCTCAGCAAGGAGGTACTAAAACAGACCTTGAATTGGAAAGGAATAAAGGTGAGTGGTATCTCTGTATTTGCGTCTAAATCACAGGCTCACTTTACAGAATTGGCTTCTGAAAGACTGTTCTTACAGAGCAGGCAGCCAGGAAGCTCAAAGAAAATTAAAATGCTGGTGGAATTGCAGTAAATGCATTAGTTCCATTATTATGTATCCATTGAAATATATACATCATTCTGTACCTTCGGTACAGCTCTAATACTAGTCTGTTCATGAAAATAAGCTGGCAAGTTGTATGAAGTAATGCAGTTTTGGAGGTACTACTTGAAAGCTTGTAGAAACCAGTGTTAAAACACAGCAAGAGTGACATCCAGTGGCCAGTTGTGTTACCATGACTTAACTGTAGTACTTCTGTCATGGAATCATGGAATGCCTTAGGTTGGGGAGAAACCCTTTTATGCACAGCACTCAAAATGATAGCAAGTGTCTGTAAACGATTTCATAAAAATAGGCTCCCTCATTTTTTTCAGATTTTTCTCTGTTTAACGATATATATTGCAGTGAATTTATGATGTCTGTTTGCAGTGCCCTTTGCATTCTTCCTCCTTCTTTAAGTATCTTAAATTCTATTCCCTAGGCTGTATCTTTGCTCATTCCTTCTAGCTTTCTGGAGCAGTAGAAAATATGTAGTAGACTGTTTCTCACTATTACAATAAAATTCAAAGTTAGTTAAAATATATATTGTCTCTCCAATTCTATCACAGTTGCATTTACACTATCTCATAGTGATAATCTCAAAGTAAAAATAGTTATAAACCTCTGAGATCTGTTAGCAAACCCATGCTATTTAATGGTGTCATGAGAACAGACTAAAGTAGTAACACTGTGTTCCACAAGAAACACTTAAAATTCCTCACTAGTTACAGGTAAGGGTTGACAACTTCTCAATGATACATGTAAGAGGATGAGATTAGAAAATATTAAAATTCAAAGAAGAAACTGTCATGAAAAGACACTGTATGCCATTAAGTAGAAGCGAACATGTGAATATTCTGCCCTAAAACAAATCATAGTTTATTTTGAAAGATAGACCCAGATAGAATAAACTTCATATTCACCTATTTTGACTTTAAAAATTAATTCTTTGTATAAATAAGTTCTATCTTTCAAAGAGGCCCTGTATTTCTTTTTTTGGTCTGTGAATTCAGCCTTTTTTTTTTTTTTTTTTTTTTTTAGGATTTTTTGGAAGCAATCTCCCAGATTACCAGAGGTCAGAGATCATGATGTTCATTATGGGAAAAGTACCTGTTTTTGGGTCAACTTCACAGTCACTGGATACAAGTCACCTTGGGTTTGTATGAATTCCTATATTTTTGAATTTCTAATTAAAAACATAAATTTTAGAATGCTGAATAAGAAGTAGGGGGGGGAAAAAAAAAAGAAAAATGAAATGCAAATTCTCACTTATTGGGGGCTACATTAAATGCCACAGAGAAACAAAACAAGCATAGCATCATCAACATGAACTCAGTCTTCAGGCATATCACTAATAGAAAATACTTGATTGAAATGCAACTTATTTTGCACTAAAATATTTTTGCTCTCTATATCTTTACAAATATTGCTGAAATTACCTACTTAATGGCCTGTCAATTCCATAACTTCTTAAATGTGTATTTTCTGAATGAGGGAAATTGAACTCTGACTACATTTTTTCAAATAGCTGTGTAATTTACTCACAGGTTTTGCTTTCTTTTCATTCTGCATAAACTGATTTCACATTAAGAAATTGTAGAAATTACAGTGAATTTGTGTCATTTTAGATTTACCTTTTTATTAAGAAATAGGTTTATTACAAGAGTAGCTTTTTCCTATAATTAAATAGCTGCCATACTAAGAAATAATACTTTTTTTGTTTGTTTGCTTGTTTTTTTCTGTAGCTTTAATGTTAATGTTTAAAGCTACTTTTCCTTAATAGGAGGAAAGTAACTGAAAGGGTTACCTCTGTTGTGGCCAGGTATGCATGGATACTTTGTACCACATATCCTTTTCTAGCAGTCTGATATCCCTGCTAGCTTTAAGTCACTCTCATTCTTCTTGTTTCTTGCTAGTTTTTCATATACTTTAAAAATAAAAAAATAAAATACTGTGTCCCTGCAGTATGAGCAGTAGTGCTCCATAGAAGACAGAAATCTGGCTGTGCCAGGCACTTAACACGGAAGGCATTAGAAATACAGATTGATTTAGAATTTTGTACTTGGACTATCAGTTGCAGGGGGAGAGGAGCCCCCCTACAATTTTTCCTTGTTACTTTTTGTAAACACAGGACTGAGCAGTATGGTGTGTATATGTCATTCTGAAGAAAGGCTTTCTGACTGATGGTAGTCTTGCATTACTTACCTGGAAATTTGTTCTCTGCTACACAAAACATTTGACTAATACTGCAAGTGGGTATAGCCAGGGTTATAGCCAGTGGAAATGGAATTTTGTACTGTTACGCAGGAACCAACTTTTTACTGGTAGAGGCTTGCTCTTCTCTTACACTGTTTGGTGGACAAAGGGGTTTGCAGATTAAGAGTGTATCTTTTTTACTTTCTTGAAAGACTGCTTTTGAATAGAACACTTTATTCCAATTACACTTTTATTTTGTAAGATCTTGCAAGAGCAGCACAATGTGGCTGTAATACCGATAGTTATTTAACTTCTTTTAGTACCAACGTTGGAACACGAGAAGAGATTAAGAACTGGTTAACTGTTGTTTTGCGTGGCTTCCTGTGGTTTCTTTCATATTTTTGTCTTGCTGATTTTGCAGATTACTTTTTTTCAAACTCAAAGTTTTGGGAGAAAAAATGTTCTGGTTTCTTAATAGAACTCAATTACATTTTAAGTCTGAAAACGTTCTGAGCACTGATGCCTATGAAAATAAAGTCAAGCATGTACCAATTGAACGCTTTAGATACATGGAGATTTTAAAATGGAACATGAAGATTTGAGTCTGGTTCACATGTATCATTTACTATTGTTTCAGTCGTGTATGTGTGTTCATTATTTAAGGTATGCTGTAAGTGTCCCTTTCAAAAATGCTTAGGTACTGCACGGCATTTCGAGATATTTTCCTCTTACTTCTGGCCATCCTGCGTCCCATCCAAGACTACTGTATTCGCTTGTCAAAAACAAAGTGGCTTGAATGGTGTTATAGATGAGTAGAATAATATTTTGAAGCTATGCAAAGAATTGATTTTCAACTTTTTTTTTCCAATTGTAGGGATTTGGGAACTAGGAGGATTCAAATCATGTTATTGAGGTCTTTACTTATGGTAAGCCTTCTGTATTCAGTATAAGCATGCAGTGTTTTATTTTATGTGTGTATTTATACATATAAGTACAGTATTTCAAATTTGTATTATGAAATTTAACGTATGTTTGTATTAAATAGATCTGTAGTTCTACAGAGAAAAATTGTGACAGCGTTTTCCCAACATGGGTTAGAAGCAGATCAGGAAATATGCCTCCATCTCTTAGAGCGCTTTAGTGAGTATCAGTTACAATTAGATCTGCAGATCCAAAAGAATATCACGAAGTAGGTTGAGCTGACTTGTTCTGCTAGCAACATTAAAGTGAAATCACTTGTCTCTGGCATTAGAAAGGCTGTAATTAGTAAAATGACTAGCAGTTTTAAATTGTGGGAATGGATGCCTATCTTCAAGGCTTTAGAGCCTCAGGCACTATTGTTCTTTCCTTCCTAGTATTTCCCAAATTTCTCGTAAGCTACAATTAAATGTTTTATTACAATTACACTTTTCAAATGTAAACCTTCAAAGAGTATTTCTGAAAATTGCTGGTGTCATCTTTGAAGCATTTTATGAAGGACTAAAATAAAGAGAAACACCTTCTGGTTTAAAGAGACAATTTATCCGTAGTTCTAATGCAGGTTTTACACAGATATTATCAACGCAAGCGTGTACCTGGAAGGGTGGTCACTAGTTCTTCTTTCAGCATTAACAATGAACAATGTAGAGAGATGTTCTTATTTAATTCACATAGAATTTAGCAGTGCTTAACTCTGTCCATTGTGTTAGATAGCATTATCTTAGAGATTTAGGTCTGTCAACCTCTTTTTAAAGATTCCAATTAGAACTTAACTTGTCAGGAACTTCCTGAATGCTAGTTTTAACCCTAATACTGACACTTGTGGTCTTGGCAATAATGTTGATAGAAAAAATCTTTATTGCACTGGTTGCAGTAAATAAATAAAAATAAAATGACAGTAATATAAAAAAGTTGACGATAAAAGAAATTGTTTACGCAGCCTTTTTTTCCCTCATAATATAAATGCCACAATTCTCTTGGTTTATTCAGTAAAAACAAGGTATGTCCTGATAGTAAGATTCAGAAGTAAGTAGTATATGAAGCTCTTGCTTGTAGAATCCTGGCCTATTTTGTTACAGAAGCTGAAAACTGCTTAGTGACTGAGGTAGGGGAAATAGTATGAAGAACCGTTTCCTTACTAAAACTGTAGAATGCCTTCTGGGAAAATAAGCTTCTATCCCTGCATCGCCATGAAATTTGTGCATGGTGTTAAGCAAATCAGTTAAACAGTTCTTTGCAGGTCAGAATATGAAATCCTAGACTCTCTTGCAGAAGAGCTGAGCAATCACAGTTACAATTTAAAGACAGAAAACATATTAAAAAGGACCTCATAGGGTCATATTGCATGCTGTCTTCATTTAAGATAGAATCAGCTATGTCTAAACTGTTTCTGACAATATTTATCTAACCAGTCTAAAAATTCTATCCAATTCTATCCAAGAGCTGTTGTAATTGTTTGGGATGCCTGCAAGTAGGCTGTGGGGGATCCAAATTTTGCATATGGATGGATTTGAACGCTTTTGTTGATGAATTTTGTTTCATATCTTCTTGTAGCGTACAAAAGTAAAATCACATCACTGCACAAAGATCTGATAGTAGATGTTCTGATGAGTAATGAGTTACTCTGATATTGATAAATATTGTCAAAAAACAGTGGAAGGAATTTGTGTTCAAAGCAGTTTTTTATTTCAGTTTATAAGGTGTGGACTGCACACATCTTAAGCACCTAGAAGTTGCTGAATCCTGACTGTCCTGTGTGCTGAACTGAGCACTGTGCATCATCTGTTATGTACAAAAAAGTAATGCTTCATAACACGAGTTCGTCCAGCATACACACAGGCAGACACCTTAGTGTTGTATAGGCAATTGAAATCTGGCACTTCATATGAACTTTGATTTGCAGCATTACTGTTTGTAAAATTAATAATTTTCCATTTTAATAAAGATTGATCAGATTCCTTCCTGTGGCATTGATAATGCCCTCCTGCTCCTTTGCCAACC
This sequence comes from Anas acuta, assembly GCF_963932015.1. Lineage (NCBI taxonomy): Eukaryota > Metazoa > Chordata > Aves > Anseriformes > Anatidae > Anas > Anas acuta. The sequence goes on from NC_088980.1 coordinate 149,673,279, forward strand.
AATTTCCTACCTATTCAGTTACGCTGTAGGAATAGTGCTTGCACACATTTGCATGTAAAAGCGGTAATAGTATAGAATGTATGCAATGAAGATATAATTATGTAGTCTTAAACATATGATTGTTTTTATTATAATTAATTTTTGGATTTAACATCTACTTCAAGAGATAGAAACCATTTAAACATTTCTGACTGCTATAAATGTATAACTGATTAATATATAATTAGTTATATTAAAGTTAACTAACTCTTCATTATATATCTGCAAATCTTGTTTTAGAGAAAAAAATGAGGTAAGTCAGCATTAGCGTTAATTTAAAAAAAATACCACTGTAGCGGATTTACAAGAAAATGCTTTTTCCTTGGTTCCTTTTTTTTTTTTTTTTTTTTTTTTTCCAAAAAACTGGTAAGAACTGGTATCCATAAATGTTTAAAATATACGTATGGGGCTTATAGGGCTTGATTTCCCTCTCTCTCTCTCTCTCAGAAATTGTTACCTTCATTTTATGCCCTGCAAATCACTCTTGTTATTTCTTATAAATTTGATAAATAGTTACTTTATTTTTGCTTTTTAAGTGTTGACAGAGTAGGGATCCTAAGAAATACCACTAACACAGATGAGTGTGTTCATTTGAACCTGAGTATTAAAGTCCGTCCAAATCTGTAGTGAAGTTAGGAATTTTCAGAACTAATACAGTACTTCTGGTTGAATCCACTTCTCAGATGCCAGCCAAGGCCTGCTAAAATGTGAGTGACAGCTGCAAGTAATTTTCATACTGTAGTAATGACACATACTAATATTCAGCTTCAATTATGAACAGGTAACTTCAGGATACAAAGCAACGACGATAACTAATGCACTTCCTGCCCCATTTCTGGACCCATTGTTGTCTCCTTCACTCATGGAGGACTCTGAGCTAAGGCAGCTGGTCTTGGAAATACTGCATAATCTCATTGATCGGCATGACAACAGAGCAAAACTCAGAGGGATACGGTAATACTTCTTTGTTTGCCATGGTTCTACATTAATTGAAGTTCTACTTTAGTATCTGAATTATAAGTAATATTGATTTTTAAATATTTTTCCAAATATGAAATGTTAATGTACTGTTTTGATAAATGCACAATGCTCTGTATCGTTTATTAATGGAAAGAATTTTACAGGTAAACAATTCATGATACATTAAAAGACTGCTCCAGTATCTGAAAGTTTAATTGACTTTGTGACTGATTATCTGCTTTGTGGATAACAGACTATGGTACTTTATATACAGGAAAAAAAATATCTGTGGTTGTCATAATTATGTTTATGGTTCTGCCTCTTCAACTGAAATCTGAATATCATTGTTAAACATAAATATAATTAAAATGGAAATTGCTTCAAGATTTGTTTGAATAGTTCATTTATTTCATGTCCTCTTCCCCTTTCAACTTTTTTTTTCCTGAAACGGTATCTTGGTTTCCTTTGTAGAATAATACCAGATGTTTCTGATCTAAAGATAAAACGAGACAAAATTTCAAGGCAAGACGTCAGCTTCATGAAAAAGGTAATAGAACAAAGCTAACTGTTCCATCTAGAAAGAAGATGAAGTAACTGAACCACTATCTTTGCTTTTCTTCAACTTTTTTGCAGCAAGCTGAATATATCAGTATCAAGTGATTTTAATTCTAATTAGTTTCTTGAATGTTGAGGACTCGTAGGTACTTCAGAGATGGTTCCATGGAATAAAATTTTTATTTATGTCTTCCGTGGAAATCCTTGCATGTGTGAAATTAGAGAAGTGTATATCTAAACTATGGTTCTGAAAACCTTTCTCTATAGTTAGATCCCTGTGCTGCATTTCTTTTATCCTCAGTATGGTCTTTTCATACAGATTCAATTCTCAATTCCTTAGTTAAAACTCAACTAAAATAAAAACTCAATTAACAATAGTAGTTGCACTTATTTTCGTTGTATTTTCATGTTTAATTAAGAGTTCTTTAAAAGCCTTAGCAAAATGTCTTGTGTCTTCTTCAAAGTTAACATTACTTCGGACATAAAAATTGAACCTCCTTACAAGGTACTGTTTTTTTCAGGATATCGTTCCAATTGATTTCTGAATATGTTTGGTTCTAAAGAAAAACTGATTTTTTTTTAGATGATATTTATGTGGGTTAAAATTACTTCCTTATACTAATCACTTTACTTTCTACAATGTGTTTAGTTACTAATGTGCTCTGTTATTCCTGAATGTAGCTTATCTGTGCGGTTATATTTGTAAACAAAAAATACAGATTCCTGCAGTGAGTGGAAGCAGGCCTTAAAAATGTTTATCATTGTCACCTGCCTGAGATGATATTAGTTTCTCACAGCTGTCCTTTGCTGCATTCCTTTTGTTTTCTATTAGCTATGAAATAAAAGATGCATGTCTTCAAAGTATAGATGTGGAAGTATAGGGTCTTCAGTGTATAGACTCTGAAATAAGTAATTTTTTAACATTAAGTAAATCTTTGTTAAATATTCTAGTTAGAAAAATTGGAAGAATTGATATTTAATTTGTCCAGAGGCAAAGATACTATTTCTATATAACAGTATGCAAAATAGTTGTGCCGCTTTCAAGTAAGTTTGCAAGGTACGCATTCTTGCTAGGTTAGTACAGTTGTTATTCCTTGCAGTATATTTGTCCCTGTTCTGAGTAATGTTGGAATAAGACTAGTATAAAGAATACTCCAACATTGGCAATTAGTAGTAATGTGTCTTTTTGAAAAATGAATTACATTGGAATTCATCAATACAGTACCTTGGATTTACATCAATCAGTTTGGGTAAGCTGCATATACTGATTTTGCTAGCATACAAATTTTAATTGCCAAACTAAGTATTTGACAGTTAGTCAAGTTAGTTGACAGTTGACCATTAGTTAATGTTCTTATCTGAAAAAGAGGGCAGGAGAGGAAAATAGACTCTAATCAGGTTAAGAATAGATTATATGGTCTTCTAAAAGTGTTTTAACCCTGTGGAATTACATCACTTAATTATTTGTGATACTGTTTTAGGTGCGTATCATAAACCTGATTTTACATACCCGGTTTACATCTGTAGTCTATTCATACCAGATTATTTGTGTAATCAAAGGAGAAAGATGAGTCCATTGGACTCCAGAAGTCCATTGAGATCTGAATGACCATCTAGGCTCATTTGATATTTAGTGGGGATCCCACAGCAATTGTGTATCAAACTTAAGAATTTCAGTATCTAAATTCAGGTAGAATTAAACCAGACATAGGAAAAAAGCTCTTTTAATCTCAGTCTGCCTTCTCAAAGGAGACTCCTTCTGTCACTTAAAGATTCTAACAATAGCCATTGTCTTATTAGGGAAATGTCAAACCTCTGGCATTTTGTTATCTTTTAGAAATACTACATGGACTGCATTATACATTTATTTTCATATAACCATCTTTTTTTTTTTTTTGCTAATGAATGAATTATTTCATTACTTTTATTTTCCAAATATACTGTCCATTATAGATCTAACCTCTTAGCTGTCTTTATTTCACCATTTTGTGCTCTGGTAACAGCTCCATGTTTCCTTCCTTTGAGTAAAAAATTCAGTTGCCCTTCTCCTTCTGAAGCTGAATTATTACTTTCAGAGATAAAGCATCAGTCTTCAGATCTTGAAAATTATCTGTCACCTGAAATAGACCTGTATCCTCTACAGATTAAGAATGCTGGAATGATCTTAAGCAGTGTCTTGAATACAAAACCTGCTTCTTAACCTGCCTATCTCTATTTTCATTTATTTTAGTAGTTGAATTAATAGTTTTGTTACAAAACTTTGGTTAAGCACAATGCTAGGAGGAAATTAAAGTCACGTTTGTATTTGAGGGTCTTTGATTAGATAACTTATGTTCTTCATCAGAGTTCCATATGTGCAGTGGTAAGTGAGCCTTGTCCATCTTCTCAACCCCCCTTCTAGAAGAAATTTTTTTTAGTTTGCTATTCAAGAAGACCTGCTTAATGCACAAATTTGGTGTCTACACTAGAGAACATGCATAACCCTTGTAGCTCCTCAGTTACGTGAATATGCTTGAGGATGTTTCAAGATCTACTTTTTATTTTCTCTTTTTCATAAACAGGCTTTTTTCTTTTTTTTTTTTCTGAATATTTCAGTAAGAAATGAATGTCAGTGTCTGACACAGTGTGGTATTCATGTGCAGTTCTCTGCATTATCTTGCCCATCTGTGAACTTCTACAGAAAGTAGAACAGTACTGTGTTTTGAAATAAGCTGCTGTCTTTATAGTAAACTAGTGGTCTTAGTAGTTTTCATGTACTTGTTTGTCTGTGTGTGTTTTACCTATTTTTATTTTTTTTCTAATTCTGTATCCAAAGTGATCTGTCATCAGAGTGAATTTTAATAATTCCGTATCCAAAGTGATCTGTTATCTCCTTGGAGAAGGGAATTGCGCTGGATGACATTTAGATATAATTTCTAACCCAAATTCTTCTGAGATTTTAATATTTGTTTTCACTTTCTTTGTCTTTCATAGCATGGTCAGCAGTTGTACAGGCACATCTACTTAGGCTGTAAAGAAGAAGACAATGTCCAAAAGAACTTTGAGCTGCTGTATACATCTCTAGCTCTTACCACAATTGAACTGGCCAATGAAGAAGTGGTTATTGACCTCATTCGATTAGCTATTGCTCTGCAGGTATGAGTCTGAACTTGTGCTGGGTTCACTGACTAAATTTATGTATGTGAATAGTTCTGTTTGCATGTTGATACTCAGACTGGAAATCATATCACTCAGTCCTAATATGATCAATCCATTGAGCAAGTATACTTTATGCATAATGTTTATTAATGGTGAAGCTTCAGCTAATCAGTTTTGTTAAAAACTTCTACAGCATATTCTCTTCATCAAATTTAGCAGATGCAGAAATCTGCTGAAACATTCTTTCCAACCATTGTTATATTCATTAACAGATTTAGAAGCTGTTTTTATAACCTCGTATATGTTCTCACCTTGGAAGAAAGCTCTTGGTTAATTGACTGGAAACTTATGTCAAAGCAGGCTAGTTAATCTTACCTATACTAAAACTATATCAGTGTTGAGAGGCTTTACTCTTTAATATTTCTTTTATAGCATCAAACAGTATTTCATTCTTGCATCCAGTCTTCAGTGAAACTTTAAAAAAAAAAAAAAGCTATATCTATTTATCTAAAATCAAAGCATTGCAAAAAATATTGTGTGTGCCATGAAAATTTGATAAGATTGCATACTGTGTTCTCAGTTCATTCTCTGTCACTAGCCTTATTACCTAATGTGCACCTGCATTGTGAAACTTCTGAAATGCAGAGTGCATCCTTAGTTTTAAAATGTCACTGAACCTGATCCTCACTTGATGAAAATGATGATAGGAATTTGACTAGAGCAAAAATAATACCATCTGAAAAACTGCAGAAATGCTAATAAGCATTAAATAATTCCCTTTATGCTATTGTATCCATGACTCACAAGGATGATTTCTATTTTTAAGATACTGTTCCTAATTTTCCTGATCAGCAGGTAGTCCTTCTGGAAGTTGCACAGAGATACAAGTCATTATTATACTGTGTTCTTTCTGAGAAACAGAAGTTTGAGTTCAGTAGATTTATTTCTATTGATAGGGGTTAGATCCTGAAGGATTGAAGACTAGGATTGTGAGGTGAAAGGTATTAAATGCCAATTAATACCAGATAGTCATCATAAGTCAGCTAGTGTTATTAGTACTAATGACTTCTATGCTTTTGGGACAGCCTGTTAACTTTGGAGGATGTAACGCTGTCCTCTGTGTTTCAGGACATTGCCATCATCAATGAGGATAATCTACCAATGTTCAATCGTTGTGGTGTCATGGCATTGGTTGCAGCATATCTAAACTTTCTGAGTCAGATGATTGCAGTCCCTGCCTTCTGTCAGCATGTCAGCAAGGTAACGTGTAATTAAGTAATAAGTCATTTAGTGTAGTAAACATCCTATTAGGTAAGGAAGTATATTCTTTCAAGTAATTGCTTGTGTTCTTGATCTCTGGGTATTTATTCACCAACATTGTTCTTTGCCTTCTGTCATCTTACCATCTTCCATCTTACTTGCTGAATCTTAAACTTATGCAGAGAATTCTTCTGTCACCATATAGCATTTTTGTTTATGCTACCATATATGATGAGCTAAACTGCCATCTGGGGTAAGACTTTATAGCCTCACTGGCTTTGATAAAACAGTACTGATGTAAACAAGACCATGAGAAACAGATTTTTTGTCTAAAAGGGTGAGTGCCACAATACTTTCTCTGGTTAAGAGAAAATTCTAAAAACCTCAATTTTGATGAGGTAAATATTAGTGAAGGACTGATAATCTGCTACAGTAAACCTATTTAAGCAGCTTAGTCATTGGATATGTTAGGTGTGGAACTACTCTATTTATACTATTTGTCTTGGCTTTTTTCAGGTCATAGAAACTAGAAGTCTGGAAGCACCTTATTTTCTGCCAGAAACAATTTTTAAAGACAAATGCAAGTAAGTAGATATAGAATATAAATTAATGAACAGTAAACCACTTCTTATACTAGAAATTGCGTATCATTGAAATTTGTATGTGAAAATTATCGTGTTAAATAGTGTTCAGGATAAGCAGAAAAAAAAACAAACAATCATTAGAAGGCTATATGAAAAGAAGAATCTGATTTTTAGACTTCTTTTACTGTGGTCAGAGATAGTTACACCAAGCACCATATGATGCAGGTGTAAGTGTTAATGTAGCAAAATGAATTTCCACAGGATTGCAGAATGTGTGAGGTTGTAAGGGACCTTTGCAGGTCACCTGGTCCAAACCTTGTTCAAGCAGGGCCACCTATAGCAGACTGCCCAGGACTACACCTAGGTGGCTTTTGAGTATCTCCAAGGATGGAGACGATGCAACCTTTCTGGGCAGCCTCTATCAAGTCACATTCACAGTAAAGAAGGGTTCCCCTAGGTTCAGATAGAACCTTCCGTGTTTCAGTTTGTGCCCAGTGCCAGAATATGAGGCACCACTGAAAACAGCCTGATTCTCTGAGCTTTTCAGGTTCTCTCTTTCCCTTCAGGTGTTTATGTGTATTGATAAGATCCTCCCCTGCACCTTCTCTAGGCTGAAGAGTCCTAGCTGTCTCGGTCATTTCTCATAGGAGAGGTGCTCTAGTTCCTTAATAATCTTCTTTGGAGGCTCTCCAGTCCGTTTTGTACTTGGGAGCACAGCACTGGACACTCCAGCTGTGGCTTTACCTGTGCTGAATAGAGGGGAAGGATCCACCACCCTTAACCTGCTGTCAAAATCCCTCCTAATTCAGCACAAGATACCATTAGCTTTTTTTAGGGCAAGGGCACATTGCTGGCAAATGGCAAATACTATTATTCTGCAGTTCTGTCAGAGACCATATTCTCTCAAGATGTAGCACAGTACAGGAACTTGTTTCATGTAACCAAGAATTATTAAGGTAATTTAAAATATTGGAGAGAGATTCATTTCACACGTTACAGGGTCTATATTCATTTGTAAATAACTGAGCACATTTTATTTCTGTCAAACCATCATTGTTGACCCTTTTTGGTTGCTTGTAGACAATGGAAAAATATTTTACTTAATGAACAAATCTCTATTGGTAGATAATAACTTCAAATATATATTTTAACAGTCTTCCAATATCGTTAGAGAAGCATGAAAAAAATTTATTTTTCCTGACAAACAAGATTGCAGAATCATTAGGCGGCAGTGGATACAGTGTGGAAAGATTGTCAGTTCCTTATGTACCACAGGTAACAGGTAAGTGGTGATAAGTGGCAAAACAGCTAAGTTCTAGTTATTAGGAATGCTTTCTTAATGTGTTGTCTGTCAGCACATCAAATAAATGTAGTGTGACTGCTTGGCAACAAAACTTGATCATAGTATAATTTTGTTTTCCTGAGATTCTTTTTCTATCATGAGCTGCTCTGTTATTGCAAACGTATTTCAACTTTGTGTCCTTTTAAGATTTTTTATTTAAATTCAGGAGGTGAGGCACTAAGTTCTTGAGCCCACTTCAACTCTTAGAAGAAATTCGTTTTGCTTTCCAAATAATACCTATAATAATGCAGGTCATTATTTCTGTTTCTATATTAACTTGAGATAGGAGGTGAAGAAGGACTATAAAGTCAGCATACTTGATCCTTTTTATGCAGTCAGTGAATGGAACAGAACCTATCCTTTTGCCATCTGGCCTTCTGCTGACTTGAGATCTTGATCTTAGTCAAGTTCTAAATGAGCAGATGTTATTTTAACCAAGAATGTGATGATTGCCTCCATCGCTAACTTAGTGTCAAGTAACACAATAAAAAGTATGCCTGAGGAAGATTTGTGCTAGTTTGTGCTTCCTACCCAGAATGTGAGAATAATGCATAAGCAACTACGTAGTATTTGACATTCTTGCTTTTCTGCTTTTAATATTTTTTTCCAAAATTCTGTTGAGGAACATATGGAAAATTTGTTTGAAGAATTTGTTTTACTAACCACGTGTGTTTTGTGGCTGTGTTTAACTATAATGTGGCTATGGGCCATTCCAGTCTGAAGCATGGCTTTTTTGCAAAATACAAGTACCTAGCAAGAAAATGATTCCTATATTCTGTAGATTAAACATAGAAACATAGTACACATGGACAGTGAATGTAATCAGATCATGCTTGCAGAATGGTTCAGCTACATTCAAAGACAATGATGTTTGCTGAATCTTTTGGGATAGGTGGGGAGGGAATGAGAACAACTGATGTGGTTTTGCCCCAAGTATTAGCAAATAGACTAGCGATACATTCGGAGACACAGCTGAAATGTCTGTTTTCTCTCCTTGCTGGGTATCTTCTAAAAAAGGGAAAGGTTTGTACTTTTTTTTTTTTGAAAGTACAGGGGTACTGTTTAGATTATTTCTTCTGGCATCCAAAAAACAGTTAACATTGTATTTTAGTACTGGCAGAAGAGGTAGGTACCAAGTAATGAAATGTTGTGTTTTCAGATTTTTACTGTTTTTTTGAGTGAGTGAGAATGGAATGAGAAAGATAGCTTGGTTGGAAAATTATGTTGAAAGTTACGTCAAGCCTCTTCTAGAAAATAAGATGCATTTGTAGCTAATTGACCTTACTAGGATTTACTTGGATACTTTCTTAAAATACATTTCTACACAGGAATTAAGTATGTTCTGACATCAAGAAGGGTTAAGTGAGTTCAGGTGGAAAGTAATACCTGCTTAACTGCTGCTAGGGTGATGAGAAATGCTTGTATTTAATGATAAATGTTAGTGTGTGTGAATCAGATTTGTTTTGTTTCCTTGTTATAAAGTTCTGCAGAGAACTGTAACCAATACTGGTTTCATATCTGTTACTATACCTGATTAGAATCATTAAGCTTTGATCCTGTGGAATATTGCACTTCCGAGGTTTTCACTGAACTAAATCAAAGCCAAAGTGAATATTTTGGAATTCTGAAAATTTTCATTTTGTCTTAAATGAAATGTTTCATTTCTACCATTATACTATAAAGTTACAATACAGTGTTCGAAGTATGTCAATGATTTTAGTAAAAGATAAATCAATTTTGACATATTCCCATGAAAGTTACGGTTGAACTGAAAAAGCTTGTAAAAATGTTCATCTCAAATGTTTCTAGTATATTTAAATATTAACATTTAACAATGACATATAGAGAGAATCATCATCCTCTACCTGTTTGCCTGCTAATTTTTGGTGCTTCCTATCAGTTTGAAAGACACTTTTTTTTGTTCTTGTTCTCTTCTTTATTGGAGGGTGTGGAGAGGTGTTGCAGGGGTACAGTGGGAAAACTGGTATTTAAATGCGCACACATATATATATGTAAATGTTTTAATTTAGCTCTGTTTCCATTAGGTAAAAAAAAACATAAATGCAGACACAAGTCAAAAGGTAAAAATGAGTTGTAGGACATCCCGCTCTCCTGCTAGCTGTGGTGTGCTTGGATAGGATGTTCCCAGTCCAAAAAAAAAGTGCTTTTAGAAGGCTTTTAGACAAATAGGCCAGAAATTGTCTTGTACTTAGTGTGTCATTCTGCTTTTTTGTTTATCTCCTTCCTTATATGCCTGTAGCAGTGTTTGCAGCTGCAAGGTCTGCTTTTGTGCTTGTTCTCAATTTAGAACTCGAAATTATGGTAGCTTCCTATTTTCGTTCCCTAAAAGGTGGTAGGGCGGTAGGTGTCATTTTTTTGTGACGGTACTAATTACCTCTTTGAGTGAATTACAAGATCTTGCTTGAAAGTTGGAAGAAGCTGTCAACAGTTCACAGAATGAATGATTCATCTTACTCTAAGTCTGCGGTAAACTACAAAACTGAGAGTTTTATTAATGAAATATGAAGATGAGTAAATAACAGCACTCACCAGTTTTGCTTTCATTCAATTCTGTTTATTTCAACTTCTAATTCAATCCTTTAACTCAATTTAATTTCTATTTGAGCTATGTTAAGTTAAATAAGGATTTTACCACACATTTTCATGCTCTAATGTTCTCTTTAGCTTTTCCCAGTAGCACGGTGAATTCAGCATAGGGTAGATACTGTTTTGTAAACCAAGAATAAATTCTCTCTGTAGGTGCACAGTTTGTTTTTATTCCTTGCACACACCCATTGTTGCCAGTATTACTGTGGCAGAGTGCAAAATCGATTTTTTTTTTTCCTATCCCTGAGGAAAAGAAAGTTCCTAAAGAAGTAGTTCTGGGCATCTGCATAGATGCAGCTGGCAGCACAGTTCAGGATCTGGCACTAAGCTTGCAATGGCACACTATTCAAAACAAGAAATCACAAAGAGGAAATGTCTGGCTGCATAATATTGTATTATGAGGAAAGGTTTTTTTTTGTTTTTTATCTGCTACCATCCAAGTAATATTGATTGAACTACATAGGTTCTAGATTCTTTTTACTTAGGTTTAGCAATTGAATAGAAGTATATTCTAAGCGCTTATTGTGAATTGAATTGTGAAGATAAAGCACCTAGCATATTGATTTGAAAATCTCTATTTCACTTTAATAGTTACTTTGGTAAGTATATATGTTATATATATATATGTATATATATGTTGAACTTCTAGTCACTTGTGAAAGAGATGAAAAATACAGTAGACAAGGTTACTTTATTTCCTCTCAGCAAAAATGTTTGCTGCACTCTGCACTGTATATCTCCAGTCCTGCGCTCCAGGTAGTGTTTCCTCTATGCTGAGTTTAAGGAAGGTGTTTTGCGCAAGATGTGGAGGCACTGGTCTGATGTTAGAGACAATCAACATCACGTGTAGCTCAGAATCTTCAGGAGGTAACTTCTGTATCATAAAAAATGAGCAAGGAGAAAGGCCGGAGAGAAAGCAGTCAAGATGGTGAAGCAATTAGTAAATAGTGATATTTGGAAATTATCTAGGTTCATGGAGGAATAAACTTTGCTTCTGTTGAGTAATAACAAAATTAAGCCTGGAAATTTCAGCTCATATGCGTTTTTTCCAGAAATTTTGCTTTGGAGGACAAAAAATAACACAGCCCATAGGAAGAACACTTTCAGGGAGAGGGTTGGGGCTAGGGAGGTGGAATGGGACTCAACACTTGACTGGAAAGGCTATTTTCGTTCTTAGCACAGTGCTGTCATTTTAGAGAGCAGTCTGTGAAGAAATGGTGTGTCTTAATCAACTTGATGAAAAGGATGAGGGTCCCTTGACTCTGACTAGGGGTATTGGGGAGCTCCCCCACTGCCTTAGTGCCTCTGGGATCCTTCGTGTGTGTGGAAATAAGCTTTGTATCATATAACCTAACAGCATTGGAGATTGCACAATTTTTTACCCACACAATCCATTGTTATTAGAGAAGAATGGCACTTACTAGGCGAGAACAGTGAGACACCCATTATAAAAATGAGTTCTGTCCAAAATAGTCCCCAAAGTGTGCCTTGTGATGTTTCTGTGTCATTTATAGAGAGAGCAGCAAGATGGCAGCAAAGACGTACATTTGCCTGGTGTTTACCCTTGACTGGTTACGGTGCTCTCCTCTCTGCGTGTGTTGGGTTGTGTACCAGTGAGCCAGCAGGGATTAAAAATAAGTAAATCCTTCAAAATGCCACTTCAGATGCTCGGAGAACTTGGCAAAGATTGCTAAGCTTCAGGTGTTTTTCACTGCACTTGTTCTTCCACTGCCTCTTGATCTGAAAATGGCATTTCATTTATATGACTGTTCTGAAAGTTATTTCTTGATTTATAAAAGCCAAGTACATTCAGCTATGAATGAACTCTTTTTGTGATACTTGCACTGAAAAAGCCCTTTGCTAGAAGTGGTTTAAACAAAGAATGTGAAGGAACCAACATAAATTACCATACCACGGGGGAATTCTACTGCCCTTCTCCTTATTTTACCATCAAGTGCCTGTAGGTGCTTTTAACCCAATACAGTAGAAGTCTGTAATAGTAACGGCGACTTTCCAATGTCTTTATCTCAGCTAAAATCTAAAATGTGACATCAATTCATGGTTTTGTAAATGAGATGCATGAAAGTTAAGCTGTTCTTGTCTCCATTTGTTAGAGGTTCCTCGTGACGTGTCTTTAAATGTTTTTTGGTGTTTCTTATCTTATGTTCCTATATTAAATGTCAGAATGAGAAATGATTATTGGTGTTTTGCTTCAGGAATGCAATCACAGAAAGAAAACCCAACTAGTGATGGATCATTCATTCATAATCTGCTTCTGCATTAATAAAATTATGTTCCTTTTACTATCAGCATAGTTGGACTTATTCTGACAGCTTTTAGGGCAATTGGACTTGCTAACATTTGTAGAAAGTAGGAAGCTAAGATTTTTATTTTTTTTTTCACCAAGTAGATTTTAGACATGCTGAGTGCATTATTTGTAGCAACAAGAATAAGGAAGGGTTATAGTTCATTTCCATTCAGAAATCTTTATTTTCTCTTGTCAGTGAGTCATCTTCCAAGAAGCCCTTTTCTGTTTCAAAATACCTTCAAATTGAGACCTTAACATTTCAATTTCACAGCAAAGATTAAAAAATGTTTATGCTTTTGTAAATTACTCTGCAGCAGTTTATCATCACGTGCTATGCTACTTGTTCATTTGAATAAGATCTCACCTCATTTTTTTAAGTGGTCTTTCAAGGGAAAGTTAGAAGGTTTGGGGATGGGTGGGGGAAGGTACAGTAAAGAGGTTATTTTTCTTTCCTGTTTTAATTATTTAGTCGGAAAGTTAATGCATTATTATTCACAACAATCCAAGTGATAAAACAGGTGATCTAGGGTTAAATAGACATAGAAACAAAACTATCTGATGTGTAGAAATTCTTATAACAGCTGAAACAAGAATAATCGTAAAGTTAGTTATGTTGTTGCCTGTGTTGTGTTTTTTTCATAGATGAGGACAGACTATCCAGGAGAAAGAGCATTGTGGACACGGTTTCTATTCAGGTGGATATTCTACCTGGCAACAACACAGAGGACAAGGTATGAAAATCACAGGATATTTTAAGGCAGCACTTTCAGCATTGGTGTGGAGATAGGGGTGGGAGGAACAACCTTCAAATGAAGTTTCCCCCAAAATTCTAGTATTTAATCATTCTAGCAATGTTAAATGTTTTCTTGATGTGTTTTTTCTAATTCCCATACTTGCAGAAGTGTGTTGTCAAACACGCTGATACTGATCTTGCTGTATGAAAATGTGAATAACTTTTCCATTATAATTTTTACAAATAGTATTGCAGAGCATGGTGTGGCAATACATAAATATGCCGAACTACTAATATTTTATTAGTAAATACTCTAAGTAAAATATTTTCTTTGCATTTTGAGGTATTAAATAAAATTCCTGCATGTGTATCCCTACATCATGTGAAGCATACCTGAAGGTGGTCATCTTCAACATGGGGCTGACAGATTTAAGAATGTCGTTGAGACAGGCAGGTGAAGACTAGGCAGGCTATTTACAACACAGTGTTACAGAATCACACACACAATACTGTAAAGACACGGGAAGGAAAGGAGTGGAAACAAAAGGTTCATGTGTAGGGTACAAGAGCTGATGCTAATTACCTCTCATGAAAACTGTGTTATAATTAAAATCATCCCACATCTTTTGACACCTCATTTGAAGTGTTTCTTAAAATAAATTTCCATTTCTTTCCAGTGAATCTTTCTCAAAGCTCTGGTGATTTATTTGTTTGTTTATTTATGAACCAAATTTCTTCTTGCTACAAAGAAGATTTGCTGTTGTAATTGAGGTGTTTGTGTCTGCAGGTGAATCGCAATTCATCACAATTGTTAGCTTTCTGAAGAAAGTCTATATTCCTAATAAGGATGATGCTCCTTTAAATTTCATGTGTTATATATGACTGAAGAATTCTCTCTTGAATATGAAATTGAATGAGGGAAAATCTCATTTCAGATTTCAAGTGATTAAGTTATTTTAAACATTGATCTGTAGCCATTTATGGCTATAACTATAACTGCATATATAGCTGGATGCAGCAGTTTTAGATGAATTAAAATCTTTGCATTCTCAGTTGAATGCAGTACAGCGTCTTGGATGATGAATTACTGTTTGTATCTTCTAAAAACAAGAATTTTATTCATCAGAAAGACGTGAAATGGAAAATTCTTCCTTTAATCGCTTAACAGTGTCATTCCATTTTTTTTTTTTATCATGCTGAGGGGAAAATGGTATTTTCTGATTCGCTGATTACACCTTGATATCTAATTCAAAAGCATTTGCAAAACTTTCCTTCTGTAATGGTGCTCTGTGATTTTTTGCTAATTATTGTTCTATTATAGTGGCTATTTTGGGCCACTTACAACATAAGATGGCATGCTGTTTGTAGCTTAAGAGCAGGGAAAAAAGTCCATGAAACTGTTAAATCTGAGTCTCTTGCTGTGTAAATTAGTACCTATAATATCCATAACGTAACAACACACAATAAGGAGAGGATAAACTACCTTTGTTGTTGTTTGGTTGGTTGGTTGGTTAGTTAACCTTTAGTATTGATGATATAGAGTATTGTTTCTACACTGTCTGAGGACTGTGTGAAGACTGCTCATCCTTAAAATACTTACTTATTACCATGTACAACACAAACACAGTTGTCAGCACATTTGAAGTTTCTCATTGTGACATGGCTGTAAGTGAATCCCATTTATGAATGTTGGCTGTTCTATAGGTATTTTCTTTTATAAGTGGAAAGCATTTGTGAAAGCAGCTAGTCCTATAGCCAAAAATAATGCTAGTTGATATCAGAAAGTATTATGGCTGTTATAAGAAATCTAAAAGACTGCAATAAACAATATTTACCAAATATAAATCATATAAAAGGTGATTATTTCAAAACCTGAGTACTCTGTCTCTAGCACTATCAACGAATATTTGACTAAAAGGAGACTTTACTGTTTAATCTTTTTTGGTGTTTATTATTTTGTTGCTGTTTGTTATTTTTTGTAGCTTATTATTTCTTTGCTTTTTGTTTATTATTTTGCTGTTTATTTATGTATTCAAAAGTAGAGAATACAGTGCTAGTGCAGTAAAATTTGTTAGAAAAGTATCATTTACAGCTGCACTTCCTCAAATAATGCTTGATATAAAAGCAAAGCTACTATTTGTTAAGGCTTTTTCATTTACAGTAGATCAAGTCAGTGAATTAACAAACAGAATTCAAAGAGTCTTCTGAACCGGGTGATGCAACATCTTGATACCTTACAGATCATTCGTATTAAGTTAAATTAGAACATTATAAACAATTAAAGTTTATAAGGAAAAATAGTCATGCTGAATATTTACACATAGTTTTGAAGAGTTAAAAGTATGTAGGCTAAGCTGAGAAAATGTTATATTCAGCTGTACACCGTTCTCCTGTCACAGCATTCTTCCCTAACATTGTTGCAGTAGTTTCACTGTAAAAAAGGCTTCCTGATACAGAAACACTTTGTAAAGAAATCAAGCACAAAGATCCATGAGACGGAGCTCTGCAGAGAAATGTTCATGCATCTTTGGTAATTTTGCAGCCCAGAGCAATCCCTAATGAATTACATCTACAGAAGCAAATGGGTATTCATATTGGTAAATGAACAGATTTTCTCAGTGCATCAGACATAGTTTGTTATGAAGAGCCCTTTAGCTCCAGTGCTTACAACATAAATACTAAATTTCTTGGAGTCTGTACTGGTACAAAGTTAGTCTAATGCAATAAAAATTTTCTACTCTACCCTCAACCACCAACTCTTATTTTAGTTTCACATTGCTAATAGTTCAACTAGTCTCAGAAAGGACTTTTATTATTCTCAAAAGATGTCTAAGAATCAATACTGAGGGTTACAGTACAAGAAACATAAGTGTATTCCTGACACAAAGGAGAGAGCCACCAAAATTGAAGTTCTTTTCCAAAGTATTATTTGTCATAGAGCATCTTGACCAGAAATTTGGAAAGTTTTCCTTGATCTCACTTCGTTAAAAAAATTCCTCAATAAATAATCATGACTTTTAGGACAGAAACTTCAGCCTGAATGATTATTTTGATCTGTTGTTGGTATCTAGAAACAGGTTTGTAATAAATAAATAAACCAACTGGCTTTAAGTGAGGCTGGTAGTATCAGTTCTCAATATACAAAGATAGTTGCTTGCAAAGAACTGCCAGTCAATCCAATGGCTAAGAATTAACGGACTCTTTTCTATAGAAACTACTGATGAAACTATTAGAAACTTGTAAGGTAAAACATGCTTTGTAGCTATTTTGGCCTTCTGTTTTTTTTTTTTTTTTACATTCCACAGTTTTTTGAAGTTTGTGCCAGTGAGGTCTAAGATATTTTTGTATCTTTTGTCTTTAGGTTAATAATACTGAAGAAATCACCTTTGAAGCTTTGAAGAAAGCAATTGGTAAGATTTATTACAATTGTGTTTAACAGCATACTTCTAGATTACTGTGGAATTACTAGAGAGAACATGTTGCCAGAATAACATAATTAAAATACTATATTTGTTTCTCATCAGCTAGTAAACTGATTTAAAATTTCAACCATTTATTTCTAAATATCTGAAATGAGATTTTGATAATTTTTGTGAGTTCATTCTCTGAAGCTAATGTGACTGAATGAAACCATCTGGAAGTGCCTATCATCTATTAAATTTGCCCTTAACAGACCAAGTTATAAATAACGTGAGATTTTCAAATTCTGTTGAGTGATTATTTGTAAATGAACTTAAATATTTTTTTTTACTTATTAGGAACAGATTTTTAGGTCTTCAGTGCGTTCAGGAAACAGATTGTAAGACTTGAAAAACACTCAGTGTCTGAGTTAGTGTATTGTTACAATTGTATTCGGTGCGTTTAGAGGAAGATTCTTCTGAACAGGGATCCAGCTAGTAGAACTCTGAATTAAAGTTTCCTTATTTCATACTGCTATAAGTAATTACTAATTAATGTCCACCAAAATTCTGCCAAAAACAGGGATTGAACATGGACATTTTAAACAATAATTCAGTCTGACCATTTTCCAAAGCTAGTTGCTGAAGTACTGTAATTTGTTAGATGCCGGAAAGTTCCAACTGTTGTTCACTCAGCCTATGGAGGTGTAACTCACTTTTCCCAAATTCTGATTAAAAAATCATAATAATCCTGCCTTCGTGTCTGTGTGATGCTGGGAGGGAGGATACTCCCTTCTTTTGGAGCTGAACCTGAATGCAGTGAGTGAGAATTGCAGTCTGGAGCCCAGATGATGCAGCAGAAGTAGGGCTGACTGTCCTAGTGATTAAAGCACATAGTGAGAAAGGGGCAGAACTGGCATCCTGAAACCAGCTCTATGAAATTGTATCAGCATTTTGCTTTAGAAGCAGTGACAACTGACAGCTTGTTTGGGTATGGTTGCATCACTTCAAATACAGTGCTTGTTTGCTTCTGCAGTACACTTTGTTTTAAAAACACGATGTAAATGAAGACAAAACACTGAGATTTAAATCATGTGCACTCGATAGGCAAAATTACATTTACATTTTTTTCCTGTTTATTTTTTTTAAGATAACAATGGACTTGAAGAACAAGAAAAAGAAAAAAGGCGTCTTGTGATTGAAAAGTTCCAAAAAGCACCATTTGAAGAAATTGCAGCACAATGTGAAACCAAAGTGAGTTTCTGTAATATGTTACACTGTAGTGAAGATACCAGCATACGCATTTATAGAGACATGCTGCCTAAAGATGATTTATGATATTATATCGTTGCTACTGTTGTTGCTAAATAATAGCATTCATTTCTTTGTCTTCAGCTATTGTCTCCACAATAATAATTATCTATGTTGGGAAATTCCAGTTATTCCAGTTTAAAAGTACATTTTTTGTTGTTCCTACACCATTTGGAAAGGACTGGAAATCTTACACACTCTTCATCTCAATGTTATCCTTACTGTCTTTGAAACCTAGATTCACAGTCCACCCCTATTCCATCCCAGGATAAATGGAGCAGTATTTATGTCATTATATGTCTTGAATAATTAAATGTGTAACTATCTTCAACAACAAAATCTGCTATATAATTCCTTATATTCCAAGGCAGGCTCACTCAATTTCACATGCCTCTTCAGGGTTCAGAATTCTTGGAGCAGTGGGAAATTAAATCTAAATTGGAAATGCTGCCTAGATTTGCCATGTAGCAATGTGAAACAAACTGAGTATGGCCTGTCACATTCATTTTAGCTTTGTTGAAGATGCAGTAATTATTATTTTTTTTTCCTCCAGGCAAACTTGCTTCACGATAGACTTGCACAGATACTGGAACTCACCATTCGGTAAGACTATGCAAGAAGAATATTGTGAATGAAAAATGAGTTATAAAACTGTTGTGATTACGTTCCGGTGGTCATGTCACAGTGTTCTTAAACACACGTAATAGGCAGAAGATAATTGACTTATCTGAAAACAGTAGTCTTAAAGAGTCACTTTGACTTTCTTGTTGTTATTTTGAATCTTTTAGGTAGTGGAAATTATCCAGGAACCATGCAATAGCATAAATCCTACATCTATAAATGCCTCTTCAAAGTTTAATTGCTCACTTGAAATTTTTCAAGAGTTTATCAAAGAGAACATAACTGCCCCCTGACTGGCAATATGAAGAGCTTTTATGATGTTATATTACATTTTAACAAATTTGAAATATTTTTATACTTGTGTTCTTAGATTATTTTTATTTATCTCAGTGGTATTAAGGAATGTTGTTGTCTTCCCAGAGCTACATTTGTTTGAGAAAGTAATTAGAAATTGAACAACCAAAGTATTACATGACATTATTGTAGGGAGCTTGTGCACATCTTTGGTGCAGCCTAAATAATATTTGTAAGTAATAAAATGCAGTTTTCTAATTCTGTAACATCAATGATATGTTTAGTTAGAAAAGAGCACCATTAAAATTGAGGCATTATAATGTCGTTAGAATTTCAGGAACTGAATAAAATACTGAGGGGAAAAAAAAAAGATCATTTTTGTTTCTTAGATATTAGTGTATAAAGTTGTTAGGAAAAAAAAACAACTATCTGTATAATTATATATATTGATTGTTCTTCTCATGCAGTCCTCCACCTAGCCCCTCGGGAACCATGACCGTTACTGCTGGACATGCTCATTACCAATCTGTTCCAGTCTATGAGATGAAGTTTCCAGATCTTTGTGTGTATTAAGTGTCTTCTGAAGTCTGCTGGAAATTATTTAGAGTAGAGTACAATAGAAAGAGCAAGATGAGTTTTCAAATTTTATTGTTTTTCATTTAAGCTAAATTTAAAATAATGATGAATATGAGCCAAAACCAGATTACTTTAGCCAAAGTCTTGAATCTGTGCTGAGTTATTTTTTTCTGTCATATAATTTGTTAGGTTTTCATTTAACGTTTCTTCATTTTCATGTTTCAGTACATGTACAAGTCAGATATATAACATGTTTTGCCATGTATATGAATAGTTCAGTTATTCTAGGAATCTGTATTTCTGTAAATTCCTTTAATTTGTGTCAATGTAATTGAAGAACCTTATTTTCCTTTTTATTTTTTGTTTCCTCTCCTCCTCAGTCATATATCTAAATGCTTTTGGCTTGCTTCATCTTAATATATGTAACAGTGGAGCGCTGGACTAGCTCCCTTTTGTTCCTGCTGTTACAGTTAGTTAACTCGTTTATTTTGGAATATATGGAGAAAAGAAAAAACAACCTTACATGTGTTCAAGTACAGTAAATGAAAGAATGGACACTTGTTAAGTAGTTTTAATGCATAACATATTATGCTTTTTAGATATATATTCTAAACATGCTCCAGTATATGTCCCGTGTTTCTTGCTGAGAGCTACTGCTTTATGTAAGAGAGGAGAAATCTCCTCTTGAAACACTGAATTGTGCAATATTTTTCACGTCTTAAAGTGTATAGTTTACAGACTGTACTTTTGAAAATGCAGTAGTATTTTACTCTGTTTTAGTATAAATACGTGAGAAATATATTTAGTATAGCAAACAATAAACTGAGGGCATTTTAAATCATAAATACAGAAAGTACAATTATATTCTATGGGATGTTTCTTTGTCATTTATTACAGCTTTTTTAATGATATTTTAGAAATTGAAAGAAAAATGGATGAAACCGTTTAAAGACCAGGAATTTGTTACATGTGTTTTCAAGCAAAAGCATTTTTTTTAGAGATGTATCTGTTTGTCTGGTTTTGTTTCGTTTCTCAGATCTTTCTAGATATAAGGAAAATGTGCTGACTTTCATAGGTTTATGTATCTGAGCATACTATTCAAATGTAAATAAAACTGATACAGTAAATCAGTGAGCTTTTAATGATAATTGTCAAGGCTGTCTTTGACTCACTAAATTCTGCAGGTAAAAAGAAAATGCAGGAATAGTTGATGCTGTGAATCGCAAGCTGGAAGTCTCTTAGTCTATCTGAATCTGAAGCAACACAAACATGAACAAACAGTCTCAAATGTCAGACATTTGAAGTAGCCAGCATTTATATAAATGATGATCAGGCCACCAACTAAGTGATCTAACTTTACTTAGTCCTGCTTTGAGCCGGGGCTTGATTAGATGACCTTCAGAAGTCCCGATCTAAATTAATCTATGATTGCATAAGTCTACGAGCTGAATGGTTATTTTTTGTCAAGTAGGCCAGCTAATTTGCTGACTGTTTGGGGCATTTGAAACCTACTGTAAAACAGACATGTAAGTTTTTGAACTGTAGTACAGTACGCATTCCACTAGACTACTCTCAAATGTGACAACAGCGAAATTTCAGCTACTTAAACCTATGAGATAACATGCTGATACTTTCAGAAAGCATTCGCAAAACTCAAAAGGTAATTGAGACCTTCTTTTCAGTTTAACAGTGAAATCACAGCTGTTAGTGGATGACGAAACAGCCCCTTATCTACAGCATTCCGTTGTGATTTTTACTGCTGCAGCGTATCAGCCTGATCAGACCACAGTCTACACATAATTAGGACTCGTTGTCACTCTAGCTTTTAGTTTTCACTTTTTTTTTTTTTTACGGTAAAATGTAATAGTTTTTTGGCCTATATAAAGAGTGTAATTTTTTAAAGAGTAAATCTAACCTAGAGTTACAATGTAAAACACTTATCCACTCTGTCATTTTTAAGAATAACACTGTGCACTTTTGTACAAAAAACAGAGTCTAAAGAATCAGAAATAAAGAATGTACTTCTGTTTGCACTCTTGCAGTATGCAGACTGTGCTGTAAATACTGGATTGTTTCAGTGATTGAATTCTGTTGCATGAATGCTGCATGTGAAAATAACTGAATTCAGCATTTCATTTTCTGTTCTGTTTATGAAGTATCATTTATGCAAATCATAGGTTTCCATGTTTTCAATGTTCAATCTAGATTTGTTTGGGAAATGCAGGTGTTGTGCAGGTATTGTGCAGGGACTGAAGAGCTTGTAACACTCTGTGATCACATGATATTTAATTTCTTCCTTTCTGGGAATTCAGGGAGTCTGTAAGTTGATAACTGGTTCACTCTGGCCATTTTAGACAGCTGGAAGATGGGAGTCACTGTAAAATGTATTGTTTTGAAAGCTATTTTAATACGATGATGATGAATGAAACCAAATGAATTAAGAGTGCTGTTTTACAACGATGTTGCTTTGTTTCACTTACCTCTTTATGTTCTTGACACAAGTTGCAGAACTTAGAACCTCTTTTCTCTGAACCTCTACCGGCCCTGTATTATCTGCAACACATTGAGTAGTGTCACAGTGTTTATACATTGGTATCCAGTTCAAATGTATTACAGCTTTTGCCTTGAGTTCTTTCCCATGGTGTCATTTTGAAAAATTACGGCTTTTGGTAGTGGGTCACTTTTGAAGTAAATGAATTCCTTGTTAATTTCAAAAAATAGAAATAGGCTGTTGTCCAAAATCAGAGTAGGGCTAATATCTCTGTTGTTCTGATGGTCATATATTCTGTACTGTATGTAATGAACCAGTTCAATAAATGTAAGAACACACTGTGCAATCTATATTTAAGCAATAAAATAAACCAAAATTTAAAATAAATCTTCTTGAAGTTATCATCTGATTTTTAGTATTTTCAGTTAAAACTTAAATTTTGTTTTGCATTTAATCTAAACTTCATTTTACACACCTGTTTTTCTGCAAATGTAAACAGCATTTTACATCTACAGCATTGTTAAACTACTACTTATATTTACTTTTGAACTATTACTACTGCAAAAACCACCAAAATTTGAGAAAGCAATAATTCAAAAATCATTTCCCTATGACAAATAAGCTCCAAGAAAAGTCATGCTTTTTCAGGGCTGTCTCTCTGAGGTATCATGATGTCCATTTCAAGGAATGATGCAAGAGTTTTTGAAGATCTGTATTCTCCCCACAGGTACCATTTTACAAACCATGATGCCATCTAATAGGTTTGAGTTTCTGTTTGTTACCTTCTGTTTTTGTAGCCTTCTCTTACTTACAAGAAGAATTTACTTTCCTGTTGTTATTTTACTTTGAGGAAGTTGGGACCTTCTCTTGTTCATGTAAGATATATCTTAGATATAGACAGGATTATATATATTTTTTTTTAAAATTTGTTCCTCTGTTCTTCATTTTTGCAGTCATTAAAATTTGGAATATATTTATAAAATGTTAATAGGGTAGGCTTGTTCTTTCTGTTTGTCATTATGGCTTATTGTGGATCTCAGAACCTTCTATTAAGATGCATGGTCAAGTTTTTTTCTTGCTCAGGTCAGTCAGAGCAGGATTTTGATGCTTGATACCTCAAAAAAATCCAGGGAAAAAACATTAACTACACGTGGAAGGTTCTCAATTCTTTGGTGGTGGTGGTGGTGGTGTTTTTTTGTTTTTTTCTTTTTTGTTCATTTGTTTGTTTTTAAATCATATCTAAAGAGAAGATGTAGAGGTAAAGGCGAGATTCTGTAACTGTACCACATCAGACCAGTCAAGGGGAAAAAAGTCTCAGCCCCATTTAACACTCTGCAACTGTAACACAAAACCAAGACTTGTAATGGGCTACCTTCTGGGTTTTGGAGGAGTTCGTAATCTAAGCAAAAAGAGATTTTTGCCTTTGAATGAAAGACTTAACTCATTCGTTCTTCCTAATTTTAATAACATTGTGTTGGAGATGTCCAGTACACCTGAATAGTATTGTCTTTCAAATTTTCCAAAGATGTTTGAAAGTTTTCCTAAATTATTTCAAATTTTTCATAAAATCAATTTCCTAAGTCTTTGTTTCTGTAGCAGGTTACGGACAAAGACTATATGCTTAAAAATAAGTAAATTGGTATCTAATGAAGTAAATAATCTTTTTAAATGAGCACATAATAATTAGTTGTTTGCTTTGTGGATGCAATTTAGTTTTGGCCAAGTATGTCCCAAATCTTTTAAAACTGTAGTGTAAAGTTACAGTGAGAATGAGGGAAGAAAAAACCTATGATAGATTTCTCCCTCATTTTGTTCCGTTTATTTATTTTTATTTTTGGAGCTGATCTCTGAGAATGAATATAGCTAATCATAGCTAGACTTACTCTTTATCAACACAATTTTTATGGTAGCAATTATAGAACAATTTCAAAGTTATTTTTTCCTGAAATGAGATACTGGAAAAAAAACTCCCACAGCAGTTAATTACAACATCACCTAAATAACAGCATATTTATAATGTAATCTTTGTTACTTGATTGATTCAAATGATCCATCTCTATCTCTGAATTAAAAAAAATGACATATTTCAGTGAATAAATGCTTGTGTTGATTGTATAACCATGAATGTAATCCTAGTTTCTAATAATTAGCTGTAAGGGATTTTTTTTTTTTCTCTTAAGTGTGTATTTTAAATGCAGGCTTCAGAGCAGCAGCACTTTTTTCATCAATCAGAGAAATGAGACTGTGATTTTATAAAGTAGTGATGCACTTAATTCACTTGTTTAAAGGCCAATTTTTCCCGTTTCAGGTAATTAGCCATCTGACCTTTTAATTATCGTTTTTACTTCTAAATGCTCTGAAATACAAAAATAGTTCTCCATCAGTATGATAAAAGGCTGATAACTCAGAAGTTCCGATTCTGGATTGAGTAAATGTATCAGCTTGGTGCAAATTTCATCCTCAGCACTGCACAAAAATGGATGAGCACTGCTCTAATCCTTTCCAGTTTTTAATGCAGGAAAAATACTGAAATCACAACTAACCAGACGTTTGTAGTGTTGACTACTTGCTCAAGAGCATTCAGTTGCATTTTCACCTGTTATCATAGTGCTGACTTGCAAAAGGAGACCAAAATGATGTGGTCAATTAAGTACTTCATGGTAGGGAGGAACATGGACAGCATTTCTATCTCCAGCATTGGGTTACAGTCATTGATCTTTAATGAATACTTTTATTACAAAATTAGACTTCTTAAAGCAGGATTATAGACAAGAGCCTTAGACTTTTCAGAACAACTGAATCACCAGGCAGTTTGTAGGAACTGGTTTTGTTTGAAGAAATGTTAGCGGTCATCTTTTGTTCTGGGGGAAGGTTATAGAGGGAGGGAAATTAGGAAAGCTTTTAATGTTTATTAAAACATGAAGTTGCTTCCTGATTAGCTTTTTCATATTTCTTTTCAGTCAATAATAAAAGCCTACTTTAGTTAAGAGAATTGAAGTATGAAAATTGTTAGAAGCCTTCCTAGTTCCAAGGCAAAATGGGTCTCAATTTTGTATTAGGTATGACTAGCTTTTTTATTCTATTGTTGCTCTTTTTTTACTCTAGTTTTGCATTAGATGCTATACACTAGTGTTAGTTGTTCCCAGAAAGTAGAACCTTTAACATCCTGAAATCTCTCAAAACTGGAGATAACTGTGCTTGGTACCCAGAGCTGGGGCACAGAATATACCTTTTATTGCTGTGATCTAGCAGACCAGCAGAAACTCTGGGGTGAAAATTTCAGTTAGGGAAGAAGCAATACATTTTAATGTGATTACCTTAGATTCCTGCTTTGCTTGCTAAAGGAAGAATGCAAAAGGAGTTGGAGTAGTTGCAAATTGATTTAATTAAAAATTTGAAATATTTAGCCACCATCAGTAAGATCCAGTCTGAACCAACTACACAGTTAACAAAAATCAGAGCTTTGATCGGAAATCAAATAAAGTGATGCAGAATGCCATCAGTTATTTAAAGTAACAGCTGCTCTACATAGATGGACCATAGTGATGACTTCACTATGGAAAGGAGAATACATCTTAGCTTTAAAAACCTAGCCTATGATTATGCCATTAGCATGCTGGAAAATGTAAAACTGCGTGCAGAGTGATAAGAAAGAGTAAGGGCTGGCTGTGAAATTCCCTGTGCCATTTCTCAAGCAAGTGGCTGTGCTTGGTTATCTGCCTTCGTGTTGCCCAGTCCTGGGCTCTCCAAAAGGATGCCCCGTGTCTCTCTTTGCTCTCCTGAATGTGCTCCACAGGGGACCTTCCTCCTCACTGCTCTCCTCAGAGCTGGAAATCCCAGCACCCATTTCTGTGCCGATTGGAGGCCTTTCGTAAGGGCCACTTCGGCATGAGATTTTCTCCTCTTGGCACACTTGCCCTTGTGGAAACTTAAGGCTTTCATTGAAGAAGGCAGAAGCCATGCACTCGGCTGCCGTCTTGTCACAAGCACATAGGAGTTTCTCACACAGGCTCCAACCAATACCTGAAAGAGAAAATTCAAAATTAATATTTAAAAGCAGTTAAAATTAGTCAATGTGTCATTTGTCATAGGTAGATGAGCTTTGAAATAAAATTTTCAAATTCACTTTTAATCATCTAAATATGCCCAGCAGTGAGGTCGGAGCAGCTGAGGCTGTGACTGGCTTTTGCTGAATTTGTGAATGTAAAGACACCAACAGGTGTCCTTTGTCTTCAGTCAAAAAATACAAGTGCAATTCTCTCATCCTGACATGATCACATCTTGCACAGTGATGTAGTAGCCTTTACCTCAATACTTCAGCTTTGGAGTAAACATTGATGAAATGTTGTGAGCCATTTTATTCTGTCTTCCTACTCAGAGCTAGCACATCACAGGTATGGTGGTGCTCAGTCTGTAATACTTTGATACACTGTCATCAGAAAACAGCAAACATCCTCTAACCCAAACTTACATTTTGGCGTGTGATCAAAACATACAACTTCAGATCTTGAGGTTCTTTCTGCATGGCATCCAAGTTTCTTAACTTGTTCCATGCAACAGTAATGAGAGAAGCAGCACCTAAAATAAACAGTAGATGTAACTGGACAATATTTCATTTTCCTGCATCAATCACAGTGCATTCCTAATTACTTTATCTATTTATTTTCAATGACCATTAAAACTAAGAAATTACAGTTTCCATATCATGGAAAAAAAATTCCATGAAGAAGAAAATAATAACATCTGCACTTTACAACCACCTTCCTAATTCATTTGGTATAAAGTGCTTAAAGGTGTTGTGGTTTTGTTTGATAGTTTAATTTCAAGATTTAAAATAGAAATTGCAACTGTGTCCCAATGCTCCATTAGCATGGTCTTGAAGTGTTTAAATACTGTTGGCTGAATGAAAACTGCAAGATGACCAGAGCCTTCACTAGCCTTGATCTAGCCTACTTTATCACGTGTGGGTAGTTTTATTTGTGTGCAAGTTCAGGAAAATTTTGTGTGCTGTACACTATACTTAGACCCCATGTGGCTCCCAACTATTATGAATTTCACCTAAGGAGAAGGTTAATTTGTAAATTAACTGATGGCAAAAGGCACACTGATCTTCATTGGTCCATAACGCCCGAAGCTAACCGCAGGTTAGAGAAGAGCCCACACCTGTCCAGGGCATCAGTAGGATAACCTCTGCCTTCTTGTCCACAGTAGCAACCGTAAGACTCAAATTCCTCTGGGCACCGCTCAGTTAAACAGAACAGCATTTCTCCTAGCTGCGGCAGCTCCCTCTTCACTCTTCCATTTCCTCTGTCTTGCAGAAAGGTTAATCGTTCGCATACTGTCAAGCAAGAAGATGTTATTTCACATACCATGTTTTCAAAAGTTGGGGGCTCTCTTCTGATGATATAAGTATTTTGGGAACCATCAATTATTTTCATTTATTTTTATTTTTTAAGACAATGTAATATTATTTCAAAATCAGTGCTTCAATCCACGACCTATGCCTTTTATAATACCACTGAGCAAGTCAGCAAGAGAAATGGGGGGGAATATTTAATGGAAAGAGAGATTCCCTACACAGATATAAAATACCGGTCAAAATGGGTTGCAATGAGAGTAGTTTGCAACCCTTTGTAATCTTTTGTATTTAAATATTGCTTCCAGAATATTCAAGCCCAGCTGAGAGAAATAAGAATTCAGTAGCTTCTCTCTTAGCTAATTCAGAAAACAGAGTCCTAATGACTCTATATCACTCCGCAGTGATAGCTGGGCAGTGACTAAGTTGTGCTGAAAGAAACAACAAATTTTGTCCTAACCTTTCAAATTTTTATCTGAAATGTCATCCATGTAGCATTAAGAGTATATTCAAACAAAGATGTGCAACAATTCCTTCATGGTACATGTCCATATGCACATGTCTGACTGGTTTAGAATAACTATAATCTTTATGTGTAATACAATCCTACTTTTTAAAATAAAGGTACATTTTTCATTAGATGTAACTGAAAAAAAAATAATCTTAATTTACCTTTTCCTTCGGGTCCATTGGGTCCCCTGTCAGATGGTGCCAGGTCCAGAGCTACCCCAGTGGTAGCTGTGCCCTGGACACCTCTTGCAGGGCTTGTCTCTGGAGATTACACGTGCCCAGGTTAGACATATAAAGATTAGACTTGCAAATCTAGAATAAACTTCTACAAGTAATGTGACCAGAAGTGCATGTTCTAAGCCATAATCAATTAGTATTCTTCCAACATTTGCTTAATTAATAGACTGAAGACTATTGATGGTTAATAAAATTTTCCTGGTCACTGTTAGAGAGTGAACTGCCCCTTTCAGTGTTGAACACCCTGTGTCCTTCTTTCCCTGTTGAACACCCTGTATCCTTTGTAATCTAACCAGCTTTAGGGAGAAAATTATGAGTCGGTGAGAAATGCTGGTTCTTCGGGAAGCTCTGAACAGAACGGTGTAAATTATGTTAGTGCAGATGTAGTGCAGCCTGTACTTGCCTTTTCCTTTCATCCGTGTAGATGTGCCTGCAGGAATATTCTCAGTAGGGACAATTTTGACTTCCACCGAGTTAACATCTGCTGGGGAGGAGGCTGGGGAGGTGGTTCTCACTCCCACAGGGACTACAGCTTCTGAAAATCTGTCCTTTCCTGAATAAGCAGAAAGAGAAAAGCAGAAGCATGGAGCAATAAACACTCAGATTTCCATTTCAGATAGCAGGTCAGGGTAATATCCTGGGGCAAGTTTGCTGTGACCTGATGGTCATAGAGAAAAAAATAATCAAGATGAAGATTAGAAAAGCAAAGAGTATCCACACTGATCACTTCTTCACATGTCTTGCCTTTCAGAAAAAAAGTTGTGCTTGTTAAATATGACCAAGGTAACTGCTAGACTGGGCAGGAAGAGATTGGTTGGTTAAGAGATTGGTTACTTTTTAGTTAGTTAAGTTTGTTGTTGTTGTTGTTATTATTATTATTATTATTATATTTTATTATTATTATTATTTGTTCGTGGTTTTGTAAATTTTATATGTTGCATACTGTGGTAAAGAGCTATGCCAGTTATTAGGAAAAAAAAATGGGTTGCTGATTAGTCAGCCATACTGAGAGAAGAAGTGCAAGTGAGATAACATGAGATGCCATTTCTGAGTAAACAGCCTAAAAAAATATATAGTGTCAGTTCATACAAGGGTACCAAAACTAATAGCATTATTAGTGAAGGTAGAAAATGATTTGACCGATGCAGAGCTGGGCAAATGCAGGATTTACTGCTTTGTAACTGCAAGGAAATATTAAGGGGAAAATAATTTGAGGTTAAATAGCAGAATAATTTTAGGGAGGTTCTTTATCCTAGAAGTTACATTGGTCTTTATTTTTAGATTATTTTAAGCTGTAGCATTGACCAGGAATGTTTTGTTGAATTGGGGTGTTATTTATCTTTTTTTCTTCTTCTTTTTAAAATTTCACTATTAATATAAGCTAATTTGTAAATGAAAACTCTATTTTCAAATGGAAATCAACTTGTTTCATTTTTTTTCTAAATGTTAATACAAAGAACATGTTATTTCACATACAAAATAGTTCATTTTCAAAGTGACTATGTGTATAGTTTACACAATTTGAAAGCCCTTCCTTTTACGTACCCCAGCTTAACTAATTAATTGAATTCAACTCAAATTCATTAATTTTATCCCTCTGAAGTTCTGTTTTTAGTACACATTGAAAATTAACTGTCTGAGGATCAGAGAATGGAAAAAAGGGGGTGAAAATACCGCTAAGAACACAGGGAAGCCCATGAAAGGATGCAGGAAGGGATCAATAGCAACATGCTGGTCCTGATGGCTCAGCAAGGTGCTCATTTCGTGACGCTTTGTTTGACAGTGATGTATTAAAATGAAAGTGATTCCTGCTAAATGTAGATAATATAACCAGAATTTGAGATATTCTGCACTTTGCCAAGAACAGACATTACAGATAACCTTCTAGTAGCCATGCAGACCTCCAACACAAGACATGCATATTCAGATATGTTCAAGCTCAGTGATTCTGAGCAGCACCCAGTACAGCAATGCCATTTTTCTGGTCTAGGAAGGAGGACATGGGTGTTTTCCAGAGAGTGCAATCTGAGTCAAAAAGCATCTCCTTCTTTCCCACCATATTCAATGTCATTTGACATTTTCTGGTGTATTTACTTCTTTCTGAATGATCATTTCCACGTAAATGGGCCATTGAAAACCTCCAAGACATGGTTCTCCACTTTTAGCTGTAGCTAATGGCATGAGTGTGCTTATAGCAATAATAACTGTAAAAGGTGTAAAAGCTGTTAGACCTGGAAAGAGTTCCATGAAATTCTATGTATTAAAGGAGGAGGTAAAATCAAAATGAACCCTTCAGGCAGCAAATGCTATGAATGTAATTTAAAGGATCAACCATTGTATCAGAAAATATATTACATGAAGAGGTTTTGCAAGTACTTGCATGAGGAGTGCAAGCAAGTGGCTGGAGGCAATGAACAGCAAATACTTCTCAGTGTGATTTTACTGACTGTGTTTCTGCCACCTGACCCCAATCTAAATTTTCTTCTCCAGCAGCCCTGCCCTCACCATGTGTAATTTTGAACTGTGATGCTTCAGGTAAAGTATTGCTATGCCAGTCAAAGGAAAAGAACAGCTCAGAGTCGCTAACCTTTCAGCAAGGGGACAGGAGGAGCAGGAGCAGTACCTCTGGGGTTCTTTGTGATAACTAGACAAAAAGCAGAGGCATCGTGGTAGTGGGATGATACCTGCTGCATCTCTGCAGTGTGTTTCCTGAGTGATTTTTAGTGAGAATATTATATACTTTAACCAAATATCATTATTAACCTTTCTTTATAAAGAGGGTAACTAGGAGAAACAAAGTAGTTTGCTCAAGAATATTCAGGTCAGCAGAAGAACTAGAGATATTATCCAGAAATCCTGAGGTGCAGATTTTTGCCTATGACAACAATAAAGCCTAATAAACCAAAACCTGTTATCACCTGGAGGCAGGAGTGCCCAATTTATCAACAAAAGTATAAGCAGACTCTTACCTTCCACATTGAAAGTCCCCAGGACCATCTCCTTGGGCGCAAAAGAAACCACTGCTGAGGACAGAAAATGTAAACTCAGAGAAGTTGCCAGCACAGACTTATGAAAAATCAAGCTGATGAGAAGAGATTTTTCAGCAGAGAAGGAAAGACCCCCAGCATTTCATTTATGGAGATTTGCCTGGTCTTGTCTGCAGTGCATTGATCGTTACAGACAAAGTGATACTCATAAAATAAGCTCATTGTACCTTTGAATAATGTGCTTTCAAAGAAGCAACATAAATATGAATGAAGCAGAAAATTCCTTATTAAATCCATCTGACAGACTACACTGGAGAGAATTAAGTGTAAAATCCTATTGTTGTGCACAGAACAGATGCATGCTCCTTGTGAACACCTTGTGTTTGACTGCATTGTAAATCAAAAATGGATGGGCAGCTACAAACCCAAATCCTTCCTTAACCTCTGATTTATTTGTTTACCTCATATGCTGATTTTTATATACCAGCTTATTTTTGATAAGTTATAAACAGAGCTATCAGGTAATCAAAAAAAGAGAATTAGTCTCTGCATCTTTTTTGTGTGTGTGTTTTAGGGTGTTGTGATATAAGGAAGTAGGTCTTTGCCTTTGAATGCATTTCTGCAGAGTATTTAGCTTCGGCTTAATATGGTTCACACAGCAATGTTGAAGCTCCTATGGTTTAAAATGGGGGCACAAGTAGTTAAATGGAAATGGTTCTCCAAATATTTCCTTTGCAGTCTGACTAGATATGTTATCTGTGTTATAAGTTCAGCTTTCTAAAATTTCTATTACAGGCTTTTATCCCTGAGCAATATATCAAGCTTTATGATGAACTATGCCAGTTCAGAGAGCACGAGTAATTGGTTTGGGGGAAGATTGGTGCAGATGTGCAAATACTGCGCATAGCTACTGTTTCATTTTGTATGATTAAACTCTTTTTCAAGACAAGGAGTATGCAACTGGCTGTGGGTGCAGCGGCTGGCAGCCACGTAGCACAGCACAGCCAGGCAGCCTCCCTGCTGCAAGGTCTCTTCCCAGGGAATAAAGGTCTGTTCTGATGAAAGCAGGTTTTGCCACAGAGTTCTCAGTCTCAGACCTAGGTAAACTTCGTGTAAACACCAGTTAAGCATGTTGAGCACACAAACTGAAAAATTGCACCTTCTCATTCAGTCCTGAATTGGATCACCAAAACATTGTGTCTACTTTTATATCCGATCATCTAGAAGGGCTGTAAGAAAACAATCAGCCTGTTCTTCTGTTTTTTTCTTCCAGCTTTTGGAAGCTGAAAGCAGTGCTTCTTGCACTGTTAGTTGCAAACCTTCTTCTACGGATGCTGTTGCAGCCAGTGTTTTGTCAGTCCTGTGATGAGGGAGCTCTGCAAAAATAAAAGTATTCTTACTGCAAAGAGAATTGTGGCTTAGGATGCCTGTTAGACAGGAACTTGGTGTAACATGGTCAGAGTCAGCAGAATGAAACTTATTTCCAAATATTATTATGATTGTACTTTTCATAGGGCTATATTTATGATACAAATATAACAGGTATGAATCGAATTATTGTTAAAGTAACTATTAAAATACTTCCTTACTATCTATTGACTGCTGATAACAAATCCTACTCAAACAAGTACATTACAATTAGAAAAAGCCCTAAGTCTCTATCACAGTTTTAATCTAAACCAGAAAACCGATCAGCAGTGAGCATTCTTTACATTCTCATTTCAGCAAATGCTTAAATATGTGTCCTGTTGTGAAGATATGAGGATAAGAATTAAATATTTATACATGAAAAATGTTTTAATCCAGGCACTTGGCTAAGAATCTTACTGAAGCATGGCTTCCTAAATACTCGATTTATTTTTCTCAATGTATACATTCATCTTGATTTAATATACTCCAGTCATAGAGTTAAAGAGGTGGGGACGTACCCTCCATGTGAAGTGTTGTCAGCTCTCTCTTGCTAGTTGTTTCTGAAAAGGAGAAAGCTCTTAGAGACTAAAGTGTAAGAAAGGGCTTTGTCAACATTTTATCTCAATAGTACAACAAAACAGGAGTTCACCGGATTTATTCCTATTAAAGTAAAGGTTTAGGCAAATATATCCCTATCTCATTCAAATTTTCTCTGTAATAAAGAATCAATATTTTCCTGGAAGTTTTGCCTTTTTTTTTTTAACAAAGCCTGAGCTGGACAGAACAGACACAGAAAGATAATAATATGAGCAAACACTAAATAAAAATGTTTCATTCAAAGGATTTATTTTTTCCAGTAAGAATTAAAATCAGGAGCCTAAAATTAGCAGAGATATTCAGTGAAATAAGATGTCATCTGTCTTTATCAGCAAGAGTAGCATGATTTTCCTGTTAACACTTGACAATTTCTCTTTTATTTGTAACATGTTGGAGCTGCCATATTTTATATTAGAGTCATCTGATCCCAGTGAAAGATTACTGGCTTACACAAAGCAATTTTCTGGCATCAATACAAACTTTGCTGTGGCATTTTCTTCTCCCTTGACCTCTTTACTCAGGGATGCACACATGCAGAGCCATAAACATGTATAGCTGTCCTTAACATTGACAAATACAAACAAAGGGATGAGAAAAACTAGCAGAGCTTTTTCGTATCTGGCTCAGCTTGGGTGTCTGAAGGTCCTCCCCCCACCATGCTCTGGTTGCAATCCATATGAATTAAGTTTTTAATCCAGCTCTGTTCCCACAGGCCGGGTATTCAGTCTTACCAGGTTGTAATTTCAGCTACAGAGCACAGGTCAGTGTATGACAATGGAGATAAATATCCCCTTCACCTTTATAGGGGATTTTTCCTTCCATAACGGAAAACAAGTAACAGAGCAGACTGGGTCTATTATTTTTTTTTCCCTTCTAGTTACTTTTTGCATGCTTTAAGGGGAGATCTAGCTAGCAATACTGTCAGTTTCACATTCCTGCTGGTGACCTCAGCAGGTTGCTATAACCCTAAGTAGTACCCAATAGCCAGATTGGCAGGAGCCTCCTGAAAAAAAATAAAGAAATGCTCATGTCTAATTGGACTTTCCCTTTTGCGGTTGTGACCCTTGCCTCTTGTCCTGTCCATGTGCACCTCCAAAATGAGTTTATCTCCTTCACCTCTGCACACTTCCACTTGGTAGTGGAGAAGAGCAATAAGACCCCCCCTGAGCCTTCTCCTCTTCCATCAGATTCTCCAGCCCCCTTCTGGCTCTGTAACCTCTTCTGGCCTTGCTCCAGTATGGCAATTAGCCTTCTTTTTCTCTTCTTACATTAATTTGAGTATCAGTAAATGGAAAGGGCACATGAAATGGAGAACAGGACAGACCGCCAGATTTAGTGCAGGAAACCACCCAGCTACTGCTTCCTTTACCTTCGGTCAAACCCGATGCCAGCGGAGAAGCTGGCAGGAGGGAGCAGTCGGTCAGATCCTGATTGTTACCTGTAACCAGAGATGGACAGAGGGAGACATCCAGCCCATTCAAGGAAGAGTTAATATGGGTGTTCGCAAAACACTCAATGGCATCTTTGTCGCATGTGCAGAGGAACTGTTCACAGGGATCCCCAGTTTCTGGAAACAAAACAACAATCCAAACAAGGCGCTATTGAGATATCTTTTCCCTCCACCTGTTTTTCCTCCCTGTAAGGCTTGTGTCCATATTCATTAGCGCATACCTATTTATACTGTGATTCTTCACGTTAAACACGTTCACGTTTTGTAGTTTGGTTTTGAAACACAGCTCTGTGTAGCCTGCACGGCTGGCACAGAGCACTGGAGCAGCTCCTACTACAGAGCAGCAAGGAGCACAGAGCAGGGCTTTGCTGCATCTAATTTTTCCATGGAAAACTTAAGCCAGCTGATACTGAGTTTGACATTTCACAGACTTCATTAAAATAGTCTGCCTAACCCCAGGACTTCACAGTCCTCAGGCGAAGTCTTTCATATAAAATGTGTTTTGCTCCTTATAAAGGCTATGAAAGAGTTTCCTGAAAAATACTGTTTTCCTACTTCAAAGCCTTCTACCTTTCAGAGCTTCAGAAAACATTGATCTTTCAGAAGGTTCTCACATCTTTCACATTTTTGACAGGGACTATTCATTTAGTCACTTTCTTTTTTCTTCCTTTTTTTTTTTTTTTTTTTAGTTTGAACAAAATGTTTTCTGATTATTAAGCATAGAAAGAGCTAGAAGAAACACTACTGATGTTTAAATGTGCTTGGGTATTTATAGACTGGTTCAGAAAACAAAAATGGTTTTAATTTGGAACAAGAAGTGTAAATTGGATCAGATCATTATTTAAACAAGCTGTGAAGATCTTGGTTTTGTGATTCTGCTCTTTTTTGCTGGTAACCTCAAATCCTGTTCTAGAATATAGTCTTTCCTGAGTGCTAATACTAGGTGAAAAATTATATTAAAATGATTAGGGACACTCTACACTCACTGAGATTTTACTAGTAATGCATGGAGTAGCTCCTTTCACAACAGTGCGGTCTCTGCCCTTGCTGTTTATGCTGTTGTGCCTGAGGAGTGTATGTGACCCTGTGGACAAAACTTCAGAAGGAGCACTGCTTTTCAGGTCGTTCCTCAGTATCATCTCCATTCCCGATGTGTGGAGATATCTCAAGCAATGCTCCATGGTCCTGCAATGGAGCCTGGAAACCTCATTAGGAGGCTGCCTGTTAGAGGAGTCCTGATAAATCCCTGAGCAGAACACTTAATCCCTCAAGAATCCACAGAGATGTTTTCTGCTTAATTTATATGTGTTTTTTGGTAGATGGACCAGAGTGAGCTTCTCAGCCACAGCGCGACTCTAGTATCATGCTTTTGTGACAAGGTAACCTTACCACAGGTCAGGTTTTCAGTAGAGCAGCTGACATCTGTAGAAATTTTTGATGGGTCCCACGTGCACTCCATCTCCATTGCTTCCTCGTAGCATTTGCGGTGCTGGAAACAGCATCTTAAAGAGTGAAACAACACAAAGTGCAGACAATTTATTTTCCTTCCCATTCAAGGTCAGCCTCCAAGATCAGCAGTGGTCCCTAGGATAAAGAAAGGCTGAGTACTGCTTTTCCCCAAATCAGTCTGGTGGGATTACAAATACAAAACTCAGTGGTGGGAGCAGGTCTGCAGGCTGTGGGACACCATGCTTGCATTTTACTGCTACAGTACTTGAGGTCCCACAAAGACGCTAGAAGCAGTTTCAGTAACAAATCCAATGCCAATGCCCAAATATCTGCTGACAGCACGCTGCCAGACAGAGCCCCACAGCTTGGCTCTGGAGGTCCTGTCTCCAGCTCTGGCACAAAGCTTCTCACTGCGGATTTGGAGAATTACGCAGGACCCAGCATTCAGAGGTAAAGGTCTCTGCAGTGCCTTGTGAATCACTGTGTCTCATTGGGGCTATATAAATGGGTGGGGTGTTATCCTCTCTTTCTTGTTCTTTCTCCTCAATGCAACAATTAGAATTAAAATAAACGATTTAGCCATGAGAAGGGGCCTCAATGTGTTTCTTACAGCATAGTGAAGCAGCTTTCTCCTACCACTATACTACACAGGCAGCTAGAAACCTCACCTTGTC
The DNA here is from genome assembly GCF_963932015.1 of Anas acuta. Taxonomy (NCBI): domain Eukaryota; kingdom Metazoa; phylum Chordata; class Aves; order Anseriformes; family Anatidae; genus Anas; species Anas acuta. Next base: position 149,710,166 of record NC_088980.1, read on the forward strand.
CTACACAACTACTGTCAGGCAAACCCCAAATACCTGCATGGCCACTTTAGCTGTGAGTAGCAATGAAAGTTCAAACAAAACAAGATCCTCACCAGTTCTCGTTTCACTTCTCAGAAATATAAGTAGTAACCACTTTTTGGGAGGGTGTCTTGAACCAAGAGACCATATCTGTGCCAGTGGCAAAAGAATCATCAGTTTACATTTGCTGCAAACTGCAGTGGGGTTGCCATGCAGCTAGGGAAAGCTCACTGAGGGACGGCTAACACCTCTGTGCTCTTTTTGTACTGGTGCTGCTCTGCATTGAAATAGAGCTGAGTGAAGCAAAAGCCCAGGTGCTCAGCTCTTCAGGTATCAATCCATTGAGTTGCCTCGAGCTCTCATTTCAGAATGTCATTGTGTTTGTTTTTTTTTTTTTTTTATTTTTTTCAATAGCAGGGTTAGATCTGCATTTTCCCAGCCATCCCATGCTGGAAAGTGGATGGACTAATTTCCATCTAGCTATAGGCAATAGCCATTGGTGTCTTCACTCAGGAAATTATTTTATTGCATTGCTGTAAATGCCTTTTTTTTTCTTTTTCTCTATTTAGACGTAGATGTATCTCAATTTTCTTTTAATTTATTTTCCTAACTCCTGCTGGTAAAAGTGTATAGCCATTTGATTTTCTTGGCTATTTTACCTGATGTTATGTTTTTTTTTCTCACTAGCCCAGCCAGGGTCTGGAGCAGTATATCTTCAAAGCACAAACTGGGGTTTGGATGGTTTTGTTACTAGTGCATGGTACCTGGAAGAGCTTTTGAGCTACATTGCTCTTCTCTGTGCCCAGATGCTTCAGTGTCTCATACCTTTGGCACAGACAATCAGGGCAAGGTTTACTTAACCTCTTATCTGCCACTTGAAGTCACACTTAGCTGTAACCTGGTTCTGTTGATGCTTTATATCCCCCAGATGCTAACATTTCCATTAAAGTCTACGTGTGCTTACACTGCTGATGTATTACCCTGCTCCCAATAACAGCACTTTGGTAAGGCTGTAAACCCACTGAGAAGCTCAGATTTACATAATCCCACTTGTCTTATTAACAGGCCCTCCGAGTTTTGGCACCACGGTGTGATTTCAGGGTGAGATTGAGTTCCCCAGCACAAAGAAACAAATGATCTTTTGTTCATAAAGATATGCTCAGAATTTAGAGACACGTGGGTAAGAGATACCAAGAAGTTGGGTTTGATCCTTACTTTATTACAGGAGTGGCCATTCTTCACCACCAGTTTAAGACAGCTGTGCCACCAGTGAAATTATATGCAGGTGTGGGAGGATGTTTTTATTTCTAGGAAGTGTGTCTCCACATTGAAGTGTGGTGAAACCCTTAAATCATATAGGCAGGTGTTATGCTTCAGGATATCTGACATGCATAAGACTTACTCATCAGCTTCATCCACGGGGAGCCCTTCCATCTCAAACCGGCAAGAGCAGCCGTAGTCTTCAAAGTCCCTGGGACAAAAGCCACTAACACACTTCATTTTGTTCACGAAGTTGAGCAGGGCAGGGAAGTTAGTGAAGATGGACTGTAGCCAGGTGAAGTGAGAACCCAGGCAGTCTGGAAAGAGAGCAGCCATAAATGCCTGATGCACAGAGGTGAGCCAGGCCTGGGACACACCTGGGTGGTGGGAGCATGAAGCAGAGCCTAAACAAGGCACTAAATGGGGGCATCAAACAGTGCTTGATATTCAGCAGTTTTCAGTATTATTACAGTCGGTGGAGAGATCTACAGCCTCAAAAATCCTCATCGCTTTTCAGTACATATAAAAATAAACTCCACCGTTGAAGTACAACTGGAACACATACTTACCAAAAAATAATGCAACGCTTTCCACATTTTGAAAGACTCCATTCAGTAATGTGGCATTGTCTAAATGAAAAAAAATACGTATATATTTTAAAAAAGTAGGTGACATGAATGGCCCCCAGAGCACCCCTGGCCTTGCTTCTGTTGTCAAAACACTTTGAGATAAGAGTTACTATCCATTTACTAACTGCATGCTTCCCTGCAATGTTCTGGGGCAAGAGTTATTCCCCACTGCAGTGCAATACTATAGAAAATAAAGCTTAAAACATTCTTACTCAAGATTCTTTCAGGTGTGTTAAGAAGCTCTGGCAGAAATATCGGTGGCTCCAATTCTTGGCCACCTACCTCGGCAAACAAATTTGAGAAGAAAAAAGATTTTAAAATTGAAAACATAATAACATACTTCATTATGACACATACACTGCATGCATTTTGAATATCTTCCTACACCAACAAGCTGATATAGAAAAACAATGAAACACTTTCTTGGCTCCATGTATACCCTGGGGAGTCCAGAAGCATACCTGTAAGTCACATTGGCTTCAACTTAAAAATCAGCCTCTGTTAAACTGTGGTGTGCTAAACCTCACATTCCCATGCTCTTCTGAACAATAACACCTGCTAGAAATTATTATTATAATTGTATAAAACTGCTTTAGTTGCCCAACTACTTGCATTGTTCCAGATGTTTCTACTTTGTAACCCTGTGCTCTTCAGCTGTTGGAAGTCAAGAGGTTTGCACAGACACCTCCACAGCTGTGTTTGCTGCATGCCTTTAGAAATCTTCCAGTAGAGATGGGAGCTGTGAGTCCAGAGCTTGAGTTCAGGGGAAGCACTCAAAGCCTGGGGGATGGAGCTTGGGTGGAATCAGTCCTGGGTTATGGAGAGAAGCAGCAGCTGATTTACCTTCTCTGTAGCATTAACTGCATCTCCCAGGCAATTATTCTATAGATGGCGAGACAGCTTTAGTATTAGACATATTAAGTGCTTCTCCACGTGATGTTTCACTTTGCTGTTTCACCAAGATGCATAAGGGTTTACTGTCTAGATACATCTCCAACTATTTCAAGCCTTTGCTCTTCATTTAGCTAACAGGTCAGGTCAACAATTTTTCCCACCAAGATGATGTTTGCTAAATGGTACAAACATAGAAAAGACAGACATTCTCATGTAAAAGTGGAAGCTTCTCAGACTGATTTTGTGGAGAACTTATTGCCTGCAGTTTCTTCATATTAAGTCAATATTTTTTGTTTGTTTGTTTGTTTGTTTTTCACATTTGAAGATGCCACAGTATATTTTCTGCAGTTTTTTTTTTTTTTTTTTTTTATATAATACCTTGAATTAGGATAAAATATAGTACTCTTTCTTGCCTGTCCCACATATTGTCCTTGTTCTTATTTTCTGTACACTTTTAGGAGAGAATGTGTTACTTTGAATTGATTTAAACTTAACGTTATTATTATATTATTATTATTATTATTAACAGATGAAAACTCGAGGGTATTTATTGGCTCAAGTATCTAAAGACTGAATTAAAAAAGAAAAAATGATTTTAAAATCATGGCATAGGTTATCTCTCAGAATAACTGGCATTAGTAACTCTGTCCATTTTTTCTGCGAAAAATTCTGCGAAAGAGCTGACAGTTACTTTGTTATTCTGTTGTATTTTCCTGCAATAAATATAGGTGTAAGAGAATGAAGAGGAAAATGAGTAATTTTTTTTTTTTTTTTTTTTTTTAGATAATCCTTGACTTGAAGTTTAGCAAAGGATTAAGATTTTTTATTTTTATTATTTTTTAAGACTATATAAATAGATCTTCTCAGGAATCTCAAGTTCACTGCAACTTGCGGAGTGATCAAGATGTCCCCAGACATTGTCAGTATACCTCCAGCACTACATTTGTCAAGTTTGGTGGCAGAATAGGAAGACGTTTTTCCTTTTATGTTATTGTTTTCCTGAAAGCCTTAGCCCCAATAAAAAGCTTTTAGATGAACAGCAAACAACCAGAAACATCCCTCATTGCAACAGGATGGAGAGGAAGAGACTGCTTTCCACAGACCAGAAAAAGCCTCTCGATAAAGGCTGGTATTACAGTACTGGAACAAGTCTATTGAATGCTTGACAGCCACAAGAAAATCAGACTCGAGCAAAATAATGATGTGCCTACCAAGAGAAACAGCATTTAGTGCTATAGATATGTGTACACATTAAGCCATGCTTGCTAAAGAAAAGCTGCCACTTATTTTGGGGTTTAAAACCTGTATTTCCTCTACATTCACAAACATCCTTGCCCAAAGCCATGGTCTGTCAAATGTATCTAGAGCCAGGTTTTGAAACACTGTCTATCTCCATAGCTCGAACTCATTGTTGATGTGTAGCCATTGATCATCTAGGCCTTTCAGCAAAGTTTTGGAAAGCATGAAAACTCCATAGACTTGAAAAGAGACAGTGAAGAGGATTAATAAAGGCACATTACAGAGCTGCTGGAAGATGTCATTCTTCCAGCATCCTCCATTTGCTTGGTAAACTTTTAGTTTTTCTAATCCTTTTGTTACTAAGAATGGTATTTCTGATTGTCAGTGAGTCAAGATCAATGAATCAATGTTTGCTAACAAGATTGTTTAATTTTGTTTAAATTTTTGGGTAGGGACAACGAGAAAATACCTTCTGCATTAATCATGCTCTTTTCTTCTTTTTCTATCATGTCTTTTGGGGCTCATGTTCCCACCTTGTTCCTTGTATAGTCAGTGAAAGATTGCAGTACAGAAATAAATCTTTTAAATCACAGAGCACCCTGGGGAGGTCAGCTTCTCTCACCTTTCTCTACAACCTGCTAAATGACTTGGCACATGTCCTGAAAAGACTTGTGTGATACATCAGCCCTTGGGCTTTCCAGTTGTATGCATTAGCCACAGAGTTTTGTTCATCATTCAAATGCATGTAAAAATAGATTCTGGACTGTGTCTGTGATGTTGATACTCTGACAATGCTTTTCAGAAGTGTTATACGAACAAAGCCCATAGAAAAATAAATAAATAAATAAATAAATATATCAGTGTGCCTCCAGTTATTCTTGCAGTCATGTCAAAATATATGTTAAAATGTCAAAATACAGGGCATGGATGCATTCATTATAATACTTGGGGAGCAGAAAGATTGTGCTAGGAAAAATAAGGGTGCAGCAAACCCAACCTATTTGATTTATTCAAGGTAAATCACATTAGCTCCTCACAAAGATACCAATTCATGCAAAGATATTTGTTTCAATCTCAACGTAGAGATTTGTAGAATGGATCCCACATAAGTATAAATCAAGAACCCTTTCCAAACCCACAAATGGTCTAGGGTAACAATTCAAAGCTTTGCGCTTAGACTGTGCTTAGCTGGATGAAACACATCTAACAACTGTGGCACAGTTTTTTGAGGCTTTGAGCAAAAATGTCTTTCAAACACTATGTCAGGAAAATTTCTGGGTGCCCAGATATTTCTGAGTGAAGTAGATATTCACTATAGACATGTATAGATATCTCCCTATCTTTGTAGTGGGAAAATGCCGAAACTGTTATTGATTTCTATTCATACAGTAGGAGTCTTAAGACTTGTTTTCAATAGCATAATTTCTCCATGCATTTTGTGTTAGAACAGTTTCTTTACTGTGTTGTAATGCATGTGACACCTTAGAAGAGAGGCAATGAGAGAAGGTGAGGTAGGTCATTGTGGAATTTCGTGTGTGCAAAGGTGCTGGGCTTTCTTTTCACTTCAGAAGTAACCCCACAGAACAACCAGAAATGGTGTTAGACCTTCTATGAACCCTTTTCTTCACCTGCACACTGCTAATTATAATGACATTCCCACACAAACGCAGGGATTGCAGAAATTTGAAATGTTTTCTCATTTCCATCCCTTTCACTGTATCACTTAGAAGCTCATTCACTTCATGACAGCAAAATCTGAAGAGTTATATAAAGAAAAATAAAATAAAATAAAATTAAAAAATCAAAGTAAATTTTCAAGGAGGAGCTTTAGCTGAGCATGAGTAATATTTCAGTACCCACTTAATTTTTATTTTTTTTAGTCTAAATGACTTAGATCATGACCAAATGCTAGCAGAAGGGAAGTTGCAATTTTTTGTTTAAATATTTTAACCCTACTAAATGTTTCTTGCTTTACAACAAGTTCTGAGAATAAATAAATAAATAAATAAATAAATAAATAAATGTACAGCTACTCAATAATTACACTTATTTCAGTGCATTTGAATGTTGAACAACAAGGTTTGAAGGGGTAGAAGGTGTGTTTCTAGAGTTCTATTTCTATGTGCACATTATTAAAACAGTATTTAGGAATAAATGCCAAGTAATCATAAAGAGTGAATGGTGACTTACCACTGTGCAACACCATTGACAAAGACACCAGAAGAATTGCAATCATTTTTGGTTTAATCCAAAGATAAGAAAAAATCACACAGAAGACCGATGTGCCTGGTGAGTTAAATAAAATATTAGGCAGAATGTTATTTTTTGAATCTGAGAGTAGGAAGACATTAAATTAGAAAATTATTCTTTTATAATCTGGACACATTTCTGCTTGATGCAATATGTTTTTTATCCTTATCATAGGAAGTGTACATATTGCAGCAAAGATTAGTCTTACATTTGCTCCACATTTTATCAACACTCTTTATAAACCTGAATAACAATATCTATTTGGGTATTGATATAAGTTAGTCATCAGGCTCCTCAAAAGTTCCATGGACAGAGCAAGTCCATAGAGCAAAAAAATGGTGTGCTTGAAGTATCCTTTGTTTTGCAAACAGTTTTCATACCTTGATCTAACAGAATGTTCAAACAGTTCTTATAAATGAACAAAAATTCTGGAATTGATTCTATTGAACCCAGTTAATTTGTACTCCTGCATATTAGTTTATTTCACGTCACGGAAATCACTCCCACTCTGTAGTCACACATTTGCTCTGATCTGTGTTGAGATTGATCGAATGCATCATATATTTTACTAATCACAAATTCTATATTGCTTGAAGATCTTCAAAATCTGGGTATGCTTGTCCTTTTAGAAATGTAAGTAAGGAATTCTTCTGAAGCCAAAAGCTTTGCACCAGTATTCATTAAATGACAGAAAATTGGTTTTGAGCTACACTTACAGTTCATCCCAAAATTAGAATAATTTTCTAAGTCAGGCATGGAGGTTTTTTATAACCAAATACATGAACAATTATTTATCAGTTTTCAAATATGTACCTACTGTTGATTTCTGGTTTGTCAAGTATAAAGTCAAATATTGCATTCATTTTTATTTAAAAATCTTGTAATATTTAATCAGGATATGAGGTTATAAATCTAAGAGCTCTAAATATTTATAGTTTTCTGTCTGAAATCTCTTACCTTCACTTCAGTCTTACTTGTACTCCAGAGTGCTGAATAACTTTTTTTTTTTTTTCTCTACATTTTCTTCTTAATTTCTGTATTATAGAGTACATCTAGAAAAGCTTACCTTGAGGGATATTATTCGAAAGCAGTTGGATGAAAGACAAATGGATTTCAGCAAAGTCAGTACTAAGTGATTTATACCCGCTTGGATATATACCTCACCCATGTGATCACTTCCTTTTTCAAACCCACTTCAACATTTATTAATTAATCCTTCCATGAAGTTCCTAAGAGTCATTATGCCCACAGAGTATTTTAGTAATATAGCTCCAGCCATGTAAAGGATCTATACTGAGAGGTCTTTTCTGCAGGTGCATTCACCGTATAGTAACTTGCCCTAATACTCTGTGGCTGTAATTAAATAACAATCATTCCACTGTTATTAATCACAAAATCTCTGGGGCATGTGAATGTGCCTTAGCAAGAGGTAGTGTTCAGTGGTGAAAGATGAGTGAAAATTTATACAGCTTTAAACACTGGCATTCCTCGAGGTTGAGAAATCTGCTCTTGTCTATCCACTGTGGCTCTGATCCAAAGCTGAGTGAAATCCAGGGGAAAGCTGAATCAATGAGCTTTGGCTCATTGGCTTTTCCTCCTCAGGAAGGTGTGCTTTCTGCCAGGGTCAGACACAGCTACCTTTCAAAAATACCTTAGCAAAGGTGTTTTTTGTTGTTGTTTTTTCCAGAGATGTGTTTTTGGTGAAAGCTACTTCATCTGTCCTGAACTTCAGCAGGTGGCTGAAGTTGAAGCTGATGAGAAAACTTAGGTCCCAGTGGACATGGATGGTTCTAGTTTGTCACTGCAGATATCCCATCACACACTCTCTGTGAGATGCACACCTTCAGTACTCACCCAAGGCCCTCCCCAAGGCTTGCTCAAAGCCCTTTCAGAGACGCAGTCTAGACAAAATTTTCCCAAAGTGCTGTAGCAGAAAGCAGTGTCAACAAGGTCTCCCAGAAATATCAATATCTCATCCTGATCCTCCCAAGACATAACTTGGACAAGAGGTCACATGGTCAGCAAATTAGGATGCCACAGCACTCTTAACTTCATTTAAGGCACTTTAGGCCAACTCTCCACTGAACTTTACCATAACGAAGAGAAAAGACTGACAAAAGAACTATAACAATATCTACATGAAGAAAAGGTTTGGCTCTTCCAAGATCCAGTGAACTACACTTGTCTGTATTGGTTCAGTACTGACATCTTGCCAGGAGAAGGACAAATATTTCTTGGTCCAGTCATACCAGCTCTGTGACCAGCTCTATCAAGGAACTTTAGACAAGAGGAAAATATGGCAGAGATTATACCAGAATGATATGAAAATAGATTTCCTACAACCTCCATGAGTTTTGATGTTTCCAGCTGGAGTCCTCAGCTACCTCAGGGGTTTCCTGTAGTGCATTTTTACTGTCTTGATGAAAAATTTCAACCTGACAAATCAGAGTGGGCTCAAGTGGGCATAATAGCAAATACAAGTCCTTTGAATTTCTGATGAATGGTGATGAATGCCATCATCTTTTATGAACTTCTGGCAAGGCATTGAGGCGTTGCAGGAATGAAAACCCTTGAATATGGAAACACGTTGTGTTTTTTTTTTTTTTTGTTGTTTTTGTTTTGTTTTAAACAGAGTCTTGTTTTTTATCCCTTTTCATATTTAGATATTTAGTAGTTTTTTTTTGTTCTTTCTTTTTTTTTTTTTCTTTTTTTTTTTCCCCCATTAATTTTCATTACTCTCTTGGGCAAGCCAAGCAGTGAGTCTTAAGCAACTGTGACAAGAAGTCTGTCACTCAGGACACGTGCCTTTAGATCTTTTCACAAGACACCTTTAACTACATGGCATTCACTAATTCTCTCCCCATGAACACATTCAGGCAGTAGTTCCTAACCCTTTCTAGGACCTTAAATTGGAGACAGATGTGACCTACATGCAATGCCAGACATGGCACTTGTACCACACAGAGGTTAGTTAGCACTCTGCCCTAGGACTCACATTATTCCTGCAGCAAAAATGCAGAAGCCAGTGATTTCTTACAAACACAAAAGCCTCCTGTAGCATGGAGACCGTTGCTACAACTCCAAAACATTAAAATAATAATAATTAAAAAAAAAAATCTTCTCAAAGGGAAGATTTTGACAAAAATATATTTCTTTCAATTATTGAAAACCAGTAAGTCAAACAAAATAATTCTTCCTCCCCCACCTTATGTTCATCCTTGCATGTCCTTCTTCCTCAATTCTCAGGAAACGTAATGATGATAATGACTGTAAGAAGCAATATAGATTTACTTTTTTATCACGTCTTCAGACTTTACAATGTTTTTGTGGGTTTGAAAAGCAGCTGTTGCACAAAGTTGTTGTCACCCAGCCCTTCACAACAGAATTGATCTTGCCTTGGGTGAGGAGAGGTGCTGTGGTGCAGCTTTGCAGTATCATGGCCATGTTTAACACTCCCTCCAATTTACACATCCACTATATCTTCATGCCTTTCTTTCACTGGCCTACATTGCAATATCAACTGCAATTGATGCTACTCCAGTCTGTCCTGCGCTTTGATACGAATGAAAGATTAATGCTTCCTTTGTGCCATTGGGCACAATAAACTAACCTTTTTTGGGGGAAAGAATTATCTTTCTCTGGGGTCAGCATTCCCTATGGTGCCACCTTTCTCTTTCACATTATGTTACTTTGAACACAAATTTCAGTGAAACATCAATGCATATCAGCTGTACTGCAAATATTCCTCTTTTGTTGGATGTTGTAATGACTTGATTATGTACTTTAGGCTGACTGAGGAATCATATTGCTGCAGTGAAGCAAAATACAGGACTGTGCCTTGTTTGACTATTCTTTTTTTTTTTTTTTTAATAATTGTATTTTAGTTTACCAGAGGTGCAATTAAGGAAGAAAAGTCATGATTCTTGCTGAGCTCACACAAATGTGTCACAGAGTGAGGGTACCAGAGGTGTGAACATTTCCTTGGTTGAGCTCTGCACGAGATGAGTTGCTGAAGTAGTGGGAGTATCTTGATTCAGAATCATGGACAGTCTGCATGGGTTTAGCCCCCAGGAAAAAATAAAAAATAAAAATGTTGTCTTTAATATTTCAGCTTGTTTTAAAATTATCTTATATTTGCTCATTTTGATTACTCTGTGTTAATTGTAAATTGTACTAGAGGAAACTAATTACATGCACTAACCAACCATATAAGAGTCCTTTATAAAATAAAATTTTAAAAAGCCTTCCAATGTTTTTATTGCAGTTACAACACTTGTATAAAATGCATCTGTTTTTACACATCATTTTTACATTGCTTCAAGGAAGACAGATTCCTAGGTTAACATCCAATTAATAACTTGTCTTGTTACAAATATTTGTAAATAACATATCACAATCTGATTTTTCTTACGCTGAGAAATGAAAGAGACTACTAAAACTGCCACCGATCATCTGAATTCCAGTGAAATTCTTCAGTGCTCTAAACTGATTTACAGATGTTTTTAAGGCATTTCTGTTTTAATGCTGGAAGAACAAAGGAAAATTGCAGTCAGAACAGGTTTTACAAGGAGAATAATAACACTATACATGGTTCAATAAATCTCTTTTTAATACCTTAAAAAATCTTCATCAGGAGAAATAGCTATCTGAAGAAAGTCAGCAAATACTCTGTTATATATTCTTAAGGTATGTAGAGGTTTAGATAGAAAACATACTTACTGTGGGAATAAGCAACTCTTTTGACTCGTTCACAGACATAACTTGCATTTTTCAAGAACCAGGAATAGTATTCAACACAGTACCTAAAGAAGTAAAGTTAGGAGAGTACTGTCCTGCTATCTGACATAAGCATAGCTGAATGCACGTCATGCTGCTAATATTGCACTTTGAACATAGTAACAGAGAGATTCTGACCTCACCTATGCCATTAGATACTTGGAAAAATTTGGCTGAGCAACATTAACCTAGTCTGACAATTGGAGGCCAGATCAGTGCCCTGGGGGCCCACATGGGACTCAGCCAGTAGCCACAGACTTAAAAGTAAGTACTGGCAACTGAAAATTGTCATTTTTTTGCAAAAGCACGAAGGATTATTTTAAGAAGACAGAAGCAAGTGAAACTGCTGTCAGATTTTACCTCATGGCTTCCTTTCTGAAATATTTTCTTCGACCAACACAGAGGCACAGCTGGAAAAACCTGCACAGCTCCATCACACAAGGATTGATCTTCTGCACTATGACTGTGACAGGAGGCGAAGTCACACGGGACTCTTTGAAGATCGCTTGTGGACACCCTAGGAAAAACACAACTGTGAAATAATTCATAAATTTATCCCATAAAACTTCCTACAATTACTTATCTGGGCTAAGGGACATATGCAGATTAAAGAGCTCACATAGGTATCTTAAAATCGAGTTGAGTGCGGCAGATAACTGAATAGAAAGCCACACAGTCTGGCAGTTGTTAGACTGATAGCACAGATGTTCTTTTCAATTTATTATTTATCATTTCTAGTTATTAAAGTCCATGTTGCTTTTATTTATCACAAATATAAGAAACAACTCTAAAGATGTAATTTATTTATTGTTACCTCTTTAGGTGGAGGTTCAGTTGCCATGGAAGCATCAGTTTTCCACAGCACAATGCAGTGAGATGGACAGCACCATATACTTATTATATTTGATATTTTCTATATGAATATGATACTTTAATGCAATACCCATTTCCATTGCCATACTGTTTAATACACACACCCTCTAAGTCTGAATCTTAGGCTAAATACAACGGCGATAATAAGCAGTCAGTCTCTCACTGTTCTTTTCATCTCCTTTTTAGCCTAATTAACAAAATAAACATGATTTATATGGAGGTTATGGCTTTCTTTCTGTCTATTTCTATATTTGTCTGCCATTTCCCCCTCTTGCTTCCAGTAACTTGAATCATCATCTAATTTCAGATAACTTTTTAGAGAAAATTAAAAATCCTCTGGATAAATAGTTTCCTACAGGTTTCTTGAAAACTACCAAGAAACTGGAGGAGAAAAGGTCAATTTTTGCCTGTATTGAATCATTTCTCTATTTTACTCTTGGTCAGCTGCCAGTTGGTTAATCTATGTTTGTTTTTGTTTGTTTGGTTTTCCTACAAGTGACCATGATTATATTAATTTAACTTAAGAAAAATGCAGGAAAATTGTGTAGTGAGGGATGGACTCCCTCTCCCCTCTCTGAAATCCACTAAAAGGAAAATATCTAGTTTATTCTGTTCATTGAATCTTCTGCAGTCAGCAGTGAGAGAGAAACATTTGTACACCAAACAGTTCACCCCACCAGAAAATGCACCTGTGCCAGGCTGCAGATAATGTAATATAACAGAATAGGTGATGGCAGGTTATAAGAATTGCTATGTGGTTTTTTTTCTTTCTTTTTTTCTTTTTTCCCCAATGTGAAATACAATCTCCTTTCAGCCTCCCTTTCAATTATATAAAAGAGAAAACAAAGCAAGGTGAAAATGAGGGAAACTTAGAAAGGGTAATGCAAAACTGAAGCTGCTTTCTTATATTTTTTTTCAGTGTTTTTCTTTACCATATTAAGAGAAAATATAACATTAGCTATAATCTTGTTTTCTTGAAGCCATACTCTGCCACACATCATCTTGAGTCTTTGCTGTTAGTTACATTAACTTAGTTAACAGTTGTGTTATGGTAGGTAAAAATCAAAGGGCTTTCAAGGAAAAATAAATGTGTCATTTAAACTGTGCTAAAAGGCTAGGAAGTGGCTGAAATGTGTGTGGAATCAACTCTCCTTTGTGAATTAAATATTGTCACTCTTGCAGAGGAGGTGCTGTGGGGAGGCACACTTGGGTCACTGTGGTGTGCAGATCGTGCTGCCCCCTGTGTGCAGCAAGCCTTCCAAAGGTGCTGACCCTGTGCCAGAGTTCCAAAAACCGAGGGACATCCCTGCAAACACCACTGGAACTGGAAGAAGATAACCAGGGACCATGACAGGAGAAGCCACATTTTGCATGACCTGGGTGTCCTTCTCCCTTCCACGCACTGGGGTGGAAGAGCCCAAATGTGGGGAGCAAAGGCAGCAGCTGTGGGATTGCTGGCTGGCTTTTCCATTTGTGAAACCAGCAGCAGGCTTTGGCCACATGCCTAGATAAACTGTCTTACCTGCAGAGCATAATCCCCTTAGACAGTGTAATTGCATTTCCAGGTTCACATGTCTCACATACTTTATAGCTTTGGGCCATCTTATGTTATGCGATAGGAGAGGTTACAGAGGTTAAATTTGGACTAATGAAGTTCTGTTGAAATAAGACTGAGTTGTCTAGTGCTGACAAGAAGTTTAATATAAAATGGCATCCGTGGGCAGAAGGAAAATAGAGGCACTGCCAAGCTGAAAGAGATTGCTACGAAACAATTTGTCTTCTGCCAGAGCTTGCCCGAGGTAGCAGAAATCATGGAGGAGTAATGGGCAGACCTTGCAGCTCTCACGCTCTTGGTCCCCTCTGAAAGAGGACCACTGGCTGTGTGTCACAGACAATGCGTTGTAATTAGTCAGTGACGGGCAAGAGGGAGCCCCATTTCCCTCAATCTCAGCAGTTTTGCATGATCGCTAGCACTTGCCACATCTTGACATGTCTTGATTTTTTCCACTTACTGGCAATTAAAAATGACCGATGTCTTGTTTTAACAAACAACCTTCATGTTAATAACTGAACATCAGAGCTTGCAGTGATGAGTTTTTCGCGTAAGTTATCCATTAAAAGGGATGTTAGAGTTGCTTGGAATAATTAAAACTTCCTAAAAGCCACCCTCCAATGAATCTCAACATCTCCACCAAGGTAGGTACCCACTATTCCATCAAACAGGTGTTACTGCTTTGCTCAAGCTGTGCATTTTGCCAGCAGAAATTCAGCTCTATCTAAATGTAAATTGAATGACTGCAATTTCAATGTGGACTCATTTATGTAGGGAAAAGAAGTCAAATAAAAAAGTTGAAAGTTAAACAAATTGCTCTGGTTTTCATTTCTAACAATAATTTCATTTTAAAATGATGTATTTACATAGTATTGCATTTAAAGTTGAAATTCTTTTTCAATTAATATTAGATTTAATTTTACGTGTATTGGATACTACACTTACATGACAGCATTGAAATCAATATTTTCAGTGCTTCATAGTCATTTTTTATCTCACTGTAATAAATTTCTACTTTTTTTTTTTTTAATTTCTACAAATTCAGATTGAAGCAAAAAGATTTATATGCAGGAATTTATTTTAAAAGTTTCCTTTCTAATATTTTTATTTTCTAAGATAATGGGTTAGTCAATACAGACAAGAGAGCACAAAAAACAGTTTCCTATGCAGAGCTTTGCTCTTGCCCTTTTGAAATTACTACACTACTGTTGCAGGTAGATAAGTGACCAGTTCTTGCTGCACTAAAGAGCCTTTTCCACTAGGAATCAAATATCACCTATCTTTGACACTGAGATTAAATTTTACCGTCAGTGAAAAGCAATACCGTGGTTACTGTGAATAATTCAGGCTTACAATATCCCTCTCTGCATGCTATAATACACACTCACATATTTTATCAGTTGGCATGCAATAAATAAACAAGTAAATAAATAGATCCACTTTTGTGATTTAAGAAATGGCTTCATGGAATAATGTCTTCATCTTCAGAGTACTGTGGCTGCTCTTCACTGCTGTGTGATCCCACTGTTTGATTTTATTTTAATTTTTTTTCTTCTCAAAATGCCATGATTTATATATGCAGCTATATAGCCTCTGCCATGGTTTCTGACAGACAGGAGTTTTGTGACTCTGCATTCACTGATTGCAACCTTTTCAAAAAGGTCTGGTTCCCAGTTTTAGGTTTTATAGGGTTTATAGTGTTGTCCACTAGACAGCACATTGCAGATTAACAAATCCTGGACAGCACACACCACAAATCCACTCACACACTCCAGCAATGTCCAGTTGGGTGGCCCTTATTTAATCCTCAAGTCAAACTCATCCAAAGGAACTAGGAAACACAGAGAACATTGTCATTGCTGTTTTCTGTGTGTGTGTGCAGAATTATGTCTTGGTGGACAAGAATTACCATAGCATATTCATCTGATCCCTATTAAGATAAGAAGACATAGTTCATCTTAAATTCTTCCCTTTACACCATCAAGAGTGTAAAGAAATCAAATTATATTCATGATATTATACTGGTTCATTTTCTTCATACAATGTATTTCATGGGGGTTAAGATGAGGATGCTTTAAACAAAAACTCTTTAAACAGAAGTGAAAAGAAAGAAATATCAATAATTAAAAAAAAATAAAAAGTTGAACGGACAACTAGCTCCTTAACAGAATGGTTTGAAAGGCCTCTTAACATCAAGAACTGTTTCTTGTCTCACCACCACCAAGTCCTCTCCTTAGAAATAAATCTCAGTAGACAGTGTTTTACTGAAGTTTTTCCAAGCCTCCCAGGCAACAGATTCCTCTCCATCCTCTTTGCCACTGCCTTTCTTGCAGGTCTTCCCCCACTGTGTTTGGTCATTTGATGCTGTTCTCAAAATCCTTTGTATTCATAATCATTATTTTTAATTAACTACAATAACATCAATAACATTATTTCCTCCAAGAATGGATGCCCCACTGAGTCCTACGCTCTCAAATGCTTTCTTTTCCTAATAGCATGATTGAAAAGAAAAAAAAAAAAAGAAAGAAAAAAAAAAAGAAAAAAAAAAGAAGAAAAAAAAAAGAAAGAAAAAGAAAAAAACAAACAAACCAACTTCTGCTAGTAAATTCAGCCAACCAAAACTATGAAAAACCTGATCAGAATCAGTAAAAGCTACAAAAATTAACAGCAGAGGATGCTATTCTTGGGTTGCTGCAACAGGCAATGACATCAAAACCAAGGTAAAAAGCAGACAACACCAAAGATATGTTACTTCTCTCCTATTATGTGATTATTCCCAGTAACAGCAAACTGAAGATCTACAACAGGACTTTTCTTGTCTGACACAATTATGCTTATCCCCTCACAATAATCCTTTGCAAACAAATAAAGGTGGGTTAGAATACAACAATGAGCAGACAGAAGTCAGTATTTAAAATACCATTACAAATTGTGAGATTAACAGACAATCCAATGAAAGTCTTTGGCTTTAAGCCTCAAAGCAATCCCAAACAAAGACCTGAGGGTTGCCTGCATGGAGCTGGAGAACCAGCTGCATCTCTGATGTTCTGGGTTGGTTCCAGTAGCACAGAAGGAGACCACAAGGCTGCAGAGTGTCCCTTCACCTGCTGCTGATGCTCAGTTTTTCACTTTGCCTGTTCTGTTTTGACAGGACAGCAGCAGCTTTCTTGGTCAGACTTATTAGGAATTCATATCAAAGACATACATTTTTGTTTAACAATATCAGACAGTGCAGCTTATTTTTCCATCATCCCCATCAAAATATCACAAGCCATATAATCAGCACTTCTTTTTTTTTTCCATCCTTGCCTACTGACCTTCTGAATTTGCTGGCCCTAATTTGCTCAGATCATTTTTTTTTTCTTCTTCTATTTCCTCTGTGTTCATACACACCATCTTAAAAGTATTATTTGATTGGCATTTTTGTCCTTTGGACAAATAGAAAATTCTTCTGTTTTTATCTATAATATCAAGACTAAATGATACTGAAGAGCCCCTGTAATTTAGTCTGATACATTACCATTGCACAGCCCAGCATCTATGCTTTTGGCATTAGACAGTCACTGCACAGAAACATGAGCAGGCAAGGAACAGATTTCCAAAATCCCCTCTGGCAGTCCTCACAACCAAGCAAGACTCGTGTTCCTGCTCATCCTCTCCCAGGAACAATCACATCTCTGGTAGCAACACAGTCAACTTCACCGTGGGGACCAAAGACAGCCTCTTCCCAGAGCATCCCATCTGTTTGTATCTCTATCACAGCTCGGAGCAGCCAAATAGGTGGATTTAGGGTGCAAGAGGCTGAGAATACAATCCTAATGCCAGAAAACCTTGGAAATGAGCCATATGTTTATTCTGGTAAAGTGGGGACCGTTTCTTCCCTTTCTAGTCTTCTTTTCAGCTGCAGACACTGATCCTGAATTATGTGCTACAAACTGACCTCAGTGGTAGCTACCAAGTTTCTCTAAAAAGATCACGTTAAACTGAATAGCAGATAATCACAATCCCAGTCTGGAATATAGGTATGAAGATTTTGTCTGGATCCAAGTGCAGGCAGTGTGGATTTTCCCTCCAAATACAGCAGCAATATGAAATCATAATAATGCTCAAGGGCTTTTCTATGCGAATACCAAAGCTGGACCGTGTACCCCAGCATATCCCTCAAATTTACTTTAATTCTATTAATTTACTTCCTAAACTCCATTAATTTAATTCCTTAATGCCATTAGCATTCTATGATTCTATGATTAATTAGCAGGTTAGCAGGGAGTGCAGTGCTTAATCAGGAGCTGAAATACACGCAACTTGTCAGGAGAATCCTGCCCTAAGGTGTTGGCATTAGTCCACTGGAAGAGTTATTATTTCTTCCCTGTGATAAGCCCATGAAAACCCAATTCAGAATTTATATTCTACCATTCTACCACTCCTGGTATTGCTGGAGTAAGCAGAAATTTTCTTCATGTCTGTGACTGCTGATTTTGACTTTGATTGGGATTTGCAGCCAAGATTTATTCCCATTGTACTTCTGAACTATGCTTCTACTTTGCAAATTTGGGAGTGAGCCTGGGCTCATTCACATACTCAGAATCCAAAGTTGGGGATGGATTCTCCCAGAATGCAGATTCCCTTTCTGGAATTGTATCAGGTCCACTTTTTCAAAACATGTAACGTCTTACTGAATACCTTCATAGAAATGTACTTTTATCGCCTACATGACTAGATGACACTTATAAGTATAGTGGCATATCATCATATATTTACTACACTGAGCTCCTAAATTCCAATTGTTTTGGAATTTAGGAAAAAGGAAAAGTTCTTCCGTAAAAGGAAGAACTGAGTTCTCCTGAAAATCTAACTGATAACTGTCCTTCTTTAGCCAAAGAGGAACTTTGCAGAATTAAAAATTTGAGGTAATTCTGAAGATTGCATGTGGAAGGGATTGACTTAATCATTTTATTTGTACCAACAGGAGGATTTAAAGCATGACAATTTCTTTTGGAATAAAGGAATTTTAAGATTTCCCAATAGCCAATCCATATTAAAATTGACATGTGGACTACACAATTTAAAAATAATATAATTTGTATTTTCAATGTAAGACCATGTATGATTCAGAAATATGGAAGCAATCCCTTTGATGTTTTGTGTGTTTTACACTCATAAAATATACTATATAATATACTATATAGTACATTAAACATACACATTGTTTCGGCATGTGAAAAAGTGTACATGGTTATACTTTCAAACAGGCTACTATTTTTGCTGTATGCTCAACTACTACTTACGGGTAATTGAGTGAAGTTTCACTGTCACACCAGGCCGGTAGGGTGGAGTAGACAGTACAGAGGAAAGCAAATCTGAAGGAGGAAGAAGAATATAAAATGCTGTGACATACTAACGAAAAAAAAAAAGGAGAAAAGGAAGCTTGATGAAGAGTAAAAAAAATACTGAAGTTGCAGACCACTAATACACACTTCTGTAGATGTTGATGCATAAATACATTCACACTCTCCTGTTTCTATACATATTATTATTATCATTATTATTATTTATTTATTTGTTTATTATTATTTTAATTTTCATGCATGTGCTGACCAACACACTGTTATTTTCCCAGATCAATCTCACCTGGCTCTGTTTGCATCAGTTTGCTGGCTTCTTGAGGAGGCATGGTCTGCATCCAATATGCATATATATCACCTGTGGGAACAGAAAGACACACCACATCATTCAGGAAATTTGTTATTTGTCAATTGAGAAGAATATCCTGCTATGTATGAGACTGCTCAACGGACAAGGGTCCTTACCCAATACTTGCAGTGGCTTATAAAAATGTCATGATGAAAAAGAAAGGTCAGAAGCTGTATTTATTAGAACTTGGAAAGTACACGGGCTAAAGAAAGAGGATTTAAAGAAAATATTTTTAGTAGAGACCTAGAGAATCAGCTCTATTTTATGGTTGGTTTTACTTTTGGTGTTCCCTACCCAACCCCTGCCCAGGTCTATTCAGTGGATTTGGAGCAAAATGTGAGCAAAGAATTGAGTGGCAGATCTGTCCATGAGAAGCAGGACCTGTGTTTTTCCCCAAACAGTAGGAACTACGTGATGGTCCCTCTATGCTATGTTTGCAACTCTACAGTAAAGAAATCTACTCACTAGTGACGAAGAGTGGGTCTCCCTGAAGGGCCTCCTAACATCCACTTCTGAAACATGGTTTGGGTTGGGCTTTTGGCTAAACTCCAGAGCTAATGGGGTAAAGTAGGTTTTGGTCCTCTGTACAGAGCTCACCAGGGCTGGTCTGAAAGGCTGATGATGGGGCCAAGATCTCCTCAGCAGCCGGAGGGGTTCCAACTGTGCCTCTTGGTCCTGAAGCATCCAAGTGCAGCGATGGAAACCCTGATCCCTTCGCACCAACTGTTTTTGGCCATGGTCGGGACCTCGTGGTGGGAATGTCCTCCCCTTTCAGGGCAAGAGGGGTGCTGGTAGCTGGAGAAGCAGGAGAGACAGAGGGAAGGCACCATAAAAGTGCCTTCTGGTGCTCCATGGCAGCAGAGAACATAACATGCTGGGGGAAAATAATACCTAAAATGCACCCAGAAAATCCCATCTTCTCCTCAAGTGCTTCCACTGGCAGCTGAGATTCAATTTTTCATTTCATTTTAAAAATTATGGTTTTTATTTTTTTATTTCCAGGAGAACATGAGGAGTAGCAATAAAGTTGGAACCTTTAACTGAGGACATAGAATTATAGAATGATTTGGATTGGAAGGGACCTTAAAAAATCATCTAATTCCCGCCTCACATTTCAATGTCCGAGTGTTCATAAACAAAAAAGAAAGTGTGGTGGTGTGGTGTTCCAGTGTTCCTTCAGAGTGTTTTTTTTTTTTTTTCCTTTCTTCACATAAATTATTTTTTATTTCCTAGGCTTTTTTACTGTAGAGGAAAAGATGAAAGCTCTTGTCTATGTGAAGGGAAGCAGGCAGGTACTGGAGCACAGATAGTGGAATTGGAGAACTGATTACATTTTTGTGGCAGGAATAACAACCAGTAACTCATAAGTGAGGGCCATATAAAATCAAAGATGTTATCAATTTAAAATCAAAATCATTTTTTTTTGTTTTGTTTTAATTTCAGTGATTTTAATTAAATAAAGTACATAAAAATGCCAATAAGAAGAAACAAAACAACAAAACTTTTTATTGGTTTAAAACAGACAGTTATTTTTTTCTTTACTTCTCTGTCTCCTAGAGAACTCCTAGATCACTAGTTGAGACATTAATAAAGGAGAATATAAAGGTCTGGCAATATTCACTCACTTTTAAATGTCCACTTGTGTTCTACTGATAGATCCATGGTTTTGTTTGAGTCTTCCTGTAATTTCATGAAGCTTGAAAACACTGAATCCAGATCTTTGAGGTAAGAGAAGATAATGTTAGTGCACTCAGCATTCATAGAATATCATACAATAAAAAGTAAATAAATCAGGTTCTGGTGCAAAAGGAACTGATGTATTTTTAAAATAAAGTCACTGGCAAAGTGTCTTTTCTTTCTTTCTTTATTTATTAATTATTTTAAATTTATTTTTAAACAGGTGAGAAGCTTCCTACAGCTTTCAGCACAGGTGAACTTGCCACTGATTTCCATGTCTTCCTGTTTTAATCCACTGTTAAAAATGAGAAATACTGGCAGCAATAAGAGGTCAGTATCTACAGTCAGCTCAACCTGGCAAAGAAGTTACAGGTGGAGAAGCCATGCAGCATGCTGTCTGAGTATATCTGACTCCTTTCCAAAGGATACTCACATAAATTCAGATTACTTGTGCTGAGAGCTAAGGGAGATAACCATTTAGTTCAAGAATATTACAGAGCCTTCCCATCCCAGTGCTGAATCTGATGAAAGTTCTGATCCCATGAGCTTTTGTTTACTCTTCCAGTAGAAGATGTCATATTCAATAATTTAAATGTTTGTAAATTTTACTTATTTTTACAAGATGAAAAAGGAGCATTCATTGCAAGTGCTACCTGGGCATTGTTTTCACTGTTGTTGCTGTTTCTTTTTATTCCCCAGGATGTACTTACCCAGGTCAGATGATGTGTTACTGGAAAATGTGTAATTAATAACAGGGGGCTTCTCCAATATTTCCCAAAAGTCAGACAGATTTCTCCCTGCAAATATAAATGATTAAAAATATGAAGACAGACTTGTTTCTAGTATAAGTCATCATTGAAAGCAAATAGGACAATATTTTGAACTAGAATGATTTTTTCATTTACCTGTTTGGCCTGTCATCACACAGATGTAGATACAATCTGAATCATTGCTCTGACGCACTAAAAGGCAAAAAAAATGTAAACCAGGTCATTGTTACCAGTTTTCATTATATGATATTATCTTAAACAGTGAAACACAAACCCAGAATGCTATGTGGCTACTACAATTAGTCAAATATTTTAATTCAGATTTGACTTTGACAAAATCTTAATCTTAATCCAGCACCAAATCCAAATGCTAACATTTCTAGGAGAAATGTTTCTCCTAGTATAAATTTTTAATTTAATTAAAATTCTTAATACAAGCATTTTTACAAGAAAAAAAAATCAAAAAATATAGCATGTAGGGTCATAATTTCCTAAAATATCAGTGTTCAATAATAATTCATCAAACTATCAAGTAAAACATATATGTTCATAGAAACATACATCTCTATACTACATATTTTAAATTTTATGTATATGTATAGATTGTTCCCCTAAGGAGACTTTGTTTTACAGCTGCAGTCATGCTTTAGAGCATAAATGCTGCCAAATAAGAGCAATAAACTTTTATATGCATTTCTATGCTTGTTTCCATGTCAGAACTAAATCACACAAATAAGACAATGACAAATGTTTAAGAGGAAATGCAAACCTGAGAGAATAGAAGTAGATTTGAAAATTTCGGTGAGATAACTGGTGGAGTTTCCAATTATATCAACAAGTAAAGCTGTAAAATCTAGACAACAAAATTCAGAAAATTTATAATTGAAAACATATTCAACTATCCACATTATCAGAAATCATTTTTATAAGTGATCATATTTGGATATGTGCTTGTACATGAAAATGATTGAAATATGTAAAAGTTCAGAACTTTTCTGCTGTATAGGAGTAGACTTAGGAAGCCATTGGATTACTCTGTGGAAATATGTGTCAAAGATTGTATGCAAAATAGCACCAATGTACGTAAATGAAAACTTAAATAGAATCTATCTGTTCAAGAGAGCTATTTAAAGTAACACTCTATTAAGGCTGCTTAAATATAGAAGAAGAGCCCAAGCCTGTAGGCTCTGTGGCAGTGATTGCCTATCTGCCACATGGGACCATGTGGGGACATGTGATTGTCCATCTACTCTGAAGTCTGCTTCAGAAAAACAGATACTGTTAGCTCAAAAAATGGTTAGTGATGGAGTTTTTATTTATTTATTTATTTATTTATTTATTTTTAAACTAACAGGTTCTAGCAGTAACAGGTCAACATTCTAATTTAGGGAGTGACAGACACTAGCTCTTGCAACCTGTGTTGGGCCCACAATTTCCACTGCCTGGGAGGGTGCTCTAACAATCATATTTTGGATTTGGGACAGGAAGATTTAAGTGTCTGCACCGTCTTCCAGTGCAGACTGGGTCATTATGCTACAAGGCTTGTGAGCTGTGTGTGCCCAGAAAAATAACCACAAAACTCACTGTTTCTCTGTTGAAGGGTCAATAGCATTTGACACTTAATTAAACAGCTCTATGCAGGCATTAATCCTTACTTTTCACTCCTGTTTGGCTTATTGAGGTTACTGGATTCTGTTGGTATAAAGAAACCCTTGTTTGTCTTCTGTGAGTCAACTCAGGAGAGCGAAAGTGGCCAAGATAATGTATTAAAAAATGCTAAGTTGTCTGTCCTGCACTGCTTTTTGTACTCAGAGAAGGAAAGCAAGGTCCTTCCACCAGGCAAGCCACACTGCTCACTTGACTGATGGCTCCATCGCAGAGTGGCCGGTTGGGTGCAACCACCTGAGATTTTCATCAAGTTTCCCCAGAGGTTCATAGCAACACTCATTATGAGTAATGGCTGCTGACTTCAGTATGGTGATGTTATTTGTACAAAAATAAAAAGCCTGCAGAGCTCAGGCTGCAGCCTTCAGCTCCTAAGGAAATAATTTACCTTAAGCACATTCAATTGCCAACCTCTTTTGTGTACCTACCTGCCAAGTCATTTGTCACATTGTTTAAACAGTAGCAGTAATGCATAGGAAACTTGCCAGGGTCAACATTTTTCAGGCTAGAAACTGTGGAGAGAGAAGGAGAAAATGGGTATCTTGATGCACGTGCCACGTGAGAGGAACCGCTCCTGTGCGGAGCAAAGCGCTGAGGCACTCACTGTTATAAACGGTGACTGACACTTTGTGGAAGGCAAACGAGCTGTAAGACGTGACACTCAGCAAAGAGAAGAGTTTTTTGGTACCTGCAGAAATACATGCCCATGCTATTAGCATTTGGAACAAATTATGCGAACAGAATGTTTCGGCTCTGCTCATTTGGTTTCTAAAAGACTCCTGAGGTGCTGATGCTCTACAGCTGCCTGAGACTCAATTCCTTTTCATTTCCACTGGGGGAAGGATCATTGGTATTACATTTTTTTTTTTTTTTTTTTAAGTCAGGCAGGCAAATCCGCACTGGGTTATACAGTGCTTTCAAAAGGCATCCCATAAGTAATTATGCTATGCCTATATATAAACACTCTAATTTCTAAATTCTTTTGGGGTAGACAGCTATCTGCATTATAAATATGCAAGTGTAGCTTGCTCTGAGAGTTAATTCTGGAGGCAGAGAGCATGAATTTATGACTTCCCCTGCTAACACCATCAGCCCTTTATCTCATTCACCGTGGGGCTGACTGCCTGCGTGACCTGCCCAGCCTCTGCAGCATTACCTCTGAGTGCCGTGCTCAGCATGCCGTTCACCAGCTCGGTCAGGTTAAGAGCAGCCAGATCCACAGACTTTGCAGGCAGCTCTGGAAAAGAAAGGGTCTCTGAGCAGCTGGAAATGGCTGCTAATCCCCTGATTGTGTACAGCAGAAAGCTTCCAGAACGGGAAAATGAAATAAGCGGTTTATGTATTGAGGCACACGGAAAGAAACTGTGGTTAGGAAAGGAATATTCCGGGAGTGCAGAGAGAAGTTGGGAAAATAACAAGATAGAGCAGGCAGTGCAATAGCAGGCCAAAATTCAGGCAGGGCTCTGTGTCCCCTGCTCCCTTGAGCATGCCCTGGAGCAGGCTGCCAGGAGCAGCACCCAGTCCTGGCGTTTTGGTGCCCCCTCGTGATGGCCAATGTGCATTTTCTTCTGAAATAAAATCGGGTCTTTCTGTGCAGATCACAAATGGAGGTAAAAGTACCTGGGAAATCCCCAGTGCAACATAGAACGGTGATGAAAACAGATTTTTTTTTTTTTTTTTTTTTTCCCAGCTACCTTGATGGCTACACCACTACCACAGATTAAACTGACTGCAGCTGAAACACACTTTTTATTTAAAAAGATATTTTCTTCCTGTTGATGTTGCTTGTCTGTTTTTCCCAAGCTGAACTTTCAAATATGATATTTTGCCTCCCTCCCATGAAGTCATATAAACGCAGAGTGCTGTGGTGCCTCTGTGTGTGCAAGGAGGTAGGTCTGTGTCTGCATGACAGAGAGAGAAAAAACAGAGCAGGATGGAAAAAGAAGCACAGAAAGCCAGGACGAGAAGAAAATCAAATTTGCGGAGAAATATGATTTTCTAATGACATCAGTATCGTTTTTAACCTGTTCCAAACTGAGTGTGTTAAGGCAAATGAGACTGGAGATGACAGCCCTGTCCTACAGACCATGGGAAGAAGAAAGAGACAACTCCACCTCACATTGCTGGAAGGACAGAGGTTAAAATGGATTAAGCAGGGATTTTCATAGTCCTGAGGAGCTTCCTGTGTTGGGGTTAGGAGCCCATGCAGTAGTGGTGGCTTTGTATTCACAGACTCCACAGGAGACAGGCCCACCTGCCAACACCTCCTCGCTTGGTACAATATCTCCCACCCCATTAACACCCACACACAGGCTCGAGGGGAATACTCAGGGGTTGCTTGTTACCTGCAGTAGCCAGCACCGCCGCTTGCTTCTCTCTCTTATGTTCTCTTCTTATGCATGAAGCTGTGAAGTGAAGAAAGAGACTTGAGGAACTGTTTTCCCCGTTGTGCTAGCAAGTGGCCCTTAGTTGAGCTCTCCATAAACATTATTTTGCTGCTGTTATTCATTATAACCCAGGCACCCATGGACATAAGCACTGCAAAGCAGGACACTGAATATGTGTAACAGCAGCTGATCAGTTGCCTAAGAATAAGGATGTCCCAAAAAATCTGTCAGGTGCCAGCTAAAGGAGGAGAACAGATTAAATATCAGAGCTTATCCCTTTAACTCAAAAATCAGAACAAAATACTGTTTTTGCAGTCTGAAACTGGACTTGCAAGCAATACATTGCAATGTACGTAATGAGGCTTAACCAAAAGGGGTCTACGTAGGCTGCGTGCATGTTTGTAATTCAGAGCAGGTGTTCAACTGAGGGCCACTCTAAAGAGACGTGATCTGGGAAACAGGCTGGGGTGGGGCTCAGGAGTTTGGACTCACTTCAATGACCAACAAAGAGATGATACAAAGCAGTGATTTAGCCATCGCAGGACAGGTTGAATAGCAGGACTTTTGTACTTAAGCTCCCTGTCCCACCACTGGAGATTTGAGAGCCCCCAAAGGGTAATCCAGAAGGCTCCTCAAATGAGCCAGCACTTGCTAACACTAAGCTCTCACATCTCTCTGAATCTTCAGTATCTCAGTCCATCCAAGATCACCAGAGAGAAGTCCTCTCCTGAAATCTGGTGCTGAGAGGGGCTCGCCTGGTGAAGCTGGTGATGCCCCTCTCTGCGTTATAGACTAATAACGCAGAGCTATAGACTAATAATGGGCAGAGCTGTCACCAGAGGGTAGGAGACTTGGGGTCAGTTTCCTCTTCAGCAAGAGTAAAGCTGGAGGACTGGAAACAGCAGAAGAAAGAGTTGTTGAGACTACATAATCTGGTCATTTTTACCCAAATTGGTGAAACTTGGATGCTTGTCCTAATTTTTTCGAAAATTCATGCCTTCTACAGGATGGAATCTCATGATACACTTCTTATCATTCTTTCTTTATGTATGAATGCATAAAAAAGAAAAACAACCTGTGGATAATCGATGTTACAAGGCCTGTAAATCACGCCTCCTGATAACCGTATGATCAGATGAGCCAAATTTATGAGACTTATGAGACAAATTTATTTAGACTGTCAACCTAGCTGGTAAGAAGTCTTCCAAGTCTTCTTTGTTTTTCTCTATAAAACCTTCTGATTCATGGCTCATAAGTCAAGAATAAACCTTTGCCATCATGTGCCTTGTCCTGCTGTATGGCACCAGTCCTGGAGCCCTAGCCCATCAGTCTTGCCTACGGAGGGAGAAAGAATACAGAACCAAGTCTGCTATGGATATGGGAATGGGGAAATACTTCAGGCTATGGGAACAACTGGAAAAGAGATATCTTGGTGATTCCCTGGGGAGCATCAAACCACATCCTTACCTGTGTTCCAAACCAGAAAGAGACACAGAAATCCCAGGCTCATCTTTGCTGGCACATGCCAACAGAACCACCGCATTATGAAGTCTGACTCCCAGTGGCTTTTGTTGCTCTAGGAGAAAGAAATGCTGTTTTGGTATTGGTAGTGTTTGTGGTGTTGTGCAGTTTTGTCTAGACCTTGTCCCAGAATGATGTGACCATCAGAGTAATATGGATGTAAAGAAAAGATTGGTGGCATAAATGGCAAAGAATCAGAAATCACACAATCAGTATTTTTTGTGTTTGTATAAGTATACAATCTCTTGCTCTGGGAGTACCAATGAACTGTCTCTTTACTGGAACTTGGTGAGGCTGTCTACAGAGTCTTCTTCTCTGGCAGGATGAACTGTACCTAAAGCACAATGACACACCAAGTGCCCACTTTTTTATTGCTGTTGAAATGAGATGACATTTATTTAGGTTCAATCAGTTATCAATCGAGCTCCTTTTCTGCAGAACTGTTGCTTTCCCAGGCATTCTTAATCTTGTATTTCTACAATTTATTATTCTCACCCAGCTGTGTCCTGTGCTACCTTAGAGATGGCTAGAAAAAAACAGAAGGAAGGTCCATTCTTTCCTCCATTTTTATTATTATTTAGAATATTGGAAAATACAAAATAAATAACTAGCTGTCAGAAAAATAGGGAGTGTATGAAAATTAAAAAAGAACAACAACAAAAAAAACACTTTTTTTTTTTTCAATTAATATATCAGCCATCTCCTCTCTTAGTAGCACACAGTGAACCATCGTCTTGAAGATAGCACTTCTTGATTAACAATCTATTGCCATCATGTTTAAAATCTTTCTCATATTTAATTCACTGGAGGATTAACACATTCTGAAAATAGTTTTGTACTTAGCAGTGGTAAAGAAACCCTGCCGGCTCTGGAGTTCGGGTGAGTTTGTGGAATGGAGAGCTGGGTGACCATGTCATGGGGAGGTTTGTCACTACACAGCTTTTGGAGCTGGAGGGCTATGGTGGCAGGTGCATGTAGTCAATAGAAGTGGCCTGAGAACTCTCGTCAAGAGGGTGCTGTTGGGCTGTGTGTTTGGCTGAGGCCAGCAGCAGTATGTTTTGCTGGATTTTTGTTTGTTTTTAAGAGAAATTCAAAAATTTTTATTCCTGTACTATGAGAAGTAACTGACACTTTAGCTCTGCGAGATCTCCTTTAGGATGAATCAAGCTTCACAAGGACAGTTCAGTGTTTATGGGCCATACACCTCCCCCTGAGCGTGCTCCTAATGACCCATTCCCTGCACACGGTGTATGACCAGGCTGCACTTCCCATGCTGGCTCTATGCATGATGGTCCAAGGGACACAAAACACAACCAACAGCAGTGCTTCCACTGCATTGCTCCTGCAACATAAGGCTAGCCTTGGCTAGAGGGTCTTTGTTGCTCAGACTGGGAGAAAAGCCCAAACTTCTGCCCTTCATGGGGATTTTGGCGGTGTGGCAAGAGAGAGACCCAAAGCTAGGAGGTGAGAAAAAAGGACTCCCTCTGCTCCACTTCATCTCCCCCTACAGTTACAAATCAATGCTTTCACCGAAGTGGGAAGACTTCATTTTCAGTACCTACTTTGAGGAGTGTGGGTTCTCCTGGGTCACCATGGAGCTAACCCCAAAGTCCTTGTTATTCGTAAGAGTATTTTGCAAATTGATGTGCAAGCGCAGATGTTTTCTACGAAGATTCACAAGTAAAAGGGATGATAGGCTGTAGATAACTTCATATCAAGGATTTGCCTTCATTACTAATTTATTTAAATTGTCCCAGAGCTGTTCATGCTGGTAGAACAGGGAAAACATCTGACAGAGGACTCAATGCAGCATGTGAGAGAGCAGGGCCTATATGAAGAACATGTTTCCAAGAGACTGGGCAGGGGCTATCAAACACATTGGAAGAGAGGGAAGAAAACAAGAAGCTGTAAAAAGAGAAACAAAATAGAGAATGAAGTACAAAGGTGTGCTTAGAAGTATCTCGTGGACACTGAGGGATATTTTCCTGCTCATCTGAATGTGCAGCTCACAGTTGTCCTCCTAGCTGAGCTGCTCCTCCAGGCTTACCATCACAGCCAAGCTTCTCCACATACAATGCTGCTTTGCAGCAGGAATTCAGAGCAAGTGTTAGTGTGGCCATTGTGCCCACACGTAGCTGAGATTACATTCTACAGGCTACGGACTCAATTAAGTAAAATGTTTGATGATTGGGACAAAATGCAAACATAACCTTGAAGGATGGATCATAAACCAAATCCTGTCTACTTCTAACATGAAAATATTAAACAATATTGCTATGGAATTAATGGAAATTTCTCCATTCATGTGAAGGCTTGTTTCAACTGGATGCCAGCTTTAATTTTCTGCCCATTACAAGCTTCTTAAAAAGAAATTGCAGAGAAACTTTAGTACTAAAAACAGTGTCTTGGAAAGACTGCCACTAGTGCTCAACAGTTAGCCAGTGGTTTAAATTTGAAGCATTAGGTTTTAGCTGCTTTCCAAGATCTTTTCCGAGCATTACCTCTCTGAACATTTGTGCTGTCCAATTAAATTTTAAAGCCATCTATGACAAATACTCCTAGAATTTCTACCTGAAACATCTTATCTCTCAACAGTGTGCATATTAGTAATATTAACTCTTATGATACACATCATGTTTGTGTTATTCTGGTTATCTGATTTCTAATTTTTAATCTACCAGGGACAAGTCTTTATTACTCTGTAACTGTATCTCTTTTGTTTGCCAACATAAGCGACACTACTGTGATGACTAAAATACATGTCCAGATTGCAAATATGAAACCCTCCCAATCACTCACAATCACTAAAAATTTCTATTGCAAAAGATAGCGAGATTTGCAGGTGTTAAAGGAACAGGGGCCACACAACCATGAGCAGACAGATAAATTCCATAAACTGACTTTCAGTTAATATTTTTGTTCCAAAAATGTATCTGATACAAGATGTAGATCAGGCCTTTAGGTACAAATTCCCTTTTGCCACTACTGGATACATTAATACAACTTTTGTGTTGGTTTTAAGCTGAACAATATTACTAAAATCCATTTTACTCAGAACTGTTGATCCTCCAGAGTTCCCTGACCTGCTGAACTGGGGGTTTAATCCAGTTCAGACTACCTTTATGCACTCATGAAGACCTCTTATTAAATGCCCCTGTGCTATTCTAGATTTTGGGATTAATTAACACGGTTATTAGCTATGCTTCATTGAAATCATTTTAA
This sequence comes from Anas acuta, assembly GCF_963932015.1. Lineage (NCBI taxonomy): Eukaryota > Metazoa > Chordata > Aves > Anseriformes > Anatidae > Anas > Anas acuta. Next base: position 149,740,593 of record NC_088980.1, read on the forward strand.
TGCAGCAGGTAACCATGAAGTTTGAATTGTTTTCATTTATTTATTTTTTTTCCCCTGCATAAACAGCTGTCAAGTAATTTTTCCATATCTTCACTTTAAAAAGAGTGGGACAGAATTTAATAGACCAATAATAATAATAATAAAACTCCTCGAGTATTAATTTTCTTACCTTTGTTCAGTCTCACCATCTAAAGGTCACCTCTCATTTTAAACACACCATGATACACCCGGTCTAAAGAAATATTCCATGTTAATATGAAAATAAGCCTCTGTAACAATTACACACTTCATTAGATTGCTACAACTACTTTTTAAGTTAAGGTTTATTTGTACCAGAATTTAAGCAATCCTCTAATGAAATTACATTTTATTTTCTATATTCTCATTCAGCAATAATAGCACAGATATTGTACAATATGATTCCCTCTAAGTACATTTGAGATGACTGAGATCTGGAGTAATAAATATCAACTTACCCGACTTCTCTTGACAAAGATGATTATCTTCAAAGCCTATATAAGACTGGAGGCTATCACCAGGTCTTAATAACCATTTAGTGAAAGACTTTGAGTAGATAGGCTTGAGAATCTTGCTTTAAAATCCAGTGAAAATTGTCATCCTAATCCCAGAAATACTAACTAAAGGTAACACAATCGTAAGCAAACACAATACCCACTGGAATCCCTCATGGAATGACTCTGTGGCACACCAGGTTAGGACTAGAAGCTCCTTTTGGCAGTAATGACTTGAACTGCAAAGTAGAAAGGATTTTTTTTTTCCCCCCTTTTAAAGGGACAGCTCATTTTACTGCAATTAGGCCAATGACACCTTTACAGGGAGAGGTAGGCCAGATGAAACCCCTCTGATAAAGTTTTATCCATGCTTGGGATAGCAATTTAAACAAGGGGTGTTGTTGAGAGAATATGGAAGAAACTAGTGTGTGTCTTAACTGTAGAAAATCAAAAGGAACAAAATGACAGATTAAATCAGAAAATTGTCTGGCATTGTGTTGAAGTGGCGGGGAAGGAAGAGCAAGCTGGTCACAACAATGATGTAGAGCAATTTTGGTGGTGTTGAGTGATATTTAGCATAAGCCAAGAGATGATCGTCACTGGAAGCTGTGAGTAAAATTCTGCTTCCATTTGCTCCAATGGCAAGTGATCCCTCTGAAATCAGTGGATTTAAGCCCAGCTTGGTTAAAAGCAGATACTTTACCATAAGCCACTGCAACATGTGAGGAATGCTGTCATTCAAAACCTTATGATAATTAAAGGAAAGAGACGAAATTAAAAGGAATTTGCAACCAGTCAGTCAATGGACTAAAAGGTGCTTTAAGAACCAGTTTAAAACCTCAGCCGAGGAGTACTCTGACCCCTGCTAGAGGACAAAGAAGACCTGGCAGATATCCTGTATGACAAGGTGGCTGTACAGGATGGTCCCTGGCCTCTCCTCACCTCCCATATTCGTCCTGGGAAATGTTGAGGCTGCTGGCTGGCCTGGATCAGGAGTACTCCAAGACTTCCTATCAATGTCATGGTCTTATTAATGACAAAGGCATTTGGGTTGTAGGTCTGTTCCCCAGCACTACTTAATTGATTATTGTTGATATTGCCTGAGTAACTGGTGTGTCATCAGACTTGTTTTGTTTGTACTTTATTTAACTCTCTTCCTTTAATTGCATTGTCTCACTTTTTCACTTCCACTAATTATATCAGAAAGAGCTGTGCTGTTACCCAAAGACACTTACTGCAATGGCTAAAACACTACAGCCCTCCAGAGTGTCAGATAAAAGAAAGTGATTTTGCTGGGTTCTGATTTCAGTCATATACTTTCAGTTCTTGGTTTCCTACAGAAAAGAAATTTATGGGTCATGCTATGTGTATGTTAGGGTGGTGTCTCCATCTGTCCTACAAGCCCAAGAACTTCCAAAGCTGGAACACAACGTGTAACAATTATATCTGGCAAACATTAAACTTAAACATGTACACACACACATACGCACATTCTTACCTTTATCTTCTTTTACTTTGCTTTTCATAAAAAATAAAAATAAAATAAAATAAAATATATTCAGTGTGGTGTTATTGCATCTAGAATTATCTAATTCTATCTGGAAGTTACTAATATGATATACAGGAAAATTTTTGTGAATCGTGACTAAATGCTGCAGCTTGAGGAACTTGGAAACATCTTTTCTTTGACAAGACTTACTTTGCTTTTACTGACTTAATTACCAGTTGCTCAATATCTCATCAACAAGACTGGGATGAAAGTTCTCTCTGTAGCAGCTCACAAAACCAGGTATAGCCAAGAAAATGTGTATGCTGGGATCTGTTCCAACCGTTTGATGTTTGGCTGTGAGGATAATTTGACTTTCAGCAGGTTTTCCCTCATGCTGTGTTTTGCCCTGGGACCCTGTAATTTTAACTTTGCTCAGCTGCAGAGCGATGCTCAGGTGACCGGGGAAGGTGCTATTGTTCAGCCCCAACTTTGACTCTTCAGGACAATGTGGTGTTCTCACTCAGAGCATCACTCTGAGCAAGCAGCTTTCTCAGGAGTATAGTCTTTACGTGCCTTCTTTTTTCAGTGCCTCTTTGTGTGGCAGAGCTGTGTCCATAACTGGCATCTCAAAATCCAGAACAAGTAAAGTCATTTTTAGTGTGTTCTCAGCAACATAATATATACGCGTAATTCATATAAATTACCACGTAAAAGCATTCATTTGCTGAAAGCTACACAGAAGTCCTCCCCTAATACAAGTTAAATAAACACAATTTCATGCCACAAGCCTTTGATTTACCTGTAAGAAAGAAGACTGGGAAGGAGGGAGAAAGCAAAGTCCAAATGTTGGTGCTTTATCTCCCTGGGCTGGGAACACAGCATGGAGATGATGCACTACTTTTTTCTTGTTAAAACCATTGAACCATTTTTGTTAAATGGTTTCAAAACACCATGCTACGTAAGCAGTTGCAATGTGTATGAGTGATGGCAAGGGCTCCAGCATCATGTTCTTGTGACCTGAGCCAGAGTTAGCACCCAGCATCCCCTCCCACTTCTACTTTTCAGAAAATCTTAGCACTGTTTTTCTAATTATATGTTATTTATTTTTGCACAAATTTCATTAAGTACAATTCTCAAATGTAATCATGTTTCTATGTTACTCTTCTTTCGGAAGAGTAAAATAAATTTAATCTCTTAAAGGGAAATTATGTATATATATTAACTTCTATTTATTCCTGTCCTTAAAATGTCTTTCCCATTTGGGGACATTTATTTAGAATTGCAAATGAATCCCATTCTTTATAATAGTATCTTTTTAATCTTTTTCATTAAGATTTTGCTAAGATTGGTACTAAGAACACAAAAGTCCCTGAAAAGAATGAATACCAAACTCTACAGCCATTTAACTTGAATGCTTCCAGTAAGAAAGTTTTATCTATTTGTATGTCTAAAGTAGCTAAAACATTTCTTTAAATTGTCAGATATTGTAAAAATTTTGTGAATTTAAGCATATTATTAAGGAAAGGAGGAAAGGGAGAGAAACAGGAAGAAAAAGAAGGTGTGGAAACTGAAAATTATATAATGACAATAGCAAGTAGTTATCACAGCTGATGTGGAAAAGGTCTAGGAGTTGTTTTTGCCATATTACAAGGCAGAAAATGACCTCAGCTGGAACATTAGAAAGATGTTGTTTCTTGAACACATTTTTTTTTTTTCCACCTGTACTCTGGTTCACTTGGTTAAGCAGGCCAAGGTTTAGCCACCCAGAATTTTGTCAGCTGAAGACTGCTATTGCTTGTCCAACAGAAGAAGAATTAAGTGCGTAAGAACTGAGTAGCTGTGAGAGCTGAGTAGCTGAGTAGTAACTCAATTTCTCAATGGAGTTATTGGTATATTGTGACAAGAAAAAAATATAGGAGAGTCAGATGAGCTGCCTCAGTGGGTAGAGCAAAACATATTTACTGAGTTATACTCATTGCACTCTCATTAAAAGAACAAAGTTATTGCAAGTATTTGTTGAGGGATTTTTGAAACAGCAAGGAGGCCATGACTTGCTGCAGCTGAGCAAACCAAGCTACCAGGATGACTATGAGAAGTTCCCATGACAGTGTTCCCATATCGCCCGATTGAGGAATTTAAAAAATATTGTTGCCAGCAGCTGGCTTCAAGGATGGGATCTACGTGACTGCTAATCACAAGAGGGTTGTTTTCTTGCAGGTGGCATTGTTTTCTTGCAGTTGTTTGTCTGAGTGCTTGTGTGAGACACTATCCGCCCCTGTTAAGTTTGCTATAAAAGTCAGGCTATTCAGGTAATAAAGGGAGAGCATGATCTGACCATACTAGTGTCTGTCGTGTTTTCGGCTGTTCTTCCTGCAACAAGCATCTTTCTTCAGAGCTCTGTCACCAAATGTTCATTCATAGCATAAATGTTTCTCCAGAAAAAGTAGTGAGCACAACGGCTGTTGCATTGACTGCATAAATTATGTTTCCCAGTCTATAAAGCAACATGGAAACTACAGGGAATGTACTGAATCTCAAAACAAAGTTTATTTTTGGTGGGCTTCTGATGATTTTGTTTTCTTCTCTGCATAGTATAGAGATCCCACGAGATTTTTACAGACCCATGCAATGTCTTGCATTGCTCCTTTGGGGCTTCTAAAAACAACAGTCAGAGATCGAACACTTCACATTTGTAGATCTCATAGGGCTTTGATTAGATAAAAAGAAGTTTCAGCAGTTCAGAACTTAGAAAATATTTAATGATTTATCCAGTATTTTTAATTCTGATATACGTGTCAGACACACAGCTGTTCCCTGCAAACGTACCAAAATATTCACAGCATGTCTTACATCATATTCTCTTTTCATAATCCCTGGTCTGTGTTCTGATGACCATCTGTGTCTGACACAAGGAAAAGGAGAGAAGCTGCAGTGCTGTCCTGAGTCCACTGGGCTAACAGCCATCAGGGCCATATGCCTGAAAAACCTTCTTGGAGAGCAATTTCTTTAATGGCAGTCTAGCTCACCTGCTGGTCTGTGCCATGCAACTTGGCTGTCTTGACTCCTTCTCTTCTCTGTGGTCCAACAGAATGCTTGACGTTAAAGGGCTTTATTATTATTATTATTTTTGGTTTTATTATTTTTTTTTTCTGAGCTAATTTTCAAGACTGTGGAAAGAGTGCTAAAAATCAAAAGTCCCTGATAAGTCCCTTCTTTCCCTGAGAAGTAAGGGAAGGATGCACTTGGAGAAGAATGCACTTGCAGAAGTGAATAAGCCACCACCCCTGACAGCATTGCTTGGCTATACTGAAGACATCAATACTAACCCATTATAAAACATTCAGAAGTCTTGGCCATGCTCAGGCAGAGAACAACTATATATGGTCTCAGCAGTCCCATATAAACATAAGAAGAGTCTGAAAAAGTGGAAATCTCCCTGGATACAAGCTGGGCTCTTGTCTGAATATAGTCGTCATATTTTGTTCTCATTTTAGAAAATTGTTTCTTAGAAGATTTCTCTGAGCATCCTGGTCTATTGGGAGGTGAACCCTGCCCATGGCAGAGGGTTGGAATTAGATCATTTTTAAGGTCCCTTCCAACCCAAACCACTCTTTGACTATGATTCTTAGAGCAGAACCAGTGCCTTAGTGAAATCCAGTGATCTGGCATGTGTGCATATTTGGGTGGCTGCCAAAGGGAAATTTTAATGCAATATATTTCAGTTCAGGTGAACAAAAGCTGAGTGGTTCACCTATTGTGTCTGTAAAGTACTCATTTAAATGTCATTACTGTGGCTGTCTGTTTTGCTTTGCAAAAGAATTCTACTGCATAGGTAGCTATTCAGTTAGCTGTTCATTGCTAAGTAATGTTAATGCATGGTAATACTGCCTATAAAATGGTGTGAATACATTTAAAATAGCTTTGTATTTGCCTGGAGAGAAATGCAGAGAATAAAGAAAATGCTTGTGTCATTCTTTGAGGAAAACTGATGCCAAGATATTCATAATTCCATGCTTTAGTTGATTTTTTTTTAATATATATATATTTAATATTGTCAATCTCTGGAAAATTTGATAAAATTTGTTTGTAAGAGCCTGGCACTGATCCTATTTAAATTTAACCATTTTAAAACCAAAGAAACAAAATAAAACATAAACACTTGGAAACAATTGGATGTTGTGTTACTTTAAGATTTTTTGAATTACTCCTGATTTACAGAGGTGTAGAACTTAGATCACAAACTGGACTAATTGCTGAATACATTTTTACCTACCACAAAAATTAAAGAAAAATTTTTAGTTAAATTTCAATTTTTAAGCAGAGGTTGGTGAAAATCATGATGCTGATGACACAGGGAATGCCTTAAAATTATGCCATTGGGTCCAGCCATATTTTGGAAAAAGTTTATGTGCCATGTGCTCTCCTTCTGTCTTGTTCAGGACAGTTGCCTTTCAGCCTTCTCTCTGAACTGATTCTTTGCACATCTCAGTCTCTCCATTTTAGGTTGTATATTAGGATAAATTTCTTTACTGACAGGGTTGTGCAGCATTGTAACAGACTGCCAAGGGAAGTGGTTGAGTCACCATCCCTGAAGGCCTTCAAGAAATGTGTAGATGTAGACCTAAGTAGCATTTGTGGTATGGTGGTGGACTTGTCAGTAGTAGGTTAAAGGTTGGACTAGATGATCTTAGAGGTCTTTTCCAACCTGAATGATTCTGTGATTCTATGATTCTGTGAAAAGATATGATTCATCTCATCTCACCTAGCTATCTAAATTATATTTGTGTCTAAGTGGGTCATATTGAATTCTGTGGTTAACAAAAACGCTGGTTAAAGACAGGCACCGCCCGAGAGAGGCACCACCTGAATCTGGTTCATTTGCAATATGACAGACTGAACCGTCCTCTGAAAAGCACTATTTTCCACCTATTCATTGCAAAAACTGTCTAACAAGAATAAAAACTTGTATCTTTGTGCGTTGAACTGTTACATGACTGTTGTCACTGAGAAAAATCAGACCTGCTGCACCTGATATTTCTGATACAGATGTGTATGAGATTGCAGTTCCTTTTCCTTCCAATCATAGTGCTTTCAGGAAATATTTCCAGCTGAATGTATTTTCCACTAGTTTTCATTTTCCCACACATTTATGACCAAATATGTATAAGTTGCATGGCTACTAAATGAAAGGAAGTAATTAATAATTCAATCTACTATGCATTGTATTATAATGGACTAAGTATGGAAGAAGGATAAAGCTTACTCATAGTAAAATTTACTTATAGACTTTATATAGACTTTTACTTATAAACTTCATATACACTTTATGCATTACTCATTGAAAGCTTACTCACTCCTGCATGGATGATCTTTGCCAGTATCTGCTGGAAGGACATTTGATATATGTTCCCTGAATGTGTGTGAATATATCACGCTTTAAATTGAAAGAAATTCCTCCACGTCATAATTGAAATTTCTATTTATTAATAAGTGGTGCAGTTTTTAAAGACAGAACATAAAAAATCAGTTAAGAAGTATTGTTTGCATAATATATTGAAATAAACATATTAAAGTTGTTCAAATATTGGACAGTGCCAGAATATAAATTACACATACAGTTTAAAAATTACAATAAATAATATTATAAAGAGCACTAAAGGCCACTTGTAAAAAAGTTGTGTTCCCTTGTCAGCCAGAATCTGAAAAGCATCTTTGTAGCATGGAGAAAATTTCAGTGAGCAAGGCACAAATACTAGTAATAATAAGATGCCATAACTAGAAAACAAAATGCAGTTGTCTATGTAACCTTCAATCTCAGCATATTCTGGAGGATGGAGATAGGATCCTGCTTTTTGCTTCACTTTACTTCAGAGGGAAGCTGCCGAAAGCTGAACAGGGAAGGATCAAATCTTACAGCCTAAATAATCCGAAGTAATAGTGATATCCAGTGTCTTCATTCTCATGGTGCCCAGCTAAAGACACTTCAAAATGGCCCCTTCTTCCTTTGCACCCCTGAAAATGGTCTTTTAAAGGCAATACCTGTGTTCAGTTGGCCTTCTGAAAAAGTGATACCACTTCAAATTCATGAGGTGCTGTAGAAAATTTTCGTTTGCTCTTGGCACCTAAAGCTTAGTGGAGGGGTGCAAGGATCTAAGATCTGTCTCTTTCTCACATGCTTTGCACTAAGTGGGACAAATCTAGTTCCTGCAAAAACTGGGCTCCCAGCAGGGATGAATTTGCTTCCTAATCTACATTTTCTGATTGCTTTAATTTACATTTTCTGATTGCTGATCCTGCAAACTGATCGGACCACGGTGCTCACCTGAAGGCCACGAGTCAGCCATCCTGCTACACAAGGGTTCAAGCAGGAATTAGTTTGTGGCATTTCTGGGCCACAATTTGAAACAGAAAAATATATAACTATTTCCACTCTGAACCATAACAGTGCAGCAAAGTTAGAGATAAGAATCAAATAAATATACCCAAAGTCAGCTCAGGGACAGATACTAGCAATACCTCTATATGTGTAGTTCCCAGTTATTTTAACAGGAGCCAAAACAACTAATTTAGCACAGGGAAAAGCCAAGGTAAGGACAACAGCCATTACCTGACTAGTTTTTTCTTAAAGGAGCAATTTGCTAAATGGACCATAAACCACATTTTCTACAACAGTGTGCTTAGCCTAGACATTCACTTCTGCATTAATGAAATATTCTTGGTTTAAATTTAAATTGTGGAAGCCTGACTGATGATAATGTTGCAAAGAGAGGTACAGAATGTAAACACATATTCACTTTTCCAAAAACTTACAGATAAGCTTCATTTACAGTGACAGAAAAATCAGTGTAAAAATATCTCAAAATCATTGAAATTCATAAATAAAGGCAGATTAGGACCTAATTCTGACCCAGTGCATTTGTTTGAGGCTTCTTACTGACTTAAAGGAGAGCAGAGAAAACCCCACACTTGCTAACTATAAAAATCATTTCAAGGTCTGAAATGTATTCTTGGTTACTCATAGGAGTCAGCAAAGAGCAGATCCCAACAATTAATTGTTTTCTCATGTTAACTATACATAAACAAAGATTCCAGAAAGATTTAAATCCAAGAAGACTAATAGCTGAAGACTGGAATGCCACACACTGATGAAAGACGGGTATGAAGAGTAATAATGGACCTGGATGACTCTCCCACCTGAAATTGTTAATAATTTTTTCTTTATTTGTGGAAAACCTACTCTGAGAAACAGTCTTAACCTTTTAAATGTTTCCAGGGTTAACAGCCACAGATACTTTATTTTGTTTGTTTTGCCCAGTATCTCTGGCAGACACACAAACTGCAGCTCCTCGGTTGACACGCTTCTTGGACTCAACCTAAGCTGGAGTTTTATGAAGTTTTGGTGCACATCTCAGATCTGGGAAGATTTCCAGGTCTCACCTTACTGGTGATATCTAGACACATTTACATTGCCACCACAAAGAACAGAATGAATGCACTCTGTTTTTTGTTTTGTTTTGTTTTGTTTTGTTTTTTAATCCAGATGATCTAGAAAGACAGTGTTGCTGAGCACAGTGCCTTTCTGAAGTGACCAGTGACTGGTTTCAATGGAAATAAGTGTGTTGGGTAAAATAAATAATAAAATAAGCTAGTAAGACCATACTTGACCCGCACCTAGTGTATTTTCCAGAGGACCCAGGGATGCCCACTGTACACAGCCTTTGTGAACTTGCCACCAGCACCTTTAGGATGAAGCAGGCCCTAACTGGTCACTTAGCATGTCATTAAATATTTCATGATGTAACTACAGACACCTGGCCCTGTGTTTTTAACCTACTTATGTAAATTGATACTTACAGTGCATTGCAAATGCAAATTTGAAGGTAGTTCAGCTGCTGCAGTGCACAGATTTTAGGGTAGCCCAAATCCTGATTTCCCTAGGGGTGCACTTTTGTGTGCAGATAAGACTGATCCAAATCCCTGCCTCTGCTTGGATTTTTTCTTAAAATTAATGTACCTTTATAATGAGTTGATTTACAACTTTTCAGCCAGGATTAATACTGAGAAAATATTCCTTTTATATGACCTGGCATAGGAGAGATTAGAAACCTGAACTGAAGAACTGGAGGGAGAATTGAGCAGAGAACTGCATGGCATAGCCACTGTCAAAGGTCTTCACAAACAAATTTCTCAAATTGCACTTGGCTTTGGGCTGTCTTGATTTTTGATTTCTCATCTCTAGAAAGAATCTTAAGAAGGGCCAAACTCCACTGAAATCAGTAGGAATGTCAGGCACTTGGCATACTAGAAATATGAAACAAGCTTGTCTACCATATACTTACACACAACTTCAGAAGAAGTCTAGCAATGTTAATATAAGTTTTCATTACTTTTCATTCATCACATGAGGGTTAAGTTTTATGACTCACCATTGATATATATTATTACATTAAAAAGATTGCAGCAACTACAGTATAGGTATTTCCTAGAATCATTGGTGGCCAAAAGTTTTTTTCTCAACATGTCAGATTACAGTGAATTACACTTTCATCAGCTAGTTTTATTCTCTTTGAGTTTAGCCATGAAACTGCAGCAAACACAGACTATTTGTCAATTAAGTAATTACCAAAATTGTATCTTGTATTATCATAGTTACTGACCTCAGAATAGCCCGTGGACTCAGCTCAGTCTCCAAAGGCTGTAATTGGTGTGCTTTGTTTACTCAAGTAACTACAGCAATTTCTTCTCCTTAAAGATTTGACCCAGAAGGGTGTATCATGATTTTAGCTAAAAAGCAGATCCAGTCTTAAGAGTACAAAAATCCTAATCCTTTAGATGTCTCTTAAATAGAGAATAAATAATAAAGATGAAGGCAATGCCTACATCTGGAAAAGAATAGAAGATGCCTGGATGAGATGTCAAAAATATGAAAGAATTAACAAACACAAAGTTTACTATAGTGATAAAAACCCAACAAGGTGTCTTTCACCGAAGCAAACTCTATCCAGGCCTGTGCATTATCCAGTTACAGATACACATGGGAATCCCAGTAGGGTGCATCTCTTTCTTGTGTTCTAATTGTATGTATCAATGATGCTCAGTTGTATAGCTGCAGTATAACAAACAGTCACTACAGAAAAATCACTTTCTAATGTCTTTTTTTGGTCAAATCCTTATTTCTTTGCTGGTCGGTGCTCTAGCCATGGTAGTACTCATTAGACATTTGGAGTGGCAGGGATGATTCTTAACAGAAAGTGGACAGGAGCCATGGTAGAGAGGCTGCACCATGGATCAAAGGGGTGGAGGTGAGAGCCTCATCCACTGACTGTGGGTGTTTGTGACATGCCTACTTCTAAGGAAATCACCCTCAGCTCCCTTTGAAGTCAATTGGCAATTGTAGATAATGGAGTTAAAGGTCTGATTAATCCTATCCTAAAGATGATGTATGCTTTGGTTCTTGTACCCTGCGCTCACTGACTGTATTGATTATTTTTCCACAGCTGTAAAGTGCATAGCAATAAAATTTGACATCAGATGGACACTATTTCATGGACTCCTGAACTGAGATCAGGTGAATCCTGCATAGGATATTTGGACAGATTGTTTGCACTAGCTGTGCAGATACTACATTCCCATTGTGGTGGTGAGATCTCAGTTTCATTTTTGCCTGGTGCTCAGTGGGCTGGATGGTTTCCTTGCTCTCCCTCAACACATTTTCCAGTTCCCATGCAAAATGTTTGGCTGAGGCCTAATGAGTATATTTATACCTCTGTTGCTCAGGGACAGGACACAAGAATTATATTTATTTATTTGTACATTGATGTTAAATATGATACACATACATGGATTTGGAGCAGTCCATTTTGAAGAGAAACTGTAAGCCAAACCCTGGCATCTTCCTGCACTGTGGAACCCCCAGGGAACAAAACAGAGAGACTCTGCTCAAAGCACCTGACAAATATTAGAGAATTGAGTCTCACAACTTGTATATATGTAAGTATAACTCTGAATTAACAGATGGGAAACTGAAGCACACTTGCATTATGCAGCTTACTTAACATCATGTAAGACAATAAAAGAGTGGAGAGTAGAAACCTGGGGTTCCCTACATTGAATACCTTTTGAATACCTTTTTTTTTTTTTTTTTTTTTTAACAGAAAGAAACCTTGTCCCCATAAGAAACCAATGGGCTTGGCAAAAGTTTTTTCTACAAAACAGTATTGTAGTCGCACTTCCAGTAATTTTATAACCACTAGTGGAGATTTTCAAAGTATCTTGAGGAATTTATACAGTAAATAAATATCAATGACTAACCTACCCCTAGTTTCATTTGGCATTGTATTTCATGGGTAGTTGTATAATAGATCACATGAGAAACATTTAGTTTACAAAACTGTTTCAGTAATGTTATTTACTTTGACTCAGCTTTTTCCCTTTGACTATTAGATCCTTTTGGCTAGGTTGGATAGAATTGATTTACTTATATTGGAAAATGGATTCAGACTTTTTATTTCCACAAAAGGATATTGCTTCTGGAACTGTTTTGACTTTGCTGCTCAGTTTACAAAGCGTAGCAAGGACCATCATATCTTGGCTGTTATCAATCCACCTTGTATTGAAGAGTATCAAATAGATATGTATCATAGAAGAAATCAGCTGTACCATTTATATAGGGTAAAGTCATGCAAATCGTGCTCAAAACTAAGCTCCTTAGTTTTGGTAGCATGAAAAAAACTGCATTAGTAAATTGTATGAAATGGTGCAGAATGACTACCACTAATTACACATGCATCTTATGCAGCCATTGGTGTTTTGAACTAGTAAGCTTTGGGTGTAGAGTAAGAGAGATATACAAAGTATGCTTACATTACATGGAGAAGTCAACCAGTGACTAACCCTCCCCGACTTTTAAACTGGCTTATTTGAAGGGGTCCATATTGAATCTGAAATCCCATCCCCTGTTGAAGACAAAGGCATGGAGCCACTTGGTGTAAAAGGATCGGTGTCTGTGTCTGTTTCTCCCTCTGCTAGGTAGCGTTTCTCTCTCATCCATGCAGATCCCCCATTGGGGCCAAATGGAAAGTCGTCTCTGTCTTGGGAGATACTGAAGCCACTTGGGGAGCGCTCAAGTTCCTCATGGTTGACAGAGAGAAGGGACAATGGCGTATCGCTGTCTCTTGTTAAGCTCCTTCTCTGCCTTGGAGACACTTTGTCTGAGTAAGGGCTTTGCAGGTCTCCTTGGGAGTGGTAGCTAACCTGCGAGTCCATCAGCGTAAATATAGGCAAAACTGTTGGCCTTTCTGCATATGAAGTTGAGGAAGGTGTGGCTTGCAGTTTGCCAGAGTTTTGCCCACCCGTTGATAAATGTTGTGAATGAGTCATATGACCATGTGCTGAGAAACCATAAGGACTGACTTTGTTGACTGGAACCTGCTGGAAGCTGTATGGAGTTTCATGAGCACACTGCTCAGTGTATTTGTATATTATTGTTTTTAATTCAGAATACTTATTTTCTTCTCTCTTCTCCTTTGCAGGAGAAGCAGTTTCTTTCAATGGACTTATCTCAGCGACTTGTATTTGCAGCTGTTCCATATGATGCATATGCATATCGACAAGAAAATCCAGTTTCTTCCCCATGTCATTAACCTGAAAAATACCAATTTTATCATATTGTCTCAGTATTGTTATTTAATAAAATAATCAATGCTTTCATAGGTATACTTCCCCCACAATTATGTGTTGCCATCTTTACTGGTCATGAAGGCAATTAAAAGATAATCATGAGACAATTGCAAGATAATCATGACTTTTTCTTGGAAGCTGGACTGCAGTGGATGTCCGTTTATATACTAATTGCCTCAGATTAATTGCTTATGAATTGTACCAGCATTTTTTCTGTATTGTTGGATATTTGTCAATCCACTATCCAATGCAACATTATGGTCAAAGTTGTGATAGCATACTGTAAATAGCTATTACCAAAATGCAACAGATGGAATTACCTTTGCACACAGACCTCCTCTCTAACTTAATAGTTCTACAACATAAGGGTTAAATATCAGCACTAATTTTCCTTTCTCTTTTGATAGTATATTGCACCTGAACATCTACATTCCACGATAAGATCTGTTGTGAATTAATGCAACTTGCCTCCATCTTAGTTATGTATTTAAAAATGAGAGTGTCATGTTTTTCTAAGCATAGGGTTAAAATGCATAAAGAAGACACAGAATATCCTGTGGAGGCAATAATTTTGAGTGCCAGACCCTGCAAGAGAACATGGTACTCACAGCAAAACACCAGCCATGATAAGCACGGAGTGAAAAAGTCTCACTTAAACATGCTGGTATGGGTCTTGCTGCCATACATAATTACAACCATTCAACAGGTCTCAAAATTTACTCTTCCCAGGTAATTACATTACTTCATGGAAAAATAATCAGATAGTTTTTTGATCATTAGTACAAGATCTTTGTGATGCTTGATTGCCAGCAATACAAATCTGCCTGGGTCAGACAAAGAATGACATATAATTGATATCAGTTTATTGTTTCTGTACAAGCACCTCAGTGTCCTTTGTTGTCATGAAATTACATACCTGTCGTTCAACTTTAACAAATTTGCCCATCATACTTTGGTCTTCAGTATCTGCTGTAGATGCTTTGGCTACATATGGATCATTTCTATAAAGAATTAATATATCTATTAGTGTTCCATTTTTCTTTGCATCACAGTGAGTAGTTTATATCAGAAAACAGAAATGCCATGTTAGTGGTATACTAACATAGCTCATTGGAACCCCATTTAAGAAAGGATTGGATCTGGTTATTTGCAAATGGAATAAAAATATTGCTCTGTGCAATTTCAATGCATTTCTAAAGAATAGATTACTGATTTTGTGTTTAATTTTTTTTTTTTTTTTTTTTTTTTTTTGTGTTCAAAATCGAGACTGAGATTAAGGCAAAATAAAAGCAAACAAAAAAGCTCAAAATGGCAGTCAATGAAATTGATCTCAGAGTTGGTGGAAAATTTTCAGATTTGTGAAAAATGTTGCAGTCTATTCTGATAGTAGGTTTACAGATGGACATATGTTTTGAAATCTAATTCTTTCTAATTAGTTTGTGTGAAGACTTTGAGTATGAGTTTCATGGTTGAGTGTTTTTTTTCTCCATTTCATTAAACCAAATAGAAAGTGGCAGAGACTGGAAAAGCTGAAAAGAGAGTCTCGCCTGGATATTTAAAGTAGATTACTGAATACATTTTCTTCTACGTAATTTCCTACTGCTCATCTGTCAGATGAAGTAAGCTCAAGAGGTAGGAAGATAACCTCTGCTTAACTAAAGAACCTTGATTTATAACATCATGGGATCTGAGATGGTCATTGTCAAGCTAAATCTTTATCTAAATGGTTCCAAATCAACTTCAAAGGAAACTATGTCTTTCCGCAAACTGTGTCAAAGTCTAGAAAACTAATTTATAGGCTCCTGTTCTTAAGATGACTTAGAAAAAATATGTCCTAAAACTTTTGTTTTAACAGGTCCAGTTCTTGTCCTCTCTTTTTGACAAAATTCAAAAATCACAGCTGTGGATATATCTTAAAGCAGAAACTATAACTAAAACATGTCAGATTTTGCAGGTTGGGTTATCACTGATATGGCTCATGCAAATTTTGCAATCTGCTTTGTTTCCAAAATCATCATTGCCTCTTTCCATATAAGTAGGGCTCTGTCTTCATATTTTCATGTTTTCAGATTTTTCACTGGGTGGGATAAACCAGATAGAGCCAAGTTAATTTATTTTTTGTAAGATTACTTTTGTCCTGAGAAACCGTAACAGCTTTGGGGACAGATTGTTGATGGCTTTGTGTGGTTCTTCATGGGTATTTATTGACAGATTGATAGTTGTAAATAACAGAAGAAAAAAAAAAAAAGTCATTTATTATTGAATTTTTGCTACCAGGATTGCAAGAATACAATAACATGCTGTAACATTCATACCCAGAAACCTGTTGTTGCAATTTATTTTCAGCAGTTCCCTCTAATCATTGATTTTAAAGCTGCATCATTGAAACTCTGTGTTTGTTGTCGGTGGGGGCTATAATGAAACTTTTTTCACTTCAGGAAATTTTAAGTTTTAATTTTACCTTAAAACTGTTGGCAATTTTTATTGATTTTTTAACTGTTTTCACTAGTTGGGTGTTAGAAATTCAGCACTTCAGCAATCATAAATACATATTCTGTATAAAATCACATCTGCAAACCACAGAGAATCTGAGCTAGACAGTTAAGAAGCCATTAAGTTTATATGTCCATTATACATAATTCTTAGGGAAGCTAGTCTCATTCTGATCAACATTTACACATATGTATCTTATAGTATCATATCCGCTTAGTATTGTTACTATAACAGTGTTCTTTCTGGATTAATTAAGTGCATGCTTTTTGGTATGAGCAAACGTTTATATCTGTTATGGTCTGTGCAAAATACTAAGCAGAATAATTTCACCTGGGAGACTGTTGTGAAGGGTAAGAAAAAGCTCCTCCCTTTTGGGATTTCTTATGCTTGGGAGTAGATGGAGGTCCAGGTGTAAAAATCATATCTACTCTGAAAAAAAAGAAAAGTGCAACTGCATAAGTCCACCTCTAAATGCTAGCACATGATAGAAACAACTATGGATCTCTGCAGAAAACAGTAACAAAGACTCAAAAGGGAGTTTTGGAAGTAGAGCTTAAAAAAGATCAAGGCAAAACTTGCAAAGCTAACTAGATATTTCCTAGGCACCCAAGCATTGCAGGGACATGTTGTAGACACAGATTTCTAACATCATGAGCTCTCTTCAAATTTCTGAGCTCAAAAAATATTTTTGTATATGTTAATTTACATCTGAGCAAAGGGGATGTGAAACCTTCCAGGCTAATTTGTTTTTTCACTCATACAAGGTCTTTCACCAGGCACAGGTCGGCAGAGAATCCATCACAAAGGAAAGCTCTATGTAGTGTAATTACTGCTTTTACTGATTATCTGTGCAAAGGAGAGAAGGGGGAAAACTTCCCCATAATCAAATGAACCAATGGTCAAGAAAATTCTCATGATTTTTGATTTCCTTCTTCTAACTATGAGCCAGTGCTCTTTTCTACAGCTATGCCAGCTAGCTGCTCACTCACCTTTACTCTTTGGGGAAGAGGAAAGCGTAAAGATGTAGCTTCTGGATGACCTTGTACACAAATAGACCAACTATGCTTTTGCCAGCACTATACATTTTCCCCACTTCCCAGAGGATTCTTACCTTGCCTGAAGATACTTTATTCTGGAAAGCATATCAAGATGCCCTGCTGAGTATTGCTCTATCACATCCTTTACATCATAAGGCCTCAATGTCTCCTTGAATTTTTTTTTATAAAGACGAAACTGTAGAATTCTGTGAAATAAACAGGAAAAAAAGTAATACTAAGTTCTTATATAAATTCCATAATGACCATTTGCAGCTTTATCAAATAATTGGTGAATACTCTGGATGTCTGAAAAGTGAAGTTGCTCACTAGACAAATACTAGAAAATAAAACATAAGCAGAGAATCTCCAATATCATACTATGTTTTAAACATATAATAGGTGGCTTTTCATAGCTAATAGGCTAGATTTTCCTAAAAATAATTATATACACATGATGTATCTTTTTCAGTACCATCTTCATAACTAGAAATTGTTCAAAGCAACCTATGATATGGAACTTGTTTTTGAACAGCACAGGTCACAGGAGATGTTGAAGCTGAAGGCACAGTTCAGCATATTATAAAGCTAATTTAGAGTGTATATATAGTGTTGAATCATTTTCAGCTTGTTTTTCATTTAGCACCTAGGAAAGTTTTGATGGGAAATGTTAACTTGTTATAAACGTGGAAGTTAAGTAGTCAGCAGATCAAGTTGTGAAGAAAAAGAAAAAAATGTTAGAACTACTTGAAGTGCCCTTGAAAAAGTAGCAGTATAACACTATTGTAGTAGTGGTAGTAGTGGTGGTGGTAATAGTAGTAGTAGTAACAATGATGATGATATAAATTATTATTAAATGTCCTGGTAAGTAATAACAAAATCATGGATATAATAAGGAAGCATGACGGCAAGATTACTTGAAAACTGTTTTGCAACCTTTTTTTTTTTTTTTTTTTTTTACTTACTTTCTGTTTATACATTGTTCATGTGTGTCTTGGAAAATTAAACAAAGAGAAAAAATACATATGTAAAGAAGGAAAGTATTTTTTTTTTAATATGTTTTTGACTTGGAATTCACGGATTTTCTTCCTCAGTGTAATCTTCATGTTTTTCTTGGTCTAAATTGTGGAATTACTTTCATCAGTTATGGTTCTGACCTGTCTTTTATTCAAGTTATATGATAAATATATATATAAAGACTTTCATTTAGCAAAAATAATTCTAGCATGACTTTTAAAATCTTTTTGGACTACTTAACTTTGTTGCAAATAAGTCTTTCAATGTCCAAGATTTCAAAATTTTACCTATGCCTATTCCAGCCAAGATATATATGATTACACCAAAACTATACTTAAAATAGGAACCACACTGTTAGTGATTTAAATTTAAAATCTTCTTGATTATGGCACTGGAAACTCATTAAGAGGTTTTGTCTGAAATAATTACTTCCTATTAACATTCTGGGTCTGGATAAACTGTACAGGGAAAAAGAAAAGAATAAATAAATAAATAAATACAAAAAAAAGCTTGGCATCTTGAGTCATAATTGAGTTTAAGAGGAAATTACATGAATCAATTAAGTTTACACAGAGTGTGAGAGAGGAAGTTTTGCAAAAGTAATACAGAGTCTTATGGAGTCTTAGTCTTATGGAGGTGGGGACTGTAAATAAAAGGCAGTGGTGTATTCTTTGAAAACAAGGAGATATCAGGGAAGGAAAAAGGGGAAGATTGTGGAGGAATCAAGGATGAAGGAATTTTCAGCAGGAGGGAAGCAGTCATGGATAACAAAAGCAAAGCCTGTGGCATATGGCTTTTGGCATGCTTGAGAAAATTTGAAATTTTAATATCTAGTTTTTCTGCACTGAGCTGGAAAGCAACAAGGAGAAAATACTGCTAATTTTAATTTTATCTGTAAATATAATATAATGCAGTCTTGGATTATTGGTAAAAATAAAATGAAAACAAACAGACACTATAGTTATACAGAATAAAATAAGTACTTAGATTCAGACCACTCATCAGTTATGGAAGCTCAGATGAGAGCAAAATGGAGTTACAGATAATTATATGTTGTGAAAGAAATACCATGTATACAGTGTTTTTCTTTCTCAGCCATTGCCCAGTTATTACAGACGTCTACTGTCGAGGAGAAGAGGAAGAATCTGACATTGGTTTTCAGTTATAATCCAGTAACACAACCTGTTAGTATAATATAGCATCCATAAATGGGGGAAAAAAAAAAAAAAAGCTCTTCAGAAGCTGTTAATTCAGCTCCTGCAAATGTATATTCTCTGGTAATACAGGACTTACTCTGTGTTACCATCAACTGAAAATTTGAAATAATACCTTTCATCACTTAGTAGTTGATTGGAAGTTATTATGGGCAGAAATAATCCACACTGAAATGGGGAGGAGGGCAGGTTGGCTAAGAGCCCTTGCATGGATTGGGAAAACATACAGTCATAACCAGTGACAATGGGACATTCATCTCATACACCTGCAGCTGATTTACAAACATTTCAAATGTAGAATACACAATCATGTTCCCTGAACCTTTTTGAAGAAGATAGTTTGGGACACTCTAGACTTGAAATTCTTCTACTGGAAGGTGGTAACTCACTGAACTCACCGGTCTAAAACAACTGGTAGAATAAAAAAAGTGATTGCAATGAAAATAGAATATTTTTCCTCTGGGGGCTTTTTTTTTTTTTTTTTCCTTTTTATGTGTAGAGTAGAAAATTCACAGTGGAGAAGTAACAGAGCATAAGTGAACAAATTTCATGTTTTTGATGTTCTAAGCACATTACCAAGCCTTACCAGGAGTTTTTTAACCCCAGGGATAATATCTTGTGATGCAAAACTAGAGGTGACATATGTGACAGGCTGAAGACCGATGAAATGGAGACTTCAGCATCTATTAAAGCATGACAGACAAAAAATATATTGCAGACTCATACAATTGTAAATAAAGAAGAATTGAGTCAGCTAAGGATTTGCTACTAAGCTAGAATTCCAGCTGTACATAAATGTTACACTCAGTAACTTGGGCAAGATACTATATTTACAGCATATTTTAAAGATAAGCTGTATACTACATTGTTTTATAACAAATATGTTTATAGTGTCTTGCAAAAAATGGCATAATCAGTGTTACTGAAAAACATTTTCCTTTCCGCATATTTTGAAAGAGGACTTGTATAGGACTTTTTTTTTTTTTTTTTTTTTTTTTTTTGCCTTTCAGTTATCTAGAATTATCCAGTCTATAGCATTTATAGTTCAAGTATTAAACTATGAATAACAACAATGAATCAACATGCAGCAATACAGTGGTGTGTTTTCCTGAAGCACAAACATTCAAAATCAAAGCCAAGCACCAAGAAGTCAAAGACATTTACCTGACAGCTCGGATGGCTGTCTTGAATGTGGGGATCATATCTTCCATGAGGAAGTCACTACTGTCGCCTCTCTCTTCTCCCATGGGTTCCCCTGTACCTGCATCTGCAAGGCAGGTCAAAAAAAAAAAAAAAAAAAAAAGACGTGAACATCTGACTGCACAATATACAAAGGGATAAAATAAGTGTAATTTAATAAGGAAACATTTATTGTGGTTTCCTCTTTCTCTAGTCAACTTTTGAAATGATTTTCTTAATTCTGCTGGGATAGTAGTAGATCATTTGAGGCATCTCCTCTCAGATTCCAGCATTTTGAAAACATTGAGAACTTTTCTTCCTTTCAAATAAATTTAGAAGTTCCCACTTTTATGAATGTATATGGTGAAAAGTCTTTACCAATCTTATTTTACTTAGGGCTAGAACAGCTGTAGAAGCTACAGGCCAAGTTCTCCTACTTGCACTACTCTGAGCTCATGTTACTTCATGGAGGAGGATACTCAAGTCCCCAGCATGGACACCCAAGCTACAGCCATGGTAGTATGGATAGATGCACAGAAGCCAGCTGGCACAATAAAGGAGAAACTGTTCTTTAGACACCATTTAGACACAATAGACAATAACAGAAAAATGTGTTGAGAGAGACCGAGAGGAAAAAATATCCTCTCTTGTGGTATGGACACCACTAAATATAAACCTGCCGAGGGGCAGCAGTCTTAGGGAAAGTGGAAAGGGAACAGCAGTTCAGTCTATAAAATGTGGTTTTAAGGGATTTCAGTGAGGAGGTATTTGAGATGCCTAGACACAGGCTAATGCATGCCTGGATACAGTTTAGCAGGGAGCTGCCTTAGCATAGCATCCCTGATAATTAACAGACCCATGATGTCATGTGCTTTTGTGGGGACATCAGTTCACTGACTGGTGTGCCCTTTTGTTCAAGTTCAAATGGGTTGACTCCATTTATGGCCAAATCCAATATCAATAGCTCTTTTTTGGAGGGCCACTGCCTTATTTCATGTACTGTGTTGTCTGTACACCAGCATTCATTTCCTGGAGCTTCCCCAAATGTGCCACATGAAACCAGGAGGTGGCAATGCTTGGCCCAGAAAGTCACAAACCTTCAACAGAAGATGCAGAGGAAGAAAGTAAAATGAAGAGAAAAGGGGAGGGATAGAAAGAAATCAACACAGATGGGCTACCTTCTGAGCTTTGCCAAAAAGCGTACGCTTTCATTCGGAATGCAGTGCGAAAACGCTCCTTATTATTCAAGACAACATTCTTAGGCTCTTTTGAAGGACTTTCTTCAATGGCATCTACATTCAGAGGGGTAAATAGCTTTCCTTTAGTATTGGTACCACGAACCCGATCCAAGAGACCCAGCTTTTGGCTACAAAATAAGCAAAAGTAATCATTTTCCTCCTTTGTACACTTTTAACTTGTTTTCATGATGCTTTAAATATATAAGAGGCTAAATAAATGTTTTGTACACAAGGACACTGCTGGGGCTACCGTAATACATCAATGTCTTTGTAAGCAACAGCTAAGCTCCACATGTAATTAACTGCTTTTTATGAGCATTTTTTTTGTATCAATGTTGAAAATGTTACCAGAGGGTTTTGCTGTCCTCTCTACGTAATGTATCACAGTGCTTCAGCTCCAGTACTATGTCTGAAGCATGAGATTTATTATTAAGAAGAGAAACACTACTACTTAGGCAGTTCTATTATCTAATGACAAGGATGCTTGGCCTTTCCCGTTCAGTGCTTCCTTTTTCTACTGGGTCCATGGCAGGCTATTAAATGTGACTACCAGGAGCAGAAGAAAAGTCAGATGTGCTGTGAACCAAATAAATTATCAGCAAAACACTGGAAAGGCATTGCCAAGCAATTACTAGGTACATGGTAGGGCAAGCCACCTAGTTCTCTCCATTATTCAATTTCAGTCATCTCTCACTATTATAGGAATTGAGGTGTTGTAGACAAATAGTGGTAAAGTGACATATTTTGTTCCTCTGATGATTCCTTGCACTGTCCTCTTATGGATTTATGGACCAAAGATCTTTGCCCTTCAGTGACAACTGCACTGAATTGCAATTGCATCTGCCTGTCATCTTACCAGCATCATTAACCCTTCTCACAGCCCAATGACCATAACAGTCTTAAAGGCAATTACCAATGTGACTGGAAACAGCAGCACAAAAGAATTTCCTAGTTAGTGCATCAGCTTAAATACACTCTGAGAGATGATATAAATGGTTTATTTGCTTGTTCATTTTACTTCTAAAAATATCTGTTTATTGACCATTTGTTAAAAAATATAAATGAGGGGCTAAGGTTTGGGAAGAAAGCCTACTTCTAAACCCAGTCTTGGGCACTTCAGTGTGGGACAGCTCTGGGAAGAGATGTCTTGTGCACACATAGTAAAGAGGCACTTCTCTGTGGGACAGCAGGTCAGAAGGGTTGAGCAGGGGGAGAGAAGAAGCCACAGCACCTGGCAGATTTCTGAGAGTCACGACTGGGAGCAGAGCTGAAGGAAGAGTTGCAATGGTGGCCAGAAGAAAGAGATTTCATAGGTATGCAGAGAGGTTTTTGTATGGTTTGTTCAGCTGAAGCCACTAAACTTGACTGGCATGAAAGAGCAAGGATGGGGAGGGTGCACCCTGCAAGGACATAGTGGTCAATGACAGAGACTTGTGTGCAGACAATGCAAGTGAAGGGTCTTACAGAATGTTTTATTCTTTTTTAAGGGGTTACCTTGATCAGATGGGTTACTTTTGTGTTCTACTGATGTCTTTGTAAGCTAGGGTTCTCTGGTGCTACTGGTGCACCTCTTTGCCAGGAGTTGTTTCTACCTCAGAGAGGCAGTATCCTGATGCAGTATCCCACCACAGTGGAAGTTCTTGGAATATTCCTCTTAAAATGGCAAAGGTGAGAGGCATTTAAAAACATATGATGTCTTTGCTGTTTTCATAACAGTACTGACTGTAGTAGGAATACTGCATTTTACAGCATACAAAGTTCCTCCTTCATTTGAGCATTGCAGATCACAATTACTGCAGGGTATTGTTGTTATTGTTGTTGCTGTTTTTGTTTGTTTTAATATGAATTAGTGGTACTGTCATCTTTACTGTCAGATTCTTATTAATAAATCTTTGACCTAGGACGTAAGAAAATATGGGTATTCCTGCTTTAGAAGACTGAAGCACTAAAGATTGCTGCAGACTGTTTTTTGGGGCTTTCCAAATCTTGTTGCTGACATCACAACAGTTGTGAATACAATTTCTGCAGCCTAGTAAATTCAGACACTTGCACTGTCATTGTCTGCATGAAGTGTGCAGGTGTGTGAAAGTATGGAAGTGGCAGTTAAGAAAGAATTGTGTAAGTATGGAGACACAGCTAGTCCTGATATATCAGCAGTGCCAGGACTGAAGTCAATGATGTGAGAAGAGAAAATAATGTATTTGAGTGAAGAAATAGAGCAGTCTAAGTGAATGGTATTAATGTTACCAAAAGTTTATCGTAGTGTAGTTTCCTGAGAAATTAATGGCTATGGGGAAGATGCACAAAGTGCAGACAAATGCACACGGCAACAATTGCTTCCTTCTTTGGAGTAAAAAATTAAAGATGCTACTTCTTGATACCTGTGACAAATTAGTCACCATAGAATATGTAGGGTAGTTTAATGTTAAGCCCTAAGCACTTATTTAAAAAGTAGTTTCCATAGTGTTTCTTTTTGGCCTGGACTTTTGATCTGGCTGATCTGCTACAGTGTTCTAAAAGGCTAAACTAATGATGAGTGCAAGATCCCAACAAGTGATTTGCTTTCCATTCAGACAGAGAATCCTGTGATGCCTTTTCTGCATTACTGCCATTTATCTACTCTCTCAGAGGCAGTGTTTGAGAACAACACTGCTTTGCAAGACAGATATCTTAACTACGTGGCACTGCTGTGAAATTTGGATTCTTCAAGCACTCATATATCATACTTAGGAAAAAATATTAACAGGAAAAGAATACAGCTAGCTTGAGCAAGTTTTGAAAGGGCATGACAAATAAAGTTGGGAACAATAAAGGCCAACTGAATGACTTGAGTGGGTTTTGGAGGGCAGAGTAGAAAAAACGCTAAAACAGATTTTACTGCAAAGGAAGGCACAAAAAATCTAGTTGAGTGATAACAAAGAGTCAGATGGGAAATATAAACTGATGGGCATGAGAATTAGAAGGAGTGAGCTTGTGAGGTCATCAATGTGAAGAAAGATAGAGCTGTTAAGCATGCTTGGCAAGGCAGTGATCTTTGTAGGATGAAGGAGACTGTAATGTACATTACAAAGAAGAAGAAACTCAAGAATTTTTAGGATGAGAACATCTAGAATGAAGAATTTTCATCTAGGTAGGAAACAATTATATGTACAGTAGGGTTGTTGTGAATATCAGTTTTTTCTGTTGGGAAAATTAACAGATTACCAATGAATGACACATGAACCTCAAATGAAGGTGGGGACTATATTGCACTTATACTTAGGATTTCGAAGTTGAGCGTTTTAGTTCAAGGGCTTCTGCAAAGACATTCAACGATGTGAAAGAAACTCCTAGAAGGATGAAAGCTAAAAGTGAAACTCAAGATGATTTCAGATGATGAGATAATTTTGTCAAAATTGGCCACACACAACACATTGCCTTGGAGCAACCTACCAAACTTCACAAGATTTGATTTGGTAACACTATATAAAAGTTCTAAATGGAAAAATATGTTTACAGCAGAGAACTTCAAAGCCAAAGAAGCAGAAAGATAGGTGAGACAGAGGGTTTCTATTGTTTATAAAAAGCTGTTAAATGTTGTATGAAAAGATAATTTTCATTACATATGGTCTTTGAGTCTCAGAAATTTGCTCAGTCCTTCAAAATACATGTCCAGATCTCTCAAAGTTTGTCACTTAAAATTCCTTTATCAACTGTCTTCTTTACCAAAAGACAAGGAGGCACATAATGTGTTACAAGGTTTCACACAGATCAGATCA
Organism: Anas acuta; assembly: GCF_963932015.1. Lineage (NCBI taxonomy): Eukaryota > Metazoa > Chordata > Aves > Anseriformes > Anatidae > Anas > Anas acuta. The sequence continues at coordinate 149,766,206 of NC_088980.1, forward strand.
GCAGGAAAAGGGTCAGTGGACAATGCAAAGAATCCAACAGATTCATCTTGAATTTTATTTATTTATTTTTTTTTCCCCAATGTAAGGCTCAAAATATCTGCCATGAACTGACCTCAGAATAGGAGTGATTAAGATTTAATATCTTCCTCACAGATCAAAACAGACCAAAATATTCCATTGCATTCAGCACAAAAGACTACTTATTTGTCTTGGTGTTCTTTATTGCATATCTACTAATCTAGTAACAATTTATTTATTTATTTATTTATTTATTAATGGAGGTAGATAATTTGAACAGAAAGCGTTCCTAAATTCTCTTTCTAAGGTAACTTTCCCCATTAATAAGTGTCATTTCAAGAAGAAACCATTGTCCCAAGACTGTTGCTCAGGCATCTTAGGTTTAGCAGTTAGAACTCCTAAAGTTTAAAAAGTTGAATTTTTTGTCTAAGATTGACCTTTAGAGACCTTTTTATGCTGAGTGGGAATTTATTAACCTACTGAGATCTGTTTCATTTTGGGGAGACTTTTTAACTGGGGGAACTTGTCTGTTAATTCTGATTACAGATAGCTCTAGAAGAGAATTCATTTTAAAAGCAGATTTCTAGTCTCAGCTAAAGTTACGTAAGCTGAAGCTTTTATCAGTAATTTAATGCTGATAATTAACCCTTAAAGTAACATTCAGACAATATGTTTACACAATAATATAGACAATTGTGTTCATATCCAGGCAGCCAGAGCAGTAGAATACTCAGAAAATCATTAATCAGCTTCACATGAAAAAAATACAACAATATGTTGTATACAAAACAAAACCCAAGCTTCTTTCCAGATAAATGGATAGCTGTCATCAGGGAAACAATGGACTTTATTCTCATTTCCAGGGGATGAAATCTGGGTCTGCTGGGGTTTTTGTTTACATTGTGCTTTTTAAAAACACTTAAGAAACATTTGTTTTCATGACACAATCTCCTTCAATAAATCAGCATGCGCATGGCTCAGTCTCAGAGTATGAAGCATGCGCAGATCACATCATCCTTCAATGAGAGTGGCTAGGACAGTGGTTCCCACCTACAGGTTTACATACTGCTGCTTATCTTTCAGACTCCTCTTACTGATATGAGCTGCTCTTCCTCTCCTTGGGACAGTGGTCTCACTTCATTTGGCTTCCTCACATTCAGGAAAATATGATTGTGACTTCCAGTGTAATTCCAGAAGTTGTGGGGAATCACACATCTCAAAATATGCTGATATAAATGCAGAGTATTTTTTTCTATCTTGTGATTGCTTGCCTTGCATGTCATTGCATCTGCTCCCTTGTGTTGGAATAAAAGTTTTCCCCAAAACTTCGCCTTTAAGGTAGAGTTCAAGGATGAGAACTTCATAACTATGGAAGATACAGACCACCACAAAGGGGGAAAGACAGATGCATTGCAAACAGTTTGGCTTGAAATCTTCACAGCTAAAGAACAATTCAGCTCTCAGATTCTTGCTCTTCAAGAGCAGTGGGAATTATTTTGGAACATCTGAGAGAAGAATTTAGTTGCTGAATATACAAGAGATGGATGGCTTCTGCAGAAGATGTTTTACCCCTGCTCAGAATAAAGAGTGGGAACCACTGAACTAGAAATACTGTTTCAGAAACAGTCATGCAAGGAAATAATGCAGTTACATCCCATCATGCAAGCCAGATACTCTCCTCTCTGTTCTTTGCCTAGTATTGGAGTTTCATAAGCAAATGGTACATGTATGAGAAGAAAAATAATGAATTAATAATAAAAATGAATCAAACACAGCCCTCTTCCATGTATTAAACACTTTCAGCTCACATGGAGTAATAATATTCAGAAAATCTTTCCATATTTTTGCAGTTTAGCTAATCTGTAGGTTTATTTATTCCTGGTCTCAAGCAACTGGAAGCAAAAACAAGTCATGTTTACTTCAATATTTTTCTACATTATCTGCTGTCCTTATTTGGGTGAACATAGCTTTGGGAAATCAAGCATTCTAAATGAAGTTTTCAGAAATATTCTCCTTTGAACTTCTCCCAGTGGAAATTAGCACGAAACTAATATTATGAGGACAACAATGAGTCCTGCTGAAAATCTAACCCTCAGTAAATACATTGAACTGATCTCTAAGAGTCTATGTCTTTTCCCAACAAAGAACATTTTGCATTTCCAAAGTACTTGAAAACTTTAGCCAATCAGTTTTTCCTTTTAAGGAAATCAAATAACATTAATTTCTATAGAGAAGAACTCACAAAAATGTTCGACCTTAAAATAGTTGACTCTAACTTCCTGAAAACTAATGCCTTCTTTAAAAGCCACTTTGCACCATGAATCCCAAGGTCTAAATTTACAAGTGTCTGATTTATAATAGGAAAACACCCCATTTTAGGCAACTTTTCCTCACCCTCTTGTGTTTTATGTTCTTATTGGTATTTAAGTGTAGGCATAACTCTAAATCCAAACTCACCTACCATTCAAATTATTTGGTCAGAAACATGAGCACAAGTCCTTACTTAGGCTCATCTTTGATGCCCCTCAGGAAGAGAAAGAGCTGTTGTCCACACTAGAGGCTTTTGCTGAGTCCTTTTTCTCATATGCATTCACTAAAGTGAATGGAAATGGGCAAAAATAAGCAGTATCATGGCAATCCATGGAGAAAATAATCCAAATTCAATTCTTTGTGAAAACAGGATGGATATTTTTCACCAAAGGCTGCAGCCAGAAATGTAAATAGAAACCATGTGGATGTTGACTCACTCTTTACTTTGCAGTGAACATTTCTTCATGTATCAACCACTAGAAGCAAACCAAACTGAAAAAATCAAAGTCTCTCAAACGTTTTGCATGGGCCAATCATTCAATGAAAAACAGAGTGCTTCACTAGCAGCTCTCCAAAAGCTGAAGGGCTTAGGCTAGGAAAGCTGTGTTGTGTGCTGATGATTTCATGTTTGTGGAATGAAGCAGAAATGAGAAGAACAAGCTAAAGTTGAATGGTAGGAAGATGTTTGTGCAGGATAAAATAGAATGTTTGACAATTTAGTCAAAATCTTAGTATTTCCAATGGTGTGTCCTTCAGATTTCTGAATTGCTACTAATTACTTCTATGTCCCATTGCAGGAAGATAAAGTTCTTGCCCCACATTTCAGGTCACGGTTCAGCAAGATGTTTAAGCATGTCATTAACATTACTGAGATGATAAAAATCCTCCACTTGTTTTCCATTTGCTGAACCAGTACCTGTAAATAAACATGCAGGGATGTTGATCCATTAAAATCAAATGTTATGTTACTTCTATGTATTTGTATTGACAGGGTTGGGACTGCAAAATAAACAGTTTTCATCTATTACAGAATGTTTTTCACCCATAGATTTCTGAATGCTTAGCAGAGTAGGTTAGTATCATTTCCATTCTATGAAAACAGTGAAAAGCAGTTGTTTCTAAGCAGATCATTGGCAGAGCCAGGACTAGACCCAATGTTTTCTGAACAGAAGAACAATGAACTACCTGCAAAGTCATGCAAGTTTCTTTTTATGTTTAAATAATGTTTCAGTCTTATCTCTCATTACTTTTCATGGTAGTTAGATGAACTACTGTAGTCAAAACAGAAAGTGCAGGCAGAGAATGGCATGCAAAAAATATGAAGAGTGAGGCTTGATTGTTACTCGAATGTATATACCTAAGTTTTCTTGTGAGGCTTGATCCAAAGAATGACTCCCTACTAAACATGACATTACTGTAAAGTGAAGAAAAGTTATTAAGATGAGACGTTAATGATTACCCATGAAAAGCTCTATGAAAAAGAATGGGAACATCCTTTTGTTTGTAGTTAGTGTAGTGTACAGATCAGATTGGCTTTTTTCCCCTTTCTGTTTCAGGAAGTCGCATTAAAAGGAAATGCTGACAGTGAAATTTTCCAGCCTTGAAAAGAATGATTTTATCTGCATTATATTGTTACTCCTGGCAATATAAAAATGCACCACATTATACGCATTCTTTTATACTCACAGAATAGGTAGGACTAGTACAGGTTCTGCCACTTAAAGATCTCAAAACATCTTTCCAAAGACAGAGATATTATTTATCTTGTAGACATAAGGAAACAGGGATCAATGACTTTTCTGCAACCACGTAATAATCATCTAGGAATAAACATGTTCTCCTGATGTCTAGTTCTATGTATGGGAAATGCTCTGTGCAGAAATTAAAAACCTGATTAGGAACAAGGCCCTAGGAGAAAGTTTAAAATCCTTCACTAAAGTGCCTGTATATACAAATGATTCAAAATTCATACACTAGTCCAAATCATTGCTAATAGCTGGTAACTGTGCTGAAAAAACAAGGCCACAATTCCAAACGCAGATGTAAAAACTTGGTTCAATGTAAACAACATGTCCATCCTGTAAAGGCCTATCCTAAATGTTGGGAAACATATGTCAGGCACCCAAATATTTGCTGAATGAGAACACTCTAGCAGATATGAACATTCATGTATCTTTTCATAAATCTTCCTTCTTGGGAAGTAATGAATACATACAGAAGTGCAACAGCACAGGTGTTTTCAGACCAAGTGGGAACAGGAGGTCCTCCTTTCTTTCCAGGTACAATTACTACCTTTAGTAATTCCACGTGCTCATAGTTTAAGGCATTGATCAAGGATTAAAAAAAACAGTGGCACCTGTAGCACGAAGTCAGCAGACTCCCCACCAGTAAGCAATGAAAAGCACAGCCCCAGTTCCTCCTGGTTTGGGAGCCTGTGTAGGCACACCTAGTGAAAGCGCTGTTCTTAACAGAGCAGCATGATATATACCACGTCCCTTCACTGCTTACACAATCCACCCTACTGTCTGGGTCAACGTGCTCGTCATCATGTCTCACTTCTTAAGTTTTAGTTTCAAGTAAGCTTCAGTAAAACCATAGGCTGTTGCCACACTTTCATTGGCTTTCTGCTACCACAAGTGCTTTCTCAAGGCCTTGCTTTGGGTTACAAGTTTTGAAATGGACTCTTCCACACTGTTGTCTCCCCTGTGTTTCTTCCAAATGGTCTAAGAACATGGAGTTGCATCTCCCTGACAGTTTGTCATCCTGCTTAGAGGAGAGGTCCTCAAAGGATCTGCCATGAAGCTGGCTCTGTGGGGTTCCTAAAGAGCTTTTGAACTACAGAATAGAAAACTTGATGCTCAGAGCACTATCCATCCTCACAGCCTCATTTTGATTAACTAGTTACGTTTTAACTCTTCTGGGAAAGATTTGGACCAATTCTTCTTTCTCCATTATCAAACAGCATTTAGAAAATGAACTTTATTACTACAGCTTGTCCATTAAGTACTCCACTGATGCAAGATCTTGGAGACAGAGTGTACTGATGGGCTGCTCTCTCCACTAGGACCACATTTCCTTATTGACCTTTTATTCCAGTACAGCCTCCAATACAAACTCCATTGGAATACAAGTAATACTTTCCACACTAAATCACTGTAGGAAGAAGACTTTATTTATTTATTTATTTAATTACATGGTCTGTAAATAAGAGCTTTATGAGAGATGGGAGGTGGGAATGTCAAAATAACCAGATTTTAGGTCTCAGTCCTATGTCTACTCAAGTCCGTGGATGCTCCCAGAAGTACCACCATTTGCCAGTTTACCTGGAGAGCTTTCAATCCCTTTTAGTGAATGATTATTTCCATTAAAAAAGTCTTGCTAAAGCTCCAATGCAGGATTAATGATAGTTTTGCTGAAGGTCATTCTTATATAACAACATAAAAGCAATGCATAAAGTGCTAGAATGAGGGGCCCCGGGATTACAGTTTTAAAGATTCTGTGTTGAGAGTCATAATTTTCATGTTTTAATCCACTGCATCAGTGTTAAATGGCTTCCACTAACATGAAAGTTAGAGCAACTCAGAAGCTACTTCATGAACTGTTCTGTCATTGCAGGTGCAGGAACTTTTCTATAAGGGCAGTGATTGACAGCAAACTTCAGTAATCATTCAGTTACACCATTTTAATCTGCTCTTGCATCTGAGTCAGAGCATGGGTTGGCTCAAAGTATAAAGCTACATACTTAAAAGGATTTCACATCCTAAAACCTCTCCTAGATATTAAAGGCCAACACTGGAAATGCCTAAAATCTCCAGACTTCTGCATTAACGAAGCTGAGTTTTCTCAAGCCTGCCTAGCCTGGGCAGTGTCATGGGTATGTAATAAGATTCAGAAGGATCCAGAAACTAAGAAGCTCCATCCAGGTAGTTTTTGAAGAGGAGAAGGTTAGCCCATGATGATGGTGACAGGATTATTGGGAAGCCATCCTTTTCCCAATAATTAATGACTACAGCACTTGTTGAATTGTAAGGAAAACTGGGTTTCTCTGCTCTGTTAAAGGAGATTTGTACCCTCATCATTCATAGGAGAACACCAAATATGAACCTGTTTTTTTTTTTCAGCTTCCTTTGTTGAAGCTATGCTGTGTTATATAAAAAGTTTAAATAAATTCTTAAAAATATATTAAAAAATATAAATAACTTTTCATCAAGTCTGGGACTGAAACCCAAGCCTCTTCTCTGGCAGTTTACAAAGTCTACTACAATTCTTGTTTTTCTTCTCTGTGTTTTAAATGGGGATGGAAATGGAAATAGTGACATCATGACTCTTTGTGGAACTATATATCCTTTAATATCTATTGACTTTCATTGTGGGTGATCCATTGCTAGTAGTTTAGCATTTAAGTCCTTCAGGATCTTGACCTAAAAAAGTTGAAATATTTGATGCGCTTTTGAATCTGTAACTTAGCTGGAGGGTTATGAAAACTTCATTTCCAAATATATTTGAGACCTTGCAGGTTCTCTCACGGTGACTGACCTGTTGTAGTGTTCAGTGACTGATCAGTATTAGGACTGGTGATTCTTTCATTCTCTTTGCTCATAAATTCCCAAAGTTACTGGGAACGTCCCCATCTATTTAAGCAGAGGTGGGAACAAGCCGTCAGTCTCAATGTAGCCTTTTTAGTACTGCCAGAGAGCTTGACTATCCTGCTGATCCATCTTAGCCTTCTATCTTACCATTTATCATCAAGAAATATGTGAATGTGGTGAAATAACACAGAGCTGATCCCTTACACCACAACATTGCTCTGCACAGAAGCACACATGAAGCAGAACTTTAAATTCACACCAGAACAACCTGGATGCTAATCCCTAGCTCTAAAGCATGGACCAGGAGAAATCTATATAGACCATGATTAATCATAATGAACAATAAAGCTGTTTACAGACAATCAGCAAGCAACACTTTGCATTTGTACAATTAGCATTTTAGCTGTGCTGTTAAATTGGAAAAAAAGCAAGCAATTAGAAAATGGATTGGTTAATCATTTTTAATGACTATCTGTGGTGTTAGTAGCATGTTTTGGTTAACAGCTCATAAATCCACAAAGAACCATTTAACATTCCCCAGTAACTGTATTAAAACAAGGTTATAATAATGACAGCTACATACCTGGCAGTACCATCCAATTGCTCTTTCCTTTTATACAAGAGCAGAAGCATGACAAGAAAGCAAGGGGAGAAGAATTACATAACAAATTCAGCAGATTCTTTTTATAGAAATTGTTAATCTATTGCTAATCACTTATAATTTTTCTGTTCTGTGACCATTACTGACAGCAAAAATAAAAGTCTTGACACTTCATTGTAAAGTACCCATAAAGCAAAGAAAGTGAAATAGCTTCTTGAAACTAATCTGTGCTACTTAGAATGGCAATCGAGTCTTTCATGAGAACTCAGCTCCCTTGCCCTCTCTCCCAGGACCTTATTTGCAAAACACCTATTAAATTTCAGGTTGCATTTGAATCACAGAAGAACCTACATACAATGAACAAGCTTGAAATCACAGTAATGAGTCTAGATGCCAGGTGAACCTGAAAATTACTCTCTGAGCAAAACCTGAGGTCAAGAAACCCTCTAGAAATCAGTCTATAGTAGATAATGTGGGAATAGATACAGAGTGAGGAGGGATAACAAAAAGAAATGTACTGAGCCTTAATTAAACACTTGTTTTTTCTTAGAGATTTCCTTTGTGACCAATGTGAGATTAGTCCTAAAGAAACATATTGTAGATAAAACAAAGAAAGGGATAATATTTATGATTTTCCCTTTATGAAGGCAGAAGCCTGAAAAGTTTCTTCAAGTCAGTTTTGAGCAACAGCTGGTGCTGCGGTATTAGCTCAGTGAGTACAGCTTACCTGTGCTCAGATCTCTCATCTGAGCCATGGTTTAAGAGCACCTTTTTTTAAGAATGAGATATAACAGCAAGCCCAGAAGGAAAGTCTAAAACATATCTTTAGTCTGTTAATGCCCATCATTAGCAGCTGACAGTCTATAGCTAAAAGTTTTGGCTTTCATAGGGCCAGTTTTAATACCTCAAAGTGAGGAAGGGGCCTGTTTGACAGGCCAGAAAAGTGAGGATCAGACAGATCCATCCATTAGTATGTGAACATAGATTAAGTATGAATGTTTGATGCATGCAATGCTTTCACTGAACTCTGGAGTGGTGATTAAAATTAGGATTAAAAAAAAAAAAAAAAAGGACTCTCGACTATCCAGAAAAGTTTTATTGTGTACTGTCAATGAATGGCTTCAGTGGGAGACAGTTTTAGACATTCTCTGGCTGTCCTCCATTGAATTATACTTGTAAGTAATTGGTATTGTCAAAAGGCAAGGATTTAATAAGAACTGATTTTTTTCTTCTGTCATGGCCACCTCCATGGCAACATAATTCTCAGTCTGGTTGAATTGGAGGGGAAATAATTTTCACTATAGCCCATATCTTAAAATACAGAACTGCATCCTAGAGGGTGTGAGTACAGGTGCCTGTGAAACTGAGGACTCAAACTTTCTTGGGATCAAAATTATGGAGGAAGAAATTGAGATATCCAGGTCAATAAACTCCAAAGTCTTACAAAATAAAGCTGACTGTGAGGCAACCATCTCCTTTTTTTAGCCTCATGAGAGGCTAAACACCAAGGGAGATATCCATGTGCTCCCGCTACATCCCACTAAGGGAATGGAGAAGAAATGGATCCAGAAACCAAAAGCGTGTTTTTCACTCTCAGACAGGAATACATTAACTGGCAACTCTCTGATACGTACAAAAGCCTCATTATATACAAAAATTCCATGTTTCCTGTCATGACTAATACTTCACAGAAAATGGTGATGGAGAGGTGGACAATGCACTTACCTAAAAAATGGAAATGATACAATTGATTCATAAAACCTCCAGGTAGCAACTAGATCAATCCTGTTGGGGTTAGTAGCATAGTATCTCCAGGCAGCCTGGAGACAGCAAGGGAGAGACAATAATTAGTATTAGGTAAAAAAATTCCTCAGACTGAAAACAGCCATATTGTTTCAAAGAATGTAATGATTCACCTGAGTTACTATCTGTAAATTAATTACTAATCAGCCATACCAAATGAGTGTCACTATATGGCAAAATTATTAACACAGGTTTATGATCTGGGAAGCCTCCTAAAGGAGACAGGACATGAGGGAGAATCACCAAGACAAACAATGCAGCATACCTGACTAAACTGACTTCTTTCTTCTCTTGTAACCCTAAACACTGCTATATGTGTCCAGTACTTCCAGAAGTGCTTAAGCTAATTTACTATCTAATGTAACATCAAAGGAAATTTTGTTGAGCAACTTACTACTTCAGCACTTAGCTTCATCCAAAATTCTCTAAGCACGAAACTACAAATATTGTGGCTAAATTAGCTAGCTTCTAAGTGGATATACTTTAATTTAGAAGGTGGATTCCATTCACTACTCATTCTTACAGTCTCTTCTGTTTTCTAAGCAGTGTTTTTAATGAAAGCTGTGTAATATGCCATTTGACCTTTTTCTCCTGAGTACTGGTTTGATCCTAAGCAGTTCTGAGTGTCATCACTTCACTCTGATATTACAAGAAGTTTCTCTCTCCTTCTATGAAAATGCTACCATTTGCTTCACTGCCCTCAGGGTGTGCTTCACACCTACACTGAGCAACTCCTGTCAAATTCATCAGCCCCCAGATGAATCATTTTATGCTTGAATTTTTGAACTCATAGCAAAGGCCAGAACAAAAGTCCAAGTGAGCTAAGAAGACTCTTCCCATTGATTCATTTGTTCTTCCAATAATGTAATGGAAGATCCAACAGAATGTTTCAGCTTTTACAAACCACGCATGCTATTTATGTAATTTCCCTTGATTGAACCAGTCACTGTCTATTGTGTTACTTCCATTGATGTTTTCACATCAATAACAGCATAACTTTGTTTACACATAAAACACTCTCTCAAAGGAACTGGCAAAACCTGGATTTTGCAAAGAATTTGTTTTTAACAGCTTGTTTTCTGTGATTTTGTAGCATTGACAGAGAAGTTGGTTGTTTTCCAGAAACTAGCAGATGAGTGCCTTTCTTCTAAAGACACCTTTCTTCTAAAAGATATTCTGACAGTTGAAAGATTCCTCAAAAACTGCAAGGACCACTGGATTGTCTAACTCAATGCAAAAAAAAAAAACAAAAAAAAACAAAAAACTACTCCTTTACAGATACTTCTTGACTCCAGCAATGGGAAATGAGAATTTGGGTGGGGGAAAGGGGTAGTCCTTGTTACATGATGTAACAGTCTTCATAACCAACATCTTTTCAATGAGAGAAGTGGCTGCAAACCTGAATGAGTTCAGCTGCTGGCTTTCTTCTTTTCTCAAAATGTTTTTGACGATGTTGTTCCTGGACCTTCAGTGCCAGCCCTGATCCCAGAATGCCCTGAAAGCATAGAGTGATGCAAGATTTCAGGCATTTCTTACTCAGGAAAAGTGTAGGGAGGAAGGAAAGGGAACATATGAGATTAATTGTTCTGCAGAGATGCATGGGTTAAAGGATGATCACTGCTCATCTACTCAGATGTAGATCTCTAGCTTGTAAATATTTAGAGCTAGGTAATATGGTCCCACACTAATTATAAAATCAATGGGCCTCAAATCCTTTAAAAAGTTGTCTTGTGTGGCTATGTCAATACCAGTAAACTAACCTGGGCCAGGATACAGGCTTCTGAACTATCCTGTAATCACCCAGACTGTTCACTTGCTGGATTGATTTTGTCCTGTGCCAGCTAGCACTGTCTCAGAGAAAGCCCACACATTCAGGGAGTATCAGGATGACATATTATTCCCAATAGTCTGTATGCGAAGTTGGGAAGAAGATTGTTTTATAGCAGTGTGCTACTTGCCACCAGAAAGCAGAGCACGAATCAGTTATTTACTAACATAGACCAGCTCGTGTCTGAGTCCTCCTTTAAAAGGAATTTTATTTTAACTGGCAGTTTTGATCACTTCACCTTTTTGCAAGCATACAGATCTGGGCTGTGGCTAAGAGGGTAGGAGGAAGGTACTTACTGCAGGAAGAGCAAAGAAAGACACTCCAATGAGAGAGAACGTAGCTGCAATCAGCCGGCCCTCCCATGTCTTGGGGGTCTTGTCACCATACCCAATCGTAGCAAGGGTGATCTGTGGGCAAAATGACCAGGCCTTCCCATAAGTAAAACAAAGCCAACAAATTGTCTTTAAACATCACCATCAAACCTGTGTAACTCACTTAGCTCTACGGGTGCTCACACACAACTTCTTAAAACGGGATCTTTATGATGGACCAGCCAATTTTTTTCATGGTATCCTAGTCCAGAGGCACTGCACCTGGGAGAATGGATTTAGTTTTAAATCAGCTGCCTCTCTAGGATACATTTTCTGAAAGGGAATTGATGTGGCACAAACAGTGAGCCCACTGTCAATGCAGAGTTAGGAATAGGACTTTTCTATTAACATTTTGCAGAGCTTTAACAACCAGTCAGAGCTACCTCTTTTGAAGCCCCAGTCCCTACAAAGCAAATACGATTTTCTGAGAACTTATTCCTTTCTTGCACATGTGCTAATCCTTGTTTTTCAGCCATGTACATTTTCTTACCACTAAGACTTTACCTGAAATTCCTACTAGACAAGGATATGAAAATATCCAACTGTTCTGTGCATCACCTTTTTGGTTAATGATAGAAAGGGAGGAAAAAAAAAACAAACCCACAACTTGCCACTTATAAGTGAAATGCATTAAATAATAATTATAAAAAAATGCTGAATCTTAGTCACAAAATGATGCAGACAACTTCCATAACTATTGGTAGAAAAGAAATATGAATTCTATACACCAGGTGGCAGGAATCTTATGTGATCAAACGAGCAGAGGCGCAAACCAATACTCCATTCTTCATGAGAAGCAACAAGAACAGATGTATTAAGGGTCCCTCTTGCTCAGTATCCTACCCCCCATGGAAATCCCTCACATATTCTTGAGAAATGCGTATAAGACATAAACAAAGTGTTGATTATCCTTCACAGAGACATCTTTCTACCTTTCCACGCTTGAATCCAGAGAACCCCTCCGTGGAAGGGTCTTGCTGTCCCTTTATAGACCTAACTTCCATGAATATCTACCTACAGTGGCCAAACCTATGCTGTGGTTTGCTAGACCTACAAAACAATCCTTTGGCCAGATCTGCTTTAGCTGTTTGCTGAAAGATGTAGCTCTCACAAGCAGGATTCTGCTGTTGTGAAAACCAGGTCTCCCATAGGGATAGGCTCTGCCAGTGCAGTTATAGAGACCCTCCTCGTCTGAGAGACTTCTCAGAAGCTAGGAACACAGACTGATTTCTGAAGAGGCCTTAAGCACCTAAGAGCCTTTGTCTGACTGAATATCAACAGGGATATCAATTCTGACAACTGGCTTTAGGGGTATCCTTACTATTGGTAATGTTATACCAAAAACATTCACCCAAATTCAGCAGCACTTATACTGTGGCCCTTAACATCATCTCTGATTATATACAGTTTTTAAGATCATAAGGTATTTTTGGAGTCACTTACCAGTCCCCACCACAATGCATCTGCATAGGTTTCAAACTCTTCCTTCATCTCCACACCATTAGCATCCTTTTCAGGCACATCTTTTTCAACCAGATAAACAAGAAACGAGGATAGGATGAGCGTCAGGAACCCGATGTACCAAGCAGTGATGAGTTCCTGCAAATGAAACAGATGGACAATGGAGGGGCTGAAAACAGACTCAGTACCCCAGACTGGCAGAGTAAACGTCAGAAGAGGAAAGAAGCACTGGAGATAGCAGCAGAGCTGTCACTGCTGGCTTGGTCACAGTCCATGATCAGCCTGGCTCAGCACTTACTGGCAAAGTTGCAGTTCTGCGTAAAGCTGGGTTAAAAGTTTAGCTGCACTATGACACAGGGCTCTGTCCCTGACCTTGAGTCTTCTTTGCTTTTAACAGTCATGCCCATTCCTACTGCCCCCAGGCTGGATTTGTCTTGTCTGGCAAATCAACAGTTCTGCCCAAGTTCCACCTCCAGAGTGCCAAGGCTGTAGAATGCAGTTCCTTCTCTTTAGGCATATTAAAGCAGATTTCAAGGTATGTTTTCAGCCTGGAATGATGCAATAAAAACACACCTTTAAAAATGTTGGTGTTAAAACAAAACCTGACCTTGTTTTGGAGGGACTGACTACAGTGGAGTGTGTGGCTAATCTCATTAAGGTGGGAGACTCAGTGAACCAAATTACAATCCCAGAAATGTCTGAAACAGAGCAGAAAGTGTTCACAAGCAGCTAAAAATCAATATTCCACTTTCTTTCACCTTCTGAGAATGGCTCTTACCAAAGAAAGTGTTGTAGCTGAGAATTTCATAATTGAGTCTTGAGATAAGTCAACTTCTTTTCTGATTTCTGCTGTGCTACCACAAAATGTAATTTGTTGTCTATCCTTGTTATCAAAATTGTTTCTTTACTGTCTTCCAGTGAAGCAAATTTCTCTCAACCTTTTCTTATCTCTCTCATTCAGCTAAGACCCAAAGGGTAGTGATGGGGAATAAACGAGGAACAATTGGAAAAAAATCTCACACTGTGAAGCCTTAGACATTTCTAGACAATGTCTTTGGCATGTATATTTCTTCTATGATCTCAGTTTCCTGAGAAACATTTTTGACATAAGTGTTTATGTGCCACCTGCCTTGTAGCAAGTTTGTACAAGGAAGAAACAGAAGTTGGTTTGAAATGAAGCAGGGTATCCCTATCAGCCACTACAAAGACGCAAAGCCTAATTATGCTGTGCCAGCTGGCATTTTAATTTAAACAAAACAAGCCAAAAAAAACAAAAAACAAAACAAAACAAAACAAAAAAACTAAAATGTCAGGAATGTCATTCATGGATACAAAAAAAATAATAAAAAAAGTAAGTAGCACAGATTACATGCAGTTTTTCTACACCCAGTGCAGATGAGAAATCTCATCTACAGGGTTTTTATGCAGATAGTTTTTAACTTGTAATAGTGTTTGGTGAAAATGCAAGATCACAATGTATCTGTCGGGTGTGAGACAGAATGTCTGACTATAGCATCAAGTTAGACTGAGAAAAGATGATTTTAGAAATCCTGTCTGTCTGGATTCACACTGTGTGCATCTTTGTATTGTCTGACCCATGTTTCCAAAGAGAAATTATACCAGTAGCTCCTTCTGAAACCACATTTCTGCTAGCCAGCCTCTTTCCAACCTTCTGGAGTCCTGCTCCATCTGTTGATCAGGCAAGCCTGTGAAGCCACTAAAAATACGTTGCAACTACAGAGGCGTTTCTGCCAAAGATTTCAATGTATTTTACCATTAAAAGGATGTCCTTCCTCTTATTCTGTGTCATGACAAAATTCCTGTTGTAATGAACATGGGAATGAACACTCAGTTTTGTCACTTCCCAACACCACTATTGAGTAGAAGAAGACAGAAATGGTTCATAGAACGGAAGAGGGAATAAAGCTGAAAAGGTGAAGCAAAAGCTTGTGCTAGAAATAATCCTAAGGAATTGCTGCACCTGTGCTTCCCCTCTCTTCCACTTTAAAATCTCTCCCCCAAGACATGGGTAAGTCCTTCAAGCTCCTCACTTACTTTGCTATGTGCACAAATGGCCGATCCCAAAAGTTTCCATGTGCCACCCCGCCTGTCCATTCGGAGCATCCTTAAGATCTGAAGGAAGCGGAGGCTTCTGAGAGATGTGGCCAGAACATTGCCCTGGTTCCCAACAGCAACCACTGGCACTGAAGCAATCAGCACAAAGATATCTGCAAGGTGAAAAGAACAACAAAGCCTGCCAATAAAAGTGGCCCCATCACCCACTTCTTAATCCCATCTGGTTGTGCTGCAAATTTCCCTAGGCGAATCTTAAAGCTGCCTCAAAATGCCTCCTCATGCCAATTAAACAGATATCTGCACCTGCAGCAGTCAGAGTCATGCACAAAACCCACCAGAGAGCCTTGTAATCTATTTACAGATCAATGAACTGGACTTGAGACACTGGCTGAGCTAGCTTAGGGATGCACGGAAACAGTGTTGTAATGCTGACAGGAAAAAAAAATATCTTATGTCCCTCAGGAAGGCCATAGTGAACACAGATTTATAGGTCAGCAGACAAGAAATTCAGTTTTTGATGGTGCATCTAGTATTCTCTTGGCTGAGTTTTCCTATTAAAATCTTTGTAAGCACTCACAGTGCCGATTCACTGATCAAATGAAGAGGTCTGAAATGCAAATCACATTGATTCTTGTTGGTGGTTGTTGTTGCTGTTTTTTTTTTTTTTTCTCTTTCCTTTTTTCCCCTTGTTTCCTCCCAATTTTTGATCTTACACATGTACAGTAAAAAGTGGTATCAAAAGACTTCAAATGTTCTCTAGGCACTCATTCTTTAAATTGTCTTCATATTTTATTTCCAGCCAAAAAAGTGGCACCAGATGGATTTCAGATTTATTCACTTTCAATTACTCTCAAAACAAACTTGTGCCAATAACAAAAAGAAGAGATGACATTAATAAATCCAGTGGGGTCTATTATTTTCTTTACTCAGATCTCAATGCAGATTCATTCTCAGAGTGAGATGGCACTTTTATTAAGAAGGCACGAGGTAATGTCAATCCCACTTGCTCACACAAGCTCTGCTGCTCTCACAATGCTCTTAGAAATATAAGTATTATTCAAAAGGTGCCATTTTTATGCACCACCCATTTCAAGCTATCACAGATGCACAAATAAAATTTGTTCCAATTTTCTCTATCATCTAGACCTATAAGATGAACAAAAGGGAAAGGGTAAGAGGGTGGTATGTATTTGTATAACTGCAGCACCACAGGTCCTGAGAGTGCTATGTGATGCACAAATAGCAACCAATAAGTTAGTTGGCCCAAATAGCATCAAAAAAAAAAAAAAAAAAGGGAGTCCTGAAAAAAAATGAATGAATGTGGGTGTGCATGACAGGTGCTCAGGGCAGGGTGAGATCCTGCATATTGGCTAGTTGGTTTGTGGACCCAATGGGGAGTTTTAGGAGATTAAAAGGTGAATAATGAGTAGTTTTATGGATAGCTGTATGTGGTGCCTTCCAAGCTTGAAGGATAACATGGGGGAAATCACAAAGAAACATTTTTGCAAATGTAGACCAATATTACAAAGGTAAAATACAAAAAGTGAGTATGAAAGGGGGCTGGGAAAGATGGCACAGATCTGACGAGCTTTGGAACTGAAGGCAGATAATGTTTATTTTGGGACGAACTTAAGAAAAAAGCCATTGGTCTCAGGACAAGGAACATGGATTTGAAGGGTAGAAGTATCCATTTGCTCACATTGGCCTGCCACCCAGGAGTCTCTTGAATGGATTGGTATTGTCAGGTACTTCAAACAAGTACTCCATGCTGGACACAGTTCCTAGCACAAAGGGCTGGGGTGATTTCAGTGCTTTTTTTTTTTTTTTTTTTTTAATTATTATTATTATTGACATTCACCATTTCCTGGACACCCTCCCAACGTGGCTCAGAAGTAGAAGGACATAATGAGGAAAACAACAGTAGAGCGTGTATGCCTACCCAGCATGCACAGAGGCTTTCTGGCAAATTTGAGTCTCCCCCTCCATCCTTTGTAGCGACAGCAACACCCAGCAGCCCAGATTCTTAAGGCAAACTCTGCTCCAAAGATGAAAATGGCAAAAGTTTCCTGTATTAAAGATGCAAATGAGATCATTATACAACAAATTTGCAGTAACCCTAGACACATGGAGATAGCTGAAGCAAGAAGAGGAGGTGCAAGTGTTGAGAGAGAGAGAGAGGAAGGAAGCAAGTAGGAAAGAGAATATAGATTGATGAGGGTCAAGGCAAAGTGGGACATAGCTTTACAACCTGATAAATTATCTGTGTAAAGGACGTGCCTCTGCTGTTGGGTATATGTTGAAGTGCATACCCTGCCCTGACAGAAGGACCATTACTTCAAAAAAAACTACCAACCAACCAAATGAAATAAAAACAAACCAACAAACAAAAACAAACAAAAAACCTTCCCATTCCCTATGAAATAAGAATACATGTGACTGCAAAGCTCCCTGTGCACTGCACACCTACACCCAGTTACCCACCAGCTGCTCCCTCATGCAGCTATGGGTAGAGAGATAGGGACAGGAGCAAGTGTATTCACATGGTCATATTTAAGGCAATAATAAAGGTATATATAAGACAAATTTAAGGCATATATTACCCCTTTAAGTTTATCATGCACAGAAAAATAGGATTTTCTTATGGGCTGCTTTAGGGATGGGGATATTTTCAATTCTTTTAAGTGTCAGGAGAAACTGGGAATGAGAGAACTTCTCTGAGGTGTTCAGTGGAGATGGCCCAAGGGCATTGTTTGTGCCTCTGAATAGCTGACAAGGAAGAAAGGGGGATTTTCCCTGATACTCATACCCACACTTGCTGAGTGCTTCTGAAAAATCACTGAAAGCCATGTGAAAGCAGGCAGAGGAGAAGAAAAATTGTTTCAGGCTTTCTCAAATGTGAAAGGTTAGGTCAGAGCAGGGTAAGAGGGACCAAGAGCAAGATTCACATACCCTAGGGGATGAAGGTGTTTTCATACAGGTACTTTTTGAGAAGGAACATGAAAGTGGAAATCACCCTCTAAGCCTCTTCGTGTTTAATTCTTATCTACACCTACATGTCTCTGGGGTTCAAGGGGAAATAGAAACTGAGATCCCAGAACTACTGCTGCTGCGCAGTTCACCTAGGGATGCTTTTCTACAAGAACAGGCTAAGTGAGGCAGACTGCTCTCAATTTCATGATATCTATGGGACCAGAGGAAGTTTGTTAAGGTAATTTTTATAAAATGATTAACATGTCATTTTTATACTTAGTGGGCTTTTCCTATTTTTTTTTTCTCCTTTTGCCAAGTGGGAGGCATATAAAAATGATGTTGACTGGGGATTCTAGCATTTATAAAATAAGCACACTGGAAACTCAAGAGAAAGGAATAAATTTTCTTCAAATCCATTTTCTCTCTTTCATGGATACTAAACAGAGACACTGCTGGCAACAATTTCAGTTATGCTACTATCAAGCATGAGTTTAAGTCCAATGCTGACAAACTCCTCCAAAGAGATGCTGTGATTTACAGAATATTATAGAATAAATCAAAATTATTCAGAGATCCTCCCAATTTTTATTTATTTATTTATTTTACAAAAATGCTTAGTTCTGGCCTGGTCAATGGGAAACTTACTGGTCCTTCAGTGAGAGAACTGTTGGGTACCTGCTGAAAATTCATTATTTAAAAGTTTTGGGTTTGTGTTTTTCCTCCTGCCTTTCTTCATTTTTACTCATTTGGTGTAAACTGTACACTTATATATTCTCTGTACCCTTATAGGTTCTCTAGTATACAAGGCTATAGTATATATTGGCCCCAGGACCAATGGAAGACATTTTACTGCATGCAGACCAATTTTTCATCACTGCTGAAGGAACAGATTTGCACTGAAGGACATTAGCAGGGTGATGCACTGGCCACAGACTACTTACCAGCAAGAGGAGCCAGTCTCCTGAAACAGTTTCATATTCCTTGAAAGTTGTCAGGACAGCTAAGATCAAACACCCCAAGACAATCAGAAACCTGGAGTGAAAAAAGAAGAAATCAGGGCATTGTTATTGCTCTGTATTTGCATGGGACATTTTGCCTACAAAGTCCTAGATAAAGGTCTTCAGGAGGTGACTTCTTCAACTTGCATGAGCAGTGGGGTGAGCTCTCATGAAGATCAAAGGGAACTTGGAAGTCATGGAAAAATAATGAGAAGTTCCTAAATCAGAATAGCCCTCTAAAAACACACACGAATTAGCTCTGTTGCATTCTTCACAAAGAAAATAGATAATATTGCATTTTAGGACAGGATTATATGATATGTAATACTCAGGAGGTCTATTCCAAGCTGATATGCTGTGTGCTTCATAAAATGGCACTGCAGTTACAGAGAAATAAATCTACTTGGCACATGCTGAGACCTGAGAAACAGTAAATGCTTCAATAAAATGCAGCACTGGGACAAACCTTCCCTTGAAAATAACACTGCTTTTCTTTTTTCTTCTCTTTTTGCACTCCTTTTTATGTAGATGAAGAGATGAAAAGGATTGAAAAAGAAACAATAGAGAGGGTAAAATTCTGCTCTCCAGTAAACCTAGTACGTGATAAATCACTGCCCTTGCGCTATTGTTTGTGAGGCCCTAGAACACAGAGATCTGTCAGAAAATTTAACTCCCACAGCTGGTAAATCCAATCTAGTCCAATCTAAATTCACGTTGATCTGCTTTATAAAACTATTCCCAGGTTCAAGCTATTCAAAATCTTTTATACATAAAGAAGTAAGAAAAATCAAGGGAGTCTCGTAAGTGATTGCTGTGAAGTAGAGTGGGAGAAGCTCATATTCTAGTACTTTATGTACCCAGATCATGGGCATTTGAACGTGTTCCAAAGCCCGATCAGGAACAGAGGGGCAGGTGGCCCTGGAAATATTTCAGAGCTTAGTGAATAAATTGGAAGGATGTCTCTGTAAAAGCTCTGGATCCTTGACTAGGAATCATCAGAGAAATGATAGGCATTAGGCATTGAAATCAGCCAAGGGGTGGAAAAACAAAAACAAAACAACAACAAACAACTTGTTAAGACTTGAACCGTATTTAGTGTGTAATTCCTGTTCTGAAATTCAGCCTGATACCTAAAGTGTCATTTCATTTCTTGCTGAATAAAT
The DNA here is from genome assembly GCF_963932015.1 of Anas acuta. Taxonomy (NCBI): domain Eukaryota; kingdom Metazoa; phylum Chordata; class Aves; order Anseriformes; family Anatidae; genus Anas; species Anas acuta. The sequence goes on from NC_088980.1 coordinate 149,786,394, forward strand.
CTCTGCTTTCTTTCACTGGGTGAAATGTCCAGAGCCCAAAGTCTGGGGCTTGGAGGCAGAGGGAATGATGGTGGTATGGAAAGAAGGCTTAGCTCAGAGATGCACATCCTCTAACCTGTCCTGGGGATTTGTTTCCTTTGTGTATGGGGAAACCTAGGGCTAAGAGAGCATATTCTGACATTTTACAGAGTTTCTGCAGCTGGAACAGAAGGGGAGAGGCAAGCTCCAGGTATCTCTCCCTGCCTTTTGGGGGGGCATTTCCTCTAAACACCATTAATTAGTACCTTCATGCAAGGAATGGGCAGCAGTGAAACACCTCACAGCAAACCCTGAAAGATTACATTGCTGCCGCTTTCCGAGCCTTGTTCAGCCTCAGGTTTCCTATGCCAGGATAATCACCTGGAAATTTTCAGATCAGCCATTTTGAGCAAGGTTAGAACAGATCTAAATGGATTTGCTTGTGGTAACTGATTCTGGATTTCTTTGACAAGTTTCACCTTCTCCCATTCACCAGCCATGCTCTAGAGCAAGGCTTATGTTTTTGGTAGAAGACAGTGCAGAATGTGTATTTTGCCATTAACCTACAGCCACACTCATGCCACAACCAAGGCTTTAACCAGTTAACTTAGCGATTCTGTGATCACACTTGCTTTGTCACACCATAACTTGCTGCCCTCATCTTGAAATTAATCAAGACCCACAAGCCAGATACCCTACACCTCCCTGAGCAAAATGGTGAGAACTTAACCAAAAAAAATGTGATTCCTTCAATCAGCTATAAATCAGCTATGATTTGCCAAATTACAGCCATTACAGTGGCACCATCACTGATTCTCCCTTTGAAAGCTTGAGCTTGAGCTACATGATGCTTTCCATTAGACATTTCTTTACACCATGTGGAAATTCAGTCACCCATCAGCTCATAAGTATCACTTAAATGATTTAATGAAAGGCAAATAACACTGAAAACAGTCCAAGGAAATTACATCATCAGCTACTTAAGACATGAATTTATGGTATCATGAAACAGAACAGCACTGTAACATAAAGATGATGTGCAGATTTTTGTTCAAAAGCAAGACAGAAGATAATGCAGTAGTGAACCTGATCTAGTGGGTGGCGTCACTGCCAATGGCAGGGGGGTTGGAACTAGATGATCTTTAACGTCTCTTCCAACCCAAACCATTCTGTGATTCTATTCAATTAAATAATCGTCTGCCAAAAAATGTCTGTGGTTTTACCACTAGAGGGTATCGGTGCTCCATATACTAGACAGATCCTGCTCATTCCAGTTTTACTTCCCCATGAAACAAACACATTGCAGGTGATGTTCAGGTGATCGCACCCCTGTATTTGATGTGCAAGAAAATGAATCTCGCAGTCGTGAAAAAGCTTGTTCGTGCTCACTAAAAGATAACAACAACAAACCACAAATATTGGCCTGAATGGGCCAGAGGCACTTCTTGCTTAATCACTCTGTGCAGCACAGCCCACGCTGCAGGTTCTGCTGTTCCAAGTGAGAGCCCACCTTCAAAAACAACAGATCGTGGAAGATAAAAAAGGAAAACGAGGGTGGGAAGGTGAGACTGGAGATCACAAGTCACCATGAGTGATTTCAAAGGTGAATCCCAGCAGAGGACATGGTTTAACCCTCCGTCTGTAAAAATTTTCTGAATGCAGCCCAGAAGTGTTCCTGCTGAGATGCAACTTCTGAGCAGGAACCACTATCCCCCCAAAACTCTCAGCCCACAAAGCCAAGATGCTGCTCCTTCCTGCAGTAATCTGGGGTGCAGTGATGAAAAGGCTGTGCTGGGACACGTAAATGTAATCCATCTTGGAAGCATTAGATATCCTCCTACCTCACTGCTTCCGAAGGATAAACACCCACTGCAAGTTAATCAAATCACATCTCAGCAGTCCTCATTTACCATCTGAAATGATGATCATGTTCAGAGCACATTGTGAATTTTAATCTCCATTGATGCTATGAAACCCATTCCTTCCCTGCAGCCTGTCCTGTTTCTTTCTGATCTTGGTGGTTACAAAGTCCAGAACTATTCTTAAGTCCTTTTTATAGAAGATGTTACATGGGCTTTTTTTTTTTTTTTTTTTTTTCCATTCTCTGTTGCTCAGCAAAGATGGCAACAAGGCTCACCTTCACCAACTGCCAACTATACCTTTTTTTCTTTCTTTTTTTTTTTTTTTTTTTTTACTCATGTTGATGGCCTAGTAATCAGAAAAACTCAGACTTGCTTGACCATCGCTGAGCCCATACAGTCCTATGGAAATAGGAAAATAGCTGAGTCTGTACTGTCTAATCTCATATTTTAGAGGCAACACCATGGGCCTAGTTGTTAAGTCTGACTCTAAAATCATAAGGGGCAAATCACAGCAAAAGAAACAGTGCTGAAATCACAGGGGATGTGCAGAGGAGAGGCTAACAGTGACCTGGGAAATCATTTGCCAGAAAGGGAATCTGAAATTTACAGTTATAATGAAACCATCCAAGAGACATATTGCACTAGGGGTTAGAAGAAATAAATGGGTTAAAAGTCAAGGTTTAGCAATGAAAATTGAGTCCTATTAAACCTAAACTTTCTCATAACAGAGTTTCAGCAGGTGGCAGTCTGCACCTCTAGATTGTAATTTAGATATGCTAAATGAGGGTCTTAATTTACTTCTTCAGATTTAAAATTAACCTGGCTATCATTTTACATAATTTTTCACAGACCATTAAATTATACCTATTTGCAGGATTATTCCTTAAATCTTGATTATTTTGTTGTATGTGTAAGTTATAGACCACCAAATGGCAGTGCTCTTTTGTCACTGTCACAACTAATATGCTATTCTAGGTAATAAATGTTCTTGCTGTTGGGAATCACATTTAACACTCATATTTTCAAATCACACTATTTTGAGTTATTAAAAAGAGTATTCCAAAAACAATACATATTTCTTCCAGGAAAGAACAAGTAATTTATGACCACGCTAGATCATTAAACTAATCCTTCTTGGATGAACATCACAGATTGTTTTGTTGATAAATTTTGATTTCTTTTAATGTTTCATATTCTTTGAATGTTTCTTCCATAACTGTTTTTATATGAAGTCAACATAATGCAGATCTAACTGAGAACTTTTATATTTTCACCATATATAGGTTCTTGTCATGTATCCTGTTCAGAATATCTTCCTTCAAATTTTAACAGATCACATAGTAATTTGCTTATAATTTATTCCAATACTTAGCAGTTCTTTTGAAGCTGTCATGAGGACTAGATACATCATAGGCAGGTCAAACAGTATTTGCATCTGCCATCATTTTAGCAATTTTTTGTCCTATGTGAAGATCCTTGCCATTACATCACAATCTGTCTGCAAGAATTTTCTTGAGTATATACTTACATGCAATATTAATTTGATTTTTTATAGCTCTTTGCTATTATACATGTTACTTAAGCTAACAGTTGTATTGATGGAGTCTTGATCTTCTAAAGTATCATCACCTATAGTGACATATACAATAGGACTATCTGTGGACATCAGCAATCAAATTCCTCAAGCAGACTTACAATTAACAGAGAGAAACATATGCTTCTAATATACAACTCATCTTATTTTGAAGTAGACAGTTCAAACTGGTCAGATGTACCTACAGAGATTATTTCTTCTCTAGATCTGTAAGAAAACCCTCTAGTGACTCATTCCGATGTGAGGGTGGTCAAACACTGGAAGAGGTGTCCTAGAGAGGTGGTTGATGCCCCATGCCTGTCCTCACTAATGTGCTTTAACTTTTGGTTAGCCCTGAAGAGGTCAGGCAGTTGGACTAAGATGGTCTCTGAAGGTCCTCTCCAACTGAACTATTCTATTCTATTCTATTCTATTCTATTCTATTCTATTCTATTCTATTCTATTCTATTCTATTCTATTCTATTCTATTCTATTCTATTCTATTCTATGCTATTCTATTCTATTCTATTCTACTCTACTCTACTCTACTCTACTCTACTCTACTCTACTCTACTCTACTCTACTCTACTCTACTCTACTCTACTCTACTCTACTCCATTCTATTTTAATTCTTTCAGTACCTAATGTGGGCTTACAGAAAAGCTGGGGAGGGGCTCTTTATCAGGGACTGTAGTGATAGGACAAGGTGTAATGGCTTTAAACTAAGAGGGAGATTTATATTAGATATAAGGAAGAAATTATTTACACTGAGGGTGGTGAGGACCTGGAACATGTTGCTCAGAGAAGCTGTGAATGCCCCATCCCTGGAGGTGCTCAAGGCCAAATTGAACAGGATTCTGGGCAACCTGATCTAGTGGGTAGCAGCCCTGCCCATGGCAGTTGATCTTTAAGGTCCCTACCAACCCAAAATATTCTATGATTCTATTCTATGGAAATGTTTACTGTGTAAATTAGCTGAATGCCACACTTGATGTTCAGCACTATTTTGGATTTAATTACAAATCCTATATTTTAATAAAGTTTATATGCTTTTAGTACTGAAGGAATTAGCCTACTTGCTTTACCAATCCACTTCTTACACAATCAGATACCTCTGAAACCCTTTGTTGCAACTTTTGATATTATACTTACATGTGGTCCAGAATCCCACTTGCAAGATAATAATCCAGGCTCTGGGCAGGACAGCTTCTTGAACAAATACTACTAAGATATCCCCTTCAGTGGAACAGTGCATAGACTTGTATTTGCTTTCACATCTTCAGTACCATTTATTGCAAACCCATTGGAATTTCCAGTCTCCAAATGTTCAGTTGAATCTGAGATGGTTCTGCTTTGCTCCATTTGGTCCTTTCTTGTTTTCCCTTAAAACTTGTGAACTAGTTTCATTATGTTCTGCCACCTGGTAAATGCTAATTGATTTCTCTAAGATTGCATCAGGAAAACCCGGAAGAGCTTTGCACTTTTTTATTTTTTATTTTTTTTAATTTTTTTTTATGATTCCTGATACACTATGGTCCTAAAAACAGGGTTCCTACAAGCTTTCCTAAATTTCATATTGGAAGGGTCTTTTTTCCTTCAGTTATTGGCTTTGGCCCATAAGGATTAAAATTGGATCTCACACTTCTTTAATTTTCTCCTTATTTCCACCCACCGTCTTTTTCTCTGTATCCAAATTTCAGCTTTCACAGAACATCTGCAGTATCCTGCACTGATTGTTTTATGGTTGTTAATGAGAGGCTTGAGTTGGGATGTTCAATGCTAAAGAAAAAAAAATATATATCAAATATTTGAGAAAAAATCTTTAGAGGGAAGGGAATGCACATCAGACTTTCACAGAGCTGAACTCACTATTTAATTTTTCAGTTCTTGCATCTCTTCCATTTCTCTTTCACTGCATCTATCAATTTTGCTGAATACACATGCATATGCACAGCTCTGTGCAGGAACCCCTGGTCCAATGCCATCAGAGAGCAAGAACAGGGTAAAAATTACACATTCAACAGGCTAAATTGCACTCTTGCTATACTGTAATGGCAGAAAGAAGGAAAGATTCTCCACATATATCAGGAGGAAACCCTGAGAAGCAAGAAGAAATCCGCAAAGGGTTCCTGGTCTCAATGGGACACTACCAGATTCAGGAGACAATAACTGGTAGCCCAGAATGACATCAGTCTACTGGTAACAGAAGGGAGGACCATTATCAGTAGAAAACTGAGTTAGGAAAACTTTATTCACACCTAAGCAGTCTTTTATGTCCCTGGGTTCTGTATTGGCAGGAATTCCTGTGAATGGGTTTCATTGCCGGTTTCCTAACTTTGGAAAGCTTTTAAAAAGCAAAATCTGGGAAAGGAAAGCTGTGCTTCACACAAAGGAATTTAAGGCACTAAAAAACAGCTTTTAAGTCAGATGGTTCCTTCTTTCCTCCAAGCCAAGAGCCTGGTTAAGGCCTCCTCTTTTTGTTGCCTTTTCTTCTTGTCCATTGCTAAAAACATTTTACTTTGATACTCTTTTAATTTACCATTGACAGCTTTCTTAAAGAGTCTAGAATGCTCATACAAAATAGTTTGGGTTAGCAACATCAGATATCATGAATACCACCATCATGAATTTTCTGTTTTAGGAGATATTGCAGAACAATGGAATGTCATACTTAGCATATAAAAGTGAAAAATATAAACCCTGAGAAATGTCTGCCTGATAGTTCTCAGCTTGGAAGGCAAGTGTCATCCACCAAAACACCATTTCCATCTTGTCTTTGAGAAAAGTCTTGAAGATGCTCTGAGGGTCCTAGCATTCATACGTTCCAAGAAGAGGCCCAGATGTCTTAACGCATGGGTGATTAGGGACAGGTTGCAGAAGCAAAGGGTGGGTAATAACAGAATTAGTTATCAAGGAGTTAGATGTGTTGTGTCCTCCTGTGGCCTGAACAAGGTTGGAAAAGACTGATTGTTGCAACTAAATACTCTGAATTGCTCTGTTAGTGGCTTTAAATTCTATTTTTATATTAAGTGAATGACATTGGACTGAACTATTGTTTGGGGCTTTTATCTGCCATGACTAGTATGCCTGTCCATGGCCTTATCTCTCTCTAGCAGCATGCTGCTAATTGAGTTGAGACACATAGACTATGAAACACGGTGGGCGATGCAACACAAAACAGCAGGAACAACAAAGAGACAAACTGTTTTACCCAGCAGCCCTAGCTACAGTAACTGCAAATCAAATGGGATTCAGAAATGGCTCTAACAGGACATTCTCCAAAGGACTTTAGCAAATTTGTGTGAAACCACTTGAAAGTAAACTTTAAGATTCATACATTGATTTCAGCTAAATTTTGTGAAATACACATATAGGACATTTGAAAGTCAACCTATAATTCAGCAGTCAAATGCCTGAAAACCCTGTAAAGAAGTAAAGTGAATTTAGAGTATATAATGAGTCTAAGGTAAGAGTATTAATCATCCACATCAATAGTTAAACATCCTGAGTAGGAATTTCCAGGAAGCTGTCTTTCTAAACATCACCAACACTGTTGTGTTCAGGGAGATGAAAGATCAAAAAGTCCACTTCCAAATGCAACAAAATCTCTGAGATACATCTCTCACACAGACATGCACTGGTATCAAACTCTTCCCATTTCTTTTAAAAAGGGGAAAGAAATGCTTTATGCACTCCCAGTTAATTTTTAGGAAGCTCCAAATAATGCAACAATGGCGAAACATCTGAACCCATTGTCCTATCATTTGCCTTCACTGCACACACTGTTGTGATATTTTCTGCCTCCCCATTTGAAATATCTGAAAATCAAAAACTGTAGGGGAGAAAAGAAAAAGAACAGTCAAGCAACTTACCTACCCTTTCTTCTACCTGACAAAATTCCCTTTTCTGACAGGCATGCACATAAAATATATTATGTTGTCCACCAGCAATATTGTTGGGAGTGAATTTCTATCATCAGGAATACAGCTCCATCCTCAATAGCCTCTGTGGTCCCTAAAATAAGGTTTCTAGAGTGATAACATTAATTTGACAGCTGGCCAGATCCCTAGAGTGGGATGAAAAGAGAATCTTTACTATTTACCATTTACTTCTAACCGTTTTGGAGTTCTGATGACATATCATTTTTTTCTATTTTGGAAAAAGCATTGCAAAAGAACATGCTTTTTAAGCAAAGCTAATACTTCAAACATAATCTAACTTTTTGGATAGGTGGGATCACCACATGAAAAAGCAATTTCCAGTTTGGACTATGCCATCTCAACATCCACCATACACTCAGCTCTATGTGTACACACTGGTACTTAAGACAACGATCTCAGTTTTTACATGGAGTAGAATATTCAGAAGAAATGTTTTCATGGTGGCATTTCCAATTGACTTTTTTGTATGGTCAGAGATTTGTAACTAGGTATGAAAAAGATGCATGGCCACACATGAACTGCATCCCCTGAAAATGGGATAATGTATAATTAAATATATAATATATTATATGAATAATATGTTTTATATAATATATGTATATTTATAAAAGTGTTTTTTCAATGTTTCATCTTTAAACTAACGAAAGCATGTCAGTAAAGTATGTCAAAAACTTTAAAGTGATTCAGTAAGGGGATCCATAGAGGCCTTGCCATGGGGAATTTCTATATGATCTGCACCTCCACGGGAAAGAGCAAGAGTGTCTGCAGCTCCCAGTGGGTTAAAAACCTATGGTGTTAACACAGCCACTGAGGTCAACAGAAGAACAGCTGAAGCATATAGAATTAATAAGTTGTATGTGCTCCACTTTCACCTCTAGTTCCCATTCATTAGTGAATTATGAGTTCCGTTAGCATGGCAAATGAATCACATCCTCCCTGAAGGTGAACTGCAGATAAGCACTTTAGAAGTCATTGTGCCACCAAAACTCTGTTTGCACAACCAAACATTAGCATGTGATATTTGTACCTATGTAAATTTGATGCCATTTTAAAGTATTTCTGCTGCTTTGCATTACCATAAGCAATTAATCAGCATTCAAAATTCAGAACGATCATCTATAAGCATGTGATATTTCATTTGAAGTCTGAAGTTGAAGTCTTTGGAGAAGGTTATCAGCCTTTTCCAGATCTGCCCAATTTTATTTCTGTAGTGTTTCACCAGCATCTTTAACAATGTTGTTAAATGTAATGTATGATGGCCCTTTTGCTCAACTGACTTGTTAATATCTCAGATTACATTATCCTTGTTTAACCTGACAGTTTCAAATAAAGTCAATCCTATCAAATCTTCAGAAAAAAAATGGCAATATGGAAGGGAATATTTTTATTTGTTTTTCTTTGAAGAAAGACCTCTGTTTAGTCAAGTCATTTGAAATAGAACAGAATTCAGCATACATAAGTATATTCAGAAAAATAAAACCCAATTTGCAGTAATGGGAAATTCTGCATGCAGAATACAATCTAGCAAAGCAGTTAAGTCTGCACTAAGCAGCTCTATTGAGACTTGCATGTTTATATCCTCAAAGAAGATGAATCTTCAGTTCTTTCCTAAATGGAACAGCTAGCTTGACTGAAGGAGAGTTCTCTGTAACAAAGAAGTAATGGGCACAGTGGGACATAGCCTTGACAAGACTTGCCTATTCTTAATCAACATCCATGAGAATAGGACTTCCTGTTCCTAATTTGAGCTTTTCCACTTCCTTCTGTTTTGGCATCAGTGCAGAGAGGGTCTGGAATCTCAATGTTATAATGAATCTGTAAGACTAGAGAGTTAAATCCATTTTCAGGTACAGCATAACAGATCTGACCAGCAGCTAGCCAATAAAGCTCATTCAGTGAGCTGAAGTGCCCTCTGAGCTCTGAGCTCATCGACTGTACCAACTATTTATCTTTACTGGGATTGCAGATACTTAACTCACAAGTAGGCACACAAAAATATTTGGATGCATGAATTTAATTTCTGAATCACAAGTTGAATCTCCTCTGATTTAGGTGAACAGAAGCAGAAAGCCTGAAGCAGAAAGCAACAACTCTGATGCTATGCTCACAGTTTGCAATGCCTCTGCCAGTCCCAAATACCAGGATGACAGAGGGGGTTTGCATCAGACATACAGAGCATTTCCCTTTTGCCAAGCCTAATCAAGTGTGGCAGGGGATGAATGTCAGGTTTAGGCTTTTTAATCAGCATTCCAAATAACAGTGATGGTTGAAATAGACTTCCAAAGGGTTTAGAAAGGCAAATTTTCTCCCACCAGGACATCTCCAAGGATGGGGTGACACACTTGCCATGTGACTAGATAAAACATTAGTAAGTGAGCACTAGGCAGTAACTCTTCCTTGGATGAACTGAACAAAACAGACAATATCTCCAGTATCTCAAAGCACTGATTATATATACATGTAGATATACTGCTTGCCAGCAGTAGTAGTCATGCAAAGGCTCAGAAGACTGCTCTATACTCCAAACAGTCTATATTTTGTTTAAGCAAGAAATAAAGGTTTAGGGATACGTGCCTTTTTTTTGTTGTTGTTGTTTGTTTGTTTATTTGTTTTGTTTGTTTGTTTGTTTGTTTGAGTGTCAGAGTGCAGTTTTACCTGTTTGCTTGCATTTTGATTCGATAAATATCAAGCCAGATGCACATGAAGTACAGTCCAGGATTTACCTCAGCTTGTTGCAGACATTGCCAGTGCAATCTCAGTGTGCTTGGCTCCCTTTAAAGTAGTACGGAAAACTGGGGACCTTAAAAGCATGATTCATTTCCTCTATTTTAGGTATCTACTTTTGGATTAGATTAACTATGTATTAGATGTGTCTACTTGCCAATCTAGAAAAAGCCCCAGGTGACTAGGTCAGATGAATCTCACTCACAATGTCAGATAACAAGCCATTGATCAAACTCCAGATTCTATCACAATGTAGGGAATGATAAAAAAGAGGTAAAAGGGAAGAAATTTTTCCATTGGGTCTCAGGGCACAAATGTCTAAATACAACCTTTAACAGCAGGAAGAAAAAAGTGTCGTATTTTCTTACTCTATCTTCCCAGTGTAACCACATATAGCATGTTTGACACTCAAATGTTTGCCAGACTGAAAAATGAAAACTCATTAGATGAAATCAAAATTAATTATGAGATATTCTTAAATATACTTTTCTCTCTCCCTTATTTTTGCCCCTTTATGTGTAAACATTCTAGTGTTTTTCCATAGCTAAGACAACTATTAAAGCAATTCTTTCTAAAGAATGAAAGTTTGTTTTCTCCTATGAAGGTAATGTTAGAGAAAAGTTGAAGAACCAGGTATTGCAATCCCCACTTCACCCAGTAAAATTATGAGAGCTGGTAACTATTAGTCTACAAATTATTTGAATTCAGAGAGTGCTTTGGTAAGTTTGATGATAAAGTGAATTACTCACAAGGACAATGCTCAAAAGGTTTTGGTGGTATATACTTCACCTTAAATTCTCAGCACCATTTCAGCCATTGTGACATTTTAAAAATAAACACAGTTACAGACAGCTTTCTTGTAAAGTTATTAGATGCATCTCAATGACCCCACATTAAGTGTATTCTAAACAGATGTAATGCAGCTGTAGATTTTATATAACACAAATGATTCAACATGCCTGTAATAGAAAGCATATAAGTTCTGTATGTACCATTGTTGGAGTTATGGGGCAGCCTGAGAATATCTCATGCTTTAGCCTCTTGAGGGAACTTTTGCTCCCTCCTTCCTCCTGCATGGATCACTGCGTTCCTTCTTTCGCAGAAGGTCAAAAGGATACAAAAGCATGTGAAATCTTTCAAACCTAAGTATTTTTTTTGCCAAGAATTTCAAATCATTCTCCTTATACGAGGCACAGTTCCTTCTCTGTTTGTGCCACGCTGTGCGTGAACAGCCTTTCTCTAGGATCTGGGCAACTAAAGTAAATAATGCAGCAATTACCTTGTACATTCAGTTACATCTTTCTACTTTGCTCCAGTGCTTAAATTCATAATATCAGCTTTATTTTTTCTGTCACATTTTAGTATGTGGAAAATTTTATGCTGGAGGATGCTGTCACATACACATTTTTCCTTAGTTCCTGAAAGTGTCTGCTTGGCATTTCTGGAATGGCTTTTATTCATTCATTAGTTTACAAAGCACATGTATGTTCATTTGATCTTTATTACTGCATTAACCTTTCCATTATCCAAAAACGTACCTCAAAAGCAGAGTCTATATTACAAACAACAGGTCCAGCAGTGACTTTATAAGCTGATTTGGTAGCAATTCCTATCAATCAGTTGATGTCTCACAGACCCAAACTTCATGAGATAGATAAAAGAAGAAAAAAGAAGCAACAGCTAAAAACAGATTGGATTCAGGGGTTATTAGCTGCTCTGCATTTGCTTTCACGGTACAGCAAGCTAAATAGATTGGGTTCACACAAACAATTGCTTCAGCTAATTTTCCTAATTGATATCAGTGCATTGTGTCAGACATTTTTTGCATATGTGAGTTTCCTTTATTTTCTACTTCCAGCTAGGAACAAATTGAGGATAGATATATTTTCTGGGATTTACTCATTAAAATTCAAGTTACATTTTATTTCACAAGTATATAGCCTTTTCAGTAGAATATATAGTATTTTTGGGAGTGACCAATTATTATATCTTAATGAACCTCTAGAGTCAACATGCATCAATATGGTATGTTTCCAGTGTTTCTAGTTTGCTTTTAGTTTTTACTGTTCTAGTCTGTTATCAAAAGACAATCTCCCTATGCTGAGTCTGTTTTGCCTGTGGTGGTAATTGCTGAGTGATCTCCCTGTCCTTAGCTCAACCCATGAGTTTTTTTTTCATTACATCTTCCCCCCCATCCTTTTGAAGATGTGGAGTGTGAGAGCTGTGTGCTTGTGTTGAGATACCTACTGGTGTGAAATCACCACATCCAGCTACCAGCATTCAGGAGAACTAGCATTAAGTGAAAGCATGACGAAGTTTTCCTGGGTTATCTGACTGTCTACTGTTGCTCCAGGTTAACAGTGCTGCTCCCAAAGAAATTCTAACTGGAGAACAGTCAATGAAGCCTTTAGAAAAGTTTTTCATTCTTTGTTGCCTAGTAGCAACTGAGAAAACTTGAAATATCATTCTGAACATCCAGGTTGGTGAATTAATCAGACAACAATCTGCTTCCAGTACCATCGTATCCTGGCTGAAGCTAGTTCAGGTATTTCTACATCCCACTGAAACCTGTCTCATAGTCACATATTTATTTATTTATTTTTGTTTCTTAAATGCAGTACATATACAAAGGCCACCATTAAAGTAATGACAGCTTGAACAGAAGTGTCACAAAATCCAGGAAGTTTTTGATGTACAGGATGACATACTTCAAGTATTTTATCTTCCTCTTCTAAATTAAGCCAAGGAACAGAGTTGGCATCAGGAAGGATTATCTCTTTCACACCACACTAGCAATGAGCTTTGGCTTAGGCCTGGATGTTTTCTTTCCCCTGGAACATAAGGCACTGCCCATTTCTTAGGCTCATCTGAAAATTATTTTGTTATAGCAGAAAATGATAAAGGGCTCATTCTTCCTCATGTACATTACAGTTGAGAGTGCTGGCCTTTAATATAGACTGAAGAAAACAGCTTCAGGCTCATCACAGAGGTGGTGTTGTCATTGTGCAATGCATAAGTTGATAGTTTCAGATATTGCCTAGAGAAAACACCTCATTTTCTGTGATTGCTTATGTCTGAAGTTGTTTGTCATTGTAGCCTTTTCCAATGAAATGGAGGACCCCATCTTCAAAGCCAGAAACCTGACTCCAGTGGTTTTAATTCCAGCATATGCAGTGGCCATGCCATTGAAATGAATACAGAAAGAATCACATCTGTCTCCTTGCTCCATCTTCTTGCACTTCCTCCACTTTCACTGCCCCGGCATCTATCCTTGGTTCTCAGGACATTGGTAAGAAGCAGATGCGGGAGCACAAAGTGTCAAATGTAAAGTGCTAAATAAAGGAAGCAGACATTGGTAGCTTTATCCTCCCCTCCCTTCACCCTCTTCATAAGGATTAAAATATCTTCTGATGAATAGAGAGAGTATCTTTTTTACGAGAACTAAAAATATTACAGGAAATTAAATAGGGCTGTGAAGATGTTAAATCGAGAAAGTATATTCAATCATTGTAACATCTTTTATGTCAGATTTGGTTCTGATTTAAGCTCAAAACCTCACAGCAAATGTAACTTCGGAGCCAGAGTGTATGTCGGTTGCTATATTTATAGATGGTGTTACAGAAGTGTTCTTCCCTCTTTACATGCAACTAGTCAGTAGACAGCATGCCAGTGGGTAGTACTCCAGAATACATCTGCTTGGTATAAAGGCTCTAAAGCGTCAGAAAGGTTTAATTTAGCAGCTTTAACTGCATGAGTTGTTGACATGGTTAGATGTGAGCAACCAGAAGTGATTTAATTATTTTTAATATGAATACCCAATTACTACAGGCAGGTTTGTGCATATGTGTGCACATCTGAATTTATTTTGTGGTAACTAAACATCCTTTGGGAGAGCTGAAAAATCTGAATTAACTTGATCATCACCTCTACCCTAAACAGGATTTTCCAAAATGCTTGAAGAAATCAGACAAATCAAATTATTCACTGCTTTTCTAAAGTCTTCCTACTCTTTAGCCAAAAAAATAAAAATAAAAAGAGAGAAAGACAGAAGTGACATCTGTGCATTGGGGAATGAAGCCTAGACAGAAACATTTGGGAAATTTAAGAAAGAGCATGAAAAAAAGTAAGAGCTTGATCTTATGCTTATGGAAATTGCTGGCAAAGTTCTCAGTGCCTGTAACTGAAGGATCAAAACTCAAAGCATGAGCCCAAGAGAGGAAGAAAAGAAACAGGATCTATGATGAAAAACAGCAGGCACAGAGAAATGGTGATAGTCACACAGAAAAGCCTGTAGCCACTTTCATGTAAAAAGCTTCATGCTTCAATGACCTACGCAAATCTGATGTCCAGTGCATTCCCTCTTTGGGGTAGATGGCCACAAATATACTGTTGCTATGCACTGAACTGCAGGCATTCAAAGCTGATGATCATTTTTCTTTGACATTTTTATTTTCCTCTTTCTCTTATTTCACCCCCAGTCCATCTGGTGTCAGCTCAAGATTTTTTACCCTACCAATTCTGAATAGCCATTTCTCTGATGAATGAGAGAAGTCTTAAAGAATGATTTAAAGACAGATCTTACGATTGTAAGAAAACCTTCATATTGTAGTTGCTTGGAATACAGATGGCAAATTGAGATGCCCTTTAGCTAACGCTGTAGTTTCATGTGCTTTCCAACAGGCAGATATGTACAGAATAGGAGAAACCTGCTGGAGCAATGAAAGGCTTGGAAGCAGACAGGATTTAGCTAAGGTTGTTTTAGGAAAAAGAATTAGTTCTGAATTTTACTGTAGCAGTTGTGAAGGCCTGGGGCTTTAATCCTACAAAGACTTTAAACATTCAATCTGTACTGGATATTGCAACACTATACAACCATTCCCTGTTCACGAGAGAATTCTTTTCTGATTGAGATTTCTGAAAAAAAAAAAAAAGCAAAAAGAAAAAAAAAGCACATGATTCAGCTCTCATTGATCAGCTGAACTATACTATGCTGCAGAGCTTGTTAGGATGTAATCCTTTTGGGGGAGTTAAATTTTAACAGACTGCTGGGGTTATTTTCGGTTTGTCATGTGATAGCTGATTGTAATCTCATTGGTACCCACTGAAAAGGCAGGAAGGATGATGGCTGTGCTACAGCTGGTGGTGAAAGGTTATTCTTAATTTTGATCTGGCAAATGAGTTATCAACCATCATGAATGACAAGATTCCTTCTCCCACTCAACCAGTGATGAGCAGACTTTCAAACATGTTGTCTTAAGAAGGAAAAATTACCACGCCACTTCAAAGACCAGGTTAAAAATCACAGATATTCATTGCCACATTGCAGGAGACTAAATTGCATCCACCTCTTTCGGCTCTGCCACCATAAACTCATCCTTAAAAACAAACAAACAAACAAAACAAAACAAAACAAACAAACAAACAAAAACCAACAAAAACAACAAAACACTGTAATTGTTGTTTAGGAAGAAACTGACAGTTAAAGAATAAGGACAATGTTTAACCTTAAACTGGAGAAAGAAAAGTGATAGAAAAATGGGGAGCTTTTGGCTAAATCAAATTCTGGATCAAATTAATTGACTATGGAATGGAGTTCTTTGCCAAGGTGCAAGAATAAATCAGGCCACTGGCCATTGGAAAAAGCTTCTTGGGACTGGAAAAGGCTTTATTTTCATTTAGAATGCAGTGATTCAATAAATATGAAAAGTGGAGATCATCTCATGGGTTTGTAGATGGCACACCAGAGCAAAGTAATGGAGTAAAGTTTTCCATCAATTCACTGACTTGAAACAATGCTGTTTTCAAAGTCGAACCATTCTGAGGGAAAAATAAATAACAAATGATTTCTGCAGTAAATCCTTCCATTCACCCTCAAGGAAATGTCGAAGAGAAACATGTAAGAGGATTGCTTGATCTGATTATATAATGCGAGCAAAACTCTGAATAACAGCTGCAGCACAAAGAGGGCATTAGTGTTAACTCTTCATGCCGGGCATCAATGCCTGATGATTATCACTCGCTAAAAACATGCAAAACCCAGTTGCTAAGGGGACCTAAGAACTAGTTAAAGCTAGAACATGGCAGGCATTTGTGTTATGGTGTCTCTCTGCAAACCTATTAAACTTAATGCAAATATTTGTGGAGAGAGGTATAATCTAAGTCAGGTGTGATTTCTACAGTCTTGCATGTATGACAGAAGAAAGGAAGAACAATAAAAAAGAATGATATATGGTCAGCAGACATGTCTACGTTCAGAACAAGACACCGTTTTCTACATCATGGTGACAAACTGAAACAATTACATTTACTCTGCACAGCCATATTCAAAGCATTTTAAATCATACTGCTGATGAAGTCCTACAAAACCTCTTTATGGTGCATGTTCCATTGCCTTCCACTGACTGACAAATGAGAGACAAAAAGTTAACTTGTTCAACATTAAAAAGTTTGACCACTGATGAAAAGGAAAAAATCTAAAGGAGGAACTGAAATTGTGGGGAAGTGTCATTCCACACAAATACATGCTAAAAGCCTTCCAGTTACACTTTTCTGCCTTATAAGACTGGCCACACAATTCAAGGTACAATAATTCATGTAATCTGCTTGACTCTAATCACGTTGTTTAAAATGATGTTTTTATCTTTCTGGTATCAGTTTGATGTCTGTTTGTAAGTATTCTTAAAGCACTAGATCTCAGTATAAATTTGCAGATGTAGAGCTGAGATATATCCACATGAACAGCTTCTCAGCAGTCTCACAGCGTGCCTGAGATTCCCATAACTCTGAGATGCTCCACAGAGGTAAGACCCAAAACTGCAGAGTAATATTTGTGCTTCCCTTACAGCGAACATTTCTATCAGGAGGTTTCTATTGGAAATTGATTAATAATGCAAGAAATTCAATCTGATGTCTTCATAATTCTCCTAGGTGACGTCAGATGGTACCTAATGCTGCCTTCCCTGAGTTGTACAAGTAACCCAGCATGCAGCACAAAACTGGAGTTCAGCTAAAAGAGACAGACTGTGGGAAGAGCATATTTACACAGGGCCAGTACCTCCTGTAAAATTCAAGGAATGGGTAGGCTAAAAAAACTTTAATGAAAGGAGGCGTAATAGCTTGTCAAGACAGTCCTGAAGCATGAGACATGAGGCTGGTACACAAAACTAATACCAAAATAAATAAATAAATAGATAGATAGATAGATAGATAGATACATTTTCAGTGTTATTAACACACACTAGCTCAGTAATTTCCTTTGTATGACATTATTTAATCTGAAGCCAGGATGCAGTCTTGGAATATGAATTACCTTGTGGTAATCCTATCAATACCAAACACCCACAAGTGCTTTTCAATAGTAACTGGTGTCTTTATACAGCTTAAACTGAAACCTTCCATTGCTTTTCAGTGCTTATCACCTCAATGTCTGATTTCAGGAAAAATCCCATGGCCAAAAGGAGGTACTGAGTAGGAGATGAAGGTTATCTGCCAATTAACAACTCTCTGGATTTTCTAATGGTGTTGGTAATAAATCACTAATCACAAAGGAAACCTTGGAAAAGAGACAGTGGATCACAGTGTAAGGACGAGGTGCTCTGATGGTGAGAGCAATGCCTCCTGTCCCAGTTCCCTTCCCAATGTATACACAAGTACGACACATCCCCACAATTTCAGTTCCTCCTTTAGATTTTTTCCTTTTCATCAGTGGTCAAACTTTTTAATGTTGAACAAGTTAACCTTTTGTCTCACATTTGTCTGTCTGTGGAAAGCAAAAGAACATGCACCATAGAGAGGTTTTGTAGGACTTCATCAGCAGTATGATTTAAAATGCTTTGAACACAGATGTGCAGAGTAAATGTAATTGTTTCAGTTTGTCACCATGATGTAGAAAATGGTGTCTTGTTCTGAACGCAGATATGTCATTCTTTTTTATTGTTCTTCCTTTCTTCTGTCATACATGCAAGACTGTAGAAATCATACCTGACTTAGATTATACCACCACGGGATCCAAGCACTGTCTGCTAGCACAGACTATTTTGATGGCCAGAGCTGTTGGTGGCACACCCGTCCCACTTCCAGGAGTGGAATCTTCCTGTGGAATGGGGCAAAAAACATCGCTAGTACATGCAATATGGCACTTAAGACCACAACACCATCTGGTGTAGAGGGGCTGCTTTGACCTTGGTGAAGGAGTAAGAATACTTTCTATCTGCCTCAGAAGTGTCATTTGGTATCCCTCTTCTTCTCCATGAGAGCCTAGCACCTGGTTGCTTTGGTCCCCACATCTTCACCAGTCTGTACTGCTTTTGAAACAACAAGATGGAATAGATTTTGCAAGGGGATCTTAACCCACAATTTTAGTCTCGTCTCTTTTCAGATTTTCTCTCTTCCTTGGCAATTCCTCATTACTTGCTGTGTATTTTCTCCAGCAGACTCCTAGCCTACATCTGTTGGTCAGTTTCTCTAAATCCCTTTAGCCATGGCTTTGTCCAGAAGCTGCAAAGCATAAAACATTACATCCCATCACAACCACAACCCAGAACTGATGACAGCTCCAGAGAGCATCTCAGGCTGTAAACCTATATCTAGTATTTAGGATTCATTTTATGTTATCTTTACACTGCAGGCCCAGTAGTAATTTTAATACATGAGCAAACACAAAGATTCAACACACCAAAGGAGAAAACATTCTCCTGGGATATACACAAAAGGCAATTTATTTATTTATTTCCTCTAGGGTTTGCCAATGCCAAAAGATTTTGAAATTTATCCTGTAACTGCCCACTGGTTGGGTGTTCTGTTGATTTATTTTATTTTTATTTTTTTTTCCATCTTGCTGCTTCCTCCTTACCAGCCTGAGGACACATGGTACTTTACACTACAAAGAGACACAAAGCTTGTCCCAGAAAAACAAACAAACAAACAAACAAAAGAAAAACAACACCATTTTTTACTGAAAAAAAAAAAGAGTTGCTTTGAGAGACAAAGCAACTCTTTTCTCACCTTAGCCAAACAGTGCTACTACCTTCAAAGCACCAAAATGAATCCTTCCTGAAATAATTTAAATATTCAACTTTCATTTTAAAATACATCCTTCTGGCTCTTAGATATTAACATTTAAAGGGGTGAAGTCTGCCATCACCTTCCAGCTCTCTTGGTTAATCCCTGCTCTGATGCTACTAGGAAAGATATGATATCTGCAGTCTTGGGTGGAATAAAATTCAGACCCTATAAAGTGCAACTTCTTTCTGTCTTCAGGTTACAGTATTTTATCGACTTTCAGCCACTAGATGTATGAGCTGTATGTCTGTATATCTCATTTCAAGTTAAACCCAAGAATATATAGTCAGTGAAGGTCTAATTGATTAATAAATAATGGCTGTGCAGGGGAAGGTAGGAATTCAACACCTTTTGCAAGTGCTTCCAAGGTTATCAGAAGTGCAATCAGGCAGCCCATGATGAGCAGCTCAGTCTGTCAGACAGGAGGACCAAGGGCACAGTATAGGCTTGAAGAAACGAGTAGTGTTCCCTTATGACAAAAAGTCATTCTTTGTTAATGAAATTTTAGGACTCAGGTGATTTAAATGCATTTTCAATGCCCTGTGTTTCTCTCTGGGAGGTACCAGAAGTGTTTTAATGGCAAGACAGTAGGAGCCAAGTAAATGTCACAATGAAATCCTCTGAAGTTGTCACTTGCTATGATGGATAGGCTCCAAGAGGTGATACAGCTGAATCTGACTTGGCTCCTTCAGACAGAGCATGGTGATACATGATACCTGGCAAAGCCAGGAGTCCCCAAACCAGCCAACCCAAAATATATCTGTGAACGCGCTCAAAATCCGTTCCAAGCTATCCCCTAAAACGGCAGAGGCCGAGGGCTCTTAAATGCAGAAATGTGTTTCCCAGTCTCACCTCTATTTTCTGTTTCAGCCATCTGTTGCTCTCCTGGTTTCACCAGGGAGAGTTCAGCTCTCCCGGACTGCAGCAGCACACTTCTGGCTCTTGTGTAATGTGGCATGACAGAGACAACACGCTGCATCTTGCTGAGTGCCCCAGTAGACTTTCCTGCAAGATTGGCCCACTGACACAGTAATAAACAGACTTTCATAGTAGATGGTGGTCCCAGTTCTCACTTAGGAGCTGTCTCTTATGGAAGCCAAACACAGATATTCAGATAGAATAAGCTAGAAGAGAGGCTTATTACTGCAGGTAATTTCTGGGCACTTTCAATGCAGAAGGCACCTCAGGGAAAAGAAATTTCCGAAAGGGCAGAGCAGGCACAGACTAAGGAGGAGGCTCAGGGCGAGGGAGAAGCAGCAGAGGGCCCAGGCCCCAGCAGAAAGAGGGCAGGAGGGGCTCCAGGCCCACAGGCAGCCCTGCAGAGCCCCCACTGGAGCAGATCTCTACTCTGCAGCCCATGGAGCACCCATGCCGCAGCAGGGGGACATTTCCTGAGGGAGCTGCGGCAGTGGGGAGCCCCTGCAGGAGCAGGGTGTTCCTGAAGGGCTGCAGCCCGGGGCAGGGCCCCCGCTGGAACAGGACCACGGGTGAGGAGGAATGGGTGGCGGAGAGGGGCTGGGGGGGGGCTGAGTGCAGCCCCCATCCCATCCCATCCCATCCCATCCCATCCCATCCCATCCCATCCCATCCCATCCCATCCCATCCCATCCCATCCCATCCCATCCCATCCCCTGTGCCACTGGGGGAAGAGGGGTTGGGATGAAGGGGGGACATTGAGCATGGAAAGGGAGGGTAGGAGAAGGTGTTTTTAAAATGTTTGTCTTTCACTATCTGAATTTATTTTAAGTGGAACTTAATTAAATTAGCTTTCCCCAAGTTGTCTCTGTTTTGCCCACAATGGTAACCAGTAAGTGATCTCTTCATCTTGACCCATGGGCTTGTCCACACTTTTTTCTTCCCCTGTCCTGTTGGGGAAGGGTAGTGAGAGAGCCAGTGGGTGGGATTTCAGCCCTTAACCAAGCCTGTTCCACCCCACTATTCAGTATTTTTCTGTTCATTCTTACTTGGATTCTGCAATCTCATGAAGAGAGGGGAACATGCAAGGCCCAGGTGTGCATGGCTGCTTGCAAATAATGCTTTCAGTCCACCTGCTTCCCTCTCAAAACTTGAGGCAGCCATCACTGGTAAGTCCCATTACCCTAAGTGGGCCAAGTATAAGTTTATTTTGAATATTTTAATGTTTTCATTATTACTTAATCCAAAGTAAAAAGGAAAAAGATATTACTGGGACACTCATTCTAGATGATCTTCACCTATCTAAGTGTCCAGAAGCTACTTAATGAACAATTAGTGCTGTTCACGCTCTACTAGACATTGTTATAAATGTCTTTGTGCTCTTTGCCTTGAAAAAAGGAGGAAAAAAAAATATTTCAAAGTTGTAGCTGTAACCCAATTATACCCCATGTCAGAGCAGAACAAAAGCAAATGTGATTTTGGCTTCAAGCCTGCCAGCATCATTCAGTGCTTCAGTGATTTTATTTCCCCTATGTCAGCAATATTTAAATTTCTCTGTAAATTATTCCTGGTAGTTTATTCATATCTAAGCAGCTGGGTTGTGGCACTGTGCCCTATACTGTATGAGTGTAGGGTGAGCACCACGGAGCCACAGGGCCACAGAAATCATCTACCAATTTATGTCTGACTCAGGCAGAATTTATTTTGGGATGACACAGAAAGAGGAAGACCACATTTGGCAGCAGGAGGAGAGCTGCCACTGCCTGGTGTATATATGGGGCATGCACAAACTCCAGTTATGACAAGTATAAAAGGGGTAGATGAAGGGTATTTTACTATAGCCAAAATTTAGGCCAGAAGTCTGAATGAGTTCTTAAACTAAAGTAATTAATGCATCATTATCTTAATAGGTTGCTATCATCTGGTTATGGTAACTGGCCATGAATACATCTGTAGCCCTCTACAGCTGTGAAATAAAACATGATAGCTTAGAGCGAGGACTTCTGAATGATGGAGCCATCAATGATTTCAGCCATGGCTTCAGATTTGGTAATAGCTTTGGCTAGGTTGGCAATTATGGTAATAATCTTTATTGTGATGCTTTTTAGGCAGTGATTTTAGTGTCAGTCTCCAGCGTAATGTCTGAGCAGATTAATTTATAATTGTTCGTAATGTAGGGAAATGGCACAGTGACAACCTTTTTCTGGGTGGATGTGAAGAGTATTTCAACGTTTTATCAGATAAAACTTCCCTGTAGCCACCAAAGAAGGGCTTTGGTGTCCAGTGACAATGAAGTATTTAATGTTCTTAGTTCTGCTACAAATGGACTTCCTTACTCTTACTTTACTCATTTGTGAAATGGAAACCCTATGATTTATTCACATTTCATACCAATTACGTTTGCAATTTCAGCAATGTAAGATGAAATCAAGAAATGTTAGAATTTTATTCTTCTTGTTACAGGTTTTGTTGTTGTTGTTGTTGTTGTTTTGTTTTGTTTTTTACTCATGCAGGATATCTTTGAATAAATGCTATCACTGCATCCTATCTGGAAGGTCCATGGCAACAGAAAAACCCTCTGATGTTGCTGAAAATGCAGAAAAAGGAGTCTGCCATTGGCCCATCCTTCTTTCATATTGAACCTATACACTGTTTAAAATTATTCTATGCATTTATCAGCCCAGAACAATGCTGTCAACAGCATTTGCAGAACCTCCCTGGGATATGCCCAGTACCTGAACATATGGGCTGTGAGTGTGCTTGTGTTTGAGATCTTGAGGGCACTGCACAGAGGTAAAGGGCCATGAGATTTAGCGCCAGCTGTAGAAAACATTGTTCAGACAACTCCCTGGCTGATTCTTCTTGTGTATATTCAACAGAACAGGAAGAATAACTTTCCAGCTTCCATTTTCATGCACTGCCTGACACTGGACAAGTCATTTAACCTCCTTTTGCCTTTTTATGCCTGAGTTAAATGTATGAAGCACTTATGTTCCCTTTCTGGGTGTTGTGAAGTTTTGGTAATTTATACTTGTTAAGTGCTTCAGAATCCTTAGATGAAAGGTGTTAAAGGATCATTATTAATACCAATATAAGAAAGCAAAGCATAACGCAAACAACTTGAAAGCAGCTGTGTCCTTTGTTAAGTACAGATCTTAACAGCATTGGGTTAACGATTTTATTTCTCTTCTCTTTTGAGACAAGCATGATTGCAATAGCATCCTTTGCTGTTAGATCATTTAACAAGGACTATAGTTAACACTAATTGCATGTTTCACAAAAAGAAATAACAATCTGATACACATGGTACCCCAAATTTTGCCAAAACTGATGCATGCAACCTCTTGCAGAAGCACATGGAGATCTTGAATTTCAAACTCTCCAATGTCAGATAATTTATATCCATACATATCAAAAGAGGTGATATCTCCTGTCAAGTGATAACATCCTGGTAAGGTACCTTCAGTTTGGTTACACGTGGGTATATGTTCATTCATTTGATAGGGGTGGTCTGGTCCATGACCCCAATGTGAGCTTTCTCTGACATATGCTGAGCACTTGGTTCAGTTACAAAATATGACTTCCAGGCACCTACCATGTCTCACAGTACACAAAGGTGCTCCTATCACTTTACAACACACTTGATTGCACTTCTGTGACAGAGGACATTGGACCTAAGGTTAGCTGATTTCTTAGATATCAGTCATGTAGTCTGCCTAGCTCTTGGGAATGACAACATCAGGGACTGCATTGGTAGGACAATTTCTGTGGTCTGTAGTTCACTCCTAGGACACTGACCTTGAAAAACATGACAGCAGGTGATGGTAATATGGTCTGGATCTGTTTCACAGACACACCTACACTATGTAATTCCTCAGCTTCTCTCTCATCATTTGTAGTCAGTCTTTTCTTGTTTGATCTGAAACACCATTAGTCTAATTTTTATAAAACTAACCACATGCTCCAGTTCCATAAGACTTTGTGCAGAATTCAGATCTGCTTAATGACTGACTGCATGGTCTGCAGTGAGTTACCTGGAGGGCTAATTGTTGTACATTATGATTCAAGCTTTATAGAGTAAATTTCTTTATTATTACTAGAAAACCACATCTTGTTGAGAGCCTGATTTAGTAACTGAAACCAATTGAAACAGGGATTTCTTTCAGTAAGTCAGCCAATAAAGAGAGACGTGTAAGTTAGAGCTGCTTGCCCAAGTCAGGGCAGAGAGGATTTAGGATTGTCCTGTTGGATTTAGTGAGCACCAGATGCCTTGAAGAATTATCTCTCAACCCTCCAACATGAGTTGCTATAGTGCTAGTACCTAGTGCTACAGCTGCTAGGTACATGGCCTGTCTAACAAAGACCAGATTATTTGCTTCTGTAGCTCTTCTTTATGCCTCACCAACCTTCCTTAAATATGGTAGGAGCAAAGAAGGCAGGAAAAAATCAAAAAACAGGCTTTTGCATCTAGGAAAAAAATAAATGTGTGTCCACTGGGCTGAGAGATGACTCCCCATGTTTTTCATAGTCTGATCACGTTCTCTAATTTCTCTGGTGATTTGTACTTAATCAAGGCCATTCTCCTTTGCTGCCCATTTCCCTCCCCTGTCTGGCCCAGGGATGAAGTCACAGGCTAAATTTGTGATGATGACTGTCAATGACATAGTTATACGCCGTGTTTTGGTGAGGAATAGATCTGTGTTTTTACTGCAGGGTCAAACAGGAGAAACTGAGTGGGTGAGATAAAACCTTTAATATTTTTAAGGAAAGTAGCTCCTTCTCATCATGCTAGATGATAAAGCATGTAGAAATTACCCCAGATTAGAGGAGATTATTGAGAAGAGACACATTTCTGAGTGTAGGGTGTAATGCACTTGAGGGATTTATAGGAACCTATTTTCCATTCCCCCACTCCTCCTGGCACTCTACTTCAAGCTAATTAAGCATAAAGAAAATTACATGCAACTTCAGGATGATGTAATGCATCTGCGTAATTGAGCAGTGCATTGTCAAAGAGCATTCAGTGTAATGTTATGTATATTTGATGGAACAATTTCCACTATTAATATTCACTGAGGATTCCTAAAATTAACTGTAATTACTGAGGGAGAGGGCCTAGATATGACTGAGCACAGCTCAAAGAAAACATCTGTTCAGTGCTCTGTGCTGGGCAAAACCACAAGGATAATGTTAGTCTGCATTAGGAAAGTGCAAGGTAACAAAATATAAAAGGGGGCAATTGAAAACGAGAGATGAAATAGTGAATGGCTTCAAATTAAAACCTAGTTATAAATTCTACTGCTGACCCTGAGAAATGAGAAAGCTGCAAGCTATTCACCCACAGTTACCTGCCTCTGTAAGTGTTGAAATAGCAAAGCACATCAATTTTCTTTTTGTCTTTTTTTCTTTTTTCCCCCAAGAAAAAATCCTGTAACAGTATAATTTAGGGTAATAAGTAAGAAGTGCATCTTATGAACAAAGTGACACGTTACCATATGTCTGTACTGCAAATCAGAACCCTAAAAACAAGCACCCCATGTGAAGGAAGGTTTTGAGGGACTGCAGTATGTTCTTTCATTTATTACACGTAGCCACACAGAAGTACTTTTTGATTCATTAACAGACCTGGTCAAAACCTGGCACAGAAAAGCTTGTCGTTTGTCTCCTGCTAGCTTGTAAAGTTCCTGCTGATTTTCACTAATGTTTCAAAATTTGACAGCTCTAATGAATTCATTTTTCAAGTGAATGGAAAAGGCTCCAAAAAGCATGTACTCGATGAAGTTGTATTTTTCTGTTATTGATGCTGCTACCTTTCTAGCATTAAGTTGTTGCCCTATCTCAATAATAAATTCTAGGTCTGGAGATTAGTTTTCTATTACGATCGTGCCATATCCATGACAGTGGAGCTTTGATATTGTCATCAATACAAAGAAATGCAGTGAGGAAGGTTGAACTGGCCACCATCTACTCTGTTTTTTGTTCTCCTTACACCAAGCATATGTTCTTTACTGGGTTGGGAGCCAGGTCTGGTGGATCTGGCTGAATAACTACATATTTTCAAGTTTCCTGGAGGTATGAATATACATGTACAACAGATCTAGTGGGTGTGGGAGGTGTCAGCATGTGACATCTGTGAATCTTCAAGGCATGGATTTGTTCTTTCTTGCTCTTTCTGACCTGGTCGTGAAGCAACTCCCTAGCACACTTTTGGGTTGCACACATTGCATTTTGCTAAGGATCACGAGTCCTCATCATCTGTGATCAGTCAGCAGCCAGGAAGAGCATGCGTTGCTCATTCTGCTGTCTTATCGTGAACCTTATTATAGGTCACCCACTTTAAACTTCTCCCAGTGGAGTAGTAATGGCACATTTCATTCCCCGTGTGCTCACATTTTGGTTGTGATAGGTTGGATTCACATCTACAGATGCTGCTCACACTCCCTTTTGTTCAGAACTGAATTCTGACACATCTATTTCACAGTTGATCTCATTTGGCTAAAGAATTCCATGAAAGGCTACAGTCACCCATTATCGTAACGACCAGCACCCGCCCAACTGCACTGGTTGAACTTTACTCTCTCTTGGGCCCCACAGAGATGCAATGATCTGTGGAGATGCAAAAGTAGCCTTTGCTGCTTTGAGGGAAACATAAAGTCTGTGTGATAACACAGGCAACATTTTTTATCCTGTAGTAGCAAAATATCTGCCTTAACGTTGGTAGGAAGATTTTTCAACCTGACAGGCTATGGGATTAAAGGACCAGTGTGCAGTTAGGCAGATTACAGGAATATAAATCATCTGAGGGAAACTGACCCCTTGAGTCTTTACATCCCTGATGTCATAGCACACCACATAATCCTAGGCAAAAAAACAAGGCAGACTATCTTGGTTGTTGTTTTTGCTTTCCCTCAGGTACTTCTAATAGGAGAGTATCACAGAGTCTCACTCCCTAACTAGCTATAACCTTTCTTGTTATCATCTTAAAATATTTATGAGCAATATATTCACATTTGATTCTGTCAGCATTGTCCTGTTAGCTTAATAATTGTTTCTTGCCTCCCCAGTGATCACACATTGATGTACTGACAGACAGCATATATTTTTTCAGCCCCCACTTTGCTGCAGTTAAACAAGCTGATTCAGTTTCTCTTTCCTCATAATGAAATAATCTTTCTGTTTGCTTCACTGTTGTATAGCCCACCTCTGTGGCTGACCTAGTTTGAACTTCTGCACTCTGAGTAAGGACAGTCAGAATGGTATATAGGCATGAGTCGTGGCTATCTTAGTGTTTGGACCTCTGTACATTTCTGAATGGAGTTTGGGATCCTTTCTAAGTGACCAAAGGCCTATGGAAAACAAAGCTGATTTTCTGAATTGCCTTTTTGTTCACTACCTGCAAGAAGTCCCTGGACCACAAATGAAATACAGACCTGCAGTATTTTAGATGATATCTTAGCAATAGCTTGCTTCAATATTTCTCCCTTTCCAGTGGCAAAAAAATGTCTGATGCACCCTTTAAGTACATTTGGCCTTTCAGTCACCTTACATTTTCTGATTATCTCTTTCTTTTTTAAGAAAGAAACTCTTACAGACATGTATGCTGCTGAGGCCAGGCTGCTAGGCAGTACCTCCACAGATCACCTTCTCAAAATTTGACTACAAGTAGCCTGCTGACTATTCCTCATGAATGTGCTGTCCCTCATTTTGACAGATCACAGAATCACAGAACAGAATCACAGAACTGAAGGGGCTGGAAGGGACGTTGAAAGATCATCGTGTCCAAACCCCCTGCCAAAGCAGGTTCCTTAGAGCAGGCTGCCCACGTAGGCATCCAGACAGGCCTTAAATATCTCCAGAGAGACTCCACATCTACTAAAGGTCTACTAAAAACTAAGATCTACTAAAAACACTCTTATGACAATCAATATGCCAATTTTTCTGGATTCTGGACAAAGAGTGTGATGTCCTCCTACTGTGAAAGCCTTATTTTCCTTGAGATTTGTTTCCATACCGGATATGATAAGTTCCTTTCATATATACTTTGTATTTTTTGGCTTGTACCCAAATAAGCTTTACTCTTGACCTCACTTTGCCTACATTTCTGTTCTCACTCTCTTTATTTATATTGCTAGAAAACCTACTGTGATTACTTTCAATTTCTTTCACAAGGTTTAAGTGTCAGTTTGTTTTGCAATTGTCACATCATATCTTTATTTCCTGTAAAGACACTTCTTTTCTTACTCAATTCCTTTTCTAACTCTTAATCTAAATACCCCTTGATTGAGCTAACCCCATGCTTAGTTCAAATAATATTGATTTATTGATTTTTTCTTCTTTTTCTTTTTTCTTTTTCTTTTTTTTTTTATTATTTTTATTTCTTGTGGTTCTATACCTTGATAGCCGTTTATACCCTTGGCAAAAGAAATGTCAAGTTTACACCACCTTCAGTTCACTGAGGTTTCCAGTCCCAATGGCTTCTCTAACCATACTCCCTCTCTTCTCAAGGAAAGATCTGTTGAAATCACAGCTCAGTAGGGACAGGTCTATTTTCATTTATTCTAAATTTACTCATTGCCAGTCACTTGACTTGGTAGTGTTTGAAAAAGACAAAAAACACCCTTCAATAATGACCTCACTGTTTACAAAATAAAATCTAAAGTGGCACTTTCTTCTACTAGTTTAGTGACAATGTGATGAAAAAATGTCAACTACACAATCAAGAGTAGCCTGAACTTTCTGTTTTTATCTGCAGCTCTTCTCCAAACTGTACTGAAGATATTAAAATCTTCTTTATTGATTGTCCTTAGGAGCTTTTGCCCCTTTGATAACTTTACAGAGCTCTGTGTATATAATCAAGAAGGACCTACCCAAGGGAGCTTGTGACACATTCTCAGCACCACCATAGAGAAGTCATATAAAGTCATCCAACATGATATTACACAAAGGCAATTGTGTTCAAAACAGGAGGAGATACAAAAAGGAGTGCATGGAACAGAATAACAAAATCAAGTGATTTTGTTGAAAATATATATAGTGGCACTAGCTGCAGGATTACATTGAAGATCCTAGATATACCAGGAGTGGACATGTAGCCAAATGGTATGCAAGGAACAGAGATGAAAGATATTAATCAGAAGCATAAGTCCATGGTTTAATGAGTCATCACTTTATAGACATACTCACTACCGTTATTTTTATGCCTGTCATCCCTGAACAGGTGATTGACTTCAATGCCTGTATGTCAATCATTACAGCAACTCCAGTACATTTTTATTCCCATAATTGTTGATTTTCTCTTCCACATCAGTGGTTCTCATGCCCTCCTTCTACTGCCAGATTTAATGGACAAACATCTTAGGAGCTTCTTACCCTACCTGGATCAACCTATCAATAACACTGTTTTACCTAAAGCATTTATGACCAATTTGATACACCCATTTGTTTTCCGGTAAATAATCAAGACTGAGCTGTTGCATCCTTTCTCTTCAGGGCCTATATATCTGTGTGTATGTGTTAATAGGATTAGCTTTGTCTTCTGTGCTGTTCAATGTGCTTCACCTCTATTGATAATTCACTTCATGAGTAAGCACTCGATAAGTTACACCAATTTATTTGTTCAAGTTTTGTTTGATACAATCTATATTTTCACATGTTTCAAAAACTTCTGACTTAAAATTTCAAATGTGAAATTAGGTCTTTGGTCTTTGTCCTTAGTTTGATATTATTACTATTGTTGTTGTTTTTGTATTATTATTATTATTATTATTATTATTATTATTATTATTATTATTATTATTATTATTATTATTATTTTCTGTAGCTATGTTTTTAGAGTTTTTTCTTAAGTAAGCTTCAAGGACTAAAATATTTTCTTTGCTTGGTAAATTCTGCTTGCTTTTTCAAGGACAATTTCTGCTGACCATTACGCACCAGATCCTTGTATCAGTCCAATATGGTCTCTCTGAAAAGATTAGCATCTCTTACCTTTTTTTCCCCACCATGCAAACTTGGATCTTCAAGATTAGAGGAGCTCTACTCCTTTGTAGGTTCATCTTTTTGTGTGATCTGTTTGGAATCTACTTGCTCATGTGTTTCATTTCCACAGAGAGTGTAGGTTTCTATGACAGCATTTCATATGCTGCTTATTCCAGCAGAGCAATAAATGGAAACTAGTTAAGTACTGAGTTTCAGAACTACGTTCAATTCCTATTTACTAGTTCCTGTACCTTTCAGAAGTTACTGTGTAAAATCTTTCCATCTGTTAATCTGTATTTCCATGGAGTTTCAATTTGTTTTTTAACTTTTCCACTCTTTCTTCCATAGTGTTCTCTTATTTCATTGCACTACTAGTGCCACTCCTTGTTCAGCATTAATGCAGACCAAACAGGTTTGCAGAGCTCTGAGCTATTCAGTGGTGACTTTTTGAAGGACCTGATGATTTTTCTTTAACTCTTCCAGATCTAAGTATGAACTTTAACCACTGGCTTCTGAGTGAAAGGAGCAGTGGCCATGGGAGACCTCTTGTATTGTGGAAAAAGCAGGACTGATTTTATGTAACTCTCCCCAGCCCAGGCTTCATAGCCTAGCTGCAAATAAAAGGAGTATCTCTGGCCTGGTGTTAACAAACAAACAAACAAACACTCCCAAAGCAAGTCAAAAGTTGGCCTTTTCTGATCTTCTCATGACTTTTTCTTGACTAAGTCACATGTTCATCTCTTTGCAACAGCAGACTAGCAAACCTTGCCCTTGGGCACCTAACTGTCTTCACATATCAGACGGTGGCTATGGGGTATCACCTAAGCTGTGAATTCAGATGGTTTGATAGGTGTCAAAGAGTATATTCCAAAGCTATGTTTAAATTTCTGTGTTGGTCTTTCTGTACCCACAAATTAATTAAAAATGTCAGTCACAGAGTTAAAGAATCACAGAATGGTTAAGGTTGTAAGGGATTTCTGGAGGTCATCTGGTCCACTCAGAATTTGGCCCAGAGGAATATTTGTAGAGAAATGATACCAGAACCTGGGGGTCCCAGTCAATAACAATATCTGGAAAGAGAATTTTGTTGTAGCACCTCAAAGCTGGCAGGTTGTTTCAGGACTTGTTAGGAAGCATAATTGTCATTTTGTCTCTGTTCCAAATTGGAACAGATCATCAGTAAGAATCCAGTAATGAAGAGAGCCACAGGACTGTGGCCTTTAGAGTACATTAGAAATTAATCTTAATTTAAGTCTTCCTTAGGGACAGTTCTGGTTCCCTTGGATTTAATATGGGGATGAGAGTCAGGACTTGTGGATTCTGTTCAATTTCTGACAGTGAATCAAATGTTGTTCTCTGACAAGTTACTGAGGCCAAAGTATCAACATAGAAGCAAAATAAATTATCTAAAGTTTTCAGATGATGAACTGCATTTGGGTTATAAAGGATAGACAGCTCTATTTCCGACTTGCTTCTTTTACATAGAGGGAACTGTGCTTAACTTTGTTTCCCAGGACTGTAAAAAATAAAATTGGATTCCTTAAAAACAAAAATAAAATAAAGAAGAAAAGAGAAAAGAGAAGAAAAAAAAAAAAAGAAAAAAAAAAAAAGAATGCTTCTCTGAAAAACAAAGCAAATGCCAGAATTCATACAATCATTTCAGGGATATAGAACAACATTGTGAGCTTTTTTTTGTCAGAAAGATCCTTTCTTGACTTAAAAATGATGGACTTAAACTATGAGAATATTTGAGTTTCCATTTGGAGGGTTAATAACAAAAGGAATATTTTGGCGTCTTCTGTAAATTCTCCTTAATGTCCAAAAAGAGCAGAATATGCTAAATCTGAAAGTCGATTTTTATACATCTTCCCTCGTATGTAAAGGACATCTGCTCTCTTTTACTTTAAGAATGAAATGGCTTTCTGCTTAACCTAAGTGCTTTATACTTGATCACTTTTCCTTGAAGTGCAGTTGCAAACCTTCCACAGGTAGGAGAATTTCATCAGGTGATTCTTGAGCTGTTTTGTATCTGCCTTTTATATATCACAGACGTCTTCTCCTCTCTTTCTTTAATGGCAACACATCTTTGTGCAGATCTGAGACTCAAACCACAGCTCTGAACCTGCCCAGCAATCTTTATCCAATTGAGGCCACTTACTTACCTCCCTTTTTAGAAGGAAAGCTGAAAGGTAATAGATTGCTCAGGAAGACCTAATTGTATTTGTGGGACATTTTGACAAAAAGCAGGATAGGGAGAGTTTATACCACATCTTTTATAGTGGATCTGACAGGGTTGTGATTTCCAGGTCAAGGTGGGAGGTGAGAATTCAGTTGAGGTGGGTTTAAAGGCAGTAACCTCCTTCTCCTATATATATGCTTACAAGGCATGGTGTCTACAGTTTGAGAAGACATAAAATTTCTCCCTTGCCATTCTTCAGGTGAGTTGTGTGGCTTACCTGAATATGCATTATCAAAGAAATGCACTGTTAGCTCAGACCAGTGGTCCACCTAGGTGTTTTGTTTCCAGAAACAGCAGTACAAAATGCTCTGTAGGAACAGTACTAAGGGTAGAAAATATTTTGCAGTCTACTCCCTGAATTCTTCCAATATACACAACTGTTGTATTAGCAATGTTGCTAAAATCCAACTGTAATAAGGAACTCTCCCTAAAAGTTTATCTTGCTTCTATCTGGCTCAGTCAAGCTGACTTTATCATACCTTTGTAAAATGCAATTTGGACGTAAAAACTTGAATGATGGTGACTGACTTACGGTAAAAGCTAATGTTTTGGGCCATAGATCTGGTGAACTCTCTTTGAAAAAGAGGCAGAAACGTGGGATCCCATTGGCTACAGGCACAGCAGAACTCATGAGTCTAAGCTGCATAAGCTATAGGGTAATGTTTGTATGGCAGACAGTGTAAATTTGTGGCCTCCAAGTTTCTCCTGAAATAGGAAAAGGATGCAGCTGGGGTATGGTGGTAGAGGTGGCTCTCTACTTTCTATCTAGAGACAGGATAACCTGTCTATCCAAGCATCAGGGCAGGGTTACTTCTAAGACTAAACACAGATGTCTACCTGCGTGCTCAATCCATGTGTCTGCTAGATGTCTAAAGTTCCCATTAACGTGAGTGGAGATCTAGGGATTTGTTTATTTGCACAGACATGGTTACCGTTTGAGCTGCCATGAAGGATTTTATTTGTATCCTATCTACCATCTCATACTGATATTTTGGGTCATTTTAAATGGCACTAGATGCCTGCATGTATACAACAGAATCCAAAATGACAGCTCCTTTTTTCTCTGCCATCACCACCCCCAAAAACTAACCAACCAAACAAAAACCACCAGCAGACACAAACAAACAAAACCAAACATAACAAACCAATCAAAACAAACCCAAACTCCTCATTAACGTGTTCCCTTATTTATAGTGTGAAGACTGGGTTCAGTGGGTAATATTGATGGTTGGGGGATGGGTGGATCAGATATCTTGGAGATCTTTTCCGACCTTAATGATTCTGTGATTCTATGACACCTTATACCCATTTTAATGTCAAGTTCAGGTCAAGTCAATCTTCTGAAAGCCTGGAAATGGTGAGTTTTACCATTTTCTCACACAACCTTAAGTGAGGGATGCCTTGAATGTACTGATGCTCTTGTCTTGCCTGAGATCTGCGTGAACATGAGGTGTCATCATGTATGTGTATTTGTGTGCACGTGTGTGTGTTGTTAATGAAATTCTGGAGTTGAATCTCCTCTATTCTTACTTTCTCATCCATTGTTTGACCTCTAATTTCTGATTGTAAAGGATGTTCCATACACTAATTTATTCTCAAGAAAGCTTAAAAATACCATCTACCCAGAAGTGCCAGTCTTCTTTCAGTAAACAATAATTTAATTACATTATTTCTTGAGCTTGTCATAGCATGCCATTCCACAAACCCCCTCATGTTATTGTCCTGATATAAATACATCCTCAGCTCATTTGCTCAAATCTGACTGTTGGCAATCACAGCGGGAGCTGGGAAATAATGAATTTGATCACACAGTAAGGTAAGGAGGCTAGCCTAGTTTACAGAGAAGCTTTCTGAATGCAGTGCTTCCATTAACCCCCTAATGACATCCTCAAGTGAATTTTTTTTAACCTAGAGCACAAATATAACAGCAGCATGCCTGTGCTTGCTGGAAATTGGATATGTTCACAGTATTCAGTTCACTTCCCTTGTGACATAAGTTAGGGTGCTGTTTTCTGCCCTTGGGCTTCCAAGACCTGCTAACAGAGGAGTTAACACTTGTATAGTGTTCATCAGAATTAGTGCCTAATTCAGTGAAATGTCTAAGCTAGTTAGCTGAGGTCCTCCTTGGAGAGAAACAGGTGCCTCCACAGGAAGAGCCAGCGGATCTTAGATATTCCTCACAGGGTGAAATGAATTGCTGTATTGCAGCAATTTTAATT
Organism: Anas acuta; assembly: GCF_963932015.1. NCBI lineage: Eukaryota > Metazoa > Chordata > Aves > Anseriformes > Anatidae > Anas > Anas acuta. Next base: position 149,820,920 of record NC_088980.1, read on the forward strand.
TGGAAGTCTCAAATTAATTCAAACTCGCAACATCCCCCTGGTGTGCTGCAGAGTTGTGGTTTCTTTGAAAATAGAAACAGAGGAAAAAAGAAAGTTAAGCTGCTTGTCTTGGGCATCTAGTGAATCAGCAGCAGCTGGCAACTGAAGTGACAAGTCCTGGCTCCACACTGCAGTCTCTAATCAGCTGATATGAGATCTCTTTGGATCCTAAAGCCTGCCCCTTTGAAAACACAGAGGGCTATGGCAGGGAATTAAATGAGTGTCTGCAGATTGATGAGGTCCCACTTTGGCAGCAGGGACCCACTGTTTCCTCTCTGGGTGGTCACTGGGGATCTGTGTGGTGAGGGTGGGCAGAGTCTGCAGCTCTGCACCTGGGAACAGTGCTGGAAGTGCATGATGAGAGGCTGATTCTCCATTTCATGAAGGGCTCTTATTCTGCTCTGGCAGAATAAAAGTTTGTCAACATGGCATGGAAATGGTCCTGCATAATATCCCCTGGCACAGGCTGCTGCAGTGTTGGAAGTGTGGCTGCAATACACCCCCCTGCAACTGCTCCCCGGTTCCAAATTTAGCCTCTGCCTAACACAGATATTGAGGGTATAGAAAACAGCCCAAGGTGTTGATCACTCTGCACACCTACTGAGAATCTGCTCCAGAATGTGCAATACTTGTTTTATTGCTCACATTTCAATTGCTGCAGAAAGCTGAGCATATGCAGCCCATGGGAGCTGTGAAACTGAGTTCATGGCTGGGGGGAATCCCTGTAAAGAAGTGAACTGAATGCCAGAGAGAGCTGAGTGCTTTCTGCATAGGGGAGCAAGGGTGAAGAAAGGAAATTCCTCCTTTAAGGTTGTCCCAAAATAATAATCATGGAACTATTCTATTGTATTCCCAGTGTAAGGATGAGAATTTATTCTGAATAATCTAAACTGAACCCCCTGTAGACATCAATTGCACAGAGAAGCAGTTCTTCTGACAAATTGTAACAATATAACATGGTATTCAGCATTTTTCTTAAGCCCCAGCTCCTTGAGTTATATGATTACAGAAGAATTTCTGTTTTTGCAAAATAAAGGGAAAAAAAATCGGTTGATGTGACAGCTATACAGAAAACTGGGTATATCAGATGTGGAAGCTCCAAATTCAGAAAGCTGGTAACATTCATTAGTTTAAAATTTTATGACTTCTTAATTTTTTTGTATTTTGGGGTCTGTACTCATCACCTCATTAACACCACTGGGGTAGTAGACAAATAATGGCAAGAAGATAGCAGATAATTGTTCACATTGCTGCATCTGTGCTGAACCATCTCCTCTTTATGTATCAGTATTGTTAGAAGAAACACAAAATATCTGGAGCAAAGCAGATCTCCATGCAGTATCCCAGAAACTGAAGACCAGTCTCTAAGCCATAAAATATGCTTGCCTAAATACAAGAAAAACTGAAAAACACATTAACCTCTGTGATAGAGAACACTAAGGCATGCCTTCGAGACTGAAGCAGCTCCGTGTTTGGCATTCTGCTCACGAGAATAAAAAACTGCAAAAGCTGTGGCTTGTGCCATGGCTATGTAATTCACAGCCACTGCATGAGGCCTAAAATTGGCCCTAGGAGCACCAAGAACTCTAATAGGCTTCACGTTTGTAAAACATTGGAATAGCCCCCGCCATACCTTAGTGAATAGAAGAATGTGACTGTGCTCCTTGTCTGCACAATCACCATTCCCACATGCTCCCACCACCTCCTCCCTGGTGGATCAGCCCACTCCCATGGCTCCCAGGCACCAGGAAAGCACTGCTCAGCTCCTCCTCATCTTCCCACCACCCCCTCCCAGTATTTAATTCCACTTGCTAAGATTCCAAGAGATAAAAGCACTCTAAACTCATTTCTAAGATGAAAAACTTGTCAGAGACTTGTTAAAATTGTTCATGAGTTTGGTCACTGTGTCCTTCATTTTAAGAACACAGGTTCGATCATAACCAGAAGTAGCAGCACTCTTCACTGGGGTGGGAACAAGGTTAATTGACATGCAGTGTGTGGTGTCTCTATACAAAAGTGACTCCATAAACAGGATTATATCGATACAAACCAGTTCATTCAATGCAATGACATGAAACAGTTATGGCAGATAAAATTTCCTTCTTCAGTCCACAAAGAGTGCACTCTTGTTATGCTCAATTTGGAATCTGTATTCCTAAAACCTATCCAGTACTTAACCCATTGCTATGGAAGGACCCAGAAGGCAGTAAACAATGATTCTTTCATCACTTGGCTTAGCTGAAATCTGCATTGAAACAATCTGTTTGGGTGTTGTTTGTTTGTTTGTTTTGTTTTTTTATGATTTGGAATAGACAAGTGGTTCTTTCAACCGGTCTATGCAAGAGTCTGAGACCTGTTCTCTAGAACAGATGCTATTAAATACCAGTGCCTTGTACAAATGATTCACTCATTTAGGGCCTGATCCAAGAAGCAATGAACAGTTTTGTAAGCATAAGCAGTTCCCCTGACTTAAACCTGTGTGCTTTACTTTTGAAATGTATACATGTTTGAACTACAGATAGTTTAAATCTTTGTGCCTTTATTTGATGGAAAATTGTTCACTCCTAGGCATAGTCACACAGTGTTGCTGTGTTTGTAAACAAATCTCTCAGTTGTTTGTAAAGCTCTTAAAAAATTCAATATAAATGCTTTTGCTAAGTTATTTATTGCTGTGCCAGATACAGCTGTATGAAATGCAACTTCTGTTGTCACCAGTGTCCTATGAAATAAATGTCTATAAATCATTTGGAGACCCACCAGAATGAAAGATCCTATATAAGAAAAGACATAGTGGCTCAGATTCTCAATGTTCAAGTTCAAGTTTATAAATGGACTTTGCTCAGCTTACTCCAGCGAGGAGTTTGAACTCTTTTAAATAGTTATAGAAAGTAACAGAAAAAATCTTAAAGAGGTTCAAAATAATTGTCTACAGCTCAGGTACTACATTGTTCCTTTGATCTAAAGTCATATTAATGCTGAACAAATTTCCTTAGAAGTTTGCCTCCTGTATTTGCACACATAATGACCTTAAAAATCTCCTGATATTTTGTTCTATTGTTATAATTCCTGCTTTCTCAGTGACTTCCAACCTTTTTTCTTTGTGAATAGCCATTTTTTCAGAGGCATCACTATCATGCAGGGATGTATTATATCAATTTGCTTTTCCAAATTAATTTTAACCTCTTAGAAACATCCCTGAGGTCCTGCAGACCCCAAGCTGGAAACTACGGTAATGTTTGAATGAAGCAAATATGTTTTCTGCACAGGCTGCTGAGAAAAAACAAGACAGGAGGGAGAAAGGGAAGGAGAAGAGGAGGGAAGGGAGAAAGGAGGCAGGAAGGACAGCAGGCATTGAGGCTGAAGAAGTCCCAGACTAATGTATTTTACAGGGAACCGGAAGAGTACACTGCCAAATAATGTCATTCTAATTAGACCTTTAATGATTAAACCTGAAGGAATTTTATAATAATTTCATTTCACAGTATTTCTAAGGTCCCTTTACTTAATTTAATGTAGACACTGAAGTCTGCTGCTTTTCACTATCAGTTTGGTTCTGCTTTGAATCAATTATGAATTAGAAAGGAAAGGAAAGGAAAGGAAAGGAAAGGAAAGGAAAGGAAAGGAAAGGAAAGGAAAGAAAAGGAAAGGAAAGGAAAGGAAAGGAAAGGAAAGGAAAGGAAAGGAAAGGAAAGGAAAGGAAAGGAAAGGAAAGGAAAGGAAAGGAAAGGAAAGGAAAGGAAAGGAAAGGAAAGGAAAGAAAGGAAAGGAAAGGAAAGGAAAGGAAAGGAATCTCACAACCAAACCAAACCAAACAAAAACAAAAACAAACAAAAAAAGCAAACTAAAGAGGAAAACTAAGAGGGGAGGAGAACAGGACTGCAGCACAGGTTTCTGTGAGGTGGACATCTTTCCTCTTGGAAAAATCACCTTCAGAACCAAGACGAAGAGCAGGAAAAGAGGTTATGGAAATATACTGAAAATATAACTGTGCTTATCTCAATATTTCAAAGATAGTTCAAAAGCTAGTTCAAAGCTAGTTCAAAGGAAGAAAACCCAACAGTTTATCACCGGTGTGTTACACCACATCAGATGTGCACAGAGGTGCAAACACATGGAGCCTTACCCATGAAAAGCCACATCCCAATGCACAGCTTCTGACCACAGGGACAGAATAACACACAGATGAAAAGCAGTAACCCAGGAGAGAAATGCTGGCAGCATGACACCAAGCCGAAACCCTCAAGTTAACACCTCCCAAGCCGGGAGCTACTGGCTTGAGCACTGGGGCTTGGACAAGTGCCTTTCAGCTGTATGACTGCTGCCACTCCAGGAAAATGGGGCTTTGCACATCTTGCAATTGATCAGGAATGCTTCAAAGAAAAAGCCCACCCTGTCTGTGGCCCCTCCTCCTGCACAGACTCGGAAAGGATCTGTCCATACAGGGCAAGAAGAGGGAGCAGCCTGTAAAGTCACTAGGTAAACTCTAGCACGCTTACTACCCCCCAAAAGCAGAAGGTTTATAACAGAAATGTTATAAACATTTTCCTGTCATGCCAACTGATTAGGATCTATTTCAAATGCGAGCTCAGTCATGCTACACAGATCTCTGGAGCAGTGGTGCAGGGCTGTTTGTTTTCCTAGCAGATTGTCTCATTTCATTAAACATTATAATAACATGATTTGGGAAACGTCTCCGGCCTTAAAACCTTGTTATTAAAGAACTTGTCTTGGATGGCTCAGCTGGGTAACTAATGCTTTCAGTGACAATGAGCACCATGCAGTGACTTAGTGCAAAATACTGCAAGGGTTAGCCTGTACAGTGTTCAGATGAGAGCTGCTCAGTTTCTGTCCATGTCAAAGGACTTTACTGTTTGAAAATCTGTAAAGAATTCCCTTATACAACACAGAGGACAATGAGAGCAATGCTACAGAGTTATATAAAACAGGACACGGGAATGATGTTTCCACTCAGAAACGCAGGTTGTGGCTAGATTGGCAGAGTCTAAGCATATACGTTCAGAGGAACTTCTGAAAATAACTGTATGGTTGTTCACTCATAGGGTGTATATATAAGTATACCAGGAAGACAGGACTGGGTGAGACCAGCTGGGCCTCTCCTCAGTCTTTGCAAATGCAGGTAACTATGGTGACATTTCATCTACAAGCACCCACAAAAACTGTTCCACAAGGCATCTTCGCATACTGTAACAATGTAGTAGTACAAAGGATCAAGAGTCACCAGAGCTACACAATAAAGCAGAAAAGGACAGGAGAGGTTGAGGACTTTGTTCCTTAATTGCAAAAGCTTTTAGGTGAACATGGCTGTTCTTTGTGGGTAATGGATAATACACCAAATGACAAAAAAAGGGGGAAACAAAGAAACAAACAAACAAACAAAAAAACAAAACAGTTTTGACCATCCAAAATGGAGAGCATTTTCTCCAAACCATATATCTGATAGTCAGTTTAATCCAGGTTGTATAAATAAAACTCTGCAACAAGTCATCTACCACCTGTAGGAACACCGGCATGTTTTGGCCATCATCCCATCTCATGCCATAGCTGATCCTTCCTGTTTCACTAAAAGCTGTCAATCACTGTTTTCTTGGCAACCAAGTGATGCGCCAAGGGTGGAGAATATCCTCCCAAAATAAATGTTATAAATAAAATAAAAGCTGATCAAGGCTCAGCCGAGGAGAAACACAGCACGGAGCTGGATCCAACTATGGTTTTTGTATCTGGGTAACTGTGATGGCAGGACTTTATTCATAACCAGATCTGAACTGTGGTCCCTATGCGGGTAATCTGAATGGAAAAGGAAGGACAATCAGTAAATCTCCCTTGGGAGATTCATCCAAGATTCCTGCATGCTCTATGTAAAGAGCAAAACTAGCAATAGTGTAGGATGACCCAAGTCTTATTCCACATAAAATAAATAAATAAATAAATAAATAAATAAATAAATAAATAAATAAATAAAGTCCTCTTTTCACTATCAAATCTGCTAGTGACAATTATTCTCATATGACCTTGGTATGAAGGCTGTTCATTACCACAAAACTTGTGTATTCAAGTATACAAAATAGCTTTTTATAAACCTATTCAGCTGAAGTGTTTTGCTGTACTGAAAGACACGGAGCAAGGATAGTGCCATCCATTAGAACACCAGAGGGTACTGAGCAATTTTCACTATTAACAATTTGTGTTCTGTCTTGCAGAAACTCAGGCACTCAAAGGTGGAAAAAAGCCAATGACACTGAGCCCCTCACACTTGAAAAGTGAACTCCAAAAGCCTGGGAAAAAGAGAGCTAGTCATTCTCAGAGTGAAACACCAGGCAGACAAGTTCAATAAAGTTCAGTGAAAAGAAACAGATTCCCAAAGATATTTCAAACTTCTACATTTCAAAACATCCTTTATCACAAAGCACCCAGTAATAGGCAGAGAACAATACTCTACTATCAGGGAGATGGAGAAAAGTCACATCCATACAATAGAAGAGCAAAGGGGGTGAAGCATGCTTTGTCAGGAAAGGTTGTTTCGTGATTATTGTATAAAGAAGAAATTCTCCTGCTGTAGGTTCTGCAGTTGGTTTTACCAGACATACTGAGTGTGTCTTTTGGCAAGTCAGATTGCCTGCTATTGAAACACTTGCTAATTTATCTGCTTTCCACCATGCATACTCATTATTTTAAGTATGCACCTGAGTTAACTTCAAGGATTTGCTTAGTATTATACAAGAATTTAAGATCTCTGCTAATTAAGGATAGGCTGAGACACGTAATTAAGTGTTTTGCTGAATCATACTTAACATGCATAGATCGCCTAGATGGAAAAGAGCTTTAACAAAACTTTCCTCTCCCATGGGGAAGAGGCACGTTTCATGTGTGGGGGTTGAGGTACAACAGCAGCAGGTCACACTAGTAAGCTGGCCCTGTTATCTTAGGTTGCCTCCAAAATGGCTACTTTTCCCAGGGTCTTCTAGTAGTAGGTGAAGAGAAAGACACTTCTTGTGGGGATAATTCTGCCCGTTTTTAGAGAAACCTGACCACTTCCAGCCCCTTTTCACAAGCAACTCTGGAGGTGCCTAAATCTCTTCCAATGAACATAAAGATCCTAACACAAGAGACTTCTCACCATAAACACCTGTCATGCTGTAAACTAGGCAGAATAAATTCTGGTTGAATTGGCAAGGAAAGGCACAATGTTATTTACTAGTTCACTTTTTGTCAATCCTGATATGCTTGTGATTAACAGGCTTTGTCTTCCTCTTTGGTTGAGCTACTCTGGTGTAATCAATAGTCAGTTTAAATTTCTTATTTTTCTGTGGCACTTGATTACCCACTAATCTACATACATATGTATGTTTTTATAACTTTCTCTACATTTTTACATAATTTCACAACCGAGTGAAACTAAGATAGGAACACTTTTTCAGAGCAATTTCTGTAATAAGCCTATATTTTCCAAAGCAATCCCAATGCAACTAATTTACTCCAAAGACCCAGCCTCCACTAAGTAACCATTAACAAAGAATACATCTGTAAGCCTGAGCATCATGGAATCTGGTACAGACACACGTTGTATACCTTCATTAAGAGATTTGACAGATAGGGAGACAAAACTGGGAACAAAAAAAAAAATCCATTTGAAAAAAAAAAAAAGCTTTGTAAAGTCTATGTGTATTTTTTGAGAGGAAAGAGAGTTGGCAGATGGAATGAATCGTGAGATCAAAAAAACTTTTTCTTCTGTCACATCTGGTGATCCATGGTCCAACAGAAGCAGCAATTCTAGTTCTACCTTAGGTTTACGTGGTATGTTTCCAGCAATACAATATATCCCAAAAATATGTCTCCTAAAGATTTCCTTGTTGAGTACTTGATTATAACTTTATCCTTCAAAGCAATTGCTAAAAAGCTGTTACTGCCTAATGGCCCTGTAAAAATGCTGGTGTCATCCTCACTCAATCTAACCAGTTTTTCCTAGTGGTCATGACACGTAGGACACTAATCTAATACCCAAATCTTTCTCATTTATTGCCTGCATAACACTAAAGGACAAATGATTTTGGTGGAGTCCTGTGGGTGGTTTTATGACAGAGAGAATAACAACAGACAAAACCTGCACATCAACGAGGATGTCCAATAACAGGGACATACTTGTAGTGCTCTGTTTCACAGGCAGTGACCACCTCCACCACTAGAAAACTGTAAGGACAGAGATCAAAATACTTTATGTTAAACTTTCCTTTAGGCAAAAAAAAACTGCCAAAGCAACTTCTCCAGGTCCTTTCCATCCTGATCTTATACCTGTTTTGGAGATAGGAAGCTGCAAACCGGAGTTCTGTCAGACAGGTCTTTTCAAAAGCCTGAAGATGCTCAGCAAAGTAATGAAATGAGTTCAGTAAAGGAAACACTTCGAAACTAAAATGGACAATGCTGAGATACAAAGAGCCTGCCTGAGTCTGTCAAAAGTCCCCATACTAATTTTGTAACACCTCATTTCACTTTCATTCACATGGGTGCTTGATCTTACCCTTTATGCGCTTTAAGTGAATCAACTTCTGTAGCAATCACAGAGAAAGGAAAAACTACACATTTGAAGCTGGAGGTGCAGAGGAAGCATCTCTGCTTTGTTGCATCTTCTCAGCTATTGCCAGAGATAAAGATAATTCACCAGGGAAATGAAAGTCATTCCGAGAACTTGGAGTGGGGAGAAGTGATGAAACACCCAGCAGGACATCAACTGCATTAGGAGATGGAATGGAGAAAACTATATAAAATAAGATTTCCTAGAAAGGGACTATAAAGAACTGATGTGATAAAGAATGATTTGGCTATGTGAAATATTTCTTCCAGAATAAAATTTGATAACTGAACACTCCCTTAGAAAATATCACTGCACTCAATAAGGGGGAAAAAAAAGCTATGGTACAGTCCTCTGTGTACCACAGCTCACCTAACATCTGAATAGTTCATATTCAATAATCGTTTTGACTCCTCCGCTAAGGTAGGTAATAAGGTATTAGCCTTATTTTGCTGAGGAGGAACGAAACCATAAAGTGGATTAAGTGAGCTACCCGAGAGTTTGCAGAACTGCTGGCTCATGATAGGCTCACTTGGGACATATCCAGCAAAAGAACCGGCAACAGCTGAACTGAGAATTAATCCCAGATCTCTTGAATCCAATTTACCAGATTAAATTTTATCAAAACTGTTACTGGGACTTCAGGACTTAGAGATGTGTCTGCACATTTCATTTGTTTCCATATGAAGGTAGATGCAAGTTCAGGGCAATGGCTTGGCAATAGAAAAAGGGAGTACTGTCCTCAGTGGCTGAACACAGGAGATCTGTCCACTTTGGCTCTGCTTTAAATTCTGTGCAGAAAACACTGTTAATATCATAAAAATTATTAGCTACTATTTGTGATGTTAAAAAGAATGCCTCTACTTAAGGGAAAGCTCCTTTGGGTATGAGTAGGAAAATTAGATAAATCATAAGAGCAATAAAATCAGCCATAACCCCCAGGAAAACTCAGGCTGAGCAATCCTTCCTGCTTGCATGCTACCAGTGGACTGTTTCAGCTAATCTCCAATGAAAGCCCAAAACTTCATGCTGAAGAGTGAATAGAAAACAGCTAGCTCATCTCCTAGCATGAAGCAAAAGCAGCCTTAGCAACTGCCTAGCAACTCCAAGCAGAGGAAGGCTGGAGCTCCTGGTCAGCAGGATGCTCTCTTGCGGGGGCGAACCCAGAGCCGACGCCAGCCAGAGCCCAGCAGTCCCTGACATACAAACCGAACCTCAGTCTTGTCCCTTTCCCAGCCCTAGAAATACAAGGTGTTTCTGTCAATACAAAAATGAACGTTCATAATGTGTTACATTTTTCTTTTTTTTTTCCCCCTAAAAATCTGTAACTCTTTATTAGCAGTAATTCAGTGGTTAACAGCCAGTTCCAAGACCGACTTTTTATTTTATCTTCAATATATATAACCATGATTTCTTTTTTATCATTTTTATTTTTTTATCCTGATTATAGAAAGGACAGGTGGTTGTGGAACCCTAATGGTCCTCTCAAATTCCTACATGGAACATTGCGTGGGTGTAACTTCCACCTTTGCAGTTTATACCTTCCATAGTTCCGTTATGAACACTGTTACTGAACAGAAATATTACTTGGGGAATATATTGGTGCCCATTAGTATCACAGACTGAACATTATACATCATATTGTAATGTCTCTGATATCACAGCCAAAATGGTTCCAGGATGAATAAGGCTATTAACTCTAAGCACTGTGAGCAATTTGTATTCAAATGCTGCTCTACCTTGAAAAATATCCTTGCTGTGATCTTTGAGTTTGCAAACCAAATGTTAGCACTTTCCAGGTGGAAAGACGTTTCTATGAAAACTGGTGAAAGCAGAAACAAACTGAGAAGTGTAAGAAAAGTGTTCATTTTGGATGTCCGGGCGGGAAGTCATTTGGGGTAAGAGCAATTATTTGCAATGGTTTTCAAAAACTGATCACAATTATAAATAAACCAGTGAGTCAATGACCAAGAATTCATCTTCTTTTACTTAATGTCTATTTTGCTATTTTAGTTTCAGAACTAAACTGGCAGGTGCCATTTCTGACAGCGAGGTCATTTAAATTACAGACACAAGACTGTAAGATTTACCTCAAGTTCACTACCTACTGCAATACGTTTATGCAATTGCATGGGATTTCCACAATCCCTTCTTTCTATATATGTATATATATTTTTTTCTTTTTATGTTAAATATGTTTTAAAAGGAAATACCTTTACTTTTTAGTTAGGTCAACCTAATAGTGTTTTTTAAATTTCAAATCAGTTGTCCTTCAACTGGTAAACTCCAGACACACTTATTAAGGAGCTAGAACTGTAACATGTGTCTTAGAAAGCTCTTCATGAAAGCAGTTGGGATTTCACATCATATCTCCATAAAAGACCCTGGTGCTCACTCTAAGTGCCTTGATTTCCATTGGTGCAGAGGTCAATTTTTGCCACTACTGATGTGTATTTTGTTTTTGTATTCATTTGCAGCCTAAATTTTCCCCAAAGCCCATAAAATGTCCTGTTTAAATTGGCACCTTGCTTTAACCACTCAGTGCTCTATATTTAAGCAGTGAAAAATACACAGATAGTCAGACCAGATCCTTCATCCCTGATGCAACCCACAGTAATCCACTGGTATTTCAGTTTGCTAACCTGATTCTCAGTGGAGATGTAGGATTTGAATCTCGTTTGAATGTAAGGCAAGAGATTAATCCAGGATATTACTCCAGTTTCTACAGTGAAATGTATCCATGTAACAGAAGTGAAGTCCAAGAAAGTTGCCTTTTGTGTCATTGGCTTTTGGATAAGTGTCCAAGCCTTATTTCATTTACCAGTTTAATATAGATATTTCTAGTTTCAATGGTTTCCTGTACATGCAGTATCTTCAAACCCCACCACATGCTAAGAAATGAGTATGGCATAAGTGACCTTTCACTGTACAGCCAAATACTGAAATGAACCTATCAAACATTTTTTTTTTCTTTTCTTAGATTTCTAAATTATATTACATTTTGAATTTTAATTTGTCAAGAGCTGAAGGTGTTGCAGCTTATTTCATGCATCTGAATGCAAAACATTTCTAAATGTTTTCCCGTTTTACAGAAGACAAAGAATATAGCACTGACATTTACAATTTTAGATCAGCCCCCTCCACCCTCACCCCTCTCATGTTTGGACCTGAATTACTTTTCACCTTCCCAAAACTGCACAGGTGCTAATGCTCATCATTGCTGATCCCCAGCAGGAGCTCTGTGAATTTCTTTGTCTAGGTATCCCCACTCTGATAGAAAGGATGAGGCAGTATCCAGCTACTTAGTATAATTCCTTGACCAAGTGTACCTCAAATAGAGCAAAACAATGATTTAATGACTTCTGGGTATGGAATGGTATTTCTATGATCTCCAGGTTTGTCCCTACAAAATCCCTCATTTTAAATACCAAAAATACTGATATTTGATATAGAATTCATTCTTGGATTGATTTTCCTAATGCTAAAATAGCACAAAGCTTCTAATGGAATCTTCTGTGGAGGCAATGATGAGGAATAATAAAGCTTACACAGTATTATGGGAGTGAAAAGGGCTGGAGATCAAGTGAGGAGGAAGATAGGGTGTTTATCTGAAAATCACAAGTGCAAATGCTGCAGTCTCAGTCTTCCTTTAACTGCTAAACCAAGTTGTTATTTCAAAATCACAGTTAGTTTCCCTATTTCCCTTTAACATTTAGATCAGAAATTATAATAATTCCTTGAGCTATTTAGAGACTTTGCTATCTGCACAGGCTGCCTGCTGTCTTTTTTCACCCCTTCTTAAGGAAAGAAGGAGGTAAGTTATAGCAGAGACAAAGACCCACAGATCTTCTTCATGCTTCTTCAGCATAAAGTAGGTCTTAAGGGAGTAACTAAAAGAGCTGGAAAAAAAAAAAGGAATTACTAACCCAGCCACCTGCAGAATTCATTGCAGAGAAGCAGGAAGAGGACTAGGATACACTCACATGTCTATGGGAACAAAGGGGGCTGTTCCCCATCATTTTACTCAGGAAATCAGAGACTGTGGTTGTTGGGTAAGCACAAACTGCAAAGAGAGAAGGATCATCAAGGCTCACTATTAAAGCACTTGTTGACTGTCTTACTCCAGTGAGCAGAGAGGCAGAGACTCAGTGGGACAAAGCATTAAAAATCTGTGTAGGTCAGACTTCCAGTCCTGCTTCTGGCTTGTTGTGGCCAAAAAAATAGAAAAAAAGAAAAGGAAAAAACAAACAAACAAAAAAAAAACGTGTAAATCCAGACAGGATTTAAATGTAAAGCTCCATCTTACAAAAATGCATCTATCTTCTTGTTACCAGTGAAAACAAACAGCGTGGGGAATGAGTAAAATGCCACAGGAAACAAAACATGAGAGAAAAAATTCTGTATAAAAGTCAGGAAAACATCATGAAACAAGATCTGCTGGGTTGTGAAGTAGACTCACATTTAACCACTGCATTCAGAACAGGTTGATTTAGTCTAGGCCAGACAAAACATGGTAAGGAATAAATTTCTGAAGTGCTTAGAAAGAGCTAAATGATACACCATTTTGGCTTCAGCAAGCTTTTAATTTATGTCACTGTGAGCCAGCAAATCTCACAAAACATAGTGATTTCAGGTCTTGCTACTTCCAGGACTGCAGAGGCAATAAACATCATCAGAGGTTTCATTATGCATTATAGAAAGGAGATGAATAAAAAGAAAAAAACTTTATTTTTTATTTTTTTAAGTCATCTGAGATGATTATTGTTACTTTTTTCCAAGAAACTTTCAATTTCATTATTTTTGAACATAAGTGCAGTTTTTGCAAGGCACTGGAATTTATATGCTGGCATATGAGTTTTACAGGTGAATCCAGAATATTTCTGTCCTTCATTCTTACTCCAGAATATACAGCAATAAATAATACAAAATTATAACATTAATGCTCCATGTGAAGACATCTGTATGTCTCTCAATATAGTACTTAATTATAATAAACGCCAATCTTTTCAAACAGCACCCTATTTAAAATTTTATGTTGCAACTTTCAGAGGAATGTTTAGATTCATAATGACAACAACTACAGGAAAATAAATCCTTATTAGTAAGACCACCAGTTCCCAGTAAATAAATATCTGCAGGTAGACTCAAGAGATCTGTCTGGAAGTGCTTCTGTCTGCCATGTATCAGCATGAGCATGTACCGGCTGCCTCACAATATAAAAAGAACTATATTCAATCAACAGACCAGACAAACCTTACTAAATTACCACATCTTTGGATCTGTGGTGGTGAGACTGCAATGATGGGAACCATTTCAATCCCACAGTTTTCATACTTATGTTTCCATGCACCTAGCTGACTTCTGCTAACTATAGAAGTTTCCATAACTACCTAATTCCCATCTGCTTCACTTTGAAAGCAGAAGTAGCAGGGTTCCTTCCTCACCCCTCCCCACCCCACAAAAAAAAATAAAAAAAATAAAAAAAAAATAATGTTTATGTAGATCCCTGTAGGTAACAGTTTGAACAGTTATGGGCATTTGGAAAAGTGCACAGTATTCATATTGGGCATAAAAATCTACTTTTAATAAATTCTGAAAATTCCAGTGCCAGAAATAGCAACAAAGATCAGCAACAGCTGAAGATTCAACTCTTCTAGTCAGTGTCAAAGAAGCATCACTTAAGAAGCAATGTTCCAGTTCTCCAGGTAGTTTTTATCAATGAATGTCCATAAACCTTTAAATGGAAATTTACAAAAGCACTGAGATAAGTTAGTTCCCGATGTCTTGATCCAAAACCCACTCAGATAAATAAAAAGAGTCCCATTTGTTCCAGGCAGGTATGAATCTGACCCTATGTCCGTATAAATATTGACTTTTCTGCACAACATTTCCAACACACTGACATTTTGAGCCAGCCTCAGGCCTAGGTGGTAGCAGTGCATGCTGCCAACAAAGTGCTTGTCCTGATGTTCTGATAGGGGAGTGATAAAGTACAAGAAAATATTGTTCCTGCTGTGGATGCTAAAAAGGATTTCCCTGTGCTTTTCTTGCTGGTCTGTGAAGTAAAGGAGCCATGGCTTTTTTTTTGTTTTGTTTTGTTTTGTTTTTTTTTCCTCTTTCAGCTTCATTTGTGTCACTCTCTAATGGTCTGTCCCCCCTGTGAGTCTGAGTCAGAAACGAAGCCATGTCATGCTTTCTTTCAGGTTCAGGCCATGTATTGTCATGGGTAATGGTCACCCGTTTGGAAATCTGAAGCTGTCCATAGAGATTGGCATTTAACCAAGGACTGTATTTTATTCCCAGACCCTCTGCACTCAGTAACAAATAGTCAGTCAAAGCAAGGTATGTTAAAGCAATAAAACACAATGCTGCTAAGGGAAATAACATCCTATGCAGCAGCACAAAGCGGTAAGAAGTCTTTTAACTTCACCTATGCATGATTGTTACAACAATCTCACAAATCATTTGTCTGGCTCATGCTGTCACTTTTGCCTTGACTCTTCAGATCTAGACTTGCTCCTTTGTCAATGGCTAGCCTGCTGCTCGGCTCTGTCATTAGCAAATATAGCACATATTTGCTTCTGAAACCTAATCCATCTTCCCACTGCACTGGGCAATGTTCAGAACAGCCCAGATCTGGCGTCAGCCTGCGCAGCACTGCGGCTTCTCAGCTACCTCCTCGGTAAAAGACCTCCATGCCTCTGCTAACCCCATGTCTCCACCTGCCAAGCAAGTCTTTCCCACAGCCACAGATTTCACCTGTGATGTTCTGACCTCACGCTGTTTTTCTCCTCCTGTGTATAGCATTCATTTTAATCGATAATCTCGCTCTTTCCTGTCCTCTATGGAGATTCCCCAACAGAATCAAGTAAATTTGGCTTTTCTGCATGTTTGTTTTGCCTGGCCTCCTTTTGGTATTTTTATTGGCTGCCTTTAACCACTTCATCTTACCCAATTTAGCAACAACGTGAAAAGCCAATAGTAGTTACTATTTCTGGTGCTCCTGTTTCCTGGCATTTAAAGCAAAAACCTTAGCCTTTCTAGGTTGCAAAGGAATGCCTGCAGCAACAACTGAGCACAGACATGTCTACAAATACTGATGCCTAGGAAAACAAGACTCAAAGGCAAAGCTTACACAGCTTATGCCCAAGTACTTCTGTTCCATGTGGGATAACTGACATTATTCTAAAGCAGAAAGGGTCAGAGTTTTTGGGAAGTCTCAAAAGGATGTTCTTTCCTACATGGGCTTGAAATCAGCAGGCAGAATGGGGCATGAATTGCTAGGAGGGAAAGTCATACAGGGTATGTAATGTAATATTCCCCAGCAGAGGAAAGAAAATAGAGAAGAATAGTGATACTGTAAAGATTATTTCAGCCATCAAAGTGAACAGTTTTTGTGGAGCACCTACGTAACACTGAAGAAACAAAGGTTTCCTCTTCTGTTGCTTGCCTATCTGCCTGGCCTTGCAATAGCACTCATGCTGCAGACATAAAGGATGGAGTAGGCCTATTAAAGAAATAATGTTTAGTTCTGTGTAGAAGGATAATTCTACACAGAACACAGATAATTCTACATTTCAATGTCAAGATTTTTTTTTCCTTAAAAAAAAAAAATATTAAATTAAATCCAGTGATTTAATCGGGAACATCCAGATAATGTTTATATACTGCAAAAGGATTTCACTAAAACAATGTGAAAGCTTTAAACAGGCATGTAAGTGAGAGGTCAGACAAATTCAGTAGGTATTTTGCTCTGTGTATATTCCCTGTCTTTTTCTTGTCTGTTTTCTCTATCCAGTGTGGGTACAGAAAGCTTGCTGGCTGAAGGGGGAATATATTTGTGGAAAAAGAGATTGGTGGAGTTTGGAAAATCTTTTGGCAGTGAAAGTGAGGAGACCTCAAAGAGGTCAAGTTTGGATGTATTTATAAAGATGAAACTGGCTGAAATCAACTCAACTGGCTCCACTTCAAGCTCTTCATGCAAATTTCTCGTAGCATGGAGGCCCTTAGAGAGCCCTGGAATCTGGCTCAGTAGTTTTTGTGACATCTCTATTTTCAGAAACTAAATGTTGGGCCTCATCTGCTTGGGTAGGGCTGGTCCATTGGCAGTAACTGCAGCACACTATAGTGATTTCTTTTGTGTTTCAAAGTTGTTACTTCAGCTACCCGTACTTGTTGGAAATCAGCATGTCTTCCATCCGCCGGCTAAGAAGTAAGGTGCTGATACCTCAGGTAGCTGATTTAAAGGCATCTTAGGTCCCCCCAGTGTGATGCTGCAGCCTTTTCTATCACTTAGTGTAGAATTTCCATCAGTGTTCCTGTGTTTAATATAGCCCACACTGGGGACCATAAAATAGTAAGCAACCTCATGTCTCTAGAGATACTGGCACTATGAAAACTCATTTCTGATGCTAGAATTCCTAGAGAGCCTTCATAAGCTTGAAGAATGCTTCATTTTTAGGGACTCAGCTTCTAAATCATGTCTGTTGCTATAAAAGTGATACACATTTAAGCTCCATACTGTTCATGCATTTTTTAATATTTCTATTTAATTATTTGCTTGCTTGCCTGGGCCAATTTCTTTTCTCTTAATAAGAGCAAAATGAAGTTAAAGTGTATGCATTATTAAATTTAATACGAAATTACAATTGAATTACAAAGTAGCAGTCATTTCTCTTATTTATTATGATGTACTGGTCTCTCTCATTCACTCACAATGTCTCTCCTTTTCTGCTTGCAAGATACGGGAGAACTGGTGTAATAAGCTGTCTTTTACAGCTGAGATTTTCAGAGCAACTTCAGATGTCTGGATGTCCTCATCCCATTTAATTTAATGAGGACTGAGAATCAAATCCCTTAAGAAACTACGAAAACTTCAGAAGGGAGGGAGAGTCCAGCAGCCAGGGCATCTGTGTGCTGCAGCTGCCTGGTCCATCAGGGACTCCCTCTGTGATTTTATGGGTAACCTCAGTTTGTCATCTGCAGTGGGGACAACACATTTTGTCACCCAATACAGAGACCTGTGGGTTGTGTGGGGAAGAAGACATTAAAGATGCTGAATTTTTAGCCTGCACAGAGACAGGGGTGGGTATCTACTACAGAAGTCCATGTTATTTCAGAATCATTTCCTTGCACTGACACTACAGTCCTGGCATTTTCTACATATTTGTCTTATTGCAGAAAGCTGTATAAATCAATATGACAGAACCTGTGCTATTTAATAGAAGAGAGCATCAATCCCCTGAACAAGAGAAAGGAAAATAATGATTCTGGTAGAAATCCTGAGAAGAAAAAGATGTTTAGGTTAAGAAACCACCCTGTCCCAAGGATTTAAAAAAAATATATATTGGCTAAGAACATTTAAGGCAACAAAATTGCTATTGTTTGGTATTGTTTAAGTTGCAGAGGCTGTGAGAAAGAATTTCTGAAGGAGCAATAGGATCAAAAACATGTAGCATATTTATGATGTGGAGTCTACAAGGTGCAGCAGCAAACAGTTGGATATAAAAAGCAAGATCTCTTTCAATCCTATTGTGCTGAAAACCATGTGAAATTCCTTTCAGAGTGAAAGACTCTTTATAACCATAGTTACTTCTCTTATGTAATTCCTACATAATTTTGATCGAGAAGTGAAGAGAAATGAAGAGGAGCAAACACACATAGGTTTCTGAGGTATACTGGAAATAACTGAGGACCATAAATAAGAAAAGAAAAAGAGGTAGGAAATGTTCATCTATTAGAAAAATGCAAAACAAAATCAAAGGCCAATCAGAAATATCTGACTGGAAATAACATTGAAGTGTCTTAAAATGAAGGACTAGGACAAATGTCTAAAAGGAATGGACTGGATTTCCCACTGCAGAAAGATCTCTTTCTCTTTCTCTCTCTCTCTGTAATAGCCTAAGTCAAATTCAGACTCTGAATTTGATGCCTATGAATATGAAGAAAAATATATTAATGATAGAATGACTTACTAAATCTTTTTCTTGACTTGTCCAAGAAATACAGATAGTATGAGTTATACCAGATTAATGAAGGTAATATTAATTTAATCTTGCCTCATAAATTAGGGAAAATAAAAAAAAAAAAAAGATTAGGAGCAAAACTACTGTGAATCTGGAATGAAATTATTTTCCCACTGAACTTGAGAAAAAAGAGGAGAGGAGAGGTTGTGAAGAGGAGAGGAGAGGTTGTGACTCAGTTACTTGATCCATAACAGCAAAAGGAGCAAGTAGAAGATGTGACTAGAGACCAAAATTAACTTGTGAACTAGGCCAGACAGGACATATTTCAGCTTTTACTAAGATAAAAATGGCAAAGATCAAACTTTGATACTGCAGTACACAGTCCTGAATTTTTGCCCCTGAAAACCCTGAGATCTGGATCATAGAAAGTTCTGCAGTATTCTGAATTTACCTGACATGTATAAACTATTCTGCCTGAAAGCCCTGAGTGTGGTCTCAGCCCCTTATAGAAAACTCACAGACTTCAGTGAGTACCAGCCTAGTCATAAAACTCTGCTCCTCTGGATTTATTTGTAGGATTAAGGATTGTAAATCCATCTCACTGGGGAATGTCTGGCTCAGATGCTCAGCAACTGATATAGATGCTTTCCCATGTAGGTCACTGGACTGGATCTGCTCCAAGTCAGTAGCAGCCAAAGGTAAATGTTACCTCATTACAAAAGCTTACAGCAGATCCCATTAAAAACTTTAGATGGGTGATGGCTATTTTACCTGGTTCCTTATGTTAGGTCTAAAAATGTCTTGCAAATGCCATGACATGGAGGTTATTAGTTTAAAGACCAATTCTCAGTTATCCAGGATAATGGTGGGTTCAGATAACTGGGTTAACAGAAAGAATTGGTGATGCACATACAAGTAGCAAAGTTCTGGCTACTGAATGGAGTCAGCCTGGGTCCAGCAGTGTTCATTAGCTTCCAGCTCCAGTCCTCCATGATTTGGATTAGCTCCTGTCGAGCCACTGCCCATTCCAGTGCCCTGCAGTCCTGAAGGTGAATGTGCACCCCTATGTGAATGCACAGAGCCTGCTCCCTTGAGGTGCCTGCTGCTAATGACAAACCACTGCCAGCACAGTGCAGAGAGCTTACATTTAGGAGGACCTCTCTTGCTTAGTGTTTGCCAGGGTTTCTATCACAGCAGCTCCACGCAGAAACACTTGAGCTGGCTCTATACAGACTTAGCTCAGGTGATCACTTTGTGCTTCATTCCACACACAGGTGCCTCCAGTAAACCCTGCAAGGAGCATAGCTATACTTGGGCAGGTTGAATATTAGACCTAGCAAGCAGGGTCTGGCATTGGCAAGACCTTTAGTCAACAGATCAAAAAAAGGAAGGATGAGTTGCCTGTATTATGCCACTGGAACAATTTAATTATCACAGCCCAACACATTTGCCAATGGAAAGCCACCACCATATTTTAGCAACAATTTTCCACCTTACTGGCCTACAGAAGAAGTTGCTATGATGCAGAGACCTCCAAATTTCACCAACTGTTGCTGAGCATCCTATTTCCAGAAGTTGACAACCCTTCCAGCTTGATAAAGGTGAAAGGGAGTGTGTATGGTTCAGCACTCTCCTACTTTAATCCACAGCGCCTGACTGCTGACAAGATAGACTGTTACAGCTCCTTTAGGGCTCTTCTGCATGCTTGTGCCAGTTCTTAATCTACGGATCATTGACATGATGGAACATAACGGCAGCTTCAGAGCCCATTATATTTCCAGTTGTCAGATGGAACATGGGGAGACTTTCATCAACAGACGCTCGGTATAACGCTACATACATACATGAAGCCTTTAATCTTTCATACCAAAAAGGTACAAATCATATCACTCCATTTTTTTAAATTATTATTACAAAGGTCAAATTAAAAAGTATAATAAAACAAAATGATTTCATTAGAGTCATTTTTTTTCTTTTCTAAGCTAAAACATTAAAATTACAAGACTGCTATAGATTCTGACTGCTGTTTTTGCTCCTTTGCCTTGTATCTGATTACAAAATAGTTTTTTAAAGGCTGCTTAAAATTGCTGTGCACCATTACAACTTTACTGACAGATCTCCCTTTCAAGCACATTAGTGTTTACAGGTAAAGGGTTAAGACCTGCAAAGTGGGATCCAGAAAGGTAGCTCAATAGCATCCTGGTTAACATGCAGCTTAGAAGTGCAGTAGCCTAAGCAATCCATGCCTACTTGTACCTTAAAGATTTTAGCGGTGAATTTCAGATCTTCTCTCCAGTGCCTTTTGCATGAATTATAGTGGAGTGGGTAACAACTGGCAGCTCTCTGATGAAATGACTGACAAGTATAGAGATGTTTCATGACCTAGCAGCTGACAGTAACAATGATTACTAAATGTGGTTTTATCATCAAAGCATTGATGGTCTTGGCTTTTTTCTACCTAACAAGCAAACAAACAGAAAACAGAACCTTTCCAACTTTCCATCCACTTAAACAAGTTCAAAAGGGGAAGGCTATAGCTTTTTCTTCATGAGACAGGAGTTTGAAATGGAGAATTTGTATGGAGGTCAGAATGAGTATAAAGGCTCAGTGAAATAAACTTCCACTGTAGCTTGATTCACTTTAGGTTCTTTCCCTTGTGTCTCAACTCGTCCCTTAAGATGACAGACAACCTTGATGGCAATATCTTGAGAGCCACTCCAAAGTAATTTCAAGCAATCAACAGGAGAGTGAAAGCTCCCAGCTTACAAAGAAATAACAGCTGTGTGAGATTTGGCCCATCTAGCAGGATGGTAGCCAGCTTCTCCAGCCTCCTTTGCAAGCAAATAGCTTACCCACTTGAAAACAATTCATTGAGGCTCCACAGGTTCTAACGCCCAGCTGTGTCTCTGCCTTCTTTTCCCCTGAGGAATCGACATTTCTCCAAGGACAAGTAGGCAGCAGTTTATGCTACTGAGGTGAATGCTAGTGGAAGGTGCAGACAGAGAGCTAGCAGGTAAGGAGCAAGGGCAGCCACAGCAAAGCTTCCTCACACTTGGCATAATCATGGTAGATCAACGCTAATGGATATCTTGCTCAGTTCATTTCTGAGGAGACTAAGTTGTAGACAATTTTCCTGGACATTCATAATGATCCAAGCCAAACATCCAGATCCAAATATTCCTCCCTACTTGTGCCTATGGTTAAGACTTGCCAACTGTCAGCTGTGCCATGTGCTTAACTTTAGCATTTTGGATCCAGCACATCATGTTTCACATAGGCCATTAGAAGACAATAAACTTTAGCCATCACTGTCATCAGCCAGGCTTCAGCTCCCAAAGATGGGAGTTCCTCTTTGGACTCTTACTTTTGTGTTAATGAGAGAGGCATCAGATAGATACTAGATACTGGAGATGAGTCTTGAAATGATGCTGGAAAATAGCAATGACTCTTGTGGCACCTACCAAATTCATCTTAAAAATATTTTTTTACCATTTGAATTTATTCTCTCCCTAAAAATCTCATCCAATATGCACTTGTCTACTGATAAAAGTCCTCCCTCCCCCTCCCCCCCCCCCACCCCCCAACCATCCATGTACATTGCTCAGATAAGTGTTTTAGCAAGTGTTCAGGATTAATAGGTTAAGAGCTGAATATATATATTCAAAAGTAAACAGATGGCTTTTCTCCAGAAGAAGTCACATCCAGAGTTGTATAACTTAGGAGGAGAAGCAGCTTTAATGATCAAGTAAAGTATCAGACCTGGAAAACAAATCACTGCAAAAGACCATTCATTTGTTTAACATTTCAGAAAGCTCACAACATAAACCCTTGTTCCCACATCCTATTTCTGCACTCCAATTACGCTGATTTTCATGCTTTGTTAATGTTCATCTGTGATATCCTTGAGCTATGGAACCAAACACCTCCCTGCTCAGGAAGGCCTACACACTGCTCTTGCTGAATCTGATTCCCTGCCCAGTCACTGATCCAAACAGTACGGGTCCAAATGCTGAGTTTGGCAGAAATGAAGCCCCATTGTCTGTATTTCTCTTCCATGAAAAGCAAACCCAAACCATGCAGTCAGCCTGAAAACATAACCGGTCACAGCCTGTAGGAAGAGTTACACATCTCAGATCATGAAAAGAACAAGATGATAAAAGTAGGAGCTATTTTTTTTTTGCACTTATTTTATTATTTTGGCACACTGTGATGCTGGCCAGGGCAGGAGTTCAGCCCCCATGTTACCACCCAACCGCTGAGCATGCTTCCAGCATGGCACTGCCATTACTCTGCATGCTTGGTCTGGGCTGTGCCTACATGGAGTGATTTGATCTTGCAAAAAATGCTGATGCCCATAGAATGAATTCCTAGTACTGACATGACAACCCAATTCATCCTCATGCCTGTGGTTCAAGGATACCCCTCTATTATACTGGTGAGACTGCACACTGATTGAGAAAACATCATGGTGAAATAACGGCGAAGTTCCTTAGTTCTCTTGAATGAACTATAATTACTGTGCTGTCTAGAAAAGTAGCTCAATTAACAGAGATACATGCATGGGGGATTACTGTGGTAAGAACACTCTCCTTCTAATGACTTTCTACAGGAATTTTTACGCAGAGGGGATTTTAAACATATTAAATGCTAGGCTATGGGAGCACTGCAGGTAAAGCTCAGCTGCATTATTGAATTTTGAAAGAAAGAGCAATTTATATTACTGGAACATTTAGAAACAATTGAGGCAGAGATAATAAATGATTAATGACTATCAATAAGTGGTTGGTCAGTGGTTATGATAGTTATGAGTCTAAGAGGTCAACAAATTTGCTAAAGTGATGGGACTGTACTGCATACAAAGTACATGCTATTCCTCTTTGTAGCATGCTTTTATCACCTCTTTATTTTTACTTAACATTTTTTTAATTATATATAAAGATGAACAAAATATTAATAATAAAAAAAAATTGAATTGAATTGAATTTTGTTGGATCTACTGTAAAGATACAAGGATTTTGAACTCTTGTCATTCATTTTAAGCCATAAAGTCAGGCCAGGATCCAGCCCAACATCTGGTGTGTCAGTGAGAAGGGCAGTTGCAGAACATGCATGTTATCTATTGTCTGAGGACTTTTTCAGCTTGCCTCTCCATATTTACATGTGTTTTCCCTTCGGTTTAGACCAAGAGAGGTTTCTATCAGCTTCTGCAGCATTACAGACCTCTCTCTTGTCTACTTTCTCCACCCTGCATATTCAAGCTTTCTTGCTTGTAATGCAAAGTTGCAGCTACCCTCCACTATTGCAAAGATGGATTCGGGATCAATCCCTACCAAAGCAACACATTTAGGGCTACTACCCACCTTCATGGATGGGAAGCATCATTCCATGGACACTGTCAGTCTTTATTTGGCTATAAAAGTGATTCACTCTTCCTGCTACATTGCTGACCTTTTCAGAATTACACCCACAGCTCACCCTGAAGCCAATAAACTCTTAAAGCGAAGGGAAATAAACCTGCCTAAGCCCATTTCAGGGCTCTCTAATTATATCTGAAATGCCTTTGCACTTCCAGCAAATCTTGGGAGGTCATGGTACAATGGAGATGATACATGCAAGAGCTCCTCCCCAAACACAGGAATGCTACAAACCATGCAAGAAGAGCAGGCTGACAATGCCAAGTTTATTTCTGAGGACAGATAGATGCAAATGCCATCTCTCTACATAATATACACCAAGTACCTATTACCATGTGTGGGAAATAAAAATACAGTTGACATAACTAAGGTGTCCTGGCTCTGTTACACCTGAGATATTTCCCAGACTTTCACTACTGAATCAAATAGAAAATCAACAGGGACCAAAATGTAGGACTAGGATAAGGCAAATTGCATCCTAAACTCCAGTGATCATACTGGCCAACTCTTTCCTCAAACAGAACAGGAAGACAGGGACATTTGCTCAGTTATGAGTGTTTATTTTGTAGATCACAGTGTTACTTAAGTGAATTTCACTCTGTTTAATAACAGTCAATGGAAGGGAAAAGAGATTTCCCACTGCAGTTTCAGTCTTCATATAAAGGCCATGTCAAATTCTGGGGTTTCATCCCCCTTTACAGTCCTGCATTAAACAGTGAGGCAAAAACTTCTCACAGTATTTCACAGTAGGTTTTGTTTGTTTGATTGTTTGCTCTGCAACAGAGCTGCTTTTCATAAGAAAAGTTGAGAAAAGCCAAGCTATTGTCAGTAAGATTCAATTTTTTGCACAGGAGTAAACAAGTGTATTGACAAAAATCAATCAGTAAATCATGAAGTTGCTAACCTTTTTACTTAGATGCCTAGAATGTAGGGCGTGCTGTTTGATAGATATTCAATGACTCCATCTCCTTGCTGTGGAGAAAATCTCTGTACCAGGGGTTATATAAAGTTCTCAGTTCCCCCTCAAGGTCTAGATTTCCCAAAGGACCCCACTTGGGATGACTTGGAATCCCACTTGGTCTGTCTTGAGAGGCACAAATCTTGAGTGGCATTCCCAGCAATGTTAGACATCCTAAACATAAATGGCAGATGCAGGACACTGGAGAAAGAAAGTCTCATATGAATAATTGGAAAGCAAAAAGCACCGGACGAAGATTCACTGCAAGTGGCTTAAAGTACTTATTTACAGAGCCTAAACTAAGCATAGTGTCACTGTAGGCTCTTGTATGACAGTGCCATCAATTTGGTTTGGTTTTAATACCAAAAGCATCCTTCATGTTTTGTTGAGGACTACAAAGATAACATGGATGTACTCAAAGGTACCTCCAAAGTGCTTCAGTTGGTGTGGTTTATGCCCAAGACACATAGGCAGAAGTTCAGAGAAACCTGTCCAAGATAAAGTTCCCAACCTGGGATTATCTTGGTCACCCACTGCTTTTTAAACAAGGAGCACTGAATGTGGCAAGGACCACTGAAACCAAGGTAATGCATACAGCTAAAAGAAACTAAACAAAGCTTTATTATTAAAAAGCTCTATCTCTAGACTGAGATCAAGATTAGATGCATATTATCCTTCTCAGTCAGGTGCTGTCTGCCCAGCACAATTATAATTGAGGATAGAGGTGTTCAGAGGTGGTCAAGGGAAATTATTCATATGTTATTTCAGATTCAGGTACAAATCAGGAACAAATTATTTGGTTTTCCAGCCTTTCTGTCTTATCTCATTAGAAAGTGAATCAAAGGCAGAACCACAGCTTCTCAGGACACTGCTGGAGCTACTAGTGATAACAAAATAATTAAATTCCACCCCACACTAGAGCTAAAACAGAAACTTTTCATGCTTCTGAGCTTGTTAAACCGACCAATACCAGAACATAGGAGCTTGTTAGTTCTAGGTAAATTACAAAGGCCTCTCAACAAAGGCACATTTCTATTTTCTATTTAGTCTTTTGTTTTGTTCCTCCATCATGATGCTCCCTCTTATACTTCATCTGACAAATTATATTTATTTACACTAATTCTGTATTGAAAAATAACTACATCTCATAAAATTACACCATTAGGATGTGAAGACCGGAAAATGCCTATGAAAGAAGAGCTGTGGAGTTCGTTATAAAGAATAATCAATTTTTAGATGGAAGTGCTTTGCTCTTCATAGCATCCATTTCTCCATTTGTTGTTGTTGGTGGTGTTCTTTCCTATAATTCAGCAATGTCCTTTTGTAGTTATTTAACCTTAAATCTGCCTTTAAATGTTTGAGCCTACACTTGACTGTCCTGGAGTTACATTAGTTAAACATATATTAAATATATTTCTAAGTTAAAATGGCATATATTGGGTAGAATCAGGTGCAAAGTGACAGCTAGAGAAAACCATTATCCTGTCATTGAAAAAAAAAAAAATTAAACAAGTACTTCTCAAAATGCGGACTTCTGTTTGTACTGGCTTTCTTTTCCTCATGTTTGGCATAACAGTAGCACTATCACTCATCGCCACATTGGAATGGTTAGTATTGCTCCTGCATACTTCCATTGTTTGTCATTAAAATTCACACACACAGAGGCACAGAGATGTATGCTGACCAAATAAAAAGACACAAAAGAATTTAAAACATTTTATTTTTAACATTTCAAGATTTTAAGCCAAGACACCAAAACCTGTGTATTTCAGGCTATCTTTAACTCAAATAAATATATAACGTTTTTACATGCTGAATGGTTATTAAAATACCTTTGCAATTTACTGCCTAAAATAGCACAGCTGTTATAAGGTACATATATGCTCAAAACACCTATCAATTTGCTAAATACAAATGTAGATTCTGAAGTTTAGGTAAGTGCCACTGCTATTTGGCTTTGTTTTATGCAGCATTGAACACCCACTGTTATTTTTGCTGAGACAGAGAAAATAGAGGATAGAAAAGGTTCTGGAACGACATTTTAGAATGAAGATGTGCCTATCCATACAAGTGATACAACTCAGGCACTGCCCTGTATTTACCTACATTATGTCCTGGCTGTACTCCTTCATGACCTTCAAGGGAAAACTTTCTGAATGAAAGAGAATGTCTTCAGCATGTCCAAGACAGCCTTGGTCTCTGTTGGGACTTGCTATAAGGTTGTTAACTGGCATTAAACAAAGGCAAGTTCAACTTTGGAGAACTTTCTATTAGGAAGTGGTTCAAAGAAAGTAATCTCTGTTCCTGTTTTCCATTCCGAAGTAAAAGAGGCAAGCACATGTGAAAGATGGCACCCAGCAACTGAAGTGCTATAGACACCTACTGACAGAAGCCACGAGATAAAAGGTCGTAAGTGAACATGAGTTGAGTGTGGATTCACCTGTTTCCTCTGAACATCACAGTCGTGGCAGGACAGAATGTCTATGGTCTTCCATGCCTTGAGGAAACAGACCTTCACTGCGTGAAAGGGAGGAAAGCCAGCCCAGCCCAGAGCCAATTTGTTCATCAGCTCTAATTTTGCTCTCCAGAGGGCAAGCTGAGACCCTCCAGCTTGTTAGAGTTATGAGCCTTGTGAGGGAAATAGGTAACAATCCTAACTCTCACTGTCACTACACAGCCACAAACAAGGCTGTAATATCCTAAGGAGAAAATGTGATACACACGTTTCTGTGCCCTGTCCTCATATCATGGGTCACCATATGGTGGAGGCCCTCAGAGAAACTCACTGCTCTCTCTTTTATGCAGACTAGCAAAACGTGGCTGGGGAGTAAGTGCCTGACTACCGCTGTCTGCCATCTTACTACAATGGTCAGCAGAGTTAACCTTGTATGAGACAAAGAAAAGGCTAGTACAGATGGCTTCCCAGTTCAGCCTCATTCAGTCCCTGTTTCCCTCCTGCAGATAACAAGATCCTCCTTAGTCATGGCAAATTGGAAACAATGCTTGTAGTCATCTACCTTCAGCCCCCTTAGAAAGGATTGAAGTAAACATCTTAACCAATTAACAGGCAATTCACTGGTGGGATTGCAGCCTTTGGGCCACAACAGAAGTATTCCAAGTGGAGCGTTGTGCTTACAAATATACCATCCAAAAATAAAAAATAAAATAAAATAAATAAAAATAATAATTAAAAAAAATAAAGGAAAACAAAGGAAAATAAGGGAAAAATGCAAGTTTATTAAAACTTCATGGACTGTAAGGAAAACTTTAACTTGAGGCCTTTCTAATACTGAACCACATGGGATGATTGCTGTCTTCCTGTGACTGCCTTTGCTGTAAGAGCATGAGTTGTTCAATGTTGCTCAGCTTCCTTGAATTTTTATAAAGTTCACAGAATCACAGAATTTCTAGGTTGGAAGAGACCTCAAGATCATCGAGTCCAAGGTAACTTCTTCTGAAAATGACTTCCATCCACCATTGTGTTTGGTCAGTTCCCACTTGGTGGCACCTGCCAATTTCCTAAGCTGTTTCTCTATTCCATCTTTAAGTTAATTAGTAAAAATGTTAATAACTAGGCATGGTCCCAGGCCAGATACCTATCTAATCTTATTTGGTACACACCATCCCATCATTCATAATAAAACTCTTTGAATGGTTTTCCAGCCTATTATACAATTGTGTTCAAGAGGTTTTGCTCAAGCCCGGTATCTCTAGAGGGTTTATTATAATATTGCAGCAGTAGTTTTAGTGGGGTGGCTTGTCTTATCTTGAAGACCAAAACCTTAACATTTCTTTCCTTACATGTTCATTTAAAGCTCTCTTCTTTCTTTCTCTGTTGCCTAGATTCTTCTTGAATGATGCCTCTAACTTTCTGTTTTGCCATCCTCTCTTCCCAGCATCAACTTTCCATTCCTTCTGTCATTTGCCTGTGATGTGGTCTGTAAAGCCTTTTGAATGTTTATTTTTGTGTGTGTAACTGTCTCATTGAGTCCACCAGAAAGTCCTTATTCCTTGAATTTCCACTGTCAAAAGAGAAACTGTGCACCCAAATAAACTGTTTGCATTAAAGTCAAAAAAGTCAAATGAGAATCCAGCTAAAAATTGTTGATTGAGAGAGCTTTTGTTCTTTATTATTATTATTATTATTATTATTATTATTATTACTTACATTACAGATAGAATACTACACTATAAACACTTGTTCTTCAGAAACAGGTAAGTTCTTGGCATGGATTTATTTTGACTTGGACCCATAGCTGAAAATCTGCCTGTGGTTTGAACCCAACCTTCTACCCCATGAAAAAGCCAATATTGCTTTGGGTGGAAATCAATTCAAGAATAAGACACATATATATCCACATAGGTGCATGCCTGCATGTCAGGTGTTTTAAGCTCTTATTACAGCCAAGACATTTAGTCAATATAACCAATGGGGCCTGAACAGTGATTCAGTCAACCAAACACAAGCTGTCTATTCTAGAGTACGCTGAATTACTCCCTAGGCTGCATCAACATTACTGACCACATATCCATGGAAAACAATGAGATCCTTAGACACAATGGGCTCATTTTAATTGTCCATTTGCACCTTTACCCAGTGCCATTTGAGATGATTCAGGATATCCTTCATTTACTTCTGCTTGGGGTGCCTCATACAGCACTAAACGACTGCATCACACCTCTGCATGAAGTCCTATAAAAAATAAATGTTTTCTTCTCTTCCTTTAGACTAAAAGACCTAAGCTGGGCTAGCTGAACCAGGAAAATAAACTTGTGGTTTTTGTAGCCCTGCTCTAGGGTATATGTGACATTTCTATATGTGACTCAGGGATACAAAACGAGGAAGAGTTAACAGAATCATAAGTGTAGCAAACCGAGGGTTCACTTTGTTCCTCTCCTTGTAAAGGTGGCTGTAACAAGTCTGGGATAATGCCCAGAGGTACTGGACTACTACACCAGCAGTTTACCTATAAACCCACTCTTTTTCTTTTATGAATTCCTTTGGATATCACACTGCTGTACATTGGTCTTGCTTCACTACACTGTATAAAGAAACCTTCCATATATGTCATGAATCAGCAGAGATTATCGAATACAATAGGAATGTGTGCCTGAGAAGCATATCTGACACACAGAACCTTCTCTCCCACTATGTGGCAAGCTGCCCTGTTTGAAAGACATGGGTCTCATTAGCCTAAGGGTAATTGACAACGTTGTGTAGGTATTTGAAGAGCCCTGGATTTCAGCCTCATACTGTCGATCAGTTCTTCTAAATGACATAATGCAAGCATGGGGAGAGACATGCAGGGTAGATAATCTTTAAAAACCATCCTCCAGAAGTGCATTTGTTGTTGGGGTTTCTGATCAGGTCTTTCCCAGGTATGGCTCTTCATTTGTTACCTTGCCTGTCTCTGCCCTTCTGTTTCTGAGGTTTGAGCCATTGTTTATGCCAAAAGCCAAGTTCTGTGCTCTTAATAGAACAGTCAGCAATGGTAGCTATGAACCCTTTCCACTGACATCAGCAGGAAGTTATATGCCCATTAATGCTATTAATTTGTATATTATCAGTGTGAAAGAATGATTAGATTTGAAAAACAGATGAACCACAGTCTCCAAGGACTGTGTATACTAAATAAACTTCCTTAAATTTTCAAGATTTTTGGAAAGAACTCCCAGATCCGTAGAGATATTTCCCTGCTTGGGTCACACTTGGGAGCCCAAAGAAAAGAGTGTTTTTGTGGATCTTGGCCAATGTGCCTGCGCTCCAACACAGCTCCAAGGACTGGAGGCAATGACAAACTTCCCATAAGGATCAGTGGAACAAGCTTCAAGATCCAGTTTGTTGTTAAAGCCTAGTATTAAGGCAGATCCTCGGTTGAAGTAGAGTGTCCCAGTCTTGTAGAAGACAGTGGGCCCTGAATAATCAATGCTTGCACTGAATTTTCCCACTTAGAATCACAGAATCATAATACAGTTAGGGTTGGAATGGATTACTGAAGATATTTAGTTCTAAGCCCCCTGCCATGGGCAGGGACACCTCCCACTAGACCAGGTTGCCCAAAGCCCCATCCAGCCTGGCCTTCAACACCTCCAGGGATGAGGCACCCACAGCTTCTCTAGGCAACCTATGCCAGTGCTCAGATATTGTCTAACACAAGGCTGCTAGCAGGGGCTGCACTAGAGTCCTGCTAGGCTGTGGGAAGAGTGAGACAGGCAGAGCCTGGTGGAGCAGACTTTGCACACCTTCTCCATCAGAGGACTTTTCCAAGGAGGATGGAGAAACAGAGCGATCTGAGATACATTCATGTTTGCTGACGTCTACAAGGTATTATTGAAATATTCCCACAGAAACTCTATATAAATGGATCAGCAAATGAGAAGCTAAGAATTCTGCTAAAACTCAGTGCTGGGTTATAGCATGCCTCCCCATCAGTTCCCCTGCAGAACATTAGGTAATCGGCTTTTAAATATTTTATTTGCTGTGAATTTCAAACATTTCCCCAGTGTGCTGAAATGTGCCAAGGATTGTGGCTTTTGATATTTAAGCCAAAACCCAATAATCTGTTGACCTGTCAAATAAGATATTCCCAGTGTTTAATAATAATTTTTAAAATCCTGTAAAAGTCAATTCAGAAATTATTCCTGCTAAACACACACTAGTAGCTGCTTTAAATCCTTCACTTAAGGCCTATGTGGAGGAGAGTAAGAGATAAGACCAAAGCCAACATATCCTTTGAGCACAGTGATCAAAGTGCATAAGAGACACTTCAGCAGAATTGCTGTTGCTGTCAAAATTCTGATGCTACCCTAATGCATTCATAGTGCACCACTGGAGAGACTACTGAAGCATTTTCTCTTTTTAAAACACCAACTTCTCATCATAAAACACACCAGTGAGACCCAAACCCCATAAATATCAGCGGATGTCTGACCAGTTGATTTTAAGAGGCTTTGGATCAGATTGCTAATGGCCTGACTGGACCATTAATGTTATGTTTTTAGTAGGACAGAATGTGTAACCAGTCTCATTGATAAGAACAGTTTAATCTTGGCTATTAAGTGTGGTGATGTGTATACAGACATGTCCAGAGCAGTCAGAACTTGTTGACAACAGTGACAAGCTGTACCAGCATTCCCAGAGACTAATGGCATTTTTTCAGACGTGAGTTGCAGGATAGATGAGCTGCAAAAGACTCTTAAACTGTTGATCCCATTACTGAGCATACATATATACACAATGTGATGGTGACAGTCCTTCTTGTCTCCCCAAGTAAACACTTATTTCAGATTTTTTTATTTTTTTTAAAGAGTTAAGTGCATTGGAGCTGAACTGGGAACTGAAGACTTTTGAAAGCCAGCACTAATAGGTGGCACAATATGAGAATTCTGAGTCCATTACAAAAAAAAAGATGGGCCTTAGACAACAGTCTCCATCATTACTGAAATCAGAAACAATTACACAATCATACTGAAAAGGTAATCAGGAAGGGACACTGATAATACACAATGTAAGCTTGATTAATAGAAAGAGAATGACCATGTTTTACCTTTCAAATTCAGTTAGCAAACAAATTAAAATGACCTTCCTATTCAGAAGCAAACAGCATCTTGAATTATTTCCACCTTAATTAATCAAGGTGGTATTATTAGTAAAACCGGTGTCTTGTGGGATTAGCAGAGATTTAGACTGAGTAACATTTGTACTGGGGAAGTGCTAGTGTTTTCTGTTTTCTGAATAAATAGAAAAATAAGAGGTTCTCGAGGGATGCAGTGGTGGCTAAGAATTAATGCCTGTGTACGAGAAATGCAAACCAAGTCCTAAGCCAAGAGGCTGGATAAGTGTGCTGCTGTCCACTGCCAATGCAACAAAGTCTGGACAGAAAAATAAATAAATAAATAATAAAAAATCCTGAAATTGCTCACATTTAAAATGGGGTTAATTCTGAGGTCTCCAGTGTGCACGTG
Source organism: Anas acuta (assembly GCF_963932015.1). Lineage (NCBI taxonomy): Eukaryota > Metazoa > Chordata > Aves > Anseriformes > Anatidae > Anas > Anas acuta. Next base: position 149,853,845 of record NC_088980.1, read on the forward strand.
TGCCTAAGAATATCTTGGTTTGAGGAAGGGAGACAAACTAAGCCAGAGGAAAGATATTTGAAGTTTGTTCTTTGTCTTGTTTGACTTCCTTGTCTTTCTTATGCACTATTCAATGCTGTCTGGTTGGTGTTTCTCTCTGCTGATTCAGCCTCCCTGCCCAGATGGTATGCCGTCTCACCTCTGCAGCAATGGGGACAGCAGAGCCTTGCCCTCAGCTCAGAAAGACAGCCACACTGCCATCCACATCTCAACACAAAAACACAGATGACATGTGGATAACGCCTTTCCCAAAAATAAGGTGCTGAAAGTCTATCCACTTGGTTTCTCTGAGCATATCAGAACTGTTAACATAAAGATGGGTAAAAAAAAAAAAAAAAAGACAACATATGGAAACAATATGGAGACTAATGCCACTATCCTCATTATCAGTCCAGCTGAGGGAAAATAAAGTTGGTTATCTTTAGCAAAAGCATTTCAAAATCACAGAACCACAGAATGGTTGAGGTTGGAATGAGGTCATCTGGTCCAGACCCCTGCTCAAGCAGGGCCATCTAAAGCCATCTGCCCAGGAGCAAAATAAAAACAATTCTGCTGGTAGCTGCAGAACAGCAGTCTCCGAACAGCAACTGCAGCCAGCCTTCATGGAGGAACTTCATTGTACTGCAAACTGGAACCCCTAAGGTTTTAAACTTCCTTAGCAATTGCCTTCCTTCATGCTGTTTCAGTTCCCTGAAAGGGAAGAACAGGGCACAGTGAATTAGGAAATGCCGAGCCCTGTTCTCTTTGATTAGGGGTGTTTCTTGACACTGTTTTGTTTTCCTGGGGCTTCCAGGTCCTTTATTTCAGCATTGTCAGAGAGGGAAGGACAAAGGGAGCAGGTTGGGTGATTCCAGGGAACGCAGGACACTGGGAGGTGATAGGAAAGCAACACCGGTTTAGACATGATGAATGTGGTGAGGGGGAGTGGTTGAATGTTTATCCATGTGACTCTACATGCAGACAGAAAAGCTTGGACAGACTCGGAACAAGTGGATGGAACTGATGTATGTTGTCTCATTCTAACCAATTATCACTTAAAAAACAAAAATAAAACAATTAAAAAAATTTACTTTCTCTTACAAGTGCAGATGCAGGCAAAAATAAACTGGAAAACTGGAAATGCAGCAGAGCAGTAACATGGGAAACAGCTATCTGACCCAGTTAAAGACATATGACCTGGCTAAATCACAGGCTAAAATGGTGACCTCAGCAGAACCATGGTGGTATGGAACTGCTCCAGCTGGAAGGGACATCAGGAGATCTCTAAATCAAGTTCCTGCTCAAAGCACCGAAATCAGGGCAAGTGCATTGTCTAGTTGAATCTTGGAAACCTCCAAGCAAGCACTGGAGATCACACAAGTTTTCTGTACAACCTGTTCCAGTGTTTAATTATTTTCATAGGAAAAAGGATAAAAAATGTCTGAACTTCAGTTGTTCCAATTTTATGATCACTGTCTCTCTCCCACTGGAACTCAGTGAAGAGCCTTTCTTCATCTACTTGCTAACCCCATACATAGTGGAAGGCTGCCACAAAGCTATCCCTTCTCCAGACTGAACATGTCCTATTCCCTCAGCCTCTCCTCAATGGGCAAGTGCTTGAAACCTCTGTCATTGTGGTGATTCTTAACAGGGCTTATTCCAGTGTCTTTCTGGACA